>NC_073270.2:11075000-11700000 GCF_029289425.2 Pan paniscus | reverse complement strand
GCCTTTTGCCTATCAGAATGTATCACACTGACAAGACCCTCAAGAAGCAATGCCAAAGAAGAGAAGTCCCAGCACATATAAACATATCCACGCACATAAACACATTCATTCTCAAATAATGGGGGTCAAAGGCATTCGGTCACAGCAAAGGCATGGCTATCTTAGAAAATGCCTGGTTTCCTACCTTTGGACACAGCTAAATAGTAGTAGCTGCTTTAATTTCTGGATAACAAACAAAGCTTAAGCGCTAGACTCTAAGTGAAGGGTTTAGGGGAAAGAAGGAGCTCGGGTTAAGCCAAACTGCAGTTCAATTTACTGAAAGCTTCAAAATATTACCAACTGTCTGTTTGAAATGCGTCAGCAACGGTTCATTTTTTTTCCTTTTATCAAAACACATTTAGACTGTGGTGAATGACAGCATAAATCTTAAATAGAAAAGATACAGGGAAAAAAGACCACCCGGGTAGAACATAACTGTAAATGTGTCCATAAAACTATATTTGAATTCTGATCTTATACACAGAAATGCATTTAACCTTCCCAGCAAGACGCTTTCACCAGCCTCCAAAGAAAGTGTTACCAATTAAGCTAAAGAAACTTTAAGAGTCAATTTTAATTACACCAAGAGATGCTCCAATCACTTCCCAGCTCCAGCTGAAGTTTTTACTAGAGATGGCTGGAACCAATTTACGTGCTTTTATGTTGCGTCTAGACTTTAATAAGCGGTTTAAGCACGAAGCAAGCCGATGCCAGCATCAAGCAGGCTGCAGTATAGTCTGCATGTAGAAATACAATAACCCTCAGGTCCCAGCCCCTTCTTGCTGATATCAGGGAATACTCTCTACGATGCAGTTTCAAAAGCAACAGGATCCAGCCTTTATGATAAGATTTTCGGCCCTTTTCTTTAGCCTTGTTTAAGTTTTCCTCTCTTTTCTCAATACCAAATGCCTTATAAGATCAGCCACTCTAGCCTTTCGCTTAGTCTTAAAATTAACAGTGGGGAATGGAGATAACTGACTTGGATCAGGTGTGCCTCCCAAGACAGCGCAGCTGGAGCCAGGTGCTGCTTGTTACCTACTGGCAAGAGTGAACTTCTGCAAGTCAGGTGAGCCTCCATATTCCACATCGGTAAAGTGGGAATCCTACCTGACGTTTTGTGTAGGTGAAACACAGTCCCGTTTATAGTTAGTCAGGTTGCTAGGAGGCAGACTGAGGCCAGGATTCACAGATTAAGGAAGTGCTACCAGAAAGCACCAGGTGGGGAATGCTGGACCGAAAAGGGGAAGGAGTCGAGCCAGAGTTGATATTCCCTACAAATTTCCAGTCCCTGCCTCAGCTTGCATAAATCGCTAGAGCATAAATTATACCTCAGAGTTTGTCCTGAATCAAGGCAAAGGAGCAGGGCTTTCACAGTCGTACCCTAGCTAGTCCTTGGCTACAGCTGGTCAGGCTGGTATTGGTTGGAAATGTACACTCCCAGGCACTTATGGCTCTCGGCAAGTAAAGCATCTCCAAGTGCCCAGAGGTAACTTTCAGAAGGTCACAGGTTCAAGCTGTTGGCAGAAGCTGGGATTGATGCAGCAAGCTTGTAAAAGAATTTTGGCAGGGCACAGGTTCACCCCGCTTTGCAAACTGTGTTGGAGAAGTATTGTACGAGTGATGGCCGCTACTAACGTTTTTAAGTACTAGGTACCTCTTACAAAGCACATCATGTGCATTAGCAAATCACTTATGAAGTATGTTCAGTTACTATCACCATTGCGCAGTGGGGAAAACAGGCTCAGAAAGGCAAAATTACTTACACTCACAGCCTTAGAAGTAGCAAAGCTGGATTGAGAACCTTGTTCATCTACCTCCAAAGGATACAGCCCAAGTTCCTACCTACTATATATCCCATTGTTATCTCTGAAGCATCTAAATTAAAAACCAAAATGGCAACCACTTTCATGGGATCCATGCACATAATGAGAATGAATGAAACTGAAAGGTTTTAGACAATTGGGTGAAACAAAACTCCAAACGAAACCATTTGACCAACTTATGGGATCAATAGGCAGACAGTTTAAGACTCCTGAACTTTCTATGTATCTGTCTGACCTTTCTCATTAACATCAGAGGCTCCATAGAGACCCTGGCCAACAACCACTCAGGTTAAACATTTAAGTCTTTGGGGCCCATTTTTTCAATATATACTGTACAGGGTGGTAGGTTATAGGTAGGAAGAAAATAAACTCCTGCTTCCGTGGCCATCACACACATTAACTGGAATGTGGAAGGCACCACCTGGCATTGTTCAGTGCATCTGCCCTGTCTGGGTCTTATCTTCTTTGAGTAGCGCAGAATGGATTGCCAAGCTTGGTAGGATTTCCTTTGCTCTTTTTGGGGGAGAGGTGGGGGGAAGGGAACTTGTTATGTTGCCTGGGCTAGTGTCAAACTCCTCAGCATAAGCAATCCGCCTGCATCAGCCTCGGGAGTAGCTGGGATTACAGGCACGTGCCACAGGCCCCAGCTCTGGGTTCCCTTCTCTCAACCTGACACTGACCTAATGACAGCAGGTGACTCTGGTCACTACTGCATAGTACATAATTGCTCTCAGGTAAAAAAAAAACGTCTTACTAACTACTAAAATCTACTCTGTGCATCTATATTTTCAGAGATTTCTGCACAAAAGTGTAAAGGTGTAAGTGATACATTTTAGATTGAACCATGTGAAATTGACATTTTTGTAGTTTAAAAACAGTTGAATATCAGCAAGTTCACATGGTTCAACACATAGGCTACTGAGAGCAAAAGGAAGAATAAAAGATTAGATTAGATTTAGATTTGCTGAGGCTCCTTCATGGCCCTTTCAAATTGCTGAATGGTGTGCATCATGAGTAAATGGGCACAATTGTTTGTTGGAGCCACTGCTGTCCTTCACCAGAATGGTGGATAAATGACAATAGATGACTAAAACTGGAACTAAATGTACGATAAATGCATCTGATAGCAATAACTTAGGCATACCCTTAGGATGACCCTGTATGGAAGATGGACCTGAATGTGTGTTCTGAGCTAGGGAATCCAGGAGTTGCCAGCCCAGAGTTCCTTCCTTGTCTACAAGGAACATCTGAGTCCCTGTCCCATTCCATAGAACACTGGCCATATAGGGGATCAAGGCCCCAAGTTTTAGGTTGAATGATGATTGCCAGGTGGAGGTTGTTAGTGGGAAGGCACTAAGTGGAAACACTATATAAACTGCATGCATTTTGCAAGCTGTTGTGGTTTTCCCACCTAGTCTGCCACCTCTGGGCCATGCAGTTATCTTGTCCAGCTCACTGCCATTGGACCGTATGTAAGGCAGTTCTCCTGCCCAGCTCACCACCACTAGACTCTCTCCCCGGCATGTAGCCCCCAGTAAAACCGCATGTCTCATTTGCTGGCTCTGGGTCTCTTCTTCAACCGCTTGAACATGGTGCCTACCCCACTGGAGTCCATAGAGGTTCAGCACAACAGCAAATGATCTAGAAATGTGGGGTCAACTAAACATTTTAGCCAAACATAGAGAAGAATAGATTGATGCGAGCTTCCTCAAATTGGTCTATGGAGGTGGTTTAATTCATGGATAAATAGTTCAAAGGAAGGTAGCAGAAAGAGAAAAAGATAAATCATGCCTGGGAAACTCTCAGACTGGATGACAAATGTTGAACAGAGACATCCAGCCTGCCTTCCTCTCATGCCTGCGGCTGCAGCATCTGTATAAATTACACATGTCATTTACAAATTATATTCCAGGTAATCCACATGCAGATAAAACTTGAAAATTAAAGATTTAAAAGGCAAAATTGGACTGTTTTGCTCTGTCACTAACAAGAGTTATAATCACTGAATTTTAGGTCTAGAAGTGAGAGACTACTTCTAGTCCAGGGATGACACATGAGTTGCAGTGTCTATGATGAGCTGGATTGCTGGTGCCTGCCTAGAGCACTGAATGGAGGTGTCTTAGGTCTTATTTGGGCTTGGCGGAAACAATCGCCATGGTCAGTTGGTTGTGTGTATCCCGGGCATGGGAGAATGGGTGGTCACACATGCACCACACATTTGTCATTCCTGACCTAGGCATGGAGCCCTCGAGGCCTCAGCTTGCTCATTTGTAGAAAAAGACACTTGAACTGGGCTATGTCTGAAAACCTTCCATGTCTAACACACCGTTGTTGCTTTTTTTCTGATTAGCTATATATGTGATAACTTTCCTGATATTCTGTCGCAGATTCCTGGTTGCCCAAAATTTTTATTACAACGAGACAGCAGCAACAATCCAATGATAGCGGCCCTTTTCTTTACTTCTTCACGTTCTGAGCTACCTCTCCTGTCTCCTCCGACCTCAGCTGAGATTCACTCTATCACGTTGTTTCAGTCATGCGATAATGATAGGTGCTCCATATCATGCCCTTAAATGATATCTCTCAAAACTTTGTCACATCCCCTTCTCTCTGAATTTGCTCCAGAAAATTAAACATCATTTCATTTGAGAATTGGGCCACCGATGAGTGTACAAACATCATTCCCATTATTTTGGAAGTGACTACTTTCAAGTCACTGAAGAAACTAGATGGGACATGTGTGAAGACTTTATGTCTCTGAAACACATAATTTTGATTAGCTTCTTCCACAGAGACATGGCAAAAGTAATGATGACAGCAGCTGCTAGTTGTTGAGTCCCCTGATGCATCAGGTCCTTAGGAACATAAACTCAATTCTTACAACTACCCCTGAAGTTGAGTGTTTGTCCTGGATAGCCCATGCATGATATATGTTGAGATCCACCATACCTAAAATCCCTGTATCAGTCAGTCAATGTTCCATCATGTAAGACCTGTTTCACTGAAAGGATTCACTAACAAGAGTGGCAGGAAGGGATTATTTACAAAACTATGGTCAGAATTAAGGGAACCAACTAGGGATGGTGAAGCACCCAGCGTCCAGCAGAAGTGGGAAGCCATTACCACCTGTAGGGCTGGAGAAAAGAACTGCTACTAAAATGCCAGAGAGTTGTAGCCAAGGTGGGGATGCTGATTAATAGAGGCTGTGGACCCTGCCAAAACCATGGCCACATGGTAAGGGACAGATGAAGAATAAATACCCCAACTCTCTCTCCTTTATCATCTGATCGCCTTCCAGTGCTTCCCATTGGCCACACCTCATGGGAACAAGACAGCACAGGCAATGCAGTTTATAGAGCTCAGCCTGCAGGGTACCTAGCAGGGCAGAGAAGAGTGGAGAATGGATCTGAAGGGGCAGGTGGAGCTTACCAAGGACAGTCCCTTACTGAGCAACATAGCTGTGTTTAATGTCATATGACCCTATTGGCCTTGCCTTTGCAGATGGTTCTGGGGATCCTGAACCAAATGCAACCATCCATGGGCTGAGCCAGCTCTGAGGAAGCCTAAAATGAGCACTCTCACCAGTGGAGGGTCCCTAATGGGTGGTCACCTCCTGACTTAATGGTATTCTCTCTGTTGGTGAGGTTTAAATGAAAGACAGAGACAGGGAAAGAGTGGTAGAAAGAAGAAAAAAGCCATGGTGGGCCGGGCGCAGTGGCTCACATCTGTAATCCCAGCACTTTGGGAGACTGAGGCTGGCGGATCACGAGGTCAGGAGACCGAGACCATCCTGGCTAACATGGTGAAACCCCATCTCTACTAAAATTACAAAAAATTAGCTGGGCATGGTGGTGGGCACCTATAGTCCCAGCTACTCGGGAGGCTGAGGCAGGAGAATGGTGTGAACCCGGGAGGCAGAGCTTGCAGTGAGCCGAGATCGCGCCTCTGCACTCCAGCCTGGGCGACAGACTGCATTGCCTGTGCTGTCTTGTTCCCATTAGGTGTGGCCAATGGGAAGCATTGGAAGGCGATCAGATGATGAAGGAGAGAGAAGTTGGGGTATTTATTCTTCATCTGTCCCTTACCATGTGGCCGTGGTTTTGGCAGGGTCCACAGCCTCTATTAATCAGCATCCCCACCTTGGCTACAACTCTCTGGCATTTTAGTAGCAGCTCTTTTCTCCAGCCCTACAGGTGGTAATGGCTTCCCACTTCTGCTGGACGCTGGGTACTTCACCATCCCTAGTTGGTTCCCTTAATTCCGACCATAGTTTTGTAAATAATCCCTTCCTGCCACTCTTGTTAGTGAACCCTTTCAGTGAAACAGGTTTTACGTGATGGAACCTTGACTGACTGATACAGGGATTTTAGGTATGGTGGATCTCAAAAAAAAAAAAAAAAAAAAGAAAGCTGTGTTGGCAGAGTAGAAACAGACATAAAGAGGGAAGATGAGACAGGAAGAAACTCTACCATGAATATGGTGGCAGAGCTTCTTAGGAAGGTTCTGCTGCATCCTGTGTAGTGATCACTTGCTACGTTTCCTTAAGTGCCTGCATTCCTTTTAGTAATCCCTGATCTCCAGGGTAACCTGAGCCTGCCTTTGATCCTTACGACCTGAAAGGTTGCAACCAGCAAAGTGCAATTACTTTAATACTACAGTTGAGATAATTGAAAAAGAAGAATTAAGAATATACCCTAGGTGACACAGAAAATAAGTTCCCACAAAGGAATCTAAACCTGGTTCCATCTGTCACAAGCCCATGGGCTCTCCACAGAGCACAGTGCCAGTTGCAGCCCAAGACAGAGTTACCCCGATAACAGAATTCAAGGACAGTTCTCCGATTTTTCCAAGAAAATCCTCCAATGATTGCAGAATTTCCACCACTAAGAGCTGATAAATGTGTCCATGTCTTTTTTTTTTTTTTTTTTTTTTTTTTGGCCAAGCACTCACAGTCTTTTCAGAGCCATTCATAATGGTCTGCATAACACAGGGATGTTAACAGCACCATCTCAGAGCTGTTGGCAGATGTTCCTGGCTAAAATGACTTTCTGGAATGCAAGAGAAGGATATTTCACACCAGCTTCCACTTCCTTCCCTAGGTCCCTCGAGACCTGACTGTGACCAAGGCATGCTCAGAACAATATGTGACACAAACAATATTGAAACTTAGAAAGAACAGAAAGTATTTCAATTATATGCATAAGAAAATATTGCGTATTCCATTGCTTCAGCTGGTAGAAGTAATGGAACCATACTTGGTGATGTAAGTCATTGAGCTGTAATAGAGCAATTGGGAGATTTTGGTTGGCAGCTGAGGACTAGGAAATGTGTAGATAAGATGTCAAGATCTGCAAAAGGTTTTTAAGACCTCCTGCCTCATGGATGCTTATATTCTAAGACAGGGTAAACCTGTGTCCTGCAATCCCCAAATGAACCCCTTACAGTCTCGTCATTAATCTGAAGGGCAAGTCCATTTCCACAGGTCAAGCTAAAACCCAGGTCAAAACCCAGTCCATTTTCACAGGTTAAAGCTAAAAACCCAGTGTAGCAGTGGAAAAAGCTCTAGAATGTTTTTCCACATTCAGACGAGGGCTTCCTTATCAAGTTCATCAAAGCATTTTTTAAAAATATAAATGTCTCACCAATTTGCCCAGGAAGAATAAATCTTCACAGCCACCTCAAAGGCTTGACAACTTTATTTTCATTGTGTGGAGCTGGGTGGGTCCCCTGAACTGGGCTTCCTAAAGAGACACACCCCTTCTCCGCAGTTTCCAGGCCTGCCACTCCAGTGAGAGCGATCAAAGGGGAAGGAAAGTCGAGCCGCTGAGCCTCAAGGAATAAAGCTAAAACAACAGATTTGTTCCTTGGCTTCTCTCTTAAATACGGGCAGAGTGTTTAAAGCCCTGTAAGGAAACGCTCTGGGGCCCTGGATATGAGAGAGGCACATCTAAACCCTTTCCCAAGAGGAAATCTCTCACCTCGGTGGGGTAAATTAGCTCATTAAGAGCAGCCAGAAGCAGGCAGGAAACTTGGGAAGTGGGAGCTTTAATTCAAAGCATAGAAAATTATAGATTTCTTTACACATTAAAAAAGCATTTATCTTGGCTGAAAATGAAACAACTTTTCAATGATCAACACATGGTTTAAATCTGCTTTACTAATTTATATCTCTCCACCCATCTGCCTAGTTGTTCAGCTACCAGGAAATTCAATTATATTCAATACATCTTCGTTGAACACCTACTATGTGCCTGTGGTGCATTTATAAATTGTATAAACGCAAACAAAAAACAAAGGCAGGTGTCTTTCCTTTTGTTCAGGAGGTGATACTCACATGTATTAAAAATTGGAAGACATTTGCATTTCACTTCTCAACAAGCACTTATTTTTTATATACCAGGCATTGAGCTCAGATGGGAACACCACAAAATGGAATGTCAAAAGGGCTGCCTTCAGTGGAATCAAGTGATAAGGTGTATAGAAGGGGTAACAGGTAAAGCAAGGCCCGGGATTGAACTGTAGGGAGTGAAGTTTCTCCACAAGGTTTTCTAGAGGAAGCAGGACCCAAACTGATCTTGAAGTATGCAATACAAGCAAAAGTGGTCCCTAGAGGATATGGCTTTAGTCTTTTCTCTGCTGCTATAACCGCAGACAATTTCAGTTCTCTGGGCCTTAATTTCCCTCTTTAAAATGAGCACATTGTACTAGAATTATTCATGTTTTTTTCTTTCTTTCTCTTTCTTTCTTTCTTTCTTTTTCTTTCTTTCACTATTTGGGACCAATTATCCATCCCAGATAGTCCTGACTTTTTTTGATGAAACCTATGGGCCTTTTGTCAGACTGTTTTGGATATAGAAAACAAAACAGATAAGAATACAAAGGTAACCAATTATATTTTTAAAATACTTCTCAAACTACTTAAAACCAAAATTGTAGTTTAGTGTTAATGTATACCTTATTAACACTTTGTAATGACTAGATCCAGGCTTAATAATCTGGAAATCGCATAGGCTTAATAACCACTGCAATTTCAAAGTATCAAGAAGTGTCAATGATATTTCAAGGTCTCTGTAATGTCTGTCCTATGATACGCGAGGATCTGTGATTTCAATTGGTGACAAAATCACAGATCCCACTAAAACTACATTTTGTTTCTTGCATTCATGATTGAAGGAAATGCTAAGTTTCAATTAGAGATACCTTAAAATAAAGATATAACTTTTTCCATCCATGTTCACAGACCCTGTGTTAATTTTCTGTGGCTACCATAAGAAGTTACCATAAACTTGGTGGCTTAAGATAATAGAGATTTATTCTCTCCAGTTCTGGAGGCTGGGAGTTCAAAATCAAGGTGTTAGCATGACCTTCTTCCCTCCAGAGATGCCAGAAGAGAATCTGCTTCCTGCCTCTCACAGCTTCTGGGGGCTGCAGGCAGGCGTTCCTTGGTTTATAGCCACATCTCTCGGATCTCTGCCTCCAATTTCACATCGTCTTCTTTTTTGTGTGTCTGTGTGTGCACACATGTGTGCACATGTGTATGTGTGCCTAATCTTTCTCTCCCTATCTCATGAGGACACTTGTGATGGCATTTAAAGCCCACCCAAATAATCCAGGATAAGCTAGTGCTCCAAAGATGTTTAACTTTTTCCCATATTTCTCCATATAAAGCAACGTGAACAGGTTCCGAGGATTAGGACGTGAGCACATCTTGGAAGAGTCATTTTTAAGCCTACCTTAGCCCCCCTGAATTCTACTCACACTTTGTAGAGATCTATGGACCCCAAATGAAGAACCCTTATATTTTACAGGGATTATATCAAGGTGCCCACAAGTACAAATATACCTATAAGACCAGATAATAGTAAGCGCCATACAGAAAACTAAAACCAGGTAAGAGAAAGAGACTAGGGAAAGAGGTGATAACTGAACAGGGTGAATGAAGCAAGAGACTGAGCCATTTGACTTCACTGCCAAAGAATATTCTAGGCAGAGAAAATGGCAAGAGCAAAGGTGTGCAGTTAGATGCATGCTTGGCATGTTTGAGAAGAGGCCAGAGGCCAGGGTGTATGTATGGATGAGCAAAGGGGTGAGTAGTAGGAGATGACATGTCAGAGGTAGTCCTCAGGCAGGTCATGATCCCCAAGGGATTTGTAGACCATGGGAGAATTTTGGGGTTTCTATCAATGCTTTGCAAAGTCCCTTGATGGTCCAGAGAAGTGGAAAAACATAGTACAGTGTCTCTTCTAGAAGGATCGCCCTGGCTGCTTAGGGTGAGTTTGTGGCAGAGGGGGAAGACCAGGAGAGCAGGCAGGCCCATTGGACAACTACTGCCAGCAGGACAGGCAAGAAGTGCCGGTGGCCTGGACTAGGGTAAAGGGTGGAAAGGAAGAGACAGAGTCAATGTGGGAATACATTTGGAAAGTAAGGACTTTCTAAGATGTCTGAGACCTCAAGAAAAGATTGGAAGAACGTGGATCAGTGGTATGGTAGGGAGAAGAAAGGATGTTTGACAAAAGGAACATGGGAGTGTCACCCCCATTAAGCCTGCCCATATAGGTAGAAGTGGCGACGAGGGATTCAGCTGAGAATGAGGAAGCCCAGTGTGCCTCTTTGACTGCTGGACTCTGATCACACAGAACAAGGCACAGCACAGAGAAGACAGAACCAGGAGCTTGCGCAGCAGAAAGAGAAGACTGATGCCCACCAAGGCACAATTTGTTCTGTTGTGCCCCTTTCTTGACATGGAGTTTAAGACCTTATTTACTTGAACTTTTCCATCTAGAAAGGTAAATCCTACAACAGCTGTCTTGCTTTCATTACTTAAAATCACTTGAATAAAGGGAAACATTGAAAATATATATATATATGGGAGGATATATATATATGGGAGGATATATATATGGGAGGTATATATATGGGAGGATATATATATGGGAGGACATATATCTATGGGACGATATATATATATGGGAGGATATATATATATGGGAGGATATATATATGGGAGGATATATATACATGGGAGGATATATATATATATGGGAGGATATATATATGGGAGGATATATATATATGGGAGAATACATATATATGGGAGGATATATATATGGAACGATATATATAGGAGGATATATATATATGGGAGAATATATATATATGGGAGGATATATGTATGGGAGGATATATATATGGGAGGATATACATATGGGAGGATACATATATATGGGAGGATATATATATGGGAGGACATATATATATGGGAGCATATATATATGGGAGGATATATATATATGGGAGGATACATATATATGGGAGGATATATATATATGGGAGGATATATATATGGGAGGATATATATGGGAGGATATATATGGGAGGATATATATATATGGGAGGACATATATATGGGAGGATATATATATGGGAGGATATATATATGGGAGGATATATATGTATGGGAGGATATATATAGGAGGATATATATATATATGGGAGGATACATATATATGGGAGGATATATATATATGGGAGGATATATATATGGGAGGATATATATATGGGAGGATATATATATATGGGAGGATATATATATGGGAGGATATATATATATGGGAGGATATATATATATATGGGAGGATATATATATGGGAGGATACATATATATGGGAGGATATATATATGGGAGGATATATATATGGGAGGATATATATATATGGGAGGATATATATATGGGAGGATATATATATGGGAGGATATATATATATGGGAGGATATATATATGGGAGGATATATATATGGGAGGATATATATATATGGGAGGATATATATATATGGGAGGATATATATATAGGAGGATATATATATATGGAAGGATACATATATATGGGAGGATACATATATATGGGAGGATATATATATGGGAGGATATATATATGGGAGGATATATATATGGGAGGATATATATATATGGGAGGATATATATATATGGGAGGATATATATATAGGAGGATATATATATATGGGAGGATACATATATATGGGAGGATATATATATAGGGGAGGATATATATATATGGGAGGATATATATATGGGAGGATATATATATATGGGAGGATATATATATATGGGAGGATATATATATATGGGAGGATATATATATGGGAGGATATATATATGGGAGGATATATATATAAGGGAGGATATATATATGGGAGGATATATATATAGGAGGATATATGTATATAGGAGGATATATATATGGGAGGATATATATAGGGGGAAATATATATATATGGGAGGATATATATATGGGAGGATACATATATATGGGAGGATATATATATATAGGAGGATATATATATGGGAGGATATATATATACGGGAGGATATATATATATGGGAGGATATATATATGGGAGGATATATATATATGGGAGGATATATATATATGGGAGGATATATATATATGGGAGGATACATATATATGGGAGGATATATATATATGGGAGGATATATATATGGGAGGATATATATATAGGAGGATATATATATGGGAGGATATATATATATGGGAGGATATATATATCGGAGGATATATATATATGGGAGGATATATATATGGGAGGATATATCTATGGGAGGATATATATATATGGGAGGATATATATATATGGGAGGATATATATATATACGGGAGGATATATATATATGGGAGGATATATATATGGGAGGATATATATGGGAGGATATATATATAGGAGGATATATATATATGGGAGGATATATATATAGGAGGATATATATATATGGGAGGATATATATATATGGGAGGATACATATATATGGGAGGATATATATATATGGGAGGATATATATATATGGGAGGATATATATATGGGAGGATATATATATGGGAGGATATATATATATGGGAGGATATATATATGGGAGGATATATATATGGGAGGATATATATGGGAGGATATATATATATTGGAGGATATATATATGGGAGGATATATATATAGGAGGATATATATATATGGGAGGATATATATATGGGAGGATACATATATATGGGAGGATATATATATGGGAGGATATATATATATGGGAGGATATATATATATGGGAGGGTATATATATGGGAGGATATATATATATGGGAGGATATATATATGGGAGGATATATATATATGGGAGGACATATATATGGGAGGATATATATATATGGGAGGATATATATATATGGGAGGATATATATATATGGGAGGATATATATATATGGGAGGATATATATACATGGGAGGATATATATATATGGGAGGATATATATATATGGGAGGATATATATATGGGAATATATGTATATAGGAGGATATATATATATGGGAGGATACATATATATGGGAGGATATATATATGGGAGGATATATATATATGGGAGGATATATATATGGGAGGATATATATATATGGGAGGATACATATATATGAGAGGATATATATATGGGAGGACATATATATATGGGAGGATATATATATGGGAGGATATATATATATGGGAGGATATATATATGGGAGGATATATATATAAGGGAGGATATATATATCAGAGGATATATATATATGGGAGGATATATATATGGGAGGATATATATATGGGAGGATATATATATATGGGAGGATATATATAGGAGGATATATATATATGGGAGGATACATATATATGGGAGGATATATATATGGGAGGATAAATATATATGGGAGGATACATATATATGGGAGGATATATATATGGGAGGATACATATATATGGGAGGATACATATATGGGAGGATAAATATATATGGGAGGATACATATATATGGGAGGATATATATATGGGAGGATATATATATGGGAGGATATATATATATGGGAGGATATATATGGGAGGATATATATATGGGAGGATATATATATGAGAGGATATATATATAAGGGAGGATATATATATGGGAGGATATATATATAGGAGGATATATATATATGGGAGTATATATATATGGGAGGATATATATGGGGGAAATATATATATATGGGAGGATATATATATATGGGAGGATATATATATGGGAGGATACATATATATGGGAGGATATATATATGGGAGGATATATATATGGGAGGATATATATATACGGGAGGATATATATATGGGAGGATACATATATGGGAGGATACATATATGGGAGGATATATATATATGGGAGGATATATATATATGGGAGGATATATATATATATGGGAGGATATATATATGGGAGGATATATATAGAGGGGAAATATATATATATGGGAGGATATATATATATGGGAGGATACATATATATGGGAGGATATATATATATGGGAGGATATATATATGGGAGGATATATATATGGGAGGATATATATATACGGGAGGATATATATATGGGAGGATATATATATGGGAGGATATATATATGTGAGGATATATATATGGGAGGATATATATATATGGGAGGATATATATATGGGAGGATATATATAGGAGGATATATATATGGAAGGATACATATATAAGGGAGGATATATATATATGGGAGGATATATATATATGGGAGGATATATATATATGGGAGGATATATATATGGGAGGATTTATATATGGGACGACTTATATATATGGGAGGATATATATATAGGAGGATATATATATATGGGAGGATATATATAATGGGAGGATATATATATGGGAGGATATATATATGGGAGGATATATATATATGGGAGGATATATATATGGGAGGATATATATATATGGGAGGGTATATATATGGGAGGATATATATATATGGGAGGATATATATATGGGAGGATATATATATGGAAGGATATATATATATGGCAGGACATATATATGGGAGGATATATATATATGGGAGGATATATATATATGGGAGGATATATATATATGGGAGGATATATATATGGGAGGATATATATATATGGGAGGATATATATATAGGAGGATATATATATATGGGAGGATACATATATATGAGAGGATATATATATGGGAGGATAAATATATATGGGAGGATACATATATATGGGAGGATACATATATAGGGGAGGATATATATATATGGGAGGATATATATATGGGAGGATATATATATATATGGGAGGATATATATATGGGAGGATATGTATATGGGAGGATATGTATATGGGAGGATATATATATGAGAGGATATATATATGAGAGAATATATATATCTGGGAGGATATATATATGGGAGGATATATATATATGGGAGGATATATATATGGGAGGATATATATAGGGGGAATATATATATATGGAAGCATATATATATGGGAGGATATATATGGGAGGATACATATATATGGGAGGATATATATATATGGGAGGATATATATATGGGAGGATATATATATACGGGAGGATATATATATATTGGAGGATATATATATGGGAGGATATATATATATGGGAGGATATATATACATGGGAGGATATATATATATGGGAGGATATATATATGGGAGGATATATATACGGGAGGATATATATACGAGAGGATATATATATGGGAGGATATATATATGGGAGGATATATATATATAGGAGGATATATATATATATGGGAGGATATATATATGGGAGGATATATAGGGGGGAAATATATATATATGGGAGGATATATATATAGGAGGATATATACATGGGAGGATACATATATATGGGAGGATATATATATGGGAGGATATATATATGGGAGGATATATATATACGGGAGGATATATATATATGGGAGGATATATATATGGGAGGATACATATATGGGAGGATATATATATATGGGAGGATATATATATATGGGAGGATATATATATGGGAGGATATATATATGGGAGGATATATATAGGGGGGAAATATATATATATGGGAGGATATATATATATGGGAGGATATATATATGGGAGGATACATATATATGGGAGGATATATGTATATGGGAGGATATATATATGGGAGGATATATATATACGGGAGGATATATATATGGGAGGATATATATATGGGAGGATATATATGGGAGGATATATATATGGGAGGATATATATATATATGGGAGGATACATATATATGGGAGGATATATGTATATGGGAGGATATATATATGGGAGGATATATATATGGGAGGATATATATATACGGGAGGATATATATATGGGAGGATATATATATACGGGAGGATATATATATGGGAGGATATATATATGGGAGGATATATATGGGAGGATATATATATGGGAGGATATATATATATGGGAGGATATATATATACGGGAGGATATATATATATTGGAGGACATATATATGGGAGTATATATATATATGGGAGGATATATATATATGGGAGGATATATACATATGGGAGAATATATATATGGGAGGATATATATATATGGAAGGATATATATATATGGGAGGATATATATATATGGGAGGATATCTATATGGGAGGATATATATATGGGAGGATACATATATATGGGAGGATATATATATGGGAGGACATATATATGGGAGGATATATATATATGGGAGGATATATATATATGGGAGGATATATATATAGGAGGATATATATATGGGAGGATACATATATATGGGAGGATATATATATGGGAGGATAAATATATATGGGAGGATACATATATATGGGAGGATATATATATGGGAGGATATATATATATGGGAGGATATATATATGGGAGGATATATATATATATGGGAGGATATATATATATGGGAGGATATATATATGGGAGGATATATATAGGGGGAATATATATATATGGAAATATATATATATATGGGAGGATATATATATGGGAGGATACATATATATGGGAGGATATATATATATGGGAGGATATATATATGGGAGGATATATATATATGGGAGGATATATATATACGGGAGGATATATATATGGGAGGATATATATATGGGAGGATATATATATATGGGAGGATATATATATATATGGGAGGATATATATATGGAAGGATATATATATGGGAGGATATATATATAGGAGGATATATTTATATGGGAGGATATATATATATGGGAGGATATATATATATGGGAGGATATATATATGGGAGGATATATATATGGGAGGATATATATATGAGAGGATATATATATAAGGGAGGATATATATATGGGAGGATATATATATATAGGAATATATATACATATATGGGAGGATATATATATGGGAGGATATATATAGGGGGAAATATATATATATGGGAGGATATATATATATGGGAGGATATATATATGGGAGGATATATATATGGAAGGATATATATATATGGGAGGACATATATATGAGAGGATATACATATGGGAGGATATATATATATGGGAGAATATATATATGGGAGGATATATATATGGGAGGATATATATATGGGAGGATATATATATATGGGAGGATATATATATGGGAGGATATATATATGGGAGGATATATATGAGAGGATATATATATAAGGGAGGATATATATATGGGAGGATATATATATATAGAAAGATATATACATATATGGGAGGATATATATATGGGAGGATATATATAGGGGGGAAATATATATATGGGAGGATATATATATATGGGAGGATATATATATGGGAGGATACATATATATGGGAGGATATATATATATGGGAGTATATATATATCGGAGGATATATATATGGGAGGATATATATATACGGGAGGATATATATATGGGAGGATATATATATGGGAGGATATATATATGGGAGGATATATATATATGGGAGGATATATATATATGGGAGGATATATATATATGGGAGGATATATATATATGGCAGGATATATATATGGGAGGATATATATATGGGAGGATATATATATAGGAGGATATATATATATGGGAGTATATATATATATGGGAGGATATATATATGGGAGGACATATATATGTGGGAGGATATATATATATGGGAGGATATATATATATGGGAGGATATATATATGGGAGGATATATATATGGGAGGATATATATATATGTGAGGATATATATATGGGAGGATGTATATATATGGGAGGATATATCTATGGGAGGATATATATATGGGAGGATATATCTATGGGAGGATATATATATATGGGAGGACATATATATGGGAGGATATATATATATGGGAGGATATTTATATGGGAGGACATATATATATGGGAGGATATATATGGGAGGATATATATATATGGGAGGATATATATATGGGAGGATATACATATGTGGGAGGATATATATATGGTAGGATATATATATGGGAGGATATATATATAGGAGGATATATATATGGGAGGATATACATATACGGGAGGATATATATATATGGGAGGAGATATATATATGGGAGGATATATATATATGGGAGGATATATATATATGGGAGGATACATATATATGGGAGGATATTTATATGGGAGGACATATATATATGGGAGGATATATATATGGGAGGATATATATATATGGGAGGATATATATATGGGAGGATATACATATGTGGGAGGATATATATATGGTAGGATATATATATGGGAGGATATATATATAGGAGGATATATATATGGGAGGATATATATATACGCGAGGATATATATATATGGGAGGATATATATATATGGGAGGATATATATATGGGAGGATATATATATGAGAGGATATATATATATGGGAGGATACATATATAAGGGAGGATATATATATATGGGAGCATATATATATGGGAGGATATATATGGGAGCATATATATATGGGAGGATATATATATGGGAGGATATATATGGGAGGATATATATATATGGGAGGATATATATATATGGGAGGATATATATATGGGAGGATATATATATGGGAGGATATATATATATGGGAGGATATATATATGGGAGGATATATATATGGGAGGATATATATATGGGAGGATATATATATGGGAGGATATATATATGGGAGGATATATATATATGGGAGGATATATATATATATGGGAGGATATATATATATGGGAGGATATATATATGGGAGGGTATATATATATGGGAGGATATATATATGGGAAGACATATATATGCGAAGATATAAATATATATAGGAGGATATATATATGGGAGGATATATATATATGGGAGGATATATATATGGGAGGATACATATATATGGGAGGATATATATATATGGGAGGATTTATATATATGGGAGGATATATATATGGGAGGATATATATGGGAGGATATATATATATTGGAGGATATATATATATGGGAGGATATATATATAGGAGGATATATATATGGGAGGATATATATATGGGAGGATACATATATATGGGAGGATATATATATGGGAGGATATATATATGGGAGGATATATATATATGGGAGGATATATATATATGGGAGGATATATATATATGGGAGGATATATATATATAAGGGAGGATATATATATGGGAGGACACATATATATGTGAGGATATATATATATGGGAGGATATTTATATGGGAGGATATATATATGGGAGGATATATATATGGGAGGATATATATATGGGAGGATATATATAATGGGAGGATATATATATGGGAGGATATATATATGGGAGGATATATATATGGGAGGATATATATATATGGGAGGATATATATAGGAGGATATATATATACGGAAGGATACATTTATAAGGGAGGATATATATATATGGGAGGATATATATATATGGGAGGATATATATGGGAGGATATATATATGGGAGGATATATATATTGGAGGATATATATATGGGAGGATGTATATATATGGGAGGATATATATATGGGAGGATATATCTATGGAAGGATATATATATGGGAGGATATATATATGGGAGGATATATATATATGGGAGGATATATATATGGGAGGATATATATATATGGGAGGATATATATATGGGAGGATATATATATGGGAATATATATATATGGGAGGATATATATATGGGAGGATACATATGTATGGGAGGATATTTATATGGGAGGACAAATATATATGGGAGGATATATATATGGGAGGACATATATATATATGGGAGGATATATATATGGGAGGATATACATATATGGGAAGATATATATATGGGAGGATATATATATGGGAGGATATATATATAGGAGGATATATATATGGGAGGATATATATATACGGGAGGATATATATATACGGGAGGATATATATATGGGAGGATATATATATATGGGAGGATATATATATGGGAGGATACATATATATGGGAGGATATATATATATATGGGAGGATATATATATGGGAGGATATATATATGGGAGGATATATATATGGGAGGATATATATATATGGGAGGATATATATATATGGGAGGATATATATATGGGAGGATATATATATATGGGAGGATATATATATGGGGGGATATATATATATGGGAGGATATATATATGGGAGGATATATATATATGGGAATATATATATATGGGAGGATATATATATGGGAAGATATATATAAATGGGAGGATATATATATGGGAGGATATATATATATGGGAGGATATATATATATGGGAGGATATATATAGGAGGGTATATATATATGGGAGGATATATATATATGGGAGGACATATATATGGGAAGATATAAATATATATGGGAGGATATATATATGGGAGGATATATATATGGGAGGATATATATATATGGGAGTATATATATATGGGAGGATATATATATGCGAGGATATATATATAGGAGGATATATATATGGGAGGATATATATATACGGGAGGATATATATACGGGAGGATATATATATATGGGAGGATATATATATATGGGAGGATATATATATATGGGAGGATATATATATATGGGAGGATACATATATATGGGAGGATATATATATGGGAGGATATATATATGGGAGGATATATGTATGGGAGGATATATATATGGGAGGATATATATATGGGAGGATATATATATGGGAGGATATATATATATGGGAGGATATATATATGGGAGGATATATATATGGGAGGATATATATATATGGGAGGATATATATATGGGAGGTATATATATATGGGAGGATATATATATATGGGAGGACATATATATGGGAAGATATAAATATATATGGGAGGATATATATATGGGAAGATATATATATATGGGAGGATATATATATGGGAGGATACATATATATGGGAGGATATATATATATGGGAGGATATATATATGGGAGGATATATATGGGAGGATACATATATTTGGGAGGATATATATATGGGAGGATATATATGGGAGGATATATATGTGGAGGATATATATATATGGGAGGATATATATATATGGGAGGATATATATATGGGAGGATATATATATGGGAGGATATATATATATGGGAGGATATATATATGGGAAGATATATATATATGGGGGGATATATATATGGGAAGATATATATATGCGAGGATACATATCTATGGGAGGATATATATGGGAGGGTATATATATGGGAGGATATATATATGGGAGGATATATATATGGGAGGATATATATATATGGGAGGATATATATGGGAGGATATATATATGGGAGGATATATATGGGAGGATATATATATATGGGAGTATATATATATGGGAGGATATATATACGGGAGGATATATATGGGAGGATATATATATATGGGAGTATATATATATGGGAGGATATATATATGGGAGGACATATATGTGGGAGGATATATATATATGGGAGGATATGTATATCGGAGGATATATATATGGGAGGACATATATATATGGCAGGATATATAAATGGGAGGATATATATATATGGGAGGATATATATATATGGGAGGATATATATATGGGATGATATATATATATGGGAGGATATATATATGGGAGGATATATATATGGGAGGATATATATTGGAGGATATATATATGGGAGGATATATATATATGGGAGGATATATATATGGGAGGATATATATATGGGAGGATATATATATATGGGAGGATATATATATGGGAGGATATATATATATGGGAGGATATATATATGGGAGGATATGTATATGGGAGGATATACATATATGGGAGGATATATATATAGGATGATATATATATGGCAGGATATATATATATATGGGAGGTTATATATATGGGAGGATATATATATGGGAGGATATATATATGGGAGGATATATAAATAGGAGGATATATATATGGGATTATATATATATATGGGGGGATATATATATGGGAGGATATATATATGGGTGGATATATATATATGGGAGGATATATATATGGGAGGATATATATATGGGAGGATATAGATATGGGAGGATATATATATGGGAGGATATATATATATGGGAGGATATATATATGGGAGGATATTTATATGGGAGGATATATATATATGTGGTAGGATATATATGGGAGGATATATATATGGGAGGATATATATATGGGAGGATATATATATATGTGGGAGGATATATATATGGGAGGATATATATACATGTGGGAGGATATATATATGGGAGGATATATATATGGGAGTATATATATATGGGAGGATATATATATGGGAGGATATATATGTGGGAGAATATATATATGGGAGTATATATATATGGGAGGATATATATATGGGAGGATATATATGTGGGAGAATATATATATGGGAGTATATACATGGGAGTATATATATGGGAGGATATATATGGGAGGATATATATATATGGGTGTATAGATATATATGGGAGGATATATATGGTAGGATATATATATATATGGGAGGATATGTATATGGGAGGATATATATATATGGGAGGATATATATATATGGCAGGATATATAAATGGGAGGATATATATATATATGAGAGGATATATATATGGGAGGATATATATATGGGAGGATATATATATGGGAGGATATATATATGGGAGGATATATATATGGGAGGATATATATATGGGAGGATATATATATGGGAGGATATATATATATGGGAGGATATATACATATGGTAGGATATATCTATATGGGAGGATATATATATATGTGGGAGGATATATATATGGGAGGATATATATATGGGAGGATATATATATGGGAGTATATATATATGGGAGGATATATATATGGCAGGAAATATATATATGGGAGGATATATATATATGGGAGGATATATGTAGGAGGATATATATATGGCAGGATATATATATATGGCAGGATATATATATATGGGAGGATATATATATATGGGAGGATATATATATGGGAGGATATATATATATGGGAGGATATATATGGGAGGATATATATATAGGAGGATATATATATATGGGAGGATATATATATGGGAGGATATATATATGGGAGGATATATATATATGGGAGGATATATATATGGGATGATATATATATATGGGAGGATATATATATGGGAGGATATATATGGGAGGATATATATATACGGGAGGATATATATATGGGAGGATATATATATGGGAGGATATATATATGTGGGAGGATATATATATGGGAGGATATACATATATGGGAGGATATATATATGGGAGGATATATATATGGGAGGATATATATGGGAGGATATATATATATGGGGTTATATATATATGGGAGGATATATATTTGGGAGGATATATATTTGGGGGGATATATATATATGGGAGGATATATATATGGGAGGATATATATATGGGAGGATACATATATGTGGGAGGATATATATATGGGAGGATATATATATGGGAGGATATATATATGGGAGGATATATATATGTGGGAGGATATATATATGGGAGGATATATATATATGGGAGGATATATATATGGGAGGATATATATATGGGAGGTTATATATATGGGAGGAAATATATACATGTGGGAGGATATATATATGGGAGGATATATATATGGGAGGATATATATATGGGAGGATATATATGGGAGGATATATATATATGGGAGTATATATATATATGGAGGATATATATATGGGAGGATATATATGTGGGAGGATATATATATGTGGGAGGATATATATATGGGAGGATATATATATGGGAGGATATATATATGGGAGGATATATATATGGGAGGATATACATATGGGAGGATATATATATGTGGGAGAATATATATATGGGAGGATATATATATATGGGAGGATATATATGGGAGGATATATATATATGGGAGGATATATATATGGGAGGATATATATACATGTGGGAGGATATATATATGGGAGGATATATATATGGGAGTATAGATATATATGGGAGGATATATATATGGGAGGATATATATGTGGGAGAATATATATATGGGAGGATATATATATATGGGAGTATAGATATATATGGGAGGATATATATATGGGAGGATATATATGTGGGAGAATATATATATGGGAGGATATATATGGGAGGATATATATGTGGGAGAATATATATATGGGAGTATATATATATGGGAGGATATATATATGGGAGGATATATATGGGAGGATATATATATGGGAGTATAGATATATATGGGAGGATATATATATGGGAGGATATATATATGGGAGGATATGTATATGGGAGGATATATTTATATGTTAGGATATGTATATGGGGGATATATATATGGGAGGATATATATATGGGAGGATATATATATGGGAGGATATATTTATATGAGAGGATATGTATATGGGAGGATATATATATTGGAGGATATGTATATGGGAGGATATATATATATGGGGGGATATATATATAGGAGGATATATATATAGGAGGATATATATATATATATATATATATTCGGAGAACATTGTGGGTTATGTCCCCCAAAAGTCCTAACCCCCAATACTTGTGACTGTGACCTCATTTGAAAATTAGATCTTTGCAGATATAATTGATTTAAAATGGAGTCACACTGGATTAAGTTGGGCTCTAATCCAAAGACTGATGTCCTTATAAGAAGAGAGAAATTTGGAGACAGTAACCCATAGAGAGAGAAAACAGCCGTGTGACAATAAAGGAAGAAATTGGAGCAATTGTAGTCACACAGCTGCAAGCCAAGGAATAACTGGAATTCCCCGCAACCACGAGAAGCTAAGAAGAAGCAAGGATGGGTTTTTCCCTGAAGTCTTCCAAAGGAAAAATGGCCCTACTCACACTTTGATCTGAGACTTCTATCCTCTTGAACTGTAAGAAAATAGATTTGTATTGTTTTAAGTCACCCAGGCTATGGAAATTAGCATGGCTGCCCTGGGAAACTAATGCAGAGAACTTGCATGAGAGAGAGAAAGTGACATGATGGCCAAGCTGTGGGACTTGAGACAGACTCCTGGTTCCCCTGCTTGTTTGCCACATTGCAATCCATTGCCCATCCATATTGATAGGAGGTGCACAAAGAAAAGTCTCTCTGTTCACGTGCATCTCCTCTGACATAAACTGTCACCCCAAATTCCCATCATCCCTGCTTTGACCCAATGCATGTAAGAAAGGCCTCTGCTCTCCAGGAGGGGCTCAGACATGCATGACACCACGACAAATCCTTGTTGTTAGCTCCTTTTCACTTTTCAAGCCATCGAGTTTGGCTCTGGGGGAACAGGACACAGGATAGGTGAATTGCACTGAGAAAAGGTCAGAAAACCTGTGGAATGTGGGGAGTCGCAGGAGAAATTCCATAGTGGCAACTTCTTGGTATCTAATGATCTGTGTGGTAGCAGGATGAAGTGGGGGTGGGAATGAACTTAGATCACCATGATAAGGTGTGAAGACAGTGGAAGGGCTCAGAGGAGGGTTGCCATTTAGCTCAGAGTAGAAACACTTGACAGCCCACTTGAGGCAGGTGTTGTCCCCTTATGTGGCCAGCTGACACAAGGCCAGGAGCAGGATTGGAAAGCTTGGGGCTTCATCTCAGCTCTGCTATTGGAAAGGATGGAGTTACTGAACACATTTAGTAGCATATATGTGGCCTCCCTTTTTAAATGCTTTTTAAGCATTTTTTAATCAATAATCCTTAGTCAAAATTAATTGTTGGATAGGGAAAAACAGAGGTTAGTGTGGCTGTCACCAGAGAAGGACCATCAAGATTACAAACTCCAACATTACTATTTTGATGTAGACCACTTTATAGATTGTGTCCCAGGGGCTTTGAGTTTTAAGGTTATCCCATTGCACTGAGGTCCACAAGGCCCACTAATTTACATTGCTTGAGCCTAATTTACATTACTTATGCCTATTGAACCTGAGGCTCAATATTAGTCAAACTGGACTGATAAAGTATATTGGCATTTTTTTCCCTCACATCTAAAAAACAATTTAGGAAAATGAAGAAAAATAACATCTAGCATATTCAGTATGCTAATTTTTATATCAGTTTTCACGTATTAGCTCTAGGCAGAGAGCCCTTGTGGGTAATTATGTTTTAATATAGTACCAACCTCTTTAAAAATGGTACCATGTGCAATTAGGAGTTCAAAATGACCTTGTTTGATGAAGTTTAATAAAATGTCTCTATTTGAGAAAATACTACAGCAGTCTTCAAGTGTAAGACCAGTGGACCTCATGATGCTTATGAAAATGCAATAGAATAGGCACATTGAAGTAAGATGTGCTTCACTCAAATGATTTAAATTATAGATAAACACCTCACATCTTCTGCCATGCTTTTGATTAAGCAAAATAAGGAGTGTGAGCATCTGACAAGTTGAAGGCACATGCCCCTCTCGTTCAACACTCTATCCAGTCTGCGGATGCCATTCCTACATATGAAATGAGTTCTAATCAAAGACATGCCCGTTCCAATTTGAGAAAAACATCATGGTAGTTTATAGAAAACTTCCTTTCTGCACTGACCCACAATCTAAACAAAAGGTCAAAATCATTTAAGTTGTTTCAAAACGAACAGTTGTGATATAAGCCAGCAACGTGGTGTGGACGAAAGCCCACACAATTCCTTTGTAAGCTGCAGAGCTAAGTAAACACTATGAAAGCCTGCTATTGTTTACTCCGATACCTTAGTCAACACTTCGGAATCGTTAGCTTTGGGCCCTTGGGTAAAGCTGTTTTTAAATTCTCCATTTCATAGTCAAGGTCAACTTCTACTATAGCCAGCAGACTCAGAACCCGAAGGCCACTTCTCTCCTCACATACACATGTTCACTCTCACAGACATCAACAGAAGGGTCTCCTGAGACCCAGAGGCAGGGTGGTGGTTAGCTCCCTCTCTCCTCTTTTACCTTAAGCTGAAATGCTAAGGAGTCAGAGTTTAGGTCTATCAAATACGGAAGCCACAAAGCAAGAAATAATACGTTTGAAGTGAACAGATGGATACCAAATTTGTTGGCCACAGAAATTTTAGCAGTGTCTAACAGTGTTAAATTATCTTCTCACCAAACCATCCAACTGAGATACAAAACCCTCGGCTTCAAGTATCACTCTTTATGGCCACAGATTATCAGTGGGATTTACAAAACCAATCATCATAACACATAGCCCTCCCAGCCTCTGTATTTGCACAAAGACCATATACATAAAATACATAAATCTTGGTCTAGAAGGCAGGAGGCTTCAGTCCCAGTCATCCAGCCACTGACACTACCTAGTAGGATGACTCCTATGAATCACTGAAGCTCTCCAGAGATGTGTTTTCATTTCTTTTTTTAAAAAAAGGATAACTCAAAAAAAGCTGAAGCTTTTTCTGTGATGTCTAATAACTAAATGACAGAATCTAACTGCATAAGTCCACAAGCACAGCAAGAAGAAACTATAAACTTAAAATAAAATAAATTATCTGGGACAGTATTATCTTCAATTATGAAATGCAGGACATTAATCATTAACACCACACCACTGGCAAAGAGAGGTAAATTAAATACTAAGGTGACTCTCTGGGCTGTGCCTAAGGTGCTGACCCAAGCAGCTAGGCTGGTACAATACCAGTGCTGACACTTAACTAGATATGTAGCCAAGACCAGCCAAACCCAAGATGCCTGGGATTAGGGAAGGGAGAGGGCACACATACAGAGTGAGTCTAGAAATTCTCCAAGGTCAAGACTCATGTCTCAGGACCTGTGACAGGGCAAAGAATACTGCAGTCAAGAGGTCCCTTCATTTTCCACAGGCTGGATTCATTTGCAAGTACACAGGAGCCATATACACAGAGGATTGGTGTCCTGCCCAGCCCGCAGAAGCCTCCTCAACACACAACACCCTCCCTGAAGCACAATAGTTATAGAATCACTTAAATGAGACTTAGACATCATATATAAAAATCCTTCCAATGATAAGTATCTTCCAAGTACTAGGAAGAAAGCAATGCACACCTGCTCCACCCTGTCATCCCCCAGCCCCACGCCCCCCCTCCCCCAACACACACAGAGCAGTTTCGGTCAGCTTTGACTGCTCATTCAGAATGACCACTAAGAGTTTAGCCAGCTCAGAAAAAAGTAGTAACCCAGGGACTCTGCTGGCAAACCCTCAACGGGTAGAAATTCTGTGGATTAGTCAGTCATCTGCCAAACCATGGAAGTCAGACACACTTTGTGGATCTGTTCCAACCATACAAGTTACAGCATGCTACTTACCCCCCTGAAAGGCATTGGAACAAATTCTTATGATTGATTGATTGGCCAGTTGGTTCATTGGTTGGTTGGTGAGTGGGTTCATTGGTTCTTTTAAGGATTGGTTGCTTAGTTAAGCTGTTGTTTGGGTTTCTTATTTTGCTTTGCTTATTAAGAATTGACTAGACCATCTAATGTATAATGCTTCTAGAAAAGAACATAGAATAACATCTTCCTGAATTTGGAGTAAGCAAAGATTTCTTAGAAAGGGCCCAGAGGGCACTAAATATAAAAGAAAAAATGGTAAATTGGACCTCATTAAAATTAAAATTAAAATTCTCTGCTTATCAAAATACATCTAAGAGAATAGACAAGGAACAGATTAGGAGATAACTATATTTGAGAAAGAATGTCTATCCAGAACATATAAAGAATTCCTACAATTCTATAGAAAGAACGTCCATCCAGAACATATAAAGAATTCCTACAACTCTATAGTAAAAAGATAAGCAAACCAATTTTTGAAATGAACAGAAGACTTGACAGACACCTTATATATAAAGGTCATATATATATGACCAATAAGCACATGAAAAAGTGCTCAATATTATTATGATCAAGGAAATGCAAATTAAAACAACAATGAAATGCTATTTCACACCTATTAGCATGGCTAAAATGAAAAATATCAATGACACCAAAAGTTGGTGAGGCTGTAGACCGAATGGAACTTTCATACATTGATGATGAAAGTATAAATGATACCAACACTTTGGAAATTATGTGGCACTATTCACAATAGCAAAGACTGGGAACCAACCCAAATGTCCATCAGTGATAGACTGGATTAAGAAAACGTAGCACCTATACACCATGGAATACTATGCAGCCATAAAAAAGGGCGAGTTCATGTCCTTTGCAGGGACATGAATGAAGCTGGAAACCATCATTCTCAGCAAACTATCACAAGGACAGAAAACCAAACACCACATGTTCTCACTCATAGGTGGGAATTGAACAATGAGAACTCTTGGACACAGGGTGGGGAATATCACACACCAGGGCCTGTCAGGTGGTAGGGGACTGGAGGAGGGATAGCATTAGGAGAAATAGCTAATGTAAATGATGAGCTGATGGGTGCAGCAAACGAACATGGCACATGTATACCTATGTAATAAACTTGCACGTTGTGCACATGTACCCTAGAACTTAAAGTATAACAAAATAAATAAATAAATAAAAATATAGGGGGAAAAAAGACACTTTCTTTAAAATGTAAACATGCATTTACCCTGTGACCCATCAGTTCCATTCCTGGGTATTTATCCCAGCTTATAAAAAGACTTAAACAAAAATGTTCATAGCAACTTTATAAACATAGCAGTGTTTATAATAGCTAAACACTGGAAACATCCAAGGTATGCGCCCACAGGACAATGGAAAAACAAACTGTGGTATATTCATACAATGGAATAATATTCAACAATAAAAAGCAATAAATTATTGATACATGCAACAACACAAATGGATGGATCTCAAAAACAGTATGTCGAGTTAAAGAAGTTGGATGTAAAGATTTTACACCACATAATTCCAATTGTATGAAGCTCTAAAGGAGGTCGAATGAATCTATCATGATGGAAATCAAAATAGTAATTGCTTCTGGCAAGGGGAGGTAGACTGTCCAATGAGAAATCCAAAAGAACTTTCCAGAGTGATGGAATAGCTTTGTGGGTTACATGTGCGTATGCGTTTGTAAAAAATAATTGAAATCACACTTAAGATTTGTGGATTTCACTGTAAGTAATTTATATATCAGTTGAAACATATGAAAAAAAGAACAGGTCATTGCAGGGAAACAGATGATGATGTAAAGATGAAATGACGATATTCCGATCCTCAAGGACTCTTCAATGATGGGGGAGACATCATTTCTCTGACAAGATCAAAGGGTGTAGGGGAGGAAAGGATGGAGTTACTGAACACATTTGACAGCATATACTTGGCTCCCTTTCTAAAGCCCTGATGACTAAAAAGCATTTTTTAATAAATTGAATACATAATCCTTAGTCTAAATTAATTGTTGGATAGGGGAAAACAGAGGTTAGCATGGCTGTCACCAGACAATGCGCATCAGGATTACAAACTCTGGCTGGGCACGGTGGCTCACACCTGTAATCCCAGTGTTTTGGGAGGCCGAGGTGGGTGGAGCACCTGAGCTCAGAAGTTTGAGACCACCCTGGGCAACATGGTGAAACCCCGTTTCTACTAAAATACAAAAAAATTAGCCGAGTGTGGTGGTGCACACCTGTAGTCCCAGCTACTCAGGAGGCTGAAGCACTAGAATGCCTGGAACCCAGAAGACAGAGGTTTCAGTGAGCCAAGATCATGCCATTGTACTTCAGCCTGGGGGACAAACGTGAGACTCCGTCTCAAAAAAAAGATTGCAAACTCCAACATTACTATTTTGATGTGGACCACTTCATAGATTGTGTTCTAAGGGCTTTGAGTTTTAAGATTATCCCATTGCACTGAGGTCAAGAAGGCCCACTAATCTCTGTAAGGCACAATCTTCCTGAAGACCTTGAAAATATCTTGCCCATTGTCCTGTTCCAATGCCCAAATGCCCACATCACAGATTCTTTTGGGTTAAAGTAGAGATAGACACTAAAAGACCCAATACCCCACATCTTCCCTGTAGCCCATCTCTAATCCATGACATTTGAAAACTTGGTCTTCCCTTCGTAGACATTCTTTCTCAAGTGATACCCTTCCTATCCTCCCACAATCTGTCCAGCTTTATTTCCTGCATCCTAAAAGACACATATCAGCTGATAAATTCAGCTCTCTTCTCAGAGACTTAATCCAGAGTATTAGATGGAACCTAAGAAGGGGGAGCTGGTGTATTCTAACATCAGGCTTGAGAAACCCAAAAGCTAATAGAAAGAGCTAAAACACTCTAATTCCTAAGCTTCTAGATGACTCTCCTGCAGCCATTGACTGTTGACCATTAAAACATCATGGCAGCGCCCTCTTTGAAGGTTCAGAGTCACTGAGCACCCAAACATGCCACCCTTTCCATTACTTCCCCAGGTCACCCTGTCCCAATTCATACATAGCAACAAACTAGCCTGACCAAATAAAAACAAGCACGCTGCAACCCAACATCAGATCTGAAAGCTTCAAAAATGAAAAACCACAAGTGCTGAAAGACAGTTATGTATTTAGCCTTTTCATGAAAAAAAAAAGAAGAAAAAATATCAAACATGAGAATAAATCCACCTGTGGGTCCCTATCTCTACTGAGGTCACCAAAAATCCCTCCCTCTTTGTTTGCAAACTGTTCAGAAGCTAATGAAGGAAGCCAGCAAATAAACCAAGATTAATGGCTGATTTGTCATCTGGGAAGGGAAAGGTGAGCTCCACGCCTCAGCCAGAGGAAGCAAACCGGAGGAGGTGGGGGCTGATTTATGGGTTTGGGAGCAGACTAATTAGAGCCTCATGGCAGGTGATAAGGGGGACCAAAGGCATTTGGGGAAAGCAAAGTGAAAGGAGGCAGGAACCCGGCCGAGTACTTAGTGCAAACTGCAAGCTGGAGAGGGCAGGGGCCACAGAAACAAGCTCCAGACGCAAAACAGACCAACTTTGAATTCCAAGAAAATTGCGTTTTGGAAAGTTCCCAGAAGCCACCAAGAAAAGCCCATGTTCCTGCATCTCAGATAAGGTCTGGAAACAAAGTCCTTGCGGCTCAGTTTGGAAGAGCTGCCCCCATGCAATTGCTCACACCAAGCGGCCAGCATGCCAGGGTCACCCAGCCCACCCTCCCATGTCCTTCCTAGCCCAGCTTGCTTAGTGCTCCAATAGGTCAGTTGGTTGAACAGAAATTGTCACCAAGATGTAGCCTTCACTTTGAAGGTCTGCACACACTCCAGCCACGTTTACTTCCCACAGATTTCCTGCATGTAGGGAGGAGCCATCAGGGTGGTGATGGGGCTGAACCTGGGACTGGAAGAACCAGCACACCAAGGAGGGAAGACCCTCCATGCATCATTCCCTTGAGAGAAGCCCAGGCTGGACAGTGCAGGGGTGGCCTCTTCAGATGGCAGGCACTGTGTTCAGGGTAGGAACTCAGAAGGTCATGGACTGCTGGAGTATGTCTGGGGAGAAGGAGATTGAGAGGAGAGGACACCCTGCCTTATTTTTCTGAGAAGAGAGCTTCCTTTTTCCAGAACAGCTGGCACCATTTGCAGTGTGTGTGTGTGTGTGTGTGTGTGTGTGTATACACTAAATGCACACACACACCTGCAAGTACTCAATCTCCTCTCATATCCTTCCAAGGCTAACCCTGGGTTCTATCTACCTTTAATGGGATGTGTCATTAGATGTAGCAAACAAGCCCAACGTCCCTCAAGCATCTGCTTAACACAGCATTTGGGCGACGAACACACAAAAAGCTCACGCTTCACTACTATGCAATATATCCATGTAGTAAAATGGTATTTGTATCTCATAAATTTATACAAATTTTAAAAGCACAGCCGTCTTTTTCCCTCTCTCATTTTAAAAATGTGAACAAAAAGGAGGCAGAGAAAGAGACAGAAAGAAAGGCAGAGAGGGAGGCACAGGGAGGGAGGAATAAAGAGAAAGGAGGAGAGAGACAGAATAAAAGGAAGCAAGAGAGCAGGCAGCTGGTGCAAGAAGTAAGGGTCTTTTCTCTCATTTTCCTGTCTTTTAATAAATCACTGTAGCGGCCTGTGACCGCTCTCTGTTATCCCTAAATGCTCAAGCAAACAGCTTTTCTTTGAGACTATTCAAGTGGCTGCCAGGGAGGCTGGAGCTGAGCAAGCAATGCGAGCCGCCGGCCTGCCCGCCTGTAATTCAGGTAGAAAAGCAAGCATAAAGTCAATATTCATGGTGCGGGTAAGAATTGCCACCACACAATGAAATGGTAATGAGCCGGCTCACAAAGGAGACAAGCCGGATAATCAGCTTTTAAGGAGGTTCTGGGGCACATGAGGCTGCCAGGGCCTGAGCGGGCGCCCCGGCCATGGGCCCCCACCATCTGCGGGCATTGGCAGAAGGCCGGCGGCAGCCAGGGCGGGTCTCACCAGGCCCTCTTCCCCTGGCCCTGCCTCTCCATTTTGTCATTCTGGGGCCTCAAGGAGCCTAAACTTTGAGGACAAAAAGCCGCTTTGCAGCCACTGCCTCCTTGCTGGCTTTCAGATGAGTCTGGGGTGATGTCTGGCAGGCAAACGGGAAAATTGGAAACCTTGCAGCTGTACCTGGCGTACATGCTAAATGCACGCGGTGGTCGTTACCTGACTAGCTCCAGATCCCTAAGCAGGAAATCTTACCCAAAATCACAGACACTGGGGAGTGGAGTCAGGCACTGGGTATGTCAGTAAATTCAAATACACAAAGGGATTTATTTTTATTTCTTCTACAAGATTCCGCTTTATACACCTTTTTAACAGGCGATCATTTAATCTCTTCAGCAAAATTAGAATAAAAGAAGGGTCAAAAGGAAATGAAGCCATCAGATGAACGGCCACATGCAAACTGCGTTTAGACAGCTATGGGATGGTTCCAGGGTGATTGGTGGCCCTGGATTTGAAGATAATGTTTTTCCTGAGACTACAATTTGATTTCATCTATGGTGTTGTCTACTGATGTCTGTTTTGAGATCGACTCAAACAGGCTTTCCACAGTTTCTCATTATTCTAGAGTAAATCTGTTGTCTTCATCACCATCATCATCATCTGTATTTGTACCTCTAGTCATTACAAAATTAATTTAGGTGACTGTATTGGTCTGTTCTCAAGCTGCTAATCAAGACATACCTGAGACTGGGCAATTTATAAAGGAAAGAGGCTTAATGAACTCACAGTTCCACATGGCTGGGGAGGCCTCACAATCATGGCAGAAGGCAAAGGAGAAGCAAGTCCCATCTTACATGGTGGCAGGCAAGAGAGAGAGCTTGTGCAGGGGAACTCCCCTTTTTAAAACCATCAGATCTCATGAGACTTATTCACTACCGCAAGAACAGCATGGGGAAAACTGCCCCCATGAGTCAATGATTCTCCACCTGGCCCCGCCTTTGATACGGGGATTATTATAATTCAAGGTGCAATTTGGGTGGGGACAAAGCCAAACCATATCAGTGACCTACAAAAATACATACCAAAAACCAAGATAACATGCAATTTAAAATAAAAAGTGAAAGGAAAATGAGGTAAGAGGTGAGATGAAGCCCAACGTCCTGTATCCTGGCCCGAGCTGAGCTGAGAGCTGGTTCATGGCTTTCTAGTAACCAGTTCAAAAAGAAAAACACAATCCTTAAAACCAGTGAATCTCAACTCAGCCCCAGGGTTTCTGATACATGTGGTTTGGGGGTGGGGACCCACACATTTTTATGTTTTAAAGCTCCCTGGTGAGATAAAAATAGACCAGTTCCTCAGGACATAATCATTCTCAATGTTCATAGGAAGAACATTGTGTTATATGGGAAAAAAAACCCTCTCAGCAACTCCCTTACAGTAAAAGCAACAAAGTTGGTTATGTTAAGGCATGAATAAAGAACAGGAGATCAAGGAGAAGGGACAAGTACTCCAGGGAAAAGAAATAGGATGAGAAAAGGAAAAGAAGTATACGAGCAAATCATGAAACATTTAGTTGTTGGTGAAAACATACACACAAGTGGAAGGAATCCAGCAAGCTGATGAAAAGAGGGTTGTGGAGAGTCCTGAATGCCCAGCTCAAGGCATGGGGTTAAGAGTGCAAAGGGAAGGGAAAGTGCAATTGGCTGGGTTCAAATCCCAACTCCCCTGCTTACTAGCATGTGGGACCTTAGGCATGTTGCCTACCTTTTGGGGCCTATGTTCACCCATCTGTAAAACGGGCTAAGAAAAGTACTTACCTTGTAGGCATAAATGAGATAATCTATGCCAAGTGTCGAACATGGCACCCAATACAATAGTGCTGTGAACTGAATGTCTGTGTTCACCCCAAATTCCTATGTTAAAATCCTAATCCCCAAACTGAGGGTATTTGGAGGTGGGCCTATGAGAGGTGATTAGGTCATAAAGGTGGAGCTCTCAGGAATGGGATTAGTGTTCTTTTAAAAGAGGCCTGAGAGAGAACCCTTCCTCCGGGGAGGTTACAGTGAGAAGATAGCCTACGAGGAAGTGGGCCCTCATCAGACACTGAAACTGCTGGTGTCTTGGTCTTAGACTTCCCAGCCTCCAGAACTGTGAGAAATAAGTCTCCCTCGTTTATAAGCCACTAAGTCTATGATTTTGTTATAACAGCCAAATGGACTAAGACAATTAGCTAGTGTTATTATTTTCATTGTTATTGCTGTTACTATTTTCTATGCAGTGAGAACAAGGGAATAACATTATTTCATGGAATGGCTCCAAGATGTACTAGACTTTGTATACATATATCTTATTTAATTTTGCAACAACTTAGTCTAATAGGTATTATCATTATCCCCAATAGCCAATTCGATCTCAGTGTGGTTAAGTATTGTGCACAGGTTGTGGAACAAGGAAGTGGTCAGACTGAGATTCAAACCCAGAAACTGTAGATTATTCCAATGATAAACTGAGGCCAATTTGCAGTAAAGCAAATAAAGCTTAAGCTTCACAGACATCTTCACTTGCCCAGGATGCTCCAAGGCTCTAAATCTAATTTTGCATTTGTACTCTGTATTTTTTTTTTAAGTAGAGATCCCAAATTTACTCAGATCCACAAAACCTGGACCTATCTTGATGATAATATATATGAGTAACATGGTCTGATCAGAACTGTTCCCTAATAAAGGAGGACCAAGGATAAAGTGACAGGAGGAAGGTCAAGAAGAAATGAGTTTTGTGGGTAGAGACAAAGAGTTCAACCTTAGCCACATTGCATTAAGGGGACCACAGAATAATCAAATTGGAGTATTTGTAAACATGGTTCAGGAGAGCAGGTAGGGTAAGGAGATATAGACTGGGAATAATGGGGCAGACTGTAAGGGAGAAATTATTACCCATAAAGACTGTTCTAGAGCTATGCTGTCCAATACAGAAGCCACTAGCCACATATGTCTATTTATATTTAACTTAAATAAAATTTAAAAGTCAGTTTCTCAGGCCCATAAGCCCCATGTCAAGTGCTCAATGACTATATGTGGCTAGTGGCTACAACAAGGAACAGTGCAGGTACCTTTGCAGATAGTTCTGTTGGATAGCTCTGGTTCAGAAGGTCAGCAAGTGATTAGGGACAGATTCACGGGAAAACATCTGAGGAACAAACGGAAGAAGAAGACAGGGAATAAACTGGGGAAACTGGGCCATAGAATCAGGAAGAGAACCAGGAGATGGAATTCTCAGCAAAGAGAATTTCAAAACTTTTATTCACCAGCTCAGCAGTTAGCAAAGACCTTGAAACGGCACCGTTTTCTTACAGCTACAAATACTCCCTGAACATGGCCCTGCCCAGAAAGGAAACCTTGAGAAGGACAAACGACAGCAGCAGTTAGGGAAGCAGGTGCCCAGAGGCTTGCTTGCCCTCCCTTCCATCAGGAGAAGCCTTTAAAATTGTACTCAAACAGACAAGGCCCACGCCTGCCCATGCCCACACGCACCTCTCAACAGGCAGCTGCCTGCATACCTACGCAACTTCCTGTTTGCTTGTGCAATTACCTACGGTTCACATAAGAATGCATGTCCTGAGCGCAGCCTTTTCTGGCCCACACATGTATGTGCATATTTTGAAGGTGCAAATGAGGCACTGAGCATAGTTTTTTAATGTAGCCCTAAGGGGTACATTATTCTGATCAGCACTAACATAGCCGTCCTACATTAAGGCATCGACTTTAGGTCCCACTGGAGGCCACAGTGTTAAACAAGCAAACAAACCTAGTTTCCCCGTGTGTTCCAAAGTTTCCCTTTGCCCTTCACTTCTACCTCTGCCTATTAAAGTCTCACTGCCTGCCAAGCACCCACCTCCTCCTAACTCCAAGTCTTTCCCCAGATTCTTGCTCATACCCTAGGTATTTACATAGGTATCTGTGTGTGTCTCCCCTACTTAATCATGACCTTGTCTTTTTAACCTTTGTCTGCCCCATACTATCATGCATCAACTTTTGAAATGTGTCCCAGTGCACTTTGTTTGGGAATGAGTTCCTCAGTCACAGAGTCTGTGACTGCAGCAGAGTCTAGCTAGGTGCTCAATAAGCCATTTTCCTCTTTCTCCTAACAGCTGAACCACATTTCCCAGCTTCCCTTGCAGTTCTAGTCAACCATGTGACCAAGTTCTAGCCCTGGAAAGGGGCAGAAGTGATATGCATGACACCTCCAGGTTGAGGCAATTAAGGACAGATATTTCTTCTACATATTTGCTCTCTTCTCTCATCTAGTGGATGGAAACGCAGGACTCAATCAAAGGCTCTATGGCTTTGGATAACACAGCAACTAGAGAGAAGGAACCTTGGTACCTGAATGGCTGTGTGGAGCAATCTCTCTCACTCCCCTGCCCACCTCTATGGGACTGTGATACAAGATTGGACTGTGAACAAGAAATAAACATTATGATGTTTAATCCTAAAATTTGAGATTTGTTTATTAGAGCAATCAGGCTACTCTGTTGTAAATTGATTGCAAAATTTCCTTCAATTATTTCTCTTCCATGCAATGTGATTTAGCAGTTTCTTCCATCAAGTGGTGGTGTTTATTTTCCATTCCTTGGACCTAGGTTTGGCCATGTGCCTTGAACTGGCACATGAAATGTAGCAGAAGTGACAGAGCCAGTTCCAAGCCTAGGCCTCAAGAGACCTTGCAGGCTTTTGCTTACTCTTTGAGATCTCAGACTCCACCACGCGAAGAAGCCAGACTAGTCTGCTGAAGGTTGAGAAACAACATGGAGAAGAGCAAATTGTCCAAGCAGACCAGAAGTTAATAAATCAAGCCAAGCTGAATCAACCAAACTCAGACCAGATCAGCAGAACTTCCGAGCCAGCCAATCCATAGATTTATGAAAAATAATAAGTGGTTGTTTTATGTCACTAAGTTTTGGAGTTCTTTGTTACACAGCAAGAAATAACTAATATGCCTGACTAATATAGTAACTATTTTAATAGATATTATTCAAGCAGTGATATTTATTAGACCCATACTCATTCGTCTTCTAAGAAACATCTGCTGTTCTTGTTCCCTAACCAGACACTGGTGGCAGGTGTAATCAGAAAGACACTCCTACCCCCACCACCACACACACACACACACACACACACACACATATAATCCTGGGCTTTTCCAAGACACAGATGTGTCCTATCTTTACTCTGTTGTCAGTTACAATTATTTAGTGTCTCCCAGTCATAGCCAACAGACCCTAATGTTGTCTAAAGTTTTACCTTCCATTAAATATTTCAATGGATTCCATATTTTTGCTTAGGTGAAGAATTTTTTTTGAAATCTGCTTCGAAAACTGACTATTGCTTTTATTTTGTATGTCAGATATTTTATAAATAATCTCTGGCAAATTCCCCTAAGAAAACTCTAGTTGAGGCTATGAGTTCCTTTTGCTACATCTCCTTAGCCAACAGCTTCGCAGCAGCTGGGGTGGGTCATGATTGCTGAGGACTTCCTCTCTTCAGCACATACCACACACTTGTCACCAGCCCACACACAGGGGCAGCCACCAGATGGGGAAAGGGAACCTTAAATCCCTCAGGAACAATCTTCAGCGTTGGGTGATGGGAGTAGATGGAGAAATACCTTACTCCTTTGGGGAGTTTTTTAGGGTATACTCCTGAAAAGCATTCCACATGGTTACTCAAAGGATCCCCTAGAGAATTGATCCCTAGTTCCATGTAATTGTAACAAACTCAATAGTGTACCTTTTTACTGGCTTTCTCTCTATCCCTGTCTCACTCTTCTCTGCTCCGTTACTCCGTCTTCCAGGGCTCAAGTACCGGTACCCAAACTACCCCTACCCAAGTCCTTGCAAAACAATACACAAAATTTTTGTGTATGTGTGTATGGCCTTATGGCTAAACTCATGCCCTTTCTCAACAACCCCCCATAGAGTAAGTGATGATTTTAACTCAGATTTTATCTCAAGGGCCAATTCTCAGCATGGTGTTGGTTCACAAAGTTCTTTCATTCTTTATTGAATGAATGAATTAGTTAACAAAAGAGAAGCTCGACCTTGTAGTTTTCAGATACAGTCATTCTTGCCCTGTTTTTATGAATAGGTGGGTTTGTTACCTTCATTCATTCAAATACTTAGTATTTACCATGTGTTAAGCACAGTGTTAGCCGCTATGAATGTAAGGACAAATAGGGTCCTATCAGACAAATGTGGTGTCGATTGCACCGACTTTGTTTGTTCATTCATTCATTTATTCACATTCCAGGGCACAGACCTTCAGATCTAAGATTGCTACTTAAAACCTAACCCAGAGTTGGCCTGGAAGGAAGATAAAGCTAGCAAAATGGGGACCAAATCTGGTTGCCTAGAAGACACATAAGGCAGGTGGCCTCTGTTTTAATTCCCCATGTGGCACCCTGGCCATGAGTGGACACAGCTCATAAAAAAAGAGCACTAAAAGCTAAACTTTACTTCAGCCAATACCTTCCCCCATTGGTATATTGCTGCTTTTCTCTCCCAATACCTGAACCCCTTCCTCCTCCTTAGGCCACCATCTGCACATAATTCTAGGAAGGCTTGTTCTCTTCAAGATCTCGTGGTCACAAATGACTTATTGCAAAGGTTTTTCTGCCCATAATACTGACATTTTCAAGATGGGTTCTCAAGACTCAATAATGGTGGAATTTTAGCTATTGAAACAAACAACCCATATACTCTTCAGGCTGTACCTGTATCATGACACCTACAAACTTCAACAGCTGACCTTATGATGGAGAGTGTGACAGTGAAAGATTGAAGCAATGATGAGACACCTCTCTGCTTCCTACACATGCTTCAATTCTTGTACCTTGAAAGTCTGTTTCTTCTCCATGTGACAGCTAACAGTAGATAACGGCTATCTGTCTTATCTTGACCTCACAGGGACATGTGAACAACTAAATAACATCCAGAGAAGCTGAATGTCCTTGAATAAAAAGGCCTTAGACTACTAGGAATAAGGCACAGAAATATGTTCTCATTAATTCAAATTTGTGCTGCAAATTTGTTTTATTTCAACTAAATAACTGAATATTCTTTTATCATCCTTATTACTAATATCAATGCTTGTTTCAATATTTCATGCAATTTTTAAATCAGTTCACTTTGATTTAAATATCGTTAAAGAGAAATGTTAAAATTCTGCCCTAAATTGAAAACCAGTGACCCTTGTCATAAATAGACATTAATGTTAAAAAGTACCTAATTAATTAACCTATTAAACAAAATGTTAAATAGATGAAACTCTTTTTGTGTAACATCAGGGATACACATTTCATTCTTTGGAAACACTACCCTAAAGGAAACAAAAATAAAGGTATTTATAGTAGAACCACCTAGAATGGAAGAGGGAGGTACAAAACCAAACCCAAGCTTTCTCATCAGAGTAATTTAGGTTAATCCATTATTTGTTTCACCCTTCTGGCATGCCTCAGGGAAAGTGAAATTTCATCACCCCACCCAACCCCCACCATGAGGTCTGTCAATATTTTCATCCACACTCATGTTTAGAAGTTTATGACAGCTGGGCAGGAGGTTCTGTAATGTTAGGACACCAGCCTTAGGGTCACAAGAAGCTCTTGAAAATGAGATGGGAGAAGAGATGGCTTTACTCATTCCAGCCATGGATTTTTTCTTGCCCATTCTTGCTCACAGTCTCTGAAAGAGTCCTTCCTGTCCTACACACACTCATTCCTAGAGCATGAGAAGCAAGTGGTCTGAATAGAACCCTGTACTTGCTGTCTTCTAGCAGGTGGTAGTTCTGTGTTGCAACCAGGCATCAGCATCTCCCCAGTTAGTGACTCCTTCTCTGTATCAGTAAGCTATTGCTACATAACAAGTAATGAGGGTTTAATAAATATAAAGAATGATTTGTAATTGATCTGTTAAACTCTGCTATTAAAAGGACGCTTCTCAAGTCTTTGAAATTGCTTTTCAAAATTTGTTCTCTTTAGACATTTAACCAGCTCTCTCCACACAATTTATTAGTCAAGATTTATTTTCTAAATGATTCCTTCAATGGTCTTTTTAAAAGAGAAAAAGTCTGAGCACAGGAGCTCACAGGTATAATTCGAGCACTTTGGGAGACAAAGGTGGAAGGATCACTTGAGGCCAGGAGTTCAAGACCAGCTTGGGCAACATAGCAAGACTGTCTCTACAAAATAAAAATAAATTAGCCAGCCCTGATGGTCCTTGCCTATAATCCTAGACACTTGGGAGGCTGAGGCAGGAGAATCACTTGAACCCAGGAGTTTGGGGTTACAGTGAGCATGACTGCACCACTGCACTCCAGCCTGAGTGATGGAGTGAGACTCTGTCTCAAAAAAAATGAAATAAACAAAAAAGCAGAAAAAGCAAACTTTAACCTTCATCCATTACAAATATCTCAGAGTCTATTAACAAAGGCTGGTGATATTTCAGAACTAAGATGGACAATTACCTCTGTGGGTTCAGAGACAGAAAAGGAATTTGATGATTCTGAAAGCTTCTACTTAGTGTACAGTCTAAAGACACTGCGGGGAATCACAACAGCCCTTTAACAGTGGTGTTTTTCTCTGTAATTACTGTTATGTCTGATAACAACATGTCTTTATCCCTTGTGGAATGAAACAAGGTATAAATATAAATAACATCCTCCCATACATTCACACTTGAAAAAAATTGAAGCAGGTGTTTTTTAAAAGCTATGTGTTTGATTTAACATTGTTTAAATATTAGCTCACAACAACTAAGCATTACACCATTGTATCGATTATTTGAATCGCATCTAGTTTTTCCACTTGTTTGCAAGGTCTCCTTGAGTACTTCATTTTTGTCTGATAATATTTTTCAGTGGTTTCACTCAAGGAATTATTCACTTGTTATGAGCAGCGACAGTGCTTCCAAAATTTTAATATCTATACAAATCACTTGAAGATCTTGTTAAAAACACAGTTGCTTTTCAATTACTACTACCAGTGTAGTAGGTCTGGGGTCAGGACTGAGACTGCATTTCAGACCAGCTCTGAAATGAAGTTGGTGACGTAGGTCCACACAAGAGTCAAGAGTGGACTTGTGCTGTTCTTCTAACACTTAAAATTTTGCTAAGATGGAACATGATACAGCACGTGACGATCAGGCTGGAAAATAGTCAGCAGCTTATATCATGTCTATTAATGTCATTCACTCTGTGATCAGCAACCTGAACTCAACCCGGTGTAATGCCAAAGGTGTTATCACCTGGCTGGTCTTTTGCTGAACAAAAACAAGACACCCATTTGTGTGGACACAGGAAGCAGGAGTGCTGAGTCATCTTCACTTCTCTTCCCGTCGTTTTCTAAATTTGCATCTAAATTACTTTCCATTCTAAAAAGGCTGGATTCTTCCACTTCTCTTTGTAATTCTCTTCCCTTTCTTTGCTCAGACCTGTTATCAAACTGCCATCTTGTATACACATTAACCAAAGCTAAATAATGCAGGTGATATTGAGGTAGGAGGCGGGACTTGACTCCAGAGGCAGGGCTTGGACACTGGACCAAATTGAGGACTAGCTAAAACAAAAGGCAAAAGCAGCTTTCCATAAGACACACCCACCAGTGTCCCATGTCAGTTTACTATTGCCATGGCAACAGCAGGAAATTACTGCCTTTTTCCATGAGGAGGATCTGACAACTGGGAAGTTACCACCCTTTTCCTAGAAACCTCAACATAATCTGCCCCTTAATTTGCATATAATTAAAAGTGAGTATAAATATGCCCAGAGTAACAGCACTGCCTCTGAGCTGCTACTCTGGGCAGACTGCCTATGGGGTATCCCTGCTCCACAAGGAGCCGTGCCTCTGCTGCTATACATTGCTGTTTCAGTAAAAGTTGCTGTATAGCATCACCCACTCACCCTTGAATTCTTTCCTGAGCAAAGCCAAGAACATTCCCTGGCTAAGCCCTGCATCAATATCTGCAGATCCAAGGCTTCATGGTGAGGTGTACATGAGCTGGATTTTTTTTTAATCAGGTGTTTGGTCCACCTTTTCCACTTGATAACAATCCCTGTGGATGGGACTGGCCTTCTATTGGACAGCACATAGAACAAATCAGCAGGAGAGTGTTTCTAAGGAGGTGGAGCCTCTGATATTTGGTTTGAGCCCTTAAACAAGAATATCTTCCAATTTCATGATCACAGTGTTTGGATCAAGGGGATTTCTTTAGCCATTTGTCTACTGTTTGTCTCAGAAACAGTGCTGTTTAACAGCTTGCTACAAAAAGTGCAGTCTGTAAACTAATAGAAAGATCCATTTTCCTGGCACGGTGGCTCATGCCTGTAATCCCAGCACTCCCAGTACTTTGGGAGGCAGAGGCAGGTGGATCGCTTGAGTTTACGAGTTCTGGAGAAGCTTGGGCAACATGGCAAAACCAGACTCTACAAAAAAAATACAAAAAATCAGCCAGGCATGGTGGTGTGTGCCTGTAGTCCCAGCTACTCAGGAGGCTGAGGTGGGAGGATTGCTTGATCCCGGGCAGCAGAGGTTTCGGTGATCCAAGATCACGCAACTGCACTCCAGCCTGGGAGACAGAGCCAGATCGTGTCTCAGGAAAAAAAAAAAAAAAAAAGGAAGAAAAAGAAAAAGAAAGAAAGAGAGAGAGAGAGGCAGAAAGAAAGACCCATCAATCGAATAATAGGAAAAAAGGTTCTGGCTCCAATTCTGCCCCCTCTTAGCTGAGTGAGCTTGTACAAGTCATGTCATCTCCTGAGCTTCACTGCTATTCATTACAAGAATTAATTTCCATCTCTAACTTTTCTGCCAGCTCAGATATCCCTTGACCTGAAATGCCTCCAGACCAGAAGCTGCTCACAGCTATTGACCTACACAGCACAAATAGCCCTGGGACCACAGCCACTTCTGCAAGTGGACCTGCAGCCACATATTTCAGGGCAGGAAGGTCTGAAGGCATCCTATGCCAGCTCCCTCATTAAGCACAGGAACAAATCAAGGTCCTGGAAAGCAAGATGACTCCTCCAAGGTAATTTGGCTCTTCAAGGGCAGAACAAGAACCAGAACACAAGTCTCCTAATTCTCAGTCCAATGCTCTGCATAACAACCCATGCATTCAAGAAACCAGGCTTAGGGAGGCCACATCAGGATGAAAAGTTCCCCTCTGTGCTGGACGGCATGGAAGTCCTTATGGAACAAAAGTGCTGGAGTACCTGCAAGGCACCAGATAGTCCATCTTCTCCACATTTACCCAAATACACAGGAAGGGCTTTGTAAAGATTTGTTGAATGAGAGAATGAGTGATTCCTTTGCATTTTATTTCAGAGATGCATTTGTTGGCTTTTAGCAACTCTGAGTGTGTAAAAGGGGTTTTAGTGCCCTTCCCAAATTCCCTCAGCATTTATCTCTATTCTCAAAGCCTGCTTACTGCAAACATGAGACTCTCTTCCTAAGGACTTCTTTTCAGGCCACAGTACATGATCAGTCTGAGTGCAGGGCATCTCAGAAGCACAGGAAAGTTAGTACTCCTAGAGAAACCCTTGATCAATGATGAATGAGGAGGTGGTGATCAACATCTTAACTTCTTCACTTCTGGGACAGGACAGCTCTGAGGCATGTTCTACGGAGTTCCAGAGAGCCTCAGCAGGACTGGGCTCTAGCTACCTGCACTCGTGATTGGCTTGATAACATCCACTTTCTTTCTTCCTTCCCTTCCCTATCTCACTTTCCTACTCCCCCTGGAATCTCCTCCCAAATACACTATTTGTACCAAAATCATTATCTCAGGATTTGCATCGGGGAATCCAAACCAAGGTACAGTGGTATCAACTTGGTGGAAAAATAGAACTTTCAAGAGGTCTCAAATTCTTTTGGATGCAAAAACTGTACTTTTATCTGATTCTGTCTTTGGGTTTCCCCAAAAGCAGCTGCTAAGAAAAGGATGTGGGTACAGGTAGTTTATTTGAGAAGTACCTCAGGAAGCAGAAGTGGGAGACTAGAGGAGTGAGACAGAGAAGGGAAAGAGAGCCAATACAAAGTGTGTTCATGAGTCAGTTTCTGTGGGAAGCTGTGGGCACAACCCCACTGGGGAGCCCCTGAGAGGCCGCAGGGAACGCACCTCAGAATTCTACACTGGAGGGCAAGAAGCTGGTATTCATTCACTGACAACCGTCCTGGGGCCTCAGCTTCTGGGTTTCCTAACCTGCCCCACGAGCAGCCCAGCCACATCCTAGAGATCACAGAAGCTCTCAGTGTTCAGGGGAGCTGCCTGCAAGGGACCTCCAGGAAACCAACAGCATCTGCCATAGATTCTGCAGGATTTTTACTGATCAAAATGCTACTCTGTTCAACAAATGACAATCTTGCTGCTCCCCAAAAAAACTATGTTGAGCCTCCTCAGTTCTGAGCTTGCTTTGTTTTGGCTTCCTTGAAAGATATCCTTGAACTCCATCAGTTCCCAATGCAAAACTTCTAGATGAACTGAAAAGCAAGAAGGATGAGAAACGGAACTACTAGGGGAAAAAAATGAGCCTGAAACCTTCCAACCTCAGTCATGCAACAAACACAACTGGAAATATTCAGCAGTCATGTCAGTACCATGCCTGCCCTGTCTTCAACACCCTCTCCCGGCCGTCGCACCTCACCGTGGAGTCCAAGCTGCAGTCAGGCTCGTGGGACCGCACAAGCCCTTCCTTTGATGCTTCCCTGTTCAGTGTTACCGAGACCTCCTGATCAGGGGGGCCCCCGAGGTCAAGGCTCTATCAGGAATAAGGTTTCTTAAGTGCCATGTGTGAGACACCATCTGACACTGTTTATAGATCGATTTAGCCCCTTATTGACCATGGGACAGAAGTTAAAAGCATTGCTTTTGGAGCTCAAATGTGTTAACTTCTGAAGTGATGTTTGAATTAGGGTTAAGAAGGGCCCAAAGTTTTGATCTGCTGATTAGAGAAAAGAAAAAAAATAAAAAGAAGAAAGGACATAAACTAAAACATTTTTTTCAGAAAGGAAATCTGATTCTTTTTACTAAAACCAAGAGACCAGCCCATGATTAATCTATCAGCTACAGAGTTGACATTAGATGTTCTGTAGTCACAGAAACATCTGAATTCTTCAGCTGCCAAAATGTGGATGATCTATTAAAATGCAACTGCTGGTTTTGAAGTAACTCACTGAAAAAAGTAGCTTCCTTCTTCAATAGGTCAAGGCTAGAAAGAGAAGTATCCACTGGGTTCATATCTGGAACAATCACCTTTTTGCCAACTGTAAGTCAAATAAAGCACATTCCTTGCCTAAAAGTTGACATTAGTAAGACAATAGTTGTGCGGTAAACAGACACAAGCAGCCCCACAACTCATGCTGTTAGAATTAGGCCTGCATTCCCTGAAATGTCTTTGGATTTCTAACACAAAAAAATCTAGCAAATAAATTCCCCTCCCTTATATGAGCTCTGTGATAAAATGCCTGTAATCTAGGTATTATGCAGTGAGGTTGACCATTTTTAACTGATGTGTTTCTTATCTACTATGTGGCATAATAGGAAGCAGTGGCAATTAAGACAATTAGATATGAATAGGAAATAGTTCTTCTGATTAGAACCAAAGACTGGGCATGCTGGATATTCAACAAGTGGAAATCGGTGTGTATGGTATGTTATGAGCTGACACAGACACACTTCTGCAATGCAATCATGATTATTGCATTAACAATGACCCAAGGCATGACACAGCCCTGGAGTCTGTTTGGGCCATTCAGAAAGAGCAATTGAAGTTCAATAGGATTTGAAAAGTTTAATAAACTCTATTGTATTCTAATTCTTTTAAAATTAGTAAGGCGAATTAAATATGGGTTAACTCTCTATTAAGCTAAACATCTGATGATCCAAAGGCTCACCAGAAAATAGTTGACTGTGGAAATTATCATCCCCAAAATAAATAGGCCAGAATCCTTAGAAAATTAATGAAATGATATCTATAAGTAAAATATCTAGAAGAAAAAGTATTGTGTAAATATGAACTGGAAAGTATTTATAGGCAACTCAAAGTATGTTCTAAAATTATTTTGGATCCTATTAAGAACATAAAAAAGCAATAAAGATCTAAATCTTTTAAAAGCCTCTGGATTAAATGTAATATAGGCGCAGATATTTTGCCAGAGCAAGACCTTTGCTAACGATGGTTCGTACAGTCTTTGTATCTCCTATGAGTCATGTCATATAAAGCTTTTAACTCGTTTTGAGCTCTGGAAATAACAATTGAAACTTTTATCATTTACATAATCGTTTAGTAAACATTTGTTAGATATCCGCAATGTGGACATATCAGTATGCAGGCCTGGAGAACTCCAGATAGCTCCACCTTACCCAGGTGGCAGGGGTACATTCCAAATGATTGACGTATGCCCAGATGGTCTAAGCATGTTTAATAGCATGTATGTGTGGCAGGGTGGGGCACAGGAATGACATATATACATCATGATAGAAGGGGCTAGAATTAATATCTTTCACGTCTTAGACAAATACCTGTGGTTCTGTAAGATGATAATTTGAACATAGACCTTGATAGCTATCCGAACCACATTCTCTGAGAGCCACTAAAAAGCCATTCATTATTTAATTGTTTAGTCAAGAATCATTTCCTGAGCATCTATTAAGTGCCAAGAACAATTCTAAGTGCTAAATTACATTAGGGAACAAAGACAATGTTCCTGGTGCCTATTGTTACAGTCAAGGTAAGTCTGAAAAATTTTTAGAAACAGAGTTTTTGATCCATTTTTATCACACCTTTATAATACAAAGGCTTAATATTGAATAAAATGCTTTAATGGCAATCTCATTTGATCTAGGCTGAACTCTATTCCTGAGAAAATCACATGAATTGAGAATTGAAGGAAGTCAATTTTCTCAAACACAGTGAGAAAAATTGTCCATGTGAATGAGGTTTTGATAACCTTTCTCTGGTGGTTTAAATGATCTATTCCAAAAGTTAAAGTTAAAACTGCTTTTATTAGAGTTTCGGAATCAGTGTTTTGAGGTGAGCTGTCAGACATGAGGCAAAATTATGTGTGTCAGGAGCAGAAGTTATTAAACCTGACAGCCAAGCTCAGAATTTGCTGTTCTTGAATTTTAAGCCCAGTTCTTGGCCTATTGAAGCACTCTGTCTGTACTGTTTTTTCTCTCCTGGATAGAAGGAACCTTAATTTCTTCATATTTCAAGAGGTCTACCAATACAAAAATTAAAAAGATAATGCAGATATATGGGGCCATTTTGGGAAGGCAAACAGAGAGGTAAAATAAGCATGTTAGACAGGATAACTTCTAAACATTCTGTCTTGGCATAAAATCTGTAATTTGACGTAATTATTAGTTATCTATTATTAGCTAGCTTTAGATACGGCTAGCTAATTACGTAGATATATAAGACTCTGCCTTTAATAGCCTGATATAGAATTCTAAAAATATAAGGTGATATATGAAAGGTAATAAAAGAATGCAAGATAATGTTATAAAAGGAAGAAGGAAGGGAAGAAAAAGGAAAGGAAGAAAAGGTGTGTAGGGAGACCATTCTCTCACACTGAGGAAACAAGCAGTTTGTTAACTTTAATCTCCGCCATTTATTTACCCTTGTGTGAAAATTAGCTCTTTTAAGTCACTGGATATAGTAGACACAGTACCCTCTGCCCACCTGAGTTCATCTCCATGTGCAGCGGCCAGTTTTCATGCAGGCTGGCAGCTTCCCCCTCATGCACTGACACCTCCCTCTGCTTCTCAGCCTGATGGCTTTTTCTTTTTTATTTATTTATGTATTTATTTATTTATTTTTATTATTATACTTTAAGTTTTAGGGTACATGTGCACATTGTGCAGGTTAGTTACATATGTATACATGTGCCATGCTGGTGCACTGCACCCACTAACTTGTCATCTAGCATTAGGTATATCTCCCAATGCTATCCCTCCCACCTCCCCCGACCCCACAACAGTCCCCAGAGTGTGATGTTCTAGCGCTGTACGTGTTTGCTCAGTCCAGCACAGGACAGCCCAGGACAGCTCAGAAGCACTAGGGGTTTAACACCTCCACAGCAATTCTTAACCAATGAGAAACAGAAGTTGATAAATATGCAGGGTTCCCTGACATGTGTGAGGTGTGTTCCACATGGTTTCCCAGAGGCCCCCAGCAACAGTGAGCCCCACCACCCACAGCGGTAGCCGGAATTGGCTTCCTTCCCTCTCTGTCTCACCCTTCACCACCCGCTCACCTGGCTTTCTGGGGTCATCTTCCAAGTAAAGTACCTGCCTCAGGGCCTGCTTTGGGGGGAAACGAAACCAAGACCAAAGGGAATGATAATTCAACAGCAGTCATTGCTAGAAAGGTTTCAATTCAACTAACCCTAATGTCTCCTCCTATAAAAGTCATCTTCTCCCTTAGTGAGTCCTTGGCAATATAACCTTAACCCAAACTCAGCATTCCCTACAGAGAAAGTCAGTGGAATGTCTGTAACTTTCCTTACCAGCCCTCTTTCCCTGCCTTCAACCATCTCTCTTATTCTCCTCTCCAAGCGTCCCTCCTCCCAGTAAATCTTTGTATTTTAACATAAAGTGAAATCATGACTGTTACATAGAAAATGGAGAAATTTGAAATGGTTCATGCTGAAAATTTTTCCCAAAATTGATGTAATTTCTAATGATACCAAGTAGTAAAAACAACAGAAAGCAACATCATGGTTTCTCCTCATATTGGCCACTTTCTCTTCCCAACTCATCTTCCCAGGCTCTTTCTCCTGTTTTGATATTTAAAAGGCTGACACAAATGCCTTCCTTCAGTTCAGCTTTCCAGAAAAATTGATAATAACATTGGCTAAGGTTTATTGAAAGCTTAAGAGTGTTTTATGTCAATTAACTAACAACTTTCATGACAGCCTCATTTTTATCATCCCATTTTTTTCAGCCTTATTGAGGCATAACTGATAAATAAAAATTATATATATTTACAGTATACAATGTGATGTTTTGATATACGTATACATTGTGAAATGATCACCATGATCAAGCTAATTAACATATTCATCACCTCACATAATTACCTTTGTGTGTGTGTGTGTGTGTGTGTGTGTGAAGAGCTTTTAAGATCTACTGTCTTCGCAAATTTCAAGTATACAATAAAGTAATATTAACTATAGTTACCATGTTGTACCTTAGGTCTCCAGAACCCATTCATTTTGCATAACTGAAATTTTGTCCACTTTGGCCAACATCTCCTCATTTCTTCCATCCCCTAACCTCTGGCAACCATTCTACTTCTGCTCCTATGAGTTCAACTTTTTTTAGATTCCACACATAAGTGAGATCACGCAGTATATCGTTTTGTGCATGACCTTCCATTTTCCTCTAGGTTTAATCTTATGTTGTTGCAGATGGCAAAATTCCCTTCTTTTTAAAGGCTGAGTATTATTTCATTGTCTCTGTGTATCACATTTTCTTTGTCCATTTATCTGTTGATGGACACTTAGGTTGACTCTGTAGCTTGGCTATTCTGAATAGTGCTGTAATGAACATGGGAATGCAAACATCTCTTCACAATCTTGTTTTCAATTTATTGGACAAACATCAAGAAGTGGGATCCTGAATTCTATGGTACTTTTATTGTCGATTTTTTTGAAGAAGCTTCATAGTGGTTTCCATAATGGCTATATTAATTTACATTCCTACTAACAGTGTACAAGGGTTTTCTTTTCTCCACATCCTTGCCAACACTTGCTATCTTTCTTCTTTTAGATAATAGCCATCTTAACAGGTGAGAGGTAATATTTTATTGTGGTTTTTGACTTGTATTTCTCCAATAATTGGTGATGTTAAACACTTTTTCATATACCTGTTGGCCATTTGTATGTCTTCTTTGGATCAATGTCTATTCAGGTCTTTGCCCACTTTTTATTTGGGTTATTTTGGCTTTTGCTATTAAGTGCTGTGAGTTCCTTATATATTTTGGATATTAACCTCTTATCAGATATATGGTTTGCAGATATTGTCTCCCATTCTTCAGATTGTCCTTTCACTGTTTATTGTTTCCTTTGCTGTGCAGAAGCTCGTTAGTTTGATGCAATCCCATTTGTTTATTATGAATTTGTTCCTGGTGTCTTTGAGGTCATATCCAGAAAAAATTCTTGCCCTGACCAATGTCAGGAGCTGTTTCCCTATGTTTTCTTCTAGTAGTTTTAGAGTTTAATGTCATAAATTTGTATTTAATTCAGCTTGAATTGATTTTTGTATATTGTGTAAGATCCGGTCCAATTTCAGTCTTCTACATGTAGATATCCAGTTTTCTCAACACCGTTTATTAAAGAGACTGTCCTTTCTTGGCACCTTTCTCAAAGATCAATTGAATGTAAATCAGTGTATTTCCTTGATCTCTTTTCTGTTCCATTGGTCAATGTGTCCATATATATGTCAGTACGATGCTGTTCTAATTGCTATAGCTTTGTAGTATATTTTTAAATCAGGTATTGTGATTTAGCTTTGTTCTTGTTCAAAACTGCTTTAGCTATTTGGGATCTTTTTTGGTTCTATATGAATTTTAAGATTGTATTTTCTATTTCTGTAAAAAATGCCATTGGAATTTTGGTAGGGATTTCTTTGAATCTGTAGATTACTTTGGGGGTATGAAGATTTTAACAGTGTTACTTCTTCCAATTCGTGAGCATGAGCTACCTTTCCATTTACTTGTGACTTCTTCAGTTTGTTTCATCAGTGTTTTATAGTTTTCAGTGTATAGATCTTTTACCTTCTTGGTTAAATGTATGCCCATTTTTTATACTACTGTAAATGTGATTGTTGTCTTAATTTTTTTCAGATGCTATTTTGTTAGTGTATGCAAACACAATTGATTTTTATATATTGATTTTGTATCCTGCAACTTTACTGAATGTATTAGTTCTAACAGTATTTTGGTGGAATCTTTAGAATTTTCTATTCATAAGGTTATGTCGGCTGGGCATAGTGGCTCACACCTGTAACCATAGCACTTTGGGAGGCTGAGGCAGAAGAATCACTTAAGCCCAAGAGTTTAGGACCACCCTGAGCAACAAAAGGAGACCCTGTCTCTAAAAAAGATTTTAAAATTAGGTAGGCATTGTGGTGTATGCCTGTAATCCAACTACTTGGGAAACTCAAATGAGAGAATCGTTCTAGGCCAGTAGGTTGAAGTTGCAGTGAGCCATGATTGCACCACTGCAATCCAGCTTGGGAGATCCTGTTCTGTAAAAACAAAAAAAGAAAAAAAAAAGATTATGTCATCTGCAAACAGAGATAATTTTTCTTCTTCCTTTCCAATTTGGATGTCTTTTATTTCTTTTTCTTGATTAAATCACTCTGGTTAGAACTTCCAGTTCTATATTGAATAGAAGCAGCAAGAGTGAGCATCTTTGTCTGGTTTCTGATATTAGAGTAAAAGCTTTTAGCTTTTCACCATGGAATATGATGTTAGCTGTGGGCTGGTCTTGCATAGCCTTTTTATTTTTATTTTTACTTTTATTTTTATTTTTATTTTTTTGTAGAGATGGCAGAGTCTTGCTCTGTTGCCCAGGCTGGTCTCAAACTCCTGGCTTTAAGCAATTCTCCTGCCTCAGTCTCTCAAAGTTCTGAGATTACAGGCAGGAGCTCCTGTGCCTGGCCATATATGGCTTTTATCAGGTTTAGGTGCATTCCTTCTATCCCTAATATATTGAGAGTTTTTATTATAATAGGATGTTGTATTTTGTCAAATGCATTTTCTGCATCTGTCAAAATGATCATATAATTTTTATTCTTCATCCCGTTAATGTGGTGTATCACATTTATTGACTTACATATGTAGAGCCATCCTTGCATCCCAGGGACAAATTCCACTTGATTATCTTTTTATTGTACTGTTGAATTCAATTTGCTAGTATTTTGTTGAGGCCCACTGGAACCTGGGGCCATAGGAGCCAGTCTGGTCTTGGGACAGGTCTGGAGCGTGGATCTGCAGGGCCAGCCTAAAGATTGGGGTGGGCCTGGAGCCTGGATCTAAGAAGGCCAGCTAGGTTTTACTGAGATAGGCCCTGTGCTGGAGTCAGAGAAGTCAGGTGCTTGCTTCAATCTCCATCCCCCATGCAAAGGGGTAGGAGTGATACAGGTAATGTGAAACTGTCCTTCCTGTTTTCCTCAGTGCAGCTTTTCTTATTCCTGTGCTCCACCCACGTGCTGTAATCTCTCGCTTAGATTCCTCAGCTTTTGTGAAGTTATCTTTGCATATGAATAATTCTTCAAATTGATGTTTCAATATGGGGACAAGCACTGGAAACTCCTATTCTGCCATCTTGCTGATGTCACTCTTTCCATCATCCCCATCAACAGATGAGGAAACTGAAGTAGTTTGCCCAAGGACACTGTCTTAGTTCATTTGCGTTGCTATAAAGGAATACCTGAGGCTGGCTAATTTATAAACGAAAGAAGTCTATTTGGCTCACGGTTCTGCAGGCTGTACAAGAAGTATGGTGCCAGCATCTGCTTCTGATGAGGGCATCAAGAAGCTTCCACTCGTGGCATAAGGGGAAGAAGAGTAGGCATCACATGCAAAAGATGACGAAAGAGGGAGGAGGAAGGTTCCAGACTCTTTTTAACAATCAGATCTCATAGGAACTAACAGAGCAAGAACTGACTCATTACTTTAAAGAGAGCACCAAGTTATTCATGAAGGATCTATCATTAAGACCCAAATACCTCCCACTAGGTCCCACCTCCAACATTGGAGATCACACGTCAACATGAGATTTAGAGGAGACAAATACCTGAACCATATCAGACAGTCAACTCCCAAGTGTTAAAACTGGGATGTAAATTAAGGCAGTCTAGCTGAAAATGGACATTTAGTTCCCATGTTAATCAGCCTTCTCTGAGGTGATGTTTATTACAAAACTAACACAAAACATAACAGAAAACCACAAACCTTGAATTATACCTCAGAAGATAAAAGGAAAGGAAGGCTACATTGACACAAAAGAGCTCAAACCAGCATAGAGAGGCGAAAAGCTGATTTGGACTGAGCTGCCACCCATAAATTACCACGATTCCCAAGACTGCGCAACAACTTCTTCTGACTAAGGTGCATTTAGAAAACCTGGTAAATATGTGCAATGGCACGCCATCCTGGGTTACACTGATGTCTTCAGACAGATATTATTAACAATAAAAAAACCTCTCAATTCAAACTGCTCCAATGACAACTGAAATAATTGTGCTAACTCAAGCTTTCTGTCCTGGCCACATGGCTACTTCAGCTGTGAGGTATTTTGGAGAATTGCAAAGAAAAAGGCAGTTCTAGGGCAGAATCCACCTGATCATACTTCACAATTTAGTTCCTATATCTCTAATCAAGGCGAAATGTCAAAAAAATTATTTCATATCAAATCACCTCTAGGGAAGCCACAATCTAGTTAGACTCACACCAGAAAACTGGCATTTATCAAATTAAAAATGCAAGAAAATATCTTTAATTACTATTGTGCTGGTGTCAAATACGTAACTATGAAATTCTTCAATCATGACTTGCCTTAGGGTTAGACAGTAAAGGTATTAATTGACTTTTCATTTGCTTAACTTATCACTTCCAAGGCAGCCACTAGTAATCCTGATTACCTGCCTTCCCCATAAGAGAAAAAAGAATGGGACAAGAACTAGCATATAATTGGTTGAGGGCTCTGTTGTTGTTGTTTTTTGTTTTTGTTTTTTGTTTTGTTTTGCAGATCTGCTCAGGCTTGTGCATAACTACGTAAACACAAAAACCCAGGGCTCCAGATGTAAACATGCAATTACAGTAATGAACAAGAAAGCAGAAAGAGTGGAGAAAGACTAGGCTATACTTACAGTTTTACTTATTAAGGAAGAATCAAGAATATCCATGGGATTACTGGGTATCTGCCCCATGAGTGGAGATATCAGTGGCAATGGAATGTTTTTAAGGGAGGAAAGAATTCAAAATACACGTCTATACACAGCAAAGCCTGTTGATCTTGTCATGGTGGGTGGCAAAAGTTGACAAAGAAACCTGAGTCACTGAATATCTTTTGTTTGCCAGTTCCATATGATTTTCTTTATATGTGTGGGTTTCATCTGTATAGTTTGATATAAAGAAAAAGCTACAAGCACTTTAACTTAGCAAGAAAAAAAAATCAAGACCCCAGATTCCAGTTCTCCCATTCAAACATCACTTTCCCCATCTCTCTGCAAATACAAACAACTTCACACTAAGGAAAGTGAGCCTCCCCAATTCACTGCTCATGCATGACATCATACCCCTGTCATTATTCAACTCTCAGTATATGAATAAGCTACAGCACAGTTTACAAGCATAGAGCAATCCATTTTGTCAATGGGAACATTGAATTGTTTCTCCTTTTTTACTTCCAAGAATAGGGTAATTCCATAAACAAGAATGCCTGGGAACACATGCAAATTTCCAATCAACACTCATCTTTGAAAAGTCACAGGGTCTCTTGTCAACAGTCCAACTTACAAGGTATCAGGTTCCGCTTACCTTTTTTAACATCTAACAATTAGCCAGAAAGACAATCCATCAGGACTGCTATACCACTGTGTACTGGAGGAAGCGACAAGTGCAGATAGCTCTAAACCTTGCTCTTAAATGCCATTGAGAATATTCCTATTACACCCTCCAAAACATCTTTCTGATGACTGTTCTACTGAAAAAAAAAATGTTTTCTTTTCTCATTCTGCCTTTGAACTATGATAGAAGATATGTTTTCCTGATGTCATGGCTATTGCCAAAGAATAATGATAATCCTTACTCAATCCAGTAATACCTTGTATATATATAACACCTCTGCATTCCAAAAGCTCAAAACATTTTTATGAAACACTAGCTCTGTCTAGCACTTCCATCCTCAGCAAGGCAAATTAAGGCATATACATAATCCTCACATACAGAATAGGAAAATGGAGACATCAGAGTTAGGTAAGTCATTTCTCTAAGATTGCACAATGCAGTTGATGATGAGGCCAGAACAATCTGCATCCATTTACTGGGCTGCCTTCTCTTCTCCTACTAAGATTCCAAAACACGTAAATAAATAAATCTGACACACCTTTGAAATTAGAATAATAATGGGTACTTAAGGCAGAGAAAACATTTGTCTTACCATCTCATAAAAAAAGGTACTAATTAAGGGTCTTTTAAAAAAGCCCAGGCCTACCCATTTTCAGGTGAGTAATGGTAGTAACTTGGAGGCTCACCACCAATAGATATGTAGGACGGGGCTAAGAGTTAGCAGGAAAGGTATGGATCAAGTTTTAGCACGACAGTGTTACCTCCAGCCTCGCTAAAGAAGGATACTAAAGGTTGTAAAAAAAAAAACTACAGTTCAGCCACCATATCAGACACTCTATGCCTCATTTCTCATTTACTCATACATCAACCTATGAAGAAGATAATAGCATCCCCACTTCACAGATGATAAAAGTAAGGCTTGGGAGATTTACTTACTTATACAAGGATCCCAGCCAAAAAGTGGCAAACTCTAGGTAGTCTTAAAAGAAGATGATCTGCCGTTCCCAGAAGTACTCAGCTGCCTTCAATTCGGAGTAAGGCAGAATGATGTGTCCCAAATAAGAGACCTCAAGTGGGTACATGAAGTTGAATTATAAGAAATTGTTAATATCCAACTGCTTTCAACTCACAAAATGGATATGTCACATGGTTCAAAGTATTACTTTGGGGTTCCTTGAGATGTTAATGAAGGGAACAGACTCTCAAAAGTATGAATACCAAGGGCAAAGTCAGAAGCTGCATTTGAAATCACAACTGAGGGCTTCAAATAAAAGGGGCAGGCTGATGGAGAATTGTAATTCAAAAAATGCACCAGTACATAATAAGCTTAGTGAGAAAGGGTGTGTTCCCACCACTGGAGCAGAAACTTTCTTTCCCAGCCCTTCTAGGATTTTGCCCTTTCCATTCATCCTTTCCGATCAAATTCATCCTTTAGGTAAACACAGGAGGGATTAGAGACCTTTAATTGGCTTTGAGGAAGGAATGGTAATCTGAGATGCCTGGGCAGGAACTATCTTGTGTCTTGTGGGAGAGAAGCAGTGAGAGAAAGAGGAAAGGAAATATCTGCAGCCTGACAGGCCGTTCCCAGCCAAAGAGGAGAGCATTCAAGAATAGGCAAGACTGTTAAACCATTCACCCAAATTTGTCCCTGAGCTACCAGCGTGCCATTTTGCATTTCTGCTTCCCCTCTAGCTCTTCCTTGGTGAAGTAGAGAGGTTCAATGGCATCCCACAGTCTAGATCAGTGGTCTTCACACTTTCGCATGCATCAGTATCACCTGGGGTCTGGCAAGGGTAAGGGATGCTAAGACACAGGTTGCTGGGCCCCACGCCCAGAGATTTTTTATTGAGGAGGTGTGGGGCAGGTTTTGAGAATTTGCTAACAAGTAACTGGGTGATGTTAATGCTGCTAGCCAAGGAGCTCACTTTAAAAATGAGTAGCCTAGCTTCCAGCTGTGTGCAATGCATTGAGTCTCTCTGCCATGTAATGCAATTACCTGGACTGTGTTTGCACATATGGGAACCACACATGATCCAACAAGGATGATGCAAAGAGATGATGCTGCCCAAAGGATTGTGACAGTGGGTGCTATAATGTTGGCTTTGGTGCAAAACAGTTTGCAACCCAACTGACTCTGTGGGATTAGTATTAATGATAATATCTAACAGTCATTGACTAGTTAGTATGTGCCAAGCAGTATGCCAAATCTCTACCTATGTTATCTTTGACGCATAAGTACTGATATAACCCCTGTTTTATAACTGTAGACTCTGAACCTCGTTGGATTAAGTCCACCATTGCTTAGCCAGATAATGGGGAAGGTGGAATTGAAACTCATGACTCTGACTTGCCACGGTGCATTGTACTTCCTGAGCTCCAGAAACAATAGATTAGGAAAAGAGAAGTCTACCTCCTGCGTTCTTTGATAAAGGAATAAATATGGGTGACTGGGAGGTCACAGTTCTTTTTTGCTCTACTTGTTCATGTCTTCTCTGGGTAACTCAAACATTCTTCTCCAGCTCCATTCTCTCCTCCACCTTATCTGCTTTATGTGTTAAAATGCACGAGGCAGGAGAAGGGGGTGTCCCGCTGCCAGAGGTGGTGCCTTAGATTTACTTCTCTTTCCCTGTTGAAACAAACAACTAATCTTCCATGAGAACATCACCTACTTTCTGGGGACTCTGGCACAGGAAACATTATGGTTTTGGGCTCCAATGGGAGTTAATTGCAACGAATGGAACATCTTGAACAGAAAACCTTCTGATTTTATGACATCCAGTTCTTACATTTTCTATCTCATCTCTTTGATGGTGGGAGGAAGGCAAGAGGTAGGAAAATGGAGCTACAGAGACATTGGGCTCTTATATGAATGGAGGATTACTTTCACTGTTACCACTCTGGCTTTGATATGCTACTTAACCAGTCTCATAACTTGCTCCTTCACTCTGACAGTTCCAACTTAATAATTTAATCCATGACCTGGCTTCCAGGCCTGGGACTACACATTACTAGGGTAGGAGTTGATGGAGCCTCCTATCTAAACAAGAAGAGGGCTGAGCATATCTCAGGAGTCAGGCATCTGACATACGAAGTTCACACGCAACCTCATGGACCATATCATTGGCTAGGGATAGATCTTCAAGAACACTTGCCACACAATGGCCAATTGTCTTGGGGTTACCATGTTCAGAAGAGTTTTGTTCTATTCTACTTTGGTCCTGCCTTATGCCTTGATTTTACTGAACTTGAGTACACAAAACTGTGGCCACACATCTGCTTACAGTGATGACATCCTACAATCTCTAGTGAGTAATGAGTGAGGCATTAGGTCCCAACCAATCGCCTTTCATTCTGACCATTTTCAAACCTATTCAGATATCTCTGCATTAAAATTTTATGTAACCTTTGGCCCAACAATAACATTTCTAGATATTTATTCTACAGATATACCTGCACCTGTGTAAAATAAGACACTATAGCATTACCTGTAATATCATAATACTGGAAGCAATCTAATCCATGTGATCTATGAATTAAAAACTGGCTAAATAATTATGGTCATCTATATAATAGGATCACATGCAATCATTAAGAAGAATGAAGCAATCTACCTGTACTGGAATGGAACAAACCATCAGGATGTACCATTAAAAAAGGGGGGGAAAATATTATAGTATATTATGTGTGTAGGTAGAAAAAAAGAAAAGTTTTACTGTACATGTATATGATGGAAATATAATATACTTGAAGGAATCATGAGAAAATAGTAACATTGCTAGTCACTTCAGGAGAGATATTAGATGATATGCCCTAAGTATAGCCGGTACTTACTCATCACTCCTGAGAGGCTTTGAAATTGATTATAGACATTATTCCATGCAGCCTGAAATAGAGTCAAAGAGGAAAGGTAATGATATGAAATAAATCTCATGTTTATTCTTGCCTCCTCCCTGCCGCAAATGGAAGATCCCCCATCCCCAGCCAGGTCCATGCATGCTGGGGAATACCATTCACATACACACCACTCATTCCAGCTTTTATCAAGCCCTCTCCTCAATATTCTACAGCAGAATTTTCCCGTGGAAATTGCTGGCTTTTAAAAGATATAGACACAGCCAGGCGAAAATGCAAAGTCACAGCCGGCCTTGGGACAGGCCTACAAAAGACGGCAGCACCCTCACGTGAATGTAGTTGGACAGAATGAAGATTCGAGAGCCACATTGCCTAAATCACATAGCTGCTGGAGAGCTTGCTCTTCTGTAAACAAAATCTTCAGAAAAATACAGCAAGCAGATGATATTTTCCCTAAATAAAGTATTATTTCTCAAAGTGTGTTGATTGTATCTCATTGTAAGAACCCCTCTGTATTCAAGAGACCTTGACCACTTGCTCCTTCACTCTCTTCCATGTGAGCCGTCTCTCCTGACTACTCTCCTACCTCTCTCCCTGCTTCTTTCCAGTTTCCTCTTGGCACAATCTTCCTCCTAATCCCACTTGTGAATGCTTGTTCTCTGTTTCCTTCTTGTCTCATGCTACAGATCTTCCTGGATTCATCTGTTCCTATTTGTTTTATTATTATCACCTATGTACCAATGACTCCCAGATGTCTTATCTTCATTTTTATTTTTATTTTTGAGACAAGGTCTCTGTCACCCAGGCTGGAGTGGAGTGGCACAATCATAGCTCACTGAAGCCTCAAACTCACAGCCTCAAGTAATTCTTCTACCTCGGCCTCCTGAGCAGCTGGGACTACAGGCATGAGCCATCATGGTTGGCTCTTTTTTTTTTTTGAGACAGAGTCTCACTATGTTGCCCAAGTTGGTCTCAAACTCCTGGCTTCAAGGTATCCTCCCACCTTGGCCTCCCAAAGTGCTGGAATTACAGGTGTGAACCACCATGCCTGGCCCCAGATGTCTTAATTTGTTCTCCAATCTGGAACCCAACTTTCAACTTCTTACGGAATATCATCACTTGGATGTTCCCCGGGTACATCAAAATCCACATTTACAAAATTCTGAGCATATCATTTTTCTTATCCTCCAATCAACTTTTTTTTTTTTTTTTTGAGATGGAGTCTTACTCTGTCCCCCAGGCTGGAGTGCAGTGGTGCGATCTCAGCTCACTGCAACCTCGACCTCCCGGGTTCAAGTGATTCTTCTGCCTCAGCCTCCTGAGTAGCTGGGATTACAGGCACCCACCACCACGTCTGGCTAATTTTTGTATTTTTTAGTAGAGATGGGGTTTCACCATGTTGGCCAGGCTGGTCTTGAACTCCTGACCTTGTGATCCACCCGCCGTGGCCTTCCAAAGCACTGGGATTACAGGCATGAGCCACTGTGCTCAGTAGATTCCCGTCTTTTTGTTTTTTGTTTTTTTTGAGACAGAGTCTCTGTCACCCAGGCTGGAGTGCAGTGGCACAATCTTGGCTCACTGCGTGCTCTGCCTCCCAGGTTCATGCCATTCTCCTGCCTCAGCCTCCTGAGTAGCTGGGACTACAAGCACCTGCCACCACACCCGGCTAATTTTTTTTTTTTTTTTTTTTTTGTATTTTTAGTAGAGACAGGGTTTCACCATGTTAGCCAGGATGGTCTCAATCTCCTGACCTCGTGATCTGGCCGCCTCGGCCTCCCAAAGTGCTGGGATTACAGGCGTGAGCCACCGCGCCCGACCAGTAGATTCCCTATTTTAAGGAATATGCCCATCACCCTCCTAGCCACCCAAGGCTGAATCTTAAAGTCATTCTTAGCTGATGCTTCCTCATAAACATCACATCCCATCTGTCAACAAATCTTAATACGTCCATCTCTGAAACATTCCTCTCATCTATACCACTTCCTCCATTCCCAGGCCCATCATCTCAGTTTAGGCCAGCAGTCCCCAGCCTTTTTGGCACCAGGGGACTGGTTTTGTGAAAGACACTTTTTTTTCCATGGCTGGGGTTGGTGGGGGCAGAAGGCTTCCAGATGAAACTGTTCCACCTCAGGTCATCAGGCAGTAGTAGCTCTCATAAGTAGCGCGCCACGTAGATTCCTCCATGCGCAGTTCACAATAGGGTTTGTGCTCCTATGAGAATCTAATGCCGCTGCTGATCTGACAGGAAGCAGACCTCAGGTGGTAATGCTGACTGGCCCGAAGCTCACCTCCTGCTGTGTTGCCCAGTTCTAACAGGCCATGGACCTGCACTAGTCTGTGGCCCGAAGGCTGGGGACCCCTGATTAGTCATTATCACTGCTCAATATTTTATTATGACAGTGCCCTACTGCTGTGCCTGCCTCCAGTCTCTGTCCCCTCCAACCTCTGCCATTCAATAATGTGGCTTTTTTGTTGAAGTCCGTCTGATGATTGAATAATATGGAGATGATATTCCAAGCTCCTTACATGATCTGCAAGGTTCTGCATGATCTTCCCTTTCCTACTTTTTCACTTCACTGCCTGCTTTTCCCCTGCCTCCACCTGTATTGAATTACAGCCCCTCAAACTACAGCCCAGCCTGCAGCCCACTATCATGTGCTATTGCTCCTGCCTTTAATGTCCTCCCTGCCTCATCTGCCTGTCAGACTCCTCTGCATTCTGCAAGCTTCAGCTCAGTTCTAACGTTCTCCGGGAGTTCTCACCATCGTTTTCTCCAAGCCAATTCCAGCTGAGTTAGCTACTCTCTCCTTATTGCCATGATCATGATTCTCTCTGTTTTCTTCTATTTTTCTATCTAGCTTCACATTGCAATAAACATTAGAGGAACTTATGCCCTTTTTAATCTGTCTTTTCTTCTACTACAGCTATAGATCCATGAGAATGAGGACTATTTTTCACTTCTTTTTCTGTCTTTAGGGGTTACATCGTGTCCATCATACAACGAAAACCTAGTTCCTGATAAGAAATTAAAGATTAGGTATCATTCTTCTGACTTCCAAAAGAGTATTCTTTGTAATACGCTTACAATAATAATGGACCAATTGGTTAAAGGAGGGGGAGGTATATTAACAAAGTAAGTAATCTGCAAAAAATAAGATAGCTCTTCACACTATACAGAAATATAACTGTACAACTCTCTCATGATTTCAAAGACCCTATAACTGGAACTGTGTTTCAATAACAGAAATAATTCTTATTTAAGTGTCTCCTAAGAATTAAGTTATTCATTCAAGTATGTATATGTGTCAACTTCTTACTACTGAGTAAAGCTGGAGATTCCCTTTCAACCTAGATGAATTTACTGAGGTTTATTTCAGGGATGACATCTTTAAGAGTTCCCAGATTTGATTGCAATTTGTAACAATTACTGCAATTCTAAGAGTCTGATCCCTGGTTCTCAGGAAAATTTCTCAGCTGACTGGCAGGTTTGTCCAGAAATGTCTCAGTCCTTAGGAAAAAACTAAGGAAAACCTTCAATTGTCTATCAAAAAACAGGTGGAACACCTTGAGTAGTTCTCTCATTCCATACTATCTCTTCTTATTTCACCTTCTTGGTTTGACAATGACATGTGGGGATGAGTGATAAATCATATTTAGATTTACTGAAATTTTGCAACATTATTATTTCCAGATTTCATGCCATAGGACTAACCTATAGGGGAGACTTTAAAGTAAGGCTATTTGGAGGCCTAAATAATGAAACCCATCCAAGTGGAGACAAAGATTGAACCACATTATAGCAAACACAACTTTCAAACAAACAGAAGCTGCCAACAAAGAGCTCATCTTGTTGCAAAAGTTAATTTGTACATAGATTTGTTTACAGCCTAAAGTTTATTTTTCCATAGAATCTAAGCTATACATCATAAATCTATTCCCATCTGCTTGTAACGCATATTTAGTGCTCCTACAATTTAACACTGATAAAACTGAAGAATCAACCCATCTGTCACATCCAACATGATGTCTGTGGGAAACAATATAAGTCTAATTTCCAACAAGCAAAGTATCAGATTTTCCCACAACTCTTGCAGAGAGAGAAACCATGTTTGAAGAGGATAGGGAGGAAATCCCCAAGATGGGGCAAAGGGGAGTTTGCATGAGCTCTAGCCTGCTAGGCTGGAGAGACTGTTTCCTGCAGCCAGTCACATCCCAACTAGGCATTTGTATTTCAGGAGGCAGCTTATAGCGCTAAAAGGAAATTCCACAACATCAGACAAACCCAAATTGAGGGACATTCCACAAAGTATCTGGCCTGTATTCATCAAAAATATCATGAAAGACAAAGAAAGACTGAGAAACTTCCAGATTAAAATAAAAGAAAAAACAACTAAAGACGTGTTAACTGAATGCAGCATGTAGTCTAGGACTTTCTTTTGCTATAAAATATTTATTTTTGGACAGTCGGGGAAGTGAATGAAGTCTGTGAACTGGATAATAATATTATGGCAATATTAATTTTTTGATTTTGGTAATGGTACTACAGTTATATAAGAGACTGTCCTTGTTTTTAGAAAATATTCACTGAAATGTTTAAGATATCATGTCTGCAACCTATTGCCAAACAGTTCGGTGGGAAATATACATTATATATATATATACACACATATACCCAAGAACTGTTACATATATGTATGTGTGTCTATATACATATATATATATCTCACATATATATGAAATAAAGAGGGAGGAAGGGAAAAAAGAATTGGTAAAATGCAGAATGTGGGTATGAAGCATACACAAAAATCATTTGTACAATTCTTGCAACTTTCCTGTAAGTTTGAAATTATGCCAAAATATGAAATATATTTTTCAAAGAGAATCCATCATGTTATTATAATTCTCAGTTATGTGTTAGGATTCTCAGTCATGTGGTCTTGGGGCCTAACTTGCTTTTTAAAAACTTTTGCCAGTTGAGTAGCAATCAAGCAATGCTCCAAGTCCTTCACAGTGTGAGGTCCTTGCTTTGAAAGAGTCTTTGCCTCTGGTTCTTCTTTGCTGAGATGGCTCCTAGGGGGAGGATAGAACCGACCTACCAGCCTGTAGTCACCTCCAGAGGACCCACCATTGTGAGTATTCTAAACAGAGCTTCCCGTTCTGAAGGCATGAGCAATATTCAACACTTTCACTCAAAACTTTGGTTGAGCCTGTTTAATTTGGCTTTCCTTTAGTTTTACTCTGCTATGCTTGGATAACTGTGTGGATCTATTTACAGCTTTCCCTGTTGTCTGAGAATGTGGCTTTGAGACAGTGTCATAAGCCATTTCCAACATAGATGCTAATGATTTCTTTACATTAGCTGCTCCCCTCCACTTCTCCTGAAGGTCATCTGTGCCATGGGATGTGGGCTGGTCCTCTTCATTCCAAGCAGCTCACCCAGACTGCTTCGCCTGGCCTTTCTTCCAGCAGCTATCATGGTAAAAGGCTTGACACAGCCCTGTTCAGGCTTGTCCGTGTGCCAAAGTCAACATACAATACGTACTTCTGGGTTTTTTAGAGCTGACCCCAAAATATCTATTTACCCAGACGTTGACATTCTCATGAGCAATAGGCAAAGCTCCGAGGACATGCTGTTGGTGGCAGAGCAGAATTCAGAATTCCACTCTGAATTGTTGAGTTGGACGGAGACTTGGAGATTGTCAGTTGCAACCATATCATTTTAGGATAGGGAAAATGGGGCTGTAAGGGGTAAATAACTTGCTCATCAAAACTGGGATTAGAACCCAGGTACTCTGTCACCTGGATCAGTTTCTTTTGATTCTACCAAAGGAATGAATGCACTTGAGCGAAATGGCCCCGGGAGCCTGAGTTATTAGGTGGGTGATGGCGAAGGTAGCCTCCCAGATACATACTTTGGGATTAGAGACAACAACGTTTCCAAATCCTTTTTTCAGATTCCTACACGAAGAAACCTCAAACCCAGGATTCAAGCCAAAAACAATGATTCTCAAGTTCCTATGAAATCCTGGATGGATGTTGAACTGGGCAACGTACTAGCTGACTCCTGTGGCAGATGCGAGCCTCAACAAAGCTCCAGGGCTGGCACTTCAAGGGAGTGGAGGTGTGTGTTTGAGTCTGAGTCACATGCAGTAGGCCATCTGCTCTTATCAACAGGATGAGTGAGTGCGAAGGAATATGAAGGCCATTTCTGAAAAGCAATTCAAAATTATATGCCTCCTATTAGCCCGACTCATGCGTTTCTCACAGCCTATAGAAAAGCTTACTGAGATGCTTTACAGAGAAACTTCCAGAAACTTACAGAAAAGTATACAGGAACAGGGATATTTCACTGTCTCTTGGGCCTAGGACAATACAAGGCAGTCAACACTATTGACTCATTCATTCGTTCACTTATTTGTTTCTTTATTTGCGTGATAAATAATCACTGATTTCTACTTCGTATTAGGTGTCAGGCGGTATTACAGCAAGGTGCCACCCTCAAGGAGCTCACAGAGCTGGTACAAACCCTAAGTAACATATGTATTATAAATATATATGTGTGTGCATACACACACACACAACTGAGTTGCCTTTTTAGTAATGTTTGTAGCAGCTCTAACAATAAAAAAGGGCAATTCAATTGAATTTTGACCAAAAGATATGCATAGGCAGTTCAAAAAAAAAAAAAAAAAGAAATGCAAAGGCCAGCTAAACACATGAAAGGGTGTTCACGTAAAACACCATACTAGAACAGTCTAGAACAGTGAGATACCATTTTTAGATATCAGATCTGCTGAAATTTAAAACACTGACAATATCCAGTGTCTACAGGCTCTGGAGAGCCAGACTCTTCAAACACTGTTGGCACTGGGAATATAAATTGCAATACAATTTTGAGAGCAGTAGCTATCAAAATTTTTAATGTAAGCACCCTTTAACCCTTTATTTCTGCTTGCAGACATCCATCTCAAATCCATCTCAAGTGGACATTAATTCCTTTCCTTGCCACACAGCATTCCTTCCTCCTTCTAGTGACAAGAGCAAGGCTAACTAACGCTGGGGAATCACTCCCCTTCCCCATGTCCAGTTTATGTCACAAGGCATGGCATATGCCTAGTCCTAGCCTATGTTTCTCTTTTTTTTTTTTTTTTTTTTTTGAGAAGGAGTCTCGCTTCATTGCCTGGGCTTGAGTGCAGTGGCGTGATCTCTGCTCACTGCAACCTCCACCTCCTGGGTTCAATCCATTCTCCTGCCTCAGCCTCCCGAGCAGCTGGGATTACAGGCGCCCGCCACCATGCCTGGCTAATTTTTGTATTTTTAGTAGAGATGGGGTTTCATCATGTTGGCCAGGCTGGTCTCGAACTTCTGACCTCAAGTGACCCACCCATCTCAGTCTCCCAAAGTGCTGGGATTACAGGCATGAGCCACTACACCTGGCCAGCCCTGACCTATGAATGGATTACATCCTCCAGCCACAATAATTAACCTAGAGGTGGGCTTTTGATACAATTTGGGAACATTTCCTTGGGCAACTAAGAAAACTGCCCTCTCTTTTCCAATGGCCTTGGAGTTCTGAGGGTAGAAGCCTGGAGCTCCTGGCAATGAAAAGGAAAGACCTGGAGAATGACACGACATGGGGGACGGGGGGCGGGGATCAGTCCCTGTGACACTTCTTGAGCCCTTGGTAACTGATTCTAAAACCAGATCCACCCTTTCACCACATAAATTTGCTTTTGCTTAAGCTAGTTGAGGTTGGGTTTTCTTTTTTTTCTTTATTTTGAAACAGAGTTTCATTCTTGTCACCCCTGCTGGAGTGCAGTGGCAGGATCGCTCACTGCAACCTCCTCCTCCTGGGTTCAAGGGATTCTCCAGCCCTAGCCTCCCAAGTAGCTGGGATTATAGGCATCCGCCACCAGGCCTGGCTAATTTTTCTATTTTTAGTAGAGATGAGGTTTCACCATGTTGGCCAGGCTGCTCTGGAACTCCTGACCTCAGGTGATCTGCCCACCTCAGCCTCCAAAAGTGCTGGAATTACAGGCGTCAACCACCATGCCCGGCCGAGGTTGGGTTTTCTATTGCTGAAAACTAAAAAGCTCAAACAGACACATTCATCTACAGGATGGCCGGCACATGTGTGCAAGATATATGCACTCACATAGTCATTGCAGCATTTTTTTATAACAGTAGAAAAAGTATCAGGACCCTAAGTGTTCATCAATAGGAGAAATGTTTCAAGAATTATAGTATATCACACTATATTATGGAATCTAAGGGTATTGTATTATTGAAAAAAAACAAGTCACAATGCAACATGTATAATGCGATTTCATTCATGTGAAAAGGACTGTGTATAAGGATGTGTTCAAATTCACTTATCATTGTATACACAGATTGGTAAATGTATTTACATTTGTATATCTACATACTTTTAAATGTGTAGATATAAAGCAAATATTTGGAAGTATGTATACCAAATAGTGGTTAGTTCTGGGAAGGAAAGTAGACCAGGATGAGAGAGAGAAGGGAGGGGAATAGGTGATGAAGGAGAAATATTTTATTCTTTCTTTTCCTGTGTTTTCCTGTGTCATTTTAAATGTTTGTTTAAAAAGAAACAAAGGGGAATCCAGACACAAACAATGTCTTATGCAAAGGCAAGAAAAAGCTGAAAGAGAATACTGAAATATTTTACGTTAGGTTCCTCCAAAAGCCAACCCTGAAGCAAGGATTCCAATGTGAGTAGTTTATTTGGAAGGTGATTCACGGGAACACTGGTAGGGAGGTGAGGAAGTGAGACAGGAGAGGAAGGAAGCAAATAAAGGATGAATCAAGCCCAAGTTACCACTGAGGGCAACTGGAACTTAATCCTGCTGGGGAACTCCATGAAGCAATGTCAAACACGTGCCTCAGAGTTATCTTACCCAAGGGAGGAAAGAGTGGAGGTATTTATACACCCATTCTTGGAAGTCATTGGACAGGGATGCTTCCAGGGGCCATTAACTTCCTGGCACTTGAAGCCTTCCCCACACATGGGCAGAGTGGGTTGTGTCGGTCAGAGAAGCCCTTGGGCAGAGTGTCAGGTGCTGGCAGCTGGAATTTGGGCCAATGTTCATTAAAATGCTAAGTGCTGAGAGAACATACAGAGGGCGCAAAGATCATTGGCTTTGAGTGTGTTCTTCCAGGACTGATAAGGATCTTAGCGTAGATGGGGACAGATAGTGTCAGGATAGGTAAGAGAAGAGACCTGGAAAGACCAGGGTGAGGCTTGGAGGTTGAGATGACGAAGAGATCTTTTCCACCATGATAAGAACTTCTTGACAATGGGAAGCTACCAGCCTGTGTAAGTCAAGAGGTGATTAGATTAGATTCATACCTTAGAAATTCATTTTAGAACAGCGTGTCTAATTAAAGGGGTCTGGTTGTATTCAACACATTCACATGTAAAGATCCACTAATTGTGAGTGTCACAAGTAACATTCACCCCTTTAACAAATATCTGTTCAGCACTCTCTATGAATATCTATTAAGCCCCAAGAATATGTTTTCAATACTTTTTTTTGAGACAGAGTTTCACTCTGTCACCTGGGCTGGAGTGCAGTGGTGCAATCTCGGCTCACTGCAACAACTGCCTTCCAGGTTCAAATGATTCTCCTGCCTCAGCCTCCTGAGTAGCTGGGATTACAGGCACACACCACCACGCCCGGCTAATTTTTGTATTTTTAATAGAGACGGGGTTTCACCATGTTGGTCAGGCTGGTCTAGAACTCCTGACCTCGTGATCCGCCCGCCTTGGCCTCCCAAAGTGCTGGGATTACAGGCGTGAGCCACCACGCCCGGCCTTCAATACTTTTTTCAAACAGAGTGTACAAGTTATTTTTCTTAATGAAATACAGATAATTCCCTAATCATCACATGAGATCTGTTTGATTTGCAGCCCCATGTATGCTCTTGAGGGGGGAATATAGGCAAGGAGCTCCAGCCGTGGGGAATTGCGCTCATAGATGATGCTCTTTTCCTGTTAGCTGGCACATGAGCTCCATCTGTCAGCATTGAAATTGCTAAGAAATGGTGTTTATAAAATGAAATTAGAGCACACACTGAAGTCAATTGGGACCACTGGGAAGTTTGTTTATTTGTTTGTTTTTTCCAGACATTCAAGAAAGAAATAATGGTCTTGAATTCAGGCCGAATTTTCAGGTGTTGAAGGGAGGGGCTGAATCTGGGCTGGCCATTCTCCATTTGTTGCTTACCCTACCAGATTCCTTTTGCTCCCCTCTCTGCACTGTTTGTACCCCAGGAGCCTGCCTCCTATCTATGGCCTACAGCTCCTTTGCCCTGTGATTTTTGGTTGGCCTTTGCCAACTGGAAGCACTGGCAGGAGATCAGAGGATGAGAAGAGGGACAGCAAATGATGGTGGCGATTGTCTCCCTGGCTTTCGTCCCTCACTGCCCCTACCTTTCCAGAGTCCTGGCAGTGGCTGCATCTCCTGCTTTAGCTCCCATCAGGTGGCCCTTCTTCCACAGCTCCAAGCTTAGAGATTAGGTACTTTTGGGAATTCCACTGCCACCCCTTGCACCTTATTTTCCTAAGGATGGTAAAGGCATCCTGCAGCTGCCCTTGGGTCTTTTGCCACTGTTTGTTTGTTTGTTTGTTTGTTTGTTTGTTTTGAGATGGAGTCTCACTCTGTCACCCAGGCTGGAGTGCAGCAGCTTGATCTCAGCTCACTGCAACCTCTGCCTCCTGGGTTCAAGTGATTCTCCTGCCTCAGCCTCATGAATAGCTGGGATTACAGGTGCCCGCCACCACACGGGCTAATTTTTGTATTTTTAGTAGAGATGGGGTTTCAACATGTTGGTCAGGCTGGTCTCGAACTCCTGAACTCAGGTGATCCACCCGCCTTGGCCTCCCAAAGTACTGGGATTACAGATGTTAGCCACTGCATCCAGCCTTGCCACTGTTACTTAGTTTTCTCCTCCCTATTCTGAAAGCCAACTGTTCATTAAACCCTACCTTTCAGCCCTTTGAGTGCTCAGTTTCCTGCAGGAACTGTAATTTCTACAGAGAATAAAAGAATGTTTCAAAGGTTACATTAAGCCTGGCTAGATTTCATGATCAACTAAACATGTGCATGGGAGGTTGGGAAGAAGGAAAAGACAAAGACTCCCCAGTTTCTGGCTGGAAAAGGGAGACAGATAGTTGGCAGTGTGAGAGCTGAAGCCACACAGGAATGAGCAGGTGGAAATGCTGCATGATAAGGAGTAGGCAGAGGTGCTCACAGGTGAGTTGGCATTTTAGACATGTTGACTTGATTCTCCAAGCTGGAGATGCTGCCACTTTGACAGAGCAGTTGGAAACAGAGCGGAGGACTGGAACCGAGATTGCAGATAGATTTGGGAGAATTGAAAGCCATTAAGAAAACCTCCGGCAAACCTTGTGGCTTACACCTCCTTCCTTTTTCTCTGCATCTGCTTCTCCTCCAGCCCCACCCAAATCCTCCCCCTTCAGCCCAGATTCTCCACATCCCCACATAAGGTTACCTTTCTGGCACAGTATCCCACACTTTCAAATCTTGCCCTTTTTCATCACCAAAGATTTTCTGGTTTACAATCTTTCCAAGACCAGAATATTGTTTTCCAAAATGAAAATGAACTCCTTTGATAAAGTACCTCCTTCTAATGTAAAAATAAACTCACATATTACTGTCCCAAGAGAGGATTTGTACATTTTCAAAGGACAATGGCCAGACTACCAACTGGACAATGACTGAAGTCCTTATTTCTCAAAGTAGGATCCCCCTCCTCCTGAAAAGACAAGAGAGTATTCTGCAGAGTGGCCAGGACTGTGGAAGAGATACAGTCCATCCTCCTGAAGCTTCATTTCCACTCAAAGATTTACAGATGGGTGATAATTTTATGTTACATAAAACATGAATATGTGATGGAAAAGATGCAAAGTTCCTACCAATTTTTAAGATAAAACATAAACCTCCAAAGGATTCCCTGCCAAAAGTTCACATTGAATTTGACCTGCTCATGAGGATGCTTAGTGGGAAAGGGGGGCTAAGTTGGAGAAAATTGTCTCTCCAAGGACTATTCCAAAGGCAGGAATTTCTGGACATTGGAGAGCAACTATTTTAGAGCCAGGAACTCTCATGATATTCCCACAAATCTTGCTTCTTTGGCCCACCCAGACTCCATAGACAATGCCTGTGTCTTAAGTGGCAGTCCCTTGCTTAGTTGCCTTCTCTAACTTTGGAACTTGGTGCATAAAATACCTTTCAGATGATGTAAATTCATCTACTATAAGTCTTCTTTAGGTTTTTCTGTCATACACTGAATTTTAAGTATAGCACATTTGCTTTCTTCCTGCAGAGAACATATCCTGATTCCAGGAAAGTCTGCCAGGGGAGAAAAAAAAAGTGCATACACCAACTTCTTGAAACATTTGGCACCTGCCGCAATCACCAATAAATCTAAACTGGACAGCTTGACATTTCCTCAAACAAGACCCCACCTCTCAAAGAACATTTGTCCTAACATGAAAAACAATAAAAGCCCAGCTGATAGAATGCAAAACATTCTTCCTTGTCTAACTGCAGAAGCAAAAACAAAATAATTGCTTGCTTAGGCAGTGATTTGAGCCATTCCACCATCCACGAATGTTATGGTCCTGTTCAAATGGCATCAGTAATAACCCTCAATAATTTTCAGATTGGAAGAATTTGTACACTGTGTCAACACTCTTTTTTTTTTTTTCGAAACCTACCTGCCCAAAGAAAACTGCACTCTGATCTTCTTAAGCATTGTATATGCCTGAATGAGGGCTGTGGAACTCGTTGCATCCTTTTCTACTTTGTAAAAACACAGTTGTCAGTTCCGGCTTTAGAAACAATTCGACTTATAAACAATTTAATGGAGGTTTCCTGTCTCCTCCTTTCCCCTTTAACATGGAGGTTTCCTCCGTTGTTTCCAAAGGAGGACCTTAGCTTCCCCACCAAACCCCCACGCCCACCAACCCTCCTCCCTCTCTCTACGCAAGGGCTGCCAAGATCTCCCAAAACGAGGACAGGATATAGCAGAGCCTCTTCCAGTTTCCCAATCTCTTGAGCTGCCTCTCGAAGGGCTGAAAGTTTAAGCCTCAGCAGCTTCTGAGCACATTCGTTGCAGTCAGCCACTTGAGGAATCCAATAGACCTTTGCTTGGAACATTGTTCTGTAGGAAAAATACATCCCAAGTTCCAGGGGACTTTGGAATAGAACATTTTCACATGATAGCATGTGATCTACACAATATGTTAGAGTCTGATGCATGGTTTCCATGGACCTACAAGATTTCATGGGAGTTTCCTAGCAATGTCACTAACAATTAATCTAGGGGCCTTTGGGAAAGACTAGAAAGACCATCCATTTACTTTAACCATTATTAGCAAAATAGAGACAAAAAGTTCATTCTTTGAATTTGATTTCTGTTATTTTATAATATATCAGAAATAGTCACATTGGAGGAAATCAGAACTGTTTGGGACTTCTTTTACTTCTTTCATGGGTTGACATTGTTATTTTGATTTCTATGTAGACAAACCAAGCTTAAGGCCTATTAACAATACTAAGAAGGCCTTGATATTAGATAGAGAAGAAAAGTATATTTATGCAAATACCAGCCTTGGTTTTGGTACTAAACTGGGTAACATGTGGGTGTCTGTTTTCCCATGAGTTAGGTTTGCCTAGGGCTTCCTTCCAGTTTAATGTTTCATGATTCCAATCATTTCTTCCCTGTCTTCATGCATGGTTCTCCAATGGTACCTTCCTTCTCTGGAGGAATCTTTGCCAAGAAGACTTCTGGTATAGCTACCAACATAGCTGTGCCACCTGATTCCATGGATTGGCATCTCCATCACCTAATGAAGCAGAGATAACACGGAGGACCTCAGTCAATACTATCTACAAACCTCAGTTGATATCATTTGCAAACCTCCCTGATTCAGTATTAACATTCACAATATTTAATTAGGCACCATTGAATTTCATTTACCAAATGTCAAGCAGACGACAAAATTCTCCCAATTTGATAAAATTTGATAAATTTTAATGTTGACATTAATTCACTTTTATTTTAGAAAACAGCAAGACATCTTAGATTTTGAAAATGGAAAAGTCAATATCACCAAAGTCTGTTTGTTGGTATAAGATAAAAAATTGAGTTAATTCTTTTTGTTGTCTGTTCTTTGCGCCTCCCTTCTTTCTTTCTCTCTCTCTCTCCCTCCCTCCTTCTTTCCCTCCCTCCCTCTATCCCCCTCTCTCACACACACAAACACAAACAAATATATACTCACCATCCCTTCAATGTGTGCCAAAGGTCTCTTTTCAACAGTCAAAGCATGTTGAGCATAAAACCAAGTACTACTTGGCAGGGAGATTTTTATTCCAAAGAACATTAGATTAAACAACCTGCTAAGTCAAAACAGCTTGCGTGAGCTTTAGAATCAGATAAAACAAAGGGTCAGCTAAACTATGGCCTATGAGCCAAATATGTCTTACCGCCTGTTTCTGTATACCTGTAAGCTAAAAATGGTCTTTACATTTTTTAAAGAGTTAAATATAATTTTTAAGTATAATATTTTAAGACACAAAAATTACAGGAAATTTGAAATTTCAGTGTTCATAAATAGTTTTATTGGAATACAACCACACCTGCTTTCCTCTATATTATCTGTGGCTGCTTTCACACTACAACAGAAGAGACTAGTAATTGCAACAAAGACCATATGACCCACAAAGCTGAAATATTTATTATCTGCCCCTTTATAGAAAAGGTTTGCCAATTCTTGCGATAGGCCTGCACTTTGATTCTGCCATTTAACATCTCTGTGGCATTAAGCAAGTTTCTTACCCTCCGTGACCTCAGTTTTTATTTCTAAATTAAGTCATGATATACAACTTGCAGATATCTACAATGATGCTTGGCACCACGTATATTGGTTCTTCTGCCACATCTCTTTCCCATGTCTTTCTCTATGTAGCTGTCAGAGGCAACAAGCCAACAGATGTTGGCACAGCTCAACTTGTAAAGAGGGCAGACCACATCATATCTTGGTTGCAAGGGCCTGGGCTGGGCTTCTGGGTCTGCTTTAGTAATAGTTATTTTTGGCCAGTACCTGGACTTTTTATTATTTTCCTTTCAGTGAAGGCAAAAGTGGATATTCACAAATTTGCATCTCCCACTTTTGCTAGTATACTCCTGGGAAACTCTTGAGCAAGAGGAAAGTGTGTTTTAGTTGTTAAACTGATAAAATGTATAAAAATATGTCAATAAGCACTAAAAATTGGAGGGTCCGGGCAGCCCACTCCATGAAAATTAGAATTATGTATCCAATATGCAATTACTGCAAAGCATAACAACTCCCACAGTGAGAGCCCAAAATCACAAGGTCCTTGGAGACTTCCCTGCTGTTCTCCAGATCTCTCTGCCCACTTCACTCAAAATTTCTTTTACCACTAAGTCAACTCAACAAGGAAAATGGTACTCTGAAACCAGCCGAGCAGATGATTTCTACCTCAGAAGGAAACCACTATGTTTAGAGAAATTAAAGTACAACTCGGGTAGTTTTCTACCTAATTGGGAGGCGGCGTATTCCTGTGGAATGAACGTTGGAAGAGGCCTGAATTCAGGTATCAGTGTGCCTCCTACAGCTTTGTGACCTTGCCCATCCGGCTCTCTGAACCTCAGTCACCTTATCTGGGTAACGATGGAAATAATTTTTACCCCATAGGGTTGATATGGGATAAAATATATAAAGCATATCATGAGCTTATGAGCAATGACTAGCACAGAATGCTGCTATCCTGACTTCCATTCCAAGTGGAATCAGGGGTTCAGGATTGCCACCATACTGAATACCTGCCAGTGCCAGGAACTATATCTATATACAAGATGCTAGTTAATATTTGCAACAGCTATGTGTAGCTGACATTTCTGGCTTCATCTTTTAGATGAAGATATTGATTAAGCCATTCTGAAATAATGATGGGAAAGTACTATTTTCTGTATGAAATGTATAAATTTAAGGACTAGAGGAATTGTCTGTAGCTGGTTGGTTCTGCTGCTAGCTTTGTTCCATAAAAATTACTAATGGTGTCCAGGGCTGCAAAGATGACAAAAATAATGTATTTAATCTTGCCAATTAAAAAAAACTTTTTATTAAAATACAATATACAAAAAGTACCCTTAAGCATACAATCCAATGAACTTTCACAAACTGAACACAATCTTAAAACCAGCACCCAGACTAAGAAACAGAACCTGACTAGTACCCAAGAAGTCCCCGGGAATGCTTTCTTCTGGTCACCAATACTAATTAGTATCCTGACTTCTATTGTTTGTTTGTTTGTTTGTTTGTTTGTTTTGAGATGATGCCTCACTCTATTGCCCAGGCTGGAGTGCAGTGGTGCCATCTCTGCCCACTGCAAACTCCGCCTCCCAGGTTCAAGTGATTCTTGTGCCTCAACCTCCCAAGTAGCTGGGATAACAGGCACCTGCCACCACACCCAGCTAATTTTTGTATTTTCAGTAGAGACAGGGTTTTGTCATGTTGGCCAGGCTGGTCTCGAACTCCTGGCCTCAAGCAATCTGTGTGACTCAGCCTCCCAAAGTGCTGGGATTACAGGTGTGAGCCACCACATTCGACCTGCTATCCTGACTTCTAACAGCACAAATCAGTGGTGTTTGTTATACAAACTACAGTCATAGAGTGTGTGTTTTTGTGCATGCATCTGGCTTCTTTTGCTCAACATTTATGTTTATAAATAAGATTCATCTATATTGATGCATGTAATTTAGAATTATATCATGCACTCTCAATACTGTATAGCACCCCATTTTTGCAAACATGCCAGAATTTATTTATCCAATTTATTGCTGATGGGCATTAGAGTAATTCCAGTTATGAGGAGTTTGAACATTCTACTACATGTCTTTTGGTGACTGTTTTCTGCGTTCTGTTAAGTACACACCAACAAGTGGGCTGGTTGAACAATAGCATAGCTACTTTCAGCTTTAGTAGATACTAGCAACCATTTTTCCAAAAAGGTTGTGTCAATGTATACTCCCACCAGCAGTGCATGTGAGTTCCAGTTGTCCCACTTCCTTGCCAACAGTAAGCATCTTCCATCTATTTCATTTTTGTCATGCTGGTGGGTGCCTGCTTGCATTCTTATTTTTGTCCTATATACCCAAAATATTCAAGGACAAGAATGAAAGACAAGAAGTGAGTACAGGAAGAGCAAATTGAGGGAGTATCACAAAGACTCCAAGAAAAACATGGGGGCCACAGCCACGTAATTACCGACTAGAAACCATCATTATCAAACGCATGTGGAATTCTAGTGCTCAATGACTCAGCCCCTCGCCATTGGTGTATTTAACGACAATGGTATATTTAAATTAAAATTCTACAACAGATTCCTGATTTTCCATCATCCCACCTTTGCACTTCAGAATTGCATTTTCTTCCCACCAGTTTTTGGGTCTCCCAGAAGAGCCTTAATGAAATTTGTTGGCAAGGAACAAGTAGGAGAAATAGGAGAAGACTGGGCTCTGGATATAGTAACAATTGATAAACATAAATGTGTACTTCAAAATGGGAAGGAGTGGGGAGGAAGAGACCCAGGGTGTCCCTAACACATCCTGTCTATAGGGATAACATCACCAGTTGGATACACGGTAATAGTAATACCTTGCCATTGAATAGCCTTTTTCAATTTATAAAATGCTCTGTGAATCTATGGCATGCCTAGCAAGAAATAGATCCTGTGAAAGCAAGATGCTGGAGGGAGGGCTGCTGCATATCTGGCTTCACAGCAGAACCTTTACTGCGGTAATGGAGTAGAGGCTGCCCTCAGTGAATGAGGGTTTGGGACAATAACAGGAGGGGCTCGTGCTCGCTCTCTCTCTCTCTCGGTCCCTGTGTCTGTGTCATGCCATCTGACCCTGGGGTGATGCTGAAAATGGACCTCCCTCCCTGACTGTTCCCATGCAACATACATCCCTACCCTCTACAGCAACCCAAAACAGTTTTACTGCTGAATGTCTTTTAGCATGTGGCCCAGACTCCATAGCTCTTAATAATAGCCAATGCTTACTGGATGCCCACCACATACAGGGGAGTGTGCTAAACACATTACATGCATTATTTATTTTGATTTGGCTTAATTCCCACAAAACTCAGTCACACAACAGATAATTCACAAGACTCAGGATAAATCTAGCTCTCCCTCTCTACCCAGAAACCCATGTGCTCTCAGGAGGACTTTTCCCTCTCCAAAACACACCCATGCCTGCTAATGCTTAAGGTCCCACAGTTTCAGCTCTGTTCCTGTGTCAAAAAGGGTTTGTACTTGTTTGATGCATTAATGTTTATTGGGCGCATTATCAACCATTGACACCTTAAGGGAACATGTTTAGAAGAAAAAAATCTTTTTGTAACCTGAGAGCCTGGGATCATGAGCTTCTGAAATGTCAGGAACGTGAACTACAGAACAATTTTCTCTTCCCTTTAGTGTTTCTAAATCCACAAATATTTTTGTAGATTTCCTTTGAGAAAACTCTCTCAGACTCCGGGGCAAAGACTAACTCAAAAGGTGAGGATGAAACAGACATCAAATTATATAAGTCCCAACATGATAGAACAAAAAATTTCCCTTTCATTCTGTACTTGGAGCTAAGTTTAATTATTTTACCCAACAACATATTAACCTCCAAATGGGTATGGTTTGAGGAAACAAAACAGACACTTGAAAAGGTCTAGATATTTCATAGTTGACAGAGGCATAATGGGTCCTTACAGTCCATTGGGGTATCACTGAGATAGATGGTGATGGTTGACACCAGGCAAAGGACAAACTCAGCAGTACCACCCAGCCCCAAGCCCACCAAGATAGGAAGAGCGCTGTCTTCTTTCACCTTTCATCCTCCCCTTGCTCAATTCTCTGGTCTTACCTACCTCCAAACCATTTTCTACAATGTAGACAAAGAGAAATTTCAAAATCTGAGTGATTCTTTCCCCTGTGGTTACCCCTTTGTTCTTGGAGTAAGAATTCAAATGCTAACAGATACAAAAGTATAGTGAGAGAGGAGGAAAAAGTGCTAGTGTTCTATAGCACTATAAAGTGTCTGTAATCAACAATAATTAATTATATATTTTCAAATAGCTAGAAGAGTGGATTTTGAAGCTTCCCAACACAAATAAATGATCAAGGTTTGAGGCGATGGACATGCTAATTACCCTGATTGGATCGTTACATATTGTATACATGTATGGAAATAACATACTGTACCCCATAAATATGTACAGTTATTAAGTGTCAGTTAAAAACAATGACAAAGCAAGAAAAACATTCTAAATGCTGAACAACACCAACAATGACCTGAGGAATCTGGCTCCTACCTACTTTATTTGACCATCTCTCACCAGTGCATATGTCAGTCATTTCAATATTCTTTTAGTTCTTCATACATAGTGAGTGCTCACCCACATTCAGGCCTCCCACCCCACCGTTCTGCACATATGCCTGGAAAAATAATTAAACTTAATTCCTGCTCCCTGTCACTGAATAAACTTTGACTTACTCCTTGGATCTCAGATTAGATTTCTGCAAGAAACCTTTGTCAGGTCCCCAAAAGTGAATAAGACCCAAGTGTTCCTAATGTCTTCCCTTGCATTAACCTCATGTCCATTGACCATAATTGCCTATTCGTTTATCTACATCTTTGAATGTCTTGTTCATTGCTGTATCCCATGTCCTAGTACGAGGCCTGCCCCACAGTAAGTGCTAAACTATTTTTTCATGTTGAATTAATTGAATAATCTGTTTATTAAAATAAGATAATTTCTTCTAACCAAATCACAGATTGCCAAATTGCCTTCAACCTTCTAAGATAAGCTTGCCATTTCCTTTTGAGAAAAGAAAAGAGAAACTTAACGGAGAGAAGAAAGCCTAACACTCTGCAAAACTAAATGAATTAATTCCATTTAGCCAACAAGTAAATACAGGATTAGGAGTCAAACAGCGACAAAACCTCCCTTCCTTGGCATGTGTTGAATGCATGACCAGCTCTGAAATGTCTTCTATTTTCCCAGACTGCTTTTGTTGCTTAATTGTTCAGCAAAAAAAGAAGGAAATTCAGGCACTCCCAGGTCTCCCTCCCACGGAAACCTGTTTTACTAGCTGCATTTTATATGGCTGCAGAAGGCCCCAGAAGGAACTTACGGAAAAGAACAGGGGCTTAACAACCGTGCATCCTTCAGCTCCAGAACACACATTCAAGCTTGTGAGAGACTCCGGCTTGGGTGTTTTCCTTATGTTCCTCTCAGAGCTGCTGCGTCATTCATTGAACTTGTATTTTGGTACTGGTACAAAGCATTCCCTTTATGGTTCACTCCCAGTCTTAAACCTTACATGTGACCACATGTAAATGTGTATTTTTATGGTCCTATAATCTCAAGACTTTTAAATCTCTGTTGCTTAAAAGCATACAGTGAGCTGAAGTGAAAAGCTCTGGAGGTTTCTGATCATCTAGAAACAGTTGATGTGCTGGTTCTAAGTGGCTTCATGGCTTCAGTTCTTTCAGGGACTGGACATAGCAGACAAAAGGCCCTGACACCTAATTAATTCTTCAGGGCCTTCAAAACAAAAATTCAAAGTGATCAGAAAATATGCAACCTGTTTCTATGTTAATGCTTCAGTTGTAGACACCTGTATCTGCTTGCCCACTGGCAGGCTTCCTCCCTAGGGCCTGCTCCTTGGCTGTCTCACAGTACATACACAGAATTGATTTTCTTCCCTGAGCTTACAGGGAAATCCTTGGGTGGCCTTAATGAAAGGTGGGATTTAAAAAAAATAAATTTTATTGTGCATATTTGAGTTTTACAACATGATGTTATGGGACACGTATAGATAATAAAATGGTTACTATAGTAAAGCAAATTAACATATCTATTATCTCACATAGTTTTTTTGGTGACAAGAGCAACTGAAATCGACTTATTTAACAAAGATCTCTAATTCAATATAATTGTATTAACTTTAGTCCTCATGTTGTACATTCAATCTATAAACTTGTTCATCCTATATATCTGCAATTTTGTTCCCTTTGACCTATGTTCCCCCATTTGCTCTCCACCCTTCTTTTCCCCCATGGTAACCACAGTTTTATTCTGTGTACTTGACCTCTTTTAAAAAATATATTCCACATATAAGTGAGATCATGCAGTATTTTTCAGTGCCTAGCTTATTTCACTTAGCATAATGTTCTCCAGGTCCGCCCATGTTATGGCAAATGGCAGGATCTCTTTTTTAAGGCTGAATAATATTCCATTGTATTATGTATGTACCACATTTTCTGTATCCATTTATCAGTCGATGAACATTTAGGTGTTTCCATGTCTTGGCTATTGTGACTAGTCCTGCAATAAACACGGGAGTGCAGATATCTTTACGAGGTAGTGACTTCATGTCCCTCAGGCACATACCCAGAAGAGGGATTGCTGGGTTGTACGGCAGTTCTATTTTTAATTTCATACTGTTTTCCATAATGGCTACATCAACCTACATTCTGAAATGTGGGAAATTTACAAGGAAAATAAAAACAGGAGAGAGGCTCAGGATGCAGGAAATGTGTTCTCTTTCTGTTCTGCAGAAAGCTTTCCTTATGTTCTCTCAACTCACATTTATTTTTCTCATCTCTCATTCTTCATTCTTATGATGAATATTTTGTGAATCCAGAGCAAGGTCTGATTTTATTCCAAAATTAGCACCATTTTTCTGGCACTGAACACAGGGGATTATGTATCAAAAGAATATTTGCAAATGTGAATTTGATGAAAACTACTGCATCTACCTCTCTATTTTGACCTCATTAAATAATTTTCTATACCCAGAACACTTGAGATGGTTTTGCATTATACAAGTTTAATTCTCATATGCATCAAATATTTGTTTTTTAATACCAAATTGGTCAGTTATTACTTTTTTCAAAATCTTCTTTGACTTTTGTCTCTCTTTTTTTTTTTTTTTTTTTTTGAAAAAATTCATTTGTTTCTGAAAGATGGTCATACAGAAGAAAATAAGCTCAAGGCCCTCGACATTTCAGTCAAGGTCTTCACTTTCAGTTGAATAAATTCTGCATTCAAGGGCCCCACACGGAAGTGGGTGGGAATAGTTACATTTCCAGCCACTCTACATCTCTAGCTTTAATTTATTTGCAGTGAAAATTCCCAAGGTTTTCTTTCGTTTTATTTTGTTTTGTGCATTTGCTCCCTCTCTGACCTGTACTTGTGCCAGCAAATCATTTCTGACCCAAGTGAACAATTTTACAGACAGCCCTGTTCATTTCCACTTGTTAGATTTGGCCCAAACTCAGCGGTCATGGCCTTTTGAATTTTAAGTCAATCTTAAAGTCAATTTAAGTCTCTTATCTAGAAATTGTGTTCCCTCTCAGCATTGTGTCCACAACATACTTGATGATCATATTTTCAAATCTTCCTCTGAGGAGCTGATTACATTGTTGGTAAGGGTTGGTCAAGAAACAAGTTTTGGCATCACTATTATGATTAGATTTTGAAAGATTGGGTTTTTATTGATGCGGGTCCTCAGGTGGGCATTAGGAAAGAGTTTTGACAGTAACAAGGGATGAGAGGTGATGGAGGTGTTACATTTCCAGCACTCGAGTTTTCTAAGAACTGGCTTAGAAACAGCAATGGCTTCTGATGAAGTGAAGCAGGAACTAGCTAAAGGTTTACGAAATTGTTTTGTTTGGTATCTTGGAAAAGAAAAATGATCCCTCCTATAGCAACATCTCTATTTCATATGTCTATATTTTAAAAGAGTTGGCCCTGAAACAAAAAATCAGTCTAGTAGGAAGCTGATTCTTTTTTTTTTTTTTTTTTAGACGGGGGTTCACTCTGCAACCTCGGCCTCTGGAGTTCAAGTGATTCTCCCACCTCAGCCTCCCGAGTAGTTGGGACCACAAGCGTGCCACCACACCCCACTAATTTTTGTGTCTTTAGTAGAGGCTGGGTTTCACCATGTTGCCCAGGCTGGCCACAAACTCCTGAGCTCAAAGCAATCCACCTGCCTCAGCCTCCCAAAGTGCTGGGATTACAGGCGTGAGCCACCATGCCCAGCCAGAAGCTGATTCTTATTCACATTTTGGGGGATTGCTGTAGATAGTCTCTACCAGCTGGCCCCATGCATTCCAAGAACAAGCAGGCAAGCCTCTTTTCTCTTTTGTGGAGGCCCAGATATATCTCAGAGTCTTATATTACCTTCCACAGCAGCATGTAAAATCCGAGGTAGGAGTTTTATTTTTCTGCTTACTTACGTATACCTAGACTTGAGCTATAAAAATACTGAAGTAGATAGTCAAATGTTAATACAAGAAATTCTCAGATCACAATTCTCCCTCTCTGTCCTCGAGGCTTCAGCTCACTTTGATGAGTCTCAGAGTACAACATGAAATGTATGCTTTTGACACCTGTGTAACATGGAGGTTTCCTTTCAATATTGTGTGTATTTATTAGGTGTTTGAAGCCTTGAAGGTATAAATAACTATGCTCTTCTGTACTCATGGGATGTGATTAAATTACATTCATGCATAAAATAATTCACATTGTGCCTTTTTCTGTGTTGTTAAATACTTGAAATCCGATCAGAACCTTCAGGAATTACCACACTTATCTTGCAAGGACATTTAGATTGTGTGAACATTCGTAACTGTCACATTCTCATGGCATTTATAATGAGAATGTAAATAAATAATGAGAGAAAGAAATTAAGCAAGGTAATGAAGTAATTATAAAAAACCAAGCTGAATCTCAAGAAAATTAAAATTGTGGATTTCATGTTAAATATTGAATCTTCTCTTTAACAAACTTTTTCATACAATCCTAACAGTTGTTTCAAGCAAGATCATTGATTAAAATTAGCAGGTGAAAGTTAGAGGAGAAACAAGATTTTTATATAGTCTCAAAGCATATCCCCACAGAATACTTACTGATTACAACAGGAGATGTGTAATTTTATAGTGGAGAAATTAGCGGACACTCCGTTAACCAAGTGATCAAAGTTAATATCACCAGTGATAAGATATCAACACCACATGCCTCCTAATAGGCTGCACTGAGAAGGACACAATATCTCTTCCATGGTATTCCTACTAAAAGTGCATAACCTGAGAAGAATCATGAAAAAGATCAGACAGACCTAAAATGAGGAAACTTTCACAAAATCACTGGCAAAATGTTTAACGTTCAATGTCACAAAACACAAAGAAAGACTGAGGAAATGTCTCAGATTAAAGGAGAATAAGTAGAGGTGACAACTAAATGCAACATACAATCCTACATTGGATTCTGGACCAAGAAAAGGATATTAGTGAAATAATGTAAAATCTAAGTAAAGACTATAGCTTAGACAATAGGATAGTATCAACTTCAATTTTATCATTTTGATCACTGTACTGTAATTATAAGAAATATTACTATTTGAAGAGTCTGGATGAGGGCATACTGAAATTATACAATATTTGTAACTTTTTTATAAGTCTGATATTATTTCAAAACTAAAACATAAACATTAAAGCCAAAATAGATGAATAAATGTGCCCCTATCTATGTCCCATCTGATAAATTGCTGAAAAAGAAAAAAGAGAATGGTCGAGAAATCTAAAGTTTGAGAATTACTGAATTAGATGACATATAAGATCCCTTTCCATTCTACAGTTTTACAATTCCACAAATTACGAAATTTAGAAAACCACAATGTGTCAGGATCAATTGCTTTGAGAAAATGTGCCATCAATTTAACCATTAAGAGATAATTTATTTGAATTTCTTTCATCTTTATGTTCACACCAAGGAAGTAGAATCAGCTAATGCTTTCATGAGAGACATCAACTGCTTGAAATGAATGTGCTTCTTGCCTTTTCCACTAGTAAGTACAGGTACACATGTATATAATCAATGCATCCCATTCTAGATAATACATGAAGTTGATAATTTAAATTATCCATACTCATTGTAATCTAGCTTGGTCTGACACCCAGCTTCCTAAGGCTCACAGTTGGGGTGTTCACAGATTAAAAATTTCATTTCAAATTGCCTTAAATATGCAGGAGATAAACTTGCTGCTATAGGTGTAGAAAATAACATGAAATATATTCTATGGAACCATTTAAATATAACCCACATCATTGGGCCTCCATGTTAATTTTTAAAAATAACAACATTCACTTAACTTGGCAATGTCCACACATTAAAATGAAGGTAGAAAAGTATATTTGAATTTGAAAACAAATTCTCTAGCTAAGACTAGCCCCGGGAATTACTTATCATCCCTGATTCCTACACGTTGAAACATTGTTTTAAGAAAGTATTCCATGTTGTTTTTACCAAGGGTACTTTCTTCTCCTGCAGAAGAATGCTGAGAACAGACTTAGAGACAGCACCTTGGGGTTCCGGCTTTTTCTCTGCCACTTGCCAGCGCTGCCTCAATTTCCTCAGCTGTAAATAGAGAAGACTGGGCAAGAAGGGGATCTTATACCATGTATTATGGACCTCTTGGCAGTGTGATAAAGACTATGCCCTGTTCTCAGAATAACGCTCATAAGTAGATAAAATATATAAAGTTACTCAAAAACCTAATGACAGAAAACACAGTACTCAAAATAGTTTTAAATGTGTGATATAGTAATATATGTATTTTCTTTAGTAGCACACTAAAGAAGAAGATCTAGCAGTGGGTTCAGTAACTACCATAATTTCACAGAAGTGATGGGCAGAGATGATGTCTTGAGATATCTACACTATAATATGATATAAAGACATCTTTGATTTCCACTGTGTCAATATCATGGGTATAGCTGATGTTCTTATGATTTTTTGTCCTCATTTGAAATAGAAAGAAAGAGTATATTTCAATTAGATGTTAGTGAAGACAAAAATGTGATTATTTTCCCATCCAAGTTCACAGAATCCCCCTGGATTCTCTCCAAGGATCCTTTGAGTACAAACCTCTGGACCAGATGACCTCACGGTTCTCTCTTCCCCCCTCGAGCCAGTCATTTCTCTAATCTTCTCTGGCCATCCACCTTGAGGACCCGAGTCCATCATGTGTATGTGTATGTGCCTCCCTCTGGGGACTCAAGTTTAACAAGATATCAAAATATTTCATTTGCGAGTCTTGGCTGCTGTACAGCACTTAGCAAAGCAGAGCCAGTTTTCCTAGTTGAGATTGGTCAACACCAGGTTCATTTGTCTAGCATTTCACAAAATATTTTCCCACATTTGTCCCACTGCAGTTTGAAGGTTGTAACTGACAATATAAATGTGCCCTAAGGTGGAAAGTCCGACCCCATTTCCCTGAGTGATCTCCAGGGTTGGCCATTACCATGCAGATGCCCGGAGTCAAGGGATCTCCATAGATCTGCTAATTATTCCCCAGACTTTTCCACCAGCAATAAAAATCCCATTTGTTGCAGCTTGCTTGTAGAACAGCCCCCATTTCCACAGTGGTGGTATTAATTAGCAAAAACCTGTGAAAATGACCAAAGTTTATGTGCTTTAAGGAGAGGGAAAGAAAGGAACCTAGGTCACTTCTAAATATTCTTATAAATTCCCCTATAGCAACCAGGAGCTAAAAGCTCACTTGTCTTAGATACTGTGACTTTTAATGCTTGTAGTTCTAAGTGGGAATTAGTGAAGCCAATTAGTGAGTTCCCATTAGAATAGTGACTTGGTGAATCCTGAATGCAAATAGATACATTTCTCAGATAATCAATCACCATTCCCTGATGATCTAGTGGCGCCTGAAACTGAGCCTGGAGAGATCCTGGAAGCACCATTCTTAGAGGAAAGACCCCTGCCAGTGGGGAGCTGTAGAAACAAACCATCCCTCCAGGGTTCCAGAAGATATTCCAGATGATGACACTGGGCACTGGGGACTGGAGAGTGATGAAGGGTGTCACTGTACTCCAGCCCAGGAGGACACACAAGCTTTAACCTCAGAGACATCTGATATACACACACAGGGACAGAGGCTGAAGGAGAAGAACGAATGAAGCTGTAGACGTTTTCATCAATGATCTTATCAAGTTTTCCTGTTGGAGCAGCTTTGTTTCTTATATATGTTTGTGCTAATTTTTAAGTGGCCCTATTTTCTGTTTGTTACAGGTTAGCCACAGGAGAAAATGGTCTGTCCTACGCTTAAAAACCCAGTACTTAATCACCTGCTAAACAAGTGTGACTCTAGCTTTACTTCTGAAGGGTTAAACAAATGGATAAAGGGTAATAATTCTTCCCTCTCTTCACTTTCAGTGAGTGTTTCAGAATGTTTTACTCCCTAATTTCTACCTCGAGCCAACAATCACTGCTGACTTTAGCTAAGAATTCTATTTTTTAATATTTTTATAGCTGCAATGTGAGTTTCCCATGCAGTTTTTATTAACTCTGTTTCATTGCAAGGCCTTGCAAGCAAAAACGGCCCTTATTTTTATTTGGAGAAATCTATTTCGGTGACAATCTAGCCTCGGGGTAGCTATATGTCAATCTCTTTGCTTTTTTTCCTGTTGAAACAAGCATGGGAAAGTTGCAAGACAAATGCCACACAGGGCAGGGCTGAAGGAAGCAGCATACCGATCCTCATCTCTGGCCAGCTCAATTCCAGAAAGTGAAAGGAAAGTGAATGCCAAGGAGGTGCAACTGTGTAAGGTAGAAGAAAACTTCTGCATGTCTACCCACTTTTATTCCCAACAGATGAAAAGCCTTAAATTCTCACCACTTATCAACTTTTCCCAGAAATGACATTATTTGGGATTATGCTGGGGGGCTGGAGTATAATGTTTACAAGAAGCAGCATGTCTTCTTAAAAAAGAAATGGGACTAGGTGCCTTGTGATTCTGGACTGCAACCCCATGGCATCCTAAACTCTACTCACTGTGACCCCTTTGGAGATAAAGCCAAAACTCTACTCACTGTGACCCCTTTGGAGATAAAGCCTAGTCCTTCTGAGGTGTCCCACAGGGATTATCAAAATTCAAACCCCAGCACCCTACACTAAGAAATGGCAGTATGACAGCTGGACCAGTCCTAGGTGTGCACATCATGAGGCCAGGTTTTCCAAACACACACAAGCTTGTCATCTGAAGCCTCGGCTGCTTGATTGAAAACAGTATTTGGATTCCCAAACCTTGAAGCTAAATTCTGAAAACAAATGGGAAAATATAACAGAGAGCAGGGGAAGTGTGAATATCTTTGAACAAGTCTGACATCGTCCCAGATTTTTACATTATTTCACTTAATCCCCCCATCAACACTACCAAGTAGACTTAATACTCACCTTTTATATATGAAGATAAGGTTGGCAAGAGAATTAGCAGCCAAATAAGCAGGTATAACTTATATTCTCTCTTTCTCTAGCACAATTAGAAAAAGACAAAGTTGGAAGCCACCCTAGAGTCCATCTGGTTTTACCTCTTGTTTTTCAGTTTATGCGCAATAGAAGAAGGACAATCTAGCCCCCCACCTGTTTTTGTAAATGAAGTTTTATGGAGACACAGCCACACTTGTTCATTTACATATTATCTATACTTTTGCATTGCAAAGGCAGGGTTTAATAGCCACAATTAATATCATATAGCCTACAAAACCTAAAATATTTATTATCTGTCCCTTTACACAAAATATTTGCCAATTCCTGCTAGAGAGCAATTTGAGAAGAACTGACATCTTAATGATATTGGGTTTTCTAAACCATGCATGTGGCATAGTTTTCCATTTATTAGGTCTTCCATGACTGAAATGTTTTGTATTTTTGTGTACAAGTCTTGCACATTTTGTTAGAAATAAGTTTAAGTATGTTATGCTTTTCGACGCTACTTTAAATGGTATTTTTAATTTTATTTTCAATTGTTTGCTGTTGGATACACAAATACAATTGATTTTGTATATCAACCTTGAGTACTGAAATCTTGCTACACTTACATATTAGTTCTAGAAGCTTTTGTGTCAATTTCTCAGGATTGTTACATAGATAAAAATGCCATTTGTGAGTAAAGAGTTGTATTCTTCCTTTCCATCTCTATGCCTGTTTTTCTTTTTCTTGCCTTATGGCACTGGTGTGAACTATAGTACAATGTTAATGGAATTGGCAAGAGTAAATATTTTTGCTTTTTTCATGATCTGAAGGTGATTTAATAGCCACCATTAAGTACGAAGTTAGTTGTTGCTTTCTCCCTGGATTTTGAAGTCCACCCTTTCATTTCTTTGTGTCTAGTGACAATGATTTTTTTCACAGAATGAATGAGAAAATGGAGAGCCTAAATAATCTGAATGTGTATTATTGAGTCCTGCCATATGTTCAAGTTTTCTAGAGTTGACTGGTTTGACAAGGCAAAAAGGAGATGGGGGTGGTGAGAGAAAGTAGTACAAAAGTCCGCCTTTCTGTGCTGCTAATTGTTTGAGAGAAAGTCTTGAGTAAGAGCGTGAAATGGCACAACTGCCTTGGAAAACTGCTTGGTGGTTTCTTATGACATAAAACATACACTTTCCCTCTGACCCAGCAATTTCACTACTGGGTATCTACACAAAAGAAATAAGTGCATCTGCCAACAAAAGTCTTGTACATGAACTTTCATACCAGTTTTATTTGCAATGGCCAAAAATAAGAAATAACGCAAATGTCCATCAGCAGGATTAGATGTTTAAAGTGTGGTATAATCATACAGTGGCATACTATTCAGTAGTTAAAAGGAATAAACTCTTGATACACACAACAATGTGGATGAACTTCAAGAAGATAACACTAAGTGAGGGAAGCCAGACTCAAAGTAGTGAATATTGTTGGATTCCATTTATATGAAATTCTAGATCAGGTAAAACTAATCTCTAGTGATAAAAATCAGAACAATGGTTACCTGGGGTGGATGGAGGGGGAGGAATTGACTAGAATGGGGCAGAAAGGGACATTCTAGGGAGATGAAAATGTTCTAAATCTTGACTATGGTGGTGGATCCATGGGAGTATATATTTGTCAAAACTCAAACTGTATACTTAAGATCTGTGCATTTCACTGAATGTAAATTAATCCTCAAAAAATAAAGTTAGAAAAAGCAAACCTTGCACTTCAGTCTGGGCGACAGAGCAAGACTCCGTCTCAAAAAAGAAAGAAAGAAAGAAAAAGCAAACTTGCAGAGCAAATGCAGAACATTAATAAATTAGTCTTCATTTATTTGAAGTACTTTGTCATTTGTCTGATGTAATTTCAGATACTTTGCCCCCGGTATGCAGAAGATCGGCTGAAGACCAATCAACAGTACCATGGAATAGCTTTATAAGCAGGAGTCCAGCCCCACAATCTCTACCGACAGACATCCCCCTACTAATAAACATACACACTAAGCAAAAACCATGTGTGTGTCAAGCAAAGAAGCTTCAAAACTGGTTCCATACACCTTTTCCAACTGAACTGCAGGCTTCTGAGCCCTTCTAATCAGAAATTTGGGGGCCACCACTGTGAACCTCAAATCACTTAGTCAGCCAGCCACTCAGACTGAAAGCATCCTTTTCCATCCACTTGCAAACCCTCGTCCACCCTCTTAGCTTCCTGGGTTCACACACATGCCCCACCTACTGCTCTAAATCACTGGAGTAATTAACTAAACAAGTAAATGCAGTCCAGGTATCACGCTCACAACAGTACCGGAGATTCAGCAGACCAGGCAACATGAGATACCACTACACTTACCACTTCTGTCTTCTCTTTAGTTCTCCTTCAGTCCCACTAGATACTGAGAGGTGTCTGCTTTCTCAACTGTTCTAGAATTTCTGAATGGGCTGCAAGAGCCTCCCCAGGAGATAAGAGACCAGAGAGCACAATTTTTATCTAGAGAGGCCTAAATCTTCACCGAGTTCACCACACCCTAGAATTTCAGAGGGCTCCAGAACCATAACATTTTTTTTTCCTTAAACCAAGACTCAGGCCAGAAAAACTGGGTTTCACCAAGCTCATCAGTCTGTCAGATCCAAGTGAGGCCTTTGCCCTTGCTGCACTTGCTTCCCAGGACCAACAGGCAGCCCTGGTATCCAGCAGGTGCTCTATAAATGCTTTCATAAAATGTTCACTAGGGTAGGGAGATGGTGACTCTCTTTTCAGAGTACTGAGAAGTTTAAAGTGTGCAATAACAAATTCGCTCATCTATACAAATTAAAATTGGTTGACTCATAAGAATTTTCTTTTGAATTTTTACAATTAGATTTTTTTTCCCCGTAAAGAATCCCTTGCTTTCCTGGGCTACACAGGGGCACACAGGCAACTGAGTTGAAATATCTGCTTTTGTTTCTAATCCAGGAAAGGTAGTTTAACAGAGGAGAAAAAGCAGCGACTTGGAGGCCAACCCACCCTAGCTTCTGACCCAGAACGTGTTACTTAAAACCACTCGGTATCTGAAGATAATAATTGCTTACATTGCAAGGTTGGGAGAGGCTGGGACGGTGCCTGGCATCATGCTTGGCACATATCTGGATCTCAATGATTGGATGTGTTTTTAGGAATAATAGAGCTTCCCTTTCTCTAGGCACATGGGAAAATTGGCCTGAGCCCCATCACCCCCAGTCCATCAGCCTCTGCCCCATTCTAAATGTATCCCAGGGTCAGGGGTTCAGAAATGAAGTAGAACATGAGGGCTGTCTTAAGCCAGAGCGATGAAGTCACGTCCCGATCCAGCGTTCACTCAGGCCTTTAGGGAACCGGAGAAGAATGATGCTTCGAGTGTCTGAAGTAAGCAAACAAAAGAGGAGACAAGCAGCCTGAGCTCCAAAATTCAAACCTAGACCCAGCAACCATTCCAAAACGGCCTCAAACTAGGGCACCACGAAGCATTATGTAACCAGAAGGCTTCTTTATTTATTCCACTGGCAAACATTTCCTGCTTGGTTTTGTATAAACACGGGTGCAGAATTTCCTAGCAGTCGTATCTTCTGTGGGGCCAGCTATCATTACCCTGTTTGGTTCTGAAGGCTGATCTCATTGTTTCAGTAGCTCGCTTCTCCTGCTCACACCAGACGCTTTCACTGGTGAATTACCTCCATTTAGGGAAGGGGTTGGTTAAACACTTTTGGATTTACAACACAACAAGATTTCATTGTCCAAAGGAGCATCCGCAGCATGAAAGAATCCCTTCCGCCAAAAACCTGGGAGCTCACGTGTAGTCCTCAGTTTTTCTGAGAGGTGAAAAGAATGCAAAGATACTTAAGGGCTTAATTCAGGCAAGGTTCTACCTTGGTAAGACCATATGGACATGACAGAACTCAATATGTTCTAGAAGAATCCTAAGAATTTTACAGATATTAAATCATTCCATGCATACACACAATTCTATAAGACAGATATTATTTCATTTCCATTTTACAGATGAAGAAACTGAAGCACGGAAAATCAAGGTGACACAGTTAATAAATGGCAGAGCCCATATTCAAATCCAGTCTGGCAAGCTCTAGACTCTGTGGTCTTATCCACTATGCCACATTACCTAAACACAGTTCCCAGGAGCAAATAATATTTGAGCTGTGTCTTTCAGCCCCTGCCTCAGGCAACATGCTCCTTTCACATAACAAACATTTATTGACAACCACCAATCTAAAAGATGCAGAGCTAAATAGGACATAGGTCCTCTTCTCAAGACCTGCGCTGGCCATTTGTCATTGGCCACATTTAATTAATTCAAATTAAATAAAATTTAAAATTTATTTCCTTAGCAGCACTAGCCCACATTTCAACTGCTGAATAGCCACATGTGGCTAGTAGCTGATGTTTTGGACGGTATAGATACAGAGCATTCCATCATCACAGGAAGCCCTCCTGGAGAGATGTTCCAGCCATTTGCTACTCAAAGAGGGTTTTCTGGACCAGCAGCATCAATATCACCTAAGAGCTTTCTAGAAATGCACAGTCTCAGGCCCTGCCTCAGACTTATTGGATCAGAATCTTCATTTTAACAAGATCCTAGGAGATCTGGGCATACTTTAAAGTTCACAAAGCACTTCAGTCTAGAAGCTTTTTTTGCCCTTAACTTCTACTTTGCCAATAATCTCAAACTCTTTTATCAGACACATACACCATTATTCCCATTCCCTGCTAGAGTACTCATTAAAGTATATTGTCTTATAATAAATGACTTAAAGAACCAAAGCTGTCCAAGTTAAAGGAATAAAAAGATAATGGAGTGACAGGCAGCGGGGTTCTGTCCAATATTCCTTCAAACTGCACTATGTAGAGGGGCACCCCTTCCTCCTGTAAGATGAGTCTGGGCAGAAAAGATTAGATGGGAGGGAACAGTGGAGAGACCTGAGCTTGATGGTCAGCACAATGGGGATCCCAGTCTTGGGTCCCTTCCTAGTAACTGGATGACATTAGACAAGTTGCTAAAACCTTCTGGACTTTAGGTTCTCCGTCTGTAAAATAAAGCAGATTGTGAGGCCCCTTCCACCTCTAAAACTTTGTGTTCCCATCGAGCTTGTGTGTAAAGGGAGGAAGAATTGGTCCTCTGGGGTGGGATGTCAGCCCTGGATAATGATGAGGAGAGAATTATAATATTTCAATCAAGTGTAAAGGAACCTCACAATAAAGATCCTTCCTAAGCAGAAATCAACATGGAATAGAGGATCATGGACCCTGTACACAGTGGGGTCAACTGAGGCATATTGTAAAATGTCTCCCAGTGCTAGACTGATTACATTAATGGTCTCAATTCTCCACCCCTTTCTATGTCCACTATCTTTGCCATGTGACTGCAACTCCCATCAAGTGGTGTGGTCTTTTTCCCCTGCCCTTTTCATTCTACCATGTGACTTTGTAGTGCCCTTCTCCTCTGACCCTGGAGATGGTCATGTGACTTGTTTTAGACAATAAAAAAAAATAAAAAATGATGGTATACAAGTCCAAGCCTAGACCTTAAGACGCCTGAATACTTCCTCTCTTGCGCTTCTACCACCACCATGAACATGCCCGGGCTAGCCTGCTGGAGGATGAGAGACACATGGAGCAGAGCTGAGTGATTGCAACTGACCCAAGAAAAGCCATCCTAGATTAGCCAACAGCCAGCTGACACCCAGGCATGTGAGTGTGCCCAGTCAAAATCAGTGGAGGTGGCTAGTTTAGACAAAGCTGACCACAGATGCATGAGCCACACATGTTTAATTTTGTATGTTACTGAGGTGTTGCATTATTGATACACTGCAACATTGTGGTACTGGATAACAGACATACTCCCTTATAAGGCAGCATCACTGTATGTTTCTAAATACAGATAAGATTTGTGATTAAAATCATCATCATAGAATCTAAGCCCTTTTCATCCATTTCTAATTTCACTCTCACAACTACCCTATAAAGTAGCCTCTTAAAAATGAGAAAATTGACGCTGATAGAGGTTAAGTCCCTTGCCCATAATTTCACGGCTTCTAAGTGTTTGAGCCAGGATTTGAACCACGTTGTCCAATTCCAACCCTTTTTTTTTTTTTTTTTTTTGAGATGCAGTCTCACTCTGACTCCCAGGCTGGAGTGCAGTGGTGTGATCTCGGCTCACTGCAGCCTGTGCCTCCCAGGTTCAAGTGATTCTCATGCCTCCACCTTCTGAGTAGCTGGGATTACAGGTGCCCACAGCCATGCCAAGCTAATTTTTGTATTTTTTTTTTTTAATAGAGACAGGGTTTCACTATGTTGGTCAGGCTGGTCTCGAACTCCTGACCTCAGGTGATCCACCCACCTTGCCCTCCCAAATTGCTAAGATTACAGGGGTGAGCCACCACACCCAGCAAATCCAATTCCATCTCTGAGCTACATTTTAAAATGCCAGTGCTATCTGCATACTGTATGATGACATGGAAAATGACTGGCCTAAGATTCCAGGCTCCACCCCAGTTCTTGCCAATAAAGAGTTGAGTAAATGAGAACATAACATGGCTCTCTAAGCTTTGGTTTCCTCAACTTTAAGAGGAAGAAAATGAACAAGCTGATTTTAATTTTTCTTTTATTTCAACATTCCTTTATTCTATAAGATACGAGCCTAGTTGGCCAGGCACAGTGGTTCATGCCTGTAATCCCAGCACTTTGGGAGGCTGAGGCGGGTAAATCGCCTGAGGTCGGGAGTTCGAGACCAGCCTCACCAACATGAAGAAACCCCATCTCTACTAAAAATAAAAAATTAGCTGGGCATGGTGGTGCACGCCTGTAGTCCCGGCCACTCAGAAGGTTGAGGCAGAAGAATTGCTTGAACCTGGGAGCCAGAGGTTGCAGTGAGCCGAGATCGTGCCATTGCACTCCAGCCTGGGAGACAGAGTGAGATGAGATTCCATCTCAAAAAGAAAAAAAAAAAAAAAAGATATGAGCCTAGTTTTTCAAATATCTAAGACTCCTTCTTGGAATGATAGAATCATATCTTAGAGGCTTTATGGTATTGTTTATAATAGACTTTGGGCAGAGATCCAAGTCTGATGGACATTGGGGTTCTGCTGGGGTCTCCTCCATCCCTGCTTGAGGTTGGATAAGCTGAGGTTGAAAACTCAAGAGTAAACACAAGAGCCAGATTGTTCTCCGGGGCTCAGAGCCAAAGGAGCCGGATGGATCTTACTACCATCACAGCCCTCGGCATCAAAAACAGCTCTCTTAGGGATTGTGCCAAGCATGGGAGGAAAATAATGTCATCTAGGGGCAGTTGGGGGGACAGGAAGAAGGCTGAGATAGAAAAAATGTACATATACAGACATCAAGGATAAACAGCAATAATAATAACAGCTAACGTTTATTAAATGTGTACAATGAGCTAGATTGTGTGGTCCACATGGGAAGCACCTCCCAGATTCCTTTTCAGGACGGGCTTGCTGCCCAGTTGTAGGTGTACAATCTGCATGCAGCCTCTAGCTGCCAGCTCCTTCAGGGTCTGCCTTTTGCAGAGTCACCATACCCAAGCCATGTCCCTTCTTGGGCAGCCCACATCAAATGACTGATCTATTCAGAAATTTAAATGATTAGTCATCTCAATTCAACTCAGGACAGCTCTGGAGGGCTATGCTGGCTTCAGAGTCTATGTCTAGTTGGTTGAGGCTTCATCGGACTTATAACACCCAATCTTACTTCTTACCCCTTCTTTTCATGGGTATTAATGCTTAGTAAACATCTTGTTTACCAAACTCTGTCTCAGCATCTACTTCCAAGACACCAAACCAAACTCACTCTATGAGTTAATGGTGATAGTAAATACTGTGATATAATCTATTCGCCTGATGGAAATTTCATTTTGTTTAAAAATAAATAAATAAAAGAAAAAGGAAAAAGGAAGGAAGGAAGGAAAAGGAAAGAGGGAAGGTAAAGGAATGAAAGGAAGGGAAGGGAAAAGGAAAGGGAGGAAGGAAGGGGAGGGGAAGGGAGGGAGGGGAGGGGAGAGGAGGGAAAGGGAAGGGAAGGGAAGGGAAAGGAAGGGAAGGGAATGGAAGGGAAAGGAAGGGAAGGGAAGGGGAAGGGGAAAGGGAAGGGAAAGGGGAAGAGAGGAGAGGAGAGGAGAAAATTAATAGAAGTTATGCACTTCCTAAGATTCTTGACTCACTACCATAGGCCCCCAGAAATCAAATTTGTGACACTTTTGGACCATTATGAAAGGAGTTGTCAGTGCTCAACTAAGCATCAGCCTGGATGAGGAAGAGAGAGAGAAGAGAGAGATAAACTTCTCCCCTCTGTTCCCAGATTGCTAACAATCCTTCAGGTTCTACAGTAGCAGAGGAAGAAGCTGGCAATAAAGGAGAGACTCGGGGCAAGTTGGACCATGAATATCAGTAATGCCTGACTGGGTTCTCAGAGGTCCTTTTGTCCTTTGTTTTCCTTTCAGTTTATGGCACCACCTTTTTTGTAAGACATAATAATAATGAGAAATGCATCTTGATCTGTTACTATGACACAAGCAAATGTGTATTACATCAGTTATCACTCACAGCAACCCCAGAATAGTGAGGTAGATGTTATTGTTCAGCAACTACTCACTGTCCCTTCCTCCTTCCATGGGAAAAGCATGATGACCCACCCCTCAATGTTAAACTTGGCCATATGACTTGCTTTACCAATGAAATGTAAATATATGCAAGCAAAGGCTCTGCCTGGGTTGTTAAATGGTTCAGTTCATTCTTTCATGCTTCTCACATTGACCTCAGAGAACCACTGCTCTCTCAGCCTCATATCGGTGGACTAGACCTGAATCCAACTGTCAGCCAGTAACAGAGTTGTCATACTTGACCTACAGATAATTGAAGGAGAAATAAAATATCTGTGATTATAAGGCACTAAATTTGTTTAGGGAAGGGGCTATTTCTTACACAGCAGGACTGTAATAAAAGCTGACTAAAACAGACATGTTCTGTGCTTATTTCCATTTTCAGCTGGGAAAATACAGGTACAGAGAAGTTAAGTGGCTTGACTAAGGTCACACAGCTAAACTGGTGAAGCTGGAATTTCAACCAAGCAATGCAACTCTAAAGCAAAGTTCTTAGGCCCTGCTTTATATTACATAGTGTTTGAGATAAACATTGTGAATCCATTCTATGTGAAATGTCTGGGGAGCTTTGAATTCCACCTCAAACCAAGGCACAGATATTTTATTTCCTAGGTCTTTTTTTTAAGCATTCTTACATTATAACATCTATGAACGAGCCCATATTTAACATATGACTACTGTGAATATGAGAATCAAAGCAATTACACTAAAATGTCCAATTATATCATTGGCTTAGGAACTATGCATACAGTTTCCATTTCCAAAAGACAATGAGTTATCATTTTTTAAAAATCTGATTTTTCTTATCAATGGAAAACTCAGAGCTACTTCAACTGCAAGAGAGATTAGCAACATGTTCTAACAGGCATATCTCTAGGCCTTTGTGCATTAAGAGAAGGACATATATGAAGGAACTTGAATTTAACACTTAAATTAAAAATATGTATATATTTTTTAATTTTGCAATCGAGTAATCAAAAAATCTTTCCCCTTGTGATTTTATACTTATAAGCAAACTTTCTCTATGTGATACCGAAATGTACACAATTAAGACAAATGATTGATGTAAGCCTCCCCATCCCCTGCTTTTTCTTCTCATTTACTGAATTTAGACTACGAAAAATTATTGAACCTTCTTGGGGAATTTAAAACCCAAACAGAACTTCCATGCACACCCTTCCTCAGGACAACTTTATCCATCATCCCCTGCCATTGTGGCTGCTTTCACAGCCCTTTGAGAGGATAAACTTGTGACCCAAGCTGGGAAGTTAGGACTGACTCATGCTGAGCAGTTGAGAAGTATAAAGTTCATGTAGTACTTTAATTTATTCCTTCACAGTTCCTACTGCCCCTACCAGAAGCTTATTGCCACCGTCCTCCAAGTTCTTTCAACTCAAACTGTTTATGCATCTCACTAGAGATACAGAACTATAAAAGTTCTAAACCGTTACTTTAGATTCTTTTCAGGCTCCTTCAGAAGATCCGCTCTAAAGACAGTGGCATGCGGCAGCAAATTACCTCAAAGGAAACATGCCATAAAATACTTACTGGAAAAATGACCTCGGGTAGAAGATGCATAACAAAGATTACTATTATGCATTTTAAGATCCTGCCTCTAATTATCTGAAGTGCATTTTGCCTCTTTTAGCCTATGAACGTCATGAACAGAATCAGGGTTAATTGCTCTCCTCACCTCCATACTAGACGGACGAACTGTTCTTTTGTGGCTCTAAAGGTCTATATCAATGACTTTCAAAAGGCAGCTGAGCAGGTGAGAATACACATTACAGCTGCAAAGCAAAACGAAATGCCTGCCAGCTTTTTATGCTCATTATGAGGTCTGCTGTCAGCCTGGCCCTGACCTCTGCATGACAGGAAATGCACAATGGTGATGGAGTCCTCACTCCTGCCTTCAAGATGCTCAAGAAGCTGATGTTCTCTCTGCAAATAATTGTGAGCAACAAGCTCAAGATGTGTTCCAATCCTTGAGAATGAATACAAGGGCAAGTTGATAATTATCTTGATCTCAAGTCTACAAGCAGAGAATAGACTGACACTAAATAATTCCCGTACGAAGCAGAAAGTGATACATGCCTAAGAGAGACCCAGATAATAAGCAATGAGGGGTTGAGCAGAAAGAGAGAGTACTTGAAATTAAGGGGAACAAACTGAGGCAGGAACTCTGCACTGAGAAAGCCTTTGAGGTGGGTCTTGAAAGACAGAATTAGGACTTATGCAGATGAAGGGAGGGCTTTCTAAACAGAAGAGAATTCTATTCAAATGAGCAAAGGATAAAAAGTGGGGAAGCAAAGACAGAAGATGGAAATAACTGTTCCACAATGAATCAACTGGAGGAGACACAGTTGGCAATAATGGGCCATAGATGGGAAAAGTACAATGGGAGTTAATTTGGGGGGTCCATTACTATGAGGCTCAGGAAGCTGGCATGTCTTCAAAATCTATGTTGCTGAGCTCTTGGTGTTGTGAAAACAGAATGGGGGGACAATCCAGGATACTACCCTGTTGTGACTGGGACAGTCTGCTTTTATCTAGTTGACATACTAGAGTTCCTGGACAAGATTTCATATGGGGGACCAAATATGAAATGAGTGCTGTCAGCAAATAGAAGCTATGCAAGATCTTTAAGAGGATCGGGTGAGTCAAGAGATCAGATGCCAAAAGATGAGTCTGGTAGCCGCAGTGTTTAAGACGGATTAGAGTGAGGAGAGTGCAAACTTGAGAAGATGAATTAAGAGGTTACTGCAACATCCCCAGGTAGAGGCACTGGGGGCCTGAACTCAAGTACAGCGGTGTGGGAGGGGAGGCCAGGCAGTTACAAGCAGCACCGAGGTCAACCTTCTGGGCCTTGGAAAAAAGTGGAATACAGTTGAAGGGTTTGAGCCTGGGAGATGGGAAATTGTCACTACTAATAGAGGACACAGAACACAGGACAAGTTTGGAAATTGAGAAGCCGAGTTCAATTTGGGAAATATTAAGTTTAAGGTCCTGGCAAGATTTCCAGTTGGCAAGCAGCGTGGTAGAAGTGTCTTGTCAGAAGTTGGGAAGAAAAACTCACTGGATAAACACACACGTGAGAAATGAGCACATGAGACAGTTAATCATATACAAGAGGGTATTTTTTAATAAAATGCAGAAGCTCATTACATTCCAGATTCCACTTACTGTTTTGCCCATTTGGTGCCTTGGTTTTTCTTCCTGACCCCGAATAGAACAGGTGCACAATATTTGGTCCCGGAATTCTGCTATTCCTGTTTCTTATTCTTCTGCTGAGAGATCTCATTTATTACCAACTTCAAAAAGCCACTCCAGTCCCATTCTGCTACTCACTCCATAGCCCCATAGTTCCAACTGCCTGGTAGAGATGGCCACCTGACTTGGGCATCTCAATCCCCAACTCAACACATACAAAGATAAATTCATCATCTCCTCTCTTCCTTAATTGGTACTTTCTCCAAATGTCTTTATTTCTTTGAATAGGGACTTTGACCTGTGGTGCCTCAGACCTTTTCTAATTCTTGACACAGCCATCCTAGAATAGCCATTTTCTGGGACATTGTTTCCCCTTGTATTAGGCTGTTCTGATGCTGCTAATAAAGACATTCCCGAGGCTGGGTAATTTATAAAGGAAAAAGGTATAATTCACAGTTCCACATGGCTGGGGAGGCCTTACAATCATGGCGGAAGGCAAAGGGGAAGGAAGACACATCTTAAATGGCAGCAGGCAAGACAGCATGTGCAGTGGAACTCCCCTTTATAAAACCATCAGATCTCATGAGACTTATTCACTATCATGGGAACAGCATGAGAACGATCTGCCCCCATGATTCAATTACCTCCCACCAGGTCCCTCCCACGAGATGTGGGAATTATAGGAGCTACAATTCAAGATGAGATTTGAGTGGGGACACAGCCAAGCCATATCACCCCTCCTCAAAGCTTCTGGGAGCTCCCCAATGTGGACAGAATAAAAGCCAAGGTTCTCAGCCCAGGTTTCAAGGTCGTCCACAAAGGCCACCAATGGCCATTCTTGGGTCCACCCCAAATCACCTTTCTAACCACAGTTTCTACTGCCTCTCTGCTCAACCCTGCATGGAGGACACAAACCTGCACCTGATACTCAAGCATGCTTACCTTTATTTCTTCCTTCTTCTCAAGTATATTAGCATTCCTTCCTTCTGCCAGGGAGCATGACTCCCCAGCTGATTCCTCATTTGACCTGTATCCATTCTCCAGGCCTTGTCAAAAGTCCTAACTTGTCCTGAACCCCCTCCTTGTCCATTCTGGTGGACAGAGAACAGAGTTGAGCTTCCTCTACCCTCACTAAACAAACCAGATGGTGTTTGCATATCTGTTTCCTCATGTATGATATGGGGGTTAAAACCTTACCTATATCATAGGATTTTTAAATTAAATATGAGCTCAATAAATTATTATTATGATCACTAGTATTATATGTTAGACATTGGGCTAGGCATTTAAGGATGTAAGTAGGAATACTTACATCCTTGGCTTTTCATGGCAAAACATGCACAATCCCCACCCTCTCTAAAAACTCCATAAAGAACCAGCCCTTTGCCATGTACTTCAAACATTGTTTCACTAATAGTGATTTTCTAGTTTTTAACTCTTGAGAGCAAGTAACTTATCATCTTAGCTTAATTATTCATGGCCCTGAAATAAAACAAGAACATCCTTCCAAGTCATATTTTACCTCAAGGAGCTCAAAATCTAATGGGAGAAAAAGCAGAAGTGAACAGGAGAGTGCTTTGAGCCCACTGGACTGGGAAGAGGAGATACAAGTGATATGACACTTCTTCGCTGTCTTGTCTAATTATCTTTTCTAAGATGTCAGGCATGATTCTTCTATGTGAATGTAAGCCTTGGACAAAATATTTTAGAATATTGTCCTGAAGTAACTCCTAGGAAAGTGTATCTTATTTCTCTTTCTTGTGCTTTTACCTTACCCAGAAGACTAGGTACTAAATAATTATATGTTCATGGGATAAACGTTTTTATTCCAAGAGTTGGAGATTTTTGCTCATCTTACATACTTAAAATTATAGTGTAATTATTAATAGTTCAATATTTAACACCTTTTACTGATAGGTCCTCACCCTTATGTATCTGCATATCGCACACATACACACACACACACTCATCTCTAACTGCCCAATTCACATGTACCCAAAGACATTTTTAAAAGCACTCAATCTAGAGTCAAAAAAAAAAAGAGAGAGAGAGATTCTAGATTCGAGTCTCAGCTCCACATCTAGAGCAGGGATCAAGCGTGTAAATTATCCTTGCCAAGTCTCAGTCTACTCATCTGTAAAATGGGTACACCAATATGTGGCTCCCAGTCCTGATTGATCATAGGACTCTCATACGGGGAGACTTGTTATTCATATTCCTGGATTCCAATCTGAACCTATTAGAGCAGAAGTTCCAAGGGAGGCCTGGAATCTGTATCTTTAAAAAATCACTCCAGATGATTAGGTTAATTCATGAAGTTTGAGGATCCCTTCAGCAATTCTGATTCCCCTCACATTAAAAGGCCTCCTCCAAGAAGCCTGGGATATCCTGGAGCTAGGATCTGAAGCAGAGAGTGTATTACTGTTCTAAGACAGAAGCTGTAATAACAGGGTCACTCCTCCTTGTTTTCTGCTCAGAAACAGCCTTTCTTTTCACTTCCCAACTGCGGTTTCTGACTAACATAAACATTTCAACCATTTATAATTCTTTCTCATTGACGGCTAAGGGCAAAGAAAACACTTTGATTATTTTGATACCTCTTAAGACTTAAAGCCAGCTATGAACATGTGACACAAAATCTCCTTCATCAGGTAGTATTGTTGCAGTTGCTGAATTCAGTTTAAATCAGATGGGTATCTTCAATTGTTTCACTGACTGAACTGTGTTATTTTGAAATCTTATTGCATCCTCCTTGTTTACCTAAAGATATGTTTAAGGAAATATACTCAGCTTTACTGACTTTGATGAAGCCTCTTCTATAAAATGCCACTTTGCTGGGGCTTTCGATCAATTGACTTAAGAGAAAAAATTTTCCCACTGTCCCCGGGGAGCTCCAGGGCTCTGCTTTGCCAGCTCTGGAGAATGAGTTTTTCTAAAAGAACAAAACTACCTACAAGAGCTTCATGGACTGAAGTTTCCAAACTCTGAGCAAATTTGGGGAAATTTGAAGAAATGTGTGTGCTCATCAAATATGACCATGCACCCTCCCCCTATATCAAATGATTCCATGCCTATAGACAAACTAACAAAATCATCTAAATTCTATCAGAAACTAACTTTCTGTTAGAGATTCTGTACCTTTTTTTCCCTGCAGTTTCTGGCACAAGAAACCTGCTCCCAAGGAGTCCAATTTTCTGATAAGGGGTCTCAGCCTATGGAATCTGACTGCCTGGCTCCATCTTTTGCTAGCTACGTGAATTTAGGCAAGGCACTCAAACACTTTGTATTTTAGTTTCCTCATCGGAAAAATAATAGTGCCTGCTTTTCCAGGTTGCTATGAGGTTTAAATTAGATATTACATATAAAGGGCTGAAAATAAATCCTACCGCATAGTAAGTACTCCATGAATGCTAGCTTTTATTTCTCCTTGCAGGGTTACAGCATTTGAGGCAAAATAAGTAAAAAAGAGTCCCCTATGCCCTGTCTGTCCCACTACCTCAGCAGCAGACAGATGTCTTCTTGAGTGCTTTGCCTTTGTCTATACCAAGAAGCCTGTTCAACCAGGTGAAACAACTGCCCTGGTCCATACATGCTATTTTCTTCCTCAAAGAGAACTTGGAGTTCCCCCATGCTTCGATGGCAGTCACTCTTAATCTTTCTCTGCTTTCTTTCCTACAGCCTAAGAGATATCATTAGCTGGGTCTCAAGTACTCTATTCCAATTTGCCATTGTGAAGTCATCTTAATAACACTTGCACACCAGCAAGCTCAGAACAGCACTACTTCAGTTTGTCCCTACTGCTGCCATTCTGGAAGTGAGAGATGCACAAGCCAAACTCAGGTAACCTCAATCTCTAGCATCTAGTAGACACTCAATAAATACTTGAGTTATTAAATCAGTCCTCTCAACCCTTCCCACTAAGGCATTCAGACTGTAGCACTGGTAGTCTAAAAACCAATCCTTCTCTCTAAGAGTGCCCTTCCAAAAGGGAAAGGAGGGAAAGAAGAAAGAAGAAAGAGAAGGTTGGGATTGTGCATGTTTTGTCACAAAAAGCTAAGGATTGTTATAGCCATTGGGAAGGAGGACATAAATATGAAGTAACAGACATCTAAATAAATTCCATCTATTCTGCAAGATTCAAGCTTTTATTTGATGTAGATGAGACAGTAAAGAACCTGATGTCTTGACTAGGGAAACAACAAGAGAACTACCCACGACTCTAGATGAGTTACTTAGCAAGGGAAACAGGCTTTTCTAAACAGCTTCTGCCCCAGAAAGGCTTAAATAACATCAACTCCTTGGCCTTGGGTCCTTGCATGCTCATTTCTTACTGAGCAAGATGGCTCTGCATTAACAAAGACAATCGAAAACCAGATCATGCAGAAAATGAATTGATGGCAAAGCTTCCAGAGTGAAAAAAAAAAAAAAACTTATCATGAAAGTGGCAAAACCTAAAATCTCACTGATTTAAAATATGGGATTTTGAGATTAGGACAATTCTTACTAAAATATGACTTGGAAGGGTGTTCTTGTTTTATTTTAGGGCCATGAATAATTAAGCTAAGATGATAAGTTACTTGCTCTCAAGAGCTAAAAACTAGAAAATCACTATTAGTGAAACAATGTTCAAAGTACATGACAAAGGGTTGGTTCTTTATGAAGTTTTTATTACATCCTGTTCACTGGAATACTGAAAACTCAGATCGTTCCCAGAACCTATTATCATGGTCAGAATTCTATGTTCAGAAAAAAATGTACTGAACTTTCAAAATTTAGTTCGTATCTGAAGGGAGGGAGCTGGGAATGAACAATTCTACCCAGGAAAAATAATATGAATTATTCAGAAGAAAATTCTCCATAATAGCTTAATCTTCTCTGCTTCCACATATTTGTAACTGATATAGCTTCAGGAAGTAAAGAAGTTACACCCATGCTAGTTCCAAGTGAAAGGGCCCATGGCATTCTGGGAGTGGTCTCCTCTTATCAGTGTTACTTTGGGGAACACAATAGCTTCTGGGCAATGCCCATTATTGGGAGATCAACCAAATTGCCAATTTTCGACCCTAAGATAGTGGTTGAATTAGCGTAAAAATCTCTAGTTATAATGTATTTTATTATTCTGAAGATATTAAAAAAGGGATGACTTTTAAATTTCAAAATATCCCACTAAGAAAGCTTTCTAATTATTAATAAAGGTGGTATAGACAGCAAGGAAAATGACATAGAAATGAAATTTTATTTATGTAGAATTCACTTATTGAATACTTTTTAGTCTGATCTATATACTAGACAGAAACACAGCCTGATCCTTTTTTCTGTTCTCTTTCTGTTTCTCATGGCTGTCTCTGTTACCAGGGCTGTGCCATCAAAGGAAACCACATATGCTCTTGGCCTGGCTAAACATGGCATGGTTGGCACATGGATAAAGAAGGTCACTGTGGAAGCATGAACAGAAACAGCACAACATTTTGCATGCAAAAAAAAATGAGTCACAGATACCTTAAGAATATATTACTTAGAGAAGAGAAAATGTAAACGGATTACACATTTGGGAAGGCGCACGGGGAATAAATGGTTAAAGGAACTGAGATTGGCCCCACAGGGTGGTTGAGTAATATATGGAGTGTTATTAGATCAAAGTTCTCTATCTCCAAGGAGAAAACAACCAAAAATTGGCTTTAAGTCAGTCCAGAAAGATGTCAGCTTAGCTTTTAGGATGAATTCTTGATGTATAAGTTGATATGTATCATATTAGCTTACAAAGAGAAGTCTTGTAATCTCCCTCCCAGGAGAGGCATGAGACAGGAAAAGTCCAGTAATGTGCACGGCCATGTCAAGTGGCCGATTCACCCAGAGCCAGAGGAACACACCAGGAGACTTACCAAGGTCCTTAGAGGCTCGGGATTTTCTCATAAAACAAACACGAGGCTACAGAAGTGACTGCTCTGCCTCTTGTTCAGCAATTTTAGCAAATTCCAAATACTTTTCCTTCATACAAATGAGGTTAACAGCAAGAACAGATTTTACAAGGACATTTTACAACCAATCAGCACCTCGTGGAATGAGATAAATACCTGCTTTTTTCCTTAATATGGTAAATGGCTGGACATAGTTTAAAATAGAGCCAAAGCTTGGTGCAATTAAAAAAAAATAGGTGAAAAACAAGAGACATGTGCAGGGCAAGCATGTAAATAGCTTTTGGGGAAGAAAGCTAATGGATCTAGTGTTCACACAGGGAAATTTCACTAGACTCTTTAACCAAAGTCAATCTGCCACATTGAGGAAATGCAGGATCAGCCTTGATACTTTTTGTCCCAAGGGAAAGTTGCCTGGTTGCCAGCAAAAAAAGAGAACTATTTCCATTTCTGTTCTTGCTCTGAACAGTGGGCTGAGAAGAAATTGATCTCATGCGGAAGTCTACAAAGAGAAAGCCTTCTGTTCACTTCTTTCTCAGTTGAGACTTGCCCCTGCCAAACTAAAAAGACACACATGGAATCACAGACTCTTACAAATAAAAGAAATTTAGAAAGCTTGCAATCTAAAACACACACGCATCTGAAAACATACCACTAGCTAAAGAAGGCCCGTAGCCCAAGGAATATTTTTCCTTTTCTCACAAGAAAGTTGCAGTCTAGGTTAGAAAACCTGCTGGAGGGCAGTCCCATCTCAAGAACGCAAGATGGTTGCCCCAGTTCACTCTGCACTGAAGTGAAACCTCCAGCTTCCTCCCCAGACAGGTCCTCCCCAAAGAGATCACAGCATCTCTGTTCAGAAAGAGATCTCAGTAATCTGTCTTAATTGCTGAGCTTCTAAAAAGCTTTTGACTCCGCCACAGTTATGCCTTAAAAACCCCCACACCCACACTCAGAAATTTTGTGTTCTAGCCATGAATTTTTTTAAGGCAGTTGAATCAGAAACCTTGGGACCATATCGCTCTGCCAAATAAGTCATGTACGTGGAAACTGAACCCCCACTAGAATGCCTCAAGTTGTGGCTAGGTGTGTCACTGATCTCTTCTCTGTTTAAAAAAAAAAAAATCCTTTCCTTCTGTTCCTTTACTTCTTTTCTAGGTACTAAGTAAATAAGTAGAGAGTTTTGTAGTCCCCAGCTTGTACAGCTAACCCCTCATAAAACAATTCATATTGTGTAAAATAACAATGCTATCCATTGAAATTAAAATGGAAAAATTTTAACTGTTACTCAGCAAAGACAACAAAGGTGTCCCCTTTCAGAGTTGATAAGAGATCATGAGATTGAAACTCTGCACAGCACTTTGAAAACTAGAAGCCCTAGTCTTAGGACCTCATTCTTTTAAAGCCAATAGCTTTGAAAGCTTGCTAGATCTGAAACTGGCTCCATCCTATGTTATGTTTTTGATCTACAACACTGTGAAACAATTACTGTTGTAATCAAATACACTTTGATTATTTACAGCTCTCTATGCCATTTACCCTTACAGAAAATAGTTCTTAAACCATATGGATAATAGAACAAAGCAAAATGGCCTTGAAAATAAACCAATCCTGCAAAAAAGTCATGTTTTTAAAATGTGTGTCTGTGTGTGTGTGTGTGTGTGTGTGTGTGTGTGTATAAGAGGGAACAAGTATTTCTGAAAGCTCACAAAATTGGAAACAAGGCAAGTCAATAAAATTTCTTCTAAACCACCTTTCTCTACCCCTGGAAAGCATTTTATGAGATAATGAAAACCTCTAACATTGAGTGATGTGATTAAGTAATAAAGGGCTGAATTTTCCTTCCTATGTAACTCCACAGGGTGCTTCCTAGTGCGTTGCAAATGTCTGTATAAAGAGCTAACTGTGTGTTGGTGTGCCACCAGATTACAGGTGTTCGTTAAAGGAGATCCCACTGAGATTTTTCTCTAGACTGGTAAAACAACAGCTTCATTCTCTCTACTCTAATGGGCTGATTAGCGAGCCCTACCCTTCCTAGAAAGCACTGTACACAGCAGATATAGGTGCATTGTCTCAGCCCTAAGTGTGAAAGAAGAGCAAGCTTGCACACTTGAAATCTCATGGTTCACCAATCAACACTATTTGGTTGGGAGAGTTTGCCTGAAGAACTAACATGCCTTCACATGCTTCATATGAGATGGTGGCGTTCAGCCACTGCAGATATTCCAGGCTACTAAGAGAAGATATATAGCCAGCTGTCAACCCCCGGAATGCAACACTTAAAGGATGGGGAATGTATTCCTTCCTGGGTTTAATCTCATCACTGCTTCCCTCTCTGAGGATGGTGCAGGGCACCCAGGTTTGACCCAGATTACTGCTCCACAGGTTCCAAGTAACACATGGGTTAAGCCAGCCAATAAATCAACCTCCTAACCAGGGCTTCATCACCCTATACCTGGACTCTCACAGCTTTGCAGCCATCTGAAATTTCTTTAATGGGATTACCCTGATGGACATAAAATCTCTGGAGTCTGTCATTGTAAAAGGACTGCTTCCAACAATATTTATGAGAAGGTGCTTTTGCAGTTATTCCTCAAATCTTTCTCCCAATATTCAAACTTTCTGTATTCTAAGTTCTCCTCTCATAAAACCTTTCACCACTAGATGCATGCATATGTGAGGAGGTGTGTGTGTTGCGGGGGGGGGGAGTATTAGCTTTATTTTTTAAAACTTTTATTTTGAAATTATTTTAAATCTACAGAAACACTTTCACAAACCCCTCTCTGTTTCTGTGTGTGTGTGTGTATCCAGGCATACACTCAGTCACAGACAGTTGTTTCTGGACCGTGTGACTCTAGGACACATGTAACGTGTCCTTGCTCTGAAATACCTCCATGTGTATATCATAGGAATAAGGATAGCCTCTTACATATCACAGTACTGTTACCAAATTCAAGAAATTTAACATTGATGTAATATTTTCTTCCTACAGACCATATACAAATTTCATCATGTGTCCCCAAGAACTCCCTTTATAACAATTATTTCTCTGGTAAAGGATTCAGTTCATAATCACATATTTTATTTAATTATCAGCTCTGTAGTTTCCTTTAACCTGGGAGCAATTCCTCAGCTTTTCAGTTATTTTATAGAATGTTTCTCAACTTGGATTTCTCTAACATTTCCTTATGATTAGGTTCATATATCATATTTGGGCCTGGAATACTACATAATGATGTGTTCTTCCTAAAGTCTCATCTCAGGATTCTGATACCCAATTTGCCCGTTTTTGTGATGTTAGTTTCTATGATTTGATGAAGATCTTGCCCCATTTCTTCATTGCATAGAGACCTGTTTTCCTTCTTTACCTTTAGATACCTTGAAATTATGTAAGTAATCTGCATTTTTTTTTTTTTTTTTTGAGATTGAGTCTTACTCTGCCTCCCAGGCTGGAGTGCAGTGGCACAATCTTGGCTCACTGCAACCTCAGCCTTCCAGATTCAAGTGAGTCTCCTGCCTCAGCATCCCGAGTAGCTGGGATTACACTTGCCTGTTGCCACACCCAGGTAATTTTTGTATTTTTAGTAGAGACAGGGTTTCACCATGTTGGCCAGGCTGGTCTCAAACTCATGACCTCAGGTGATCCACCCGCCTTGGCCTCTGAAAGTGCTGGGATTACAGGCGTTAGTCACCGCATCTGGCCTAAGTATTCTGCTCTTTATTTAATCTGTACCTCTAGATTTAGCATCCAGTGATGAATCTTGCCTAAATCAATTTTCACTCTGACGTTCACGTATTCTCTAAGTTACATTGCAGAAACTTAATTCACTGACACCACTCCAGGGCAGAAGAAAACTAGATTGCTTTAGCAGTCATCAGGCGTTTTCACAGGGTGACCATCTCATACGCCAGGAAAAAGGGGAAAATGCCTACGCTACAAATGGGCCAGCTTTGTCACAACAGGCTTTCCTTTTATCCTAGTTTCTTCAAAAGAGTCCTGTCTCCAGAGGTGCGATTCCAAATCAGAAGTCACCACACCATCTTCCACTCCTGTGATTCAGTATCAAGCATTTTTCATTATGCTCACATGCAGCCTCTAGTCCAGGGCACTTCCTCCCTTTTGTTTAAATTGCTTGTAGAGTAAACATCTCAAAAGTTAGGATGGCAGCCAAAAGAAGATAATCTCTCAGGGGAAAAGATTGGAATCCTCACAATTTCCATCAGCAAGAAGCAAAGGAAAATGACAAGTTGCTATTCATTTCCAAAGAAATTGTACTCTACAGTCAAGTTTCCCACCTTTAATTTCATGAAATGAAAGTCTTTCAAAATGTTACATTTTATAAATGGCAAAAAAAAAAAAACCTGCATTGCAACATTTCCTATGGAAACAAACACTTTTGCATATATTATATAGATAATTTACACACAAACACTTTTCCTTATAAGAGGAGCTGCAGGCATCTCAGAAACCTGATAGGTTAATTACCAAGAGAATACTCTTCTACTTCACATGAAATGAAACAAAGTGAAACCTACTGGTTAGGGGAATCTATCACTTATGCCCTCTGGGGTTTATCATGTTCGCTAAAAATAAACACACTTCTTTGAGGACAGATGGAAAATGTGAGGTGACAATTCATTCTCCAGGAGAGCTCGTTACTTCCCAAGAGGCAAATTCTCACTTCAAGGTGTGGAATCCCCACCTGCATTAAAAAACCTCTGCAATCTATAGGCAAGCATGCCTACTGCAGTGAGGATTATTCTAATAAAACTGGAGTTTGATCGAAAACAAAAATAAAAACAAAGTGATGAGGTCCAACATATAGTTGCTGATATGGCCAGTCTTGCTTCCCTTATCACTAATCAGAATCTGGCAGCATGAGTTAGATTTTGTCATCTAAGAAAGATTTGCTTCTCTTTCTTATATTGGCATGTATTGTGTAAAGAGACTATAGCAAAATCCCAGCAGCCCAGCCAAGTAAAAAAGACTACACATGTTCAAATAGAGTGAAAGAATATTGCATCCTGTTGTATGGTATCCTGTCATGTCAGATTTTATTGTATTTCAGAGCTGGAAGCAACTTAAATATCATTTTATAGCCTCCTCATTTAATAGGCAATGCAAACAATGGCACAGCTTGAATACATATTCATTTAATAACTATTTAAATTTATTTAAATAAGTATTTGTTCACAGAATATTTACCAAGCCCCTACTTTGTGCCAGGCACTGGGCCAGGCCCTAAATATATGATGGGAAATAAAGTAGAAATAATAGTAGATGATCCTTACGCTCACAGATATTGCAACCTACTTGTGGAATTTATTGATAATAACATCATAGTTCATTAAAAGCTTTCATATAGATCACTAGTGTTCAGTAGAAACGTATTATGAGTCACTTATGTAATTTTTATATTTCTAGTCCTGTCTCCAGAGGTGAGAGTCCAAATCAATTGGCTACATTTTTTAAAATGTAAAAAGAAATAGGTGAAATTAATTTAATAATATACTTAATTTAATGCAATGTATTTAAAATAATCAATATAAAAAGTTATATAGTCAACACAAAAAGTTATTGATATGTTTTACATTCTTTTTTATATTAAATCTTCAAAATCCAGTGTGTATTTTACATTTACAGACATCTCAATTCAGATGGTAAATTTTCACCAGAAGTATTTGATCTATATTTAGATTAAAATTTACAGTTTAAAAAGAAGATTGGCAAATTCAAGTTGTATCAGGCATTCTTAAAAGTTTTCAAAGACCTGAATCAAGCAGGTCTTAAATTTAAGTTAATCAAAATTAAACACAATTAAATAATACAGTTCCTCAGTCACACTAGACCCATGCCAAGTTCTCAATAGTCCCATATGGCCAGTGGCTGCAGTATTGGTGCTGTAGCTCTGAACGGCATCCTTTTATTTTTCTAAGAAATACATGAACAAAGCAGGGCAGGCATTACTGCCCACATTGTATACATGAAAAACAAACAAGCCTCAGAGACAGATAAAATGAGTCATCTGAGGCTGTACACTACTGCAGTGAGTGGTGGAATCAGAATTCAGTCCCAAGACTCCCAAAGCCTAATGATATTTCCCCTCCACCTCTCTGTATTAAAAATGAGAGTAAAGAGTTCTATTCTGTTCACAGCACTATGTTAGGTCGTACAGAATCACAAATGCCAGATAAATAAATCTGGACTTGAGCCAGCCCACAGGTAACACACAAGTAGCCTAAGAGCTGAATTTAGCCACAAATGTGTTCCATTGAGCAGGTCTTGTTTTTCTTTTGCAAATCTAAACTTAACTGCTTCTCAATAGGACATGCATTTTTTAGTTTACCAGAAACCTCACCACCCCCTATTAATCATAACCATTCAGTTTCACTCACTTACTCTTCTTTCCCTAGCCCCTGATGCTTTTGAATTTGCAAACCCAGTGAGGCAACAAGCATCATTAACAGTTTTCAAGCAAGGAATGAGAGTCACCCAATACTGCTTTCAAAAGACTAATCTGGTCCTCTGTGCAGGCTCAGCTGGTATCAGTAAAGACTAGAATCTAAGAAACTAGTTTAGTACTAGCCTGTTTAAAACCTCGTTTGCCCCTTTCAGATTTTTCTTCTAGCTCTCATTAAAATATTTTTTGACCCCAAAAGAATCTTCCAGAATATCTAAAGTTTTTAGTGACTCAAAAGAAGCTTTTAATGAAAAGATAGAGCTACACATACACACACACACATAGAGCTGGTCCCTACCTGCAGGGCATCTGGATGACTCCTATGGAAGGCTTTTGAGTTCAAGATTAAGATAAGGATTTTAAAGATGTAAAGACATCTTTTTTCCTCCCCTGCTTCCTTGCTAGGATGCACTGGACAAAACCTATATCTTCTATATATCTGTGTTCTTTTCTAGTCAAGTGAAAATTTATTAAAGCAAAAGCAATCAATCAAACTTGTTTTACCAATATGAGTTTATCAGTTAATCTGGTGCCACTATGACATAACATATTCATCATAACTTGGGAGAAGGTAAGAATTTGTTTAAGTCAATTCACTGAAATAGTCCAACTACATTTTTTGTAATTCATTTCAGAGTTAGTTTTCCAGATACGAAAAATATGTTCTATTACTTGAATCTACATGTTTTGATGATTGCGTTGAGTAGGTGAGTCTAATACAAAAATTCTCAAACCTGAATATTAGAGTTATGGGGTGGGAGTTGGGGAAGAAGTTTAATTAACAAGCAGATTTCTGAGACCCAGAATTAGATTCTATAATAATTCAGTAGGTCTAGGGCATCTCAAATCCCACAGGCGAATCTGATGCAGAAGATACCTGTATACCACATTTTGAGAAATATGGTATGAGCAATTGGCCATGGATCACAGCTCTTTCACCTGGATCAGAGATCTCTAGATTTATTGAATATTACTTACCAACTAAGATGAAGTATATTGATTGCATTCACAGTGCGAAGTAATTGTTGCTTTGTGTGCACACTCTCTGCAATGTGATTCTGTGGATCCTCCCGTCAAGAGGAAGATTCTACTTCCCTCCCTTTCGAGTCTGGGCTGGTCTTGTGATTTGCTTATAGCTTTGCAGTGAAAGTATCAGCACATCAGCTCCAAGTATGGGCCTTGAGAAGTCTTGCATGCTTCTGTCTCTCAGATCCTTGTCACCACCATGGGAACAAGCCCAGAAGAGCCTGCCAGAGGATGAGACTGCATGGAAGAGATTCCAATTGTCCCATTCAAAGTGACCTTAAATCAGCCTACAGTCAGCCAGCCATTGAACATGTGAAAGAGCCCAGCCTAGAAAAACAGAGCTCCCTATCTGTCCCACAGTTGGCTAGAGACTCACAGTGAGCTGGCCAGTGTCAGAAGTATCCAGCCAAACCAAGGGCAATAAATCTTGCTGTTTTAGGCCACAGAGTTTGGGGTAGCTTGTTATGTAACAGTGCTAACCGACACATAAGGCAGAGTACCTACCATCTGTCCTCTGTTCAGGCAAGTTTGAATGAGAAAACAATTCCTTCATAGGAAGAAAATACATCTGTTATTGTGGCAGATAAACCCATGGGCAGACTCTTACCATTTGATTTCACTGGGTTTTATCATGGCCCTATAGTTCTCCCAGCACTGGTGGACCAAGGTGATGGCCAAGGAGAAGTGATATCCAGGCCCCAAATAAAGTAATAGTTAATAACAAAAAGCAATGTTATTTAAAAGCATTGCAAGATTAAAGACCCAAGCCGAAACTTAATGAAGAATTTTTTATGTGTGTTCCATCAAGGTCTTGCTGTCCATTCACCATAAAAGAACACAATGAAACTCTGTCTCTACTGAAAATACAAAATAATTAGCTGGGAGTGGTGGGTGTCTGTAATCCCAGCTACTTGGGAAGCTGAGGCAGAAGAATCGCTTGAACCTGGGAGGCGGAGGTTGCATTGAGCCAAGATAGTGCCATTGCACTCCAGTCTGGGTGACAGAGGGAGACACCGTCTCAAAAAATAAAAAAAAAAATTAAAAAAAAGCAAAAGGAACACAACAGATACAGACTTTATTCTTTTGAATGATAAAGGAGACATGTAATCTGGCATTTTTTTTCATGTTTCCTGTAAAATCCTTCTAGTCCACGTGAATTCTTCAAAAGCATTTACAAATCAGATCTTTTAAGGCTCCCTAAATGCAAAACCAAAATTCAGACTTTTCCAATAATTCAAATATGGCTTTGCTGAATCTCACTGCTGCTAAATTATTGCAAGCTGTTTCATGTGTCTAGAATCCAAATGTTAGAAAGATCAGGTCTCATAAAAGAAATACATCTTTGGGGTCTTAGAATATTCATCGTTTTGGCACCAGTTGCATTACTCTCTTCTTGTAAAGAAATGTCCATGGCACAGGGAACTCTTGAAGCAGTGGGTCGCAGAATAGCAAGCATGCCATATGCTCAGCAGTTCACAAGCACAATGGCCTTATGTCAAAGGTGACATTTTGACTAAGAATCTCTTTACAAACTCGACTTTACATGAATGTAATGGGTATGTCACATTCAAAGGCAAAAAGAGTTACTTCTTTTGTTTGACAGATAATTATTTCACCCATACAGAAGAATGAACAAAGCCTGTCAAAATCATAGCCTGTCCTCATCACTGGCCATCTACAAACACACAAAAAATGGAAATGAGACTAACAAAGTCTATTTGCCCATTAGAGCAAATATTGACCCCACTGGCCCCATATGCTTTCCATACCTTTCTTAAAGATTGCTCCTTATAATAAAATGACCAAAAAAGCCAACAAAAGAGCCACAAAGCTACTAAGTCACATTCTGTAGCATTTTATAAAGTTACATATGCCAGAAAAGAAAACAGGGAGAGAAAGCTATATCACAGACTCCAAGACGATTTCCCACACCTTTCAACAAATTTCCTACCAGGTATGAGTCCCAGGTTTTTATAATCCTAAAGCAAGGAAAGTCCTATGGTTTCATAATCCTCATGCTTGGAAGCAAAAGTCTAGAAGTCAAAATATTGCTGGATCATATTTTCAGAAGAAGGTTTTCTCGCCATTTTAGGTTAAACCTACAGAGCCTCAGGCTTTCTGATTATACGGATCCTGAAGTCTGGCTGTTTTAATAGAAGGTTAGTGACTTCCAGTTCACGTTTGCCAACACTCTAGGAGTGCCCTCTTAGTGTGAGCGGTCAGAGATGATTAACTGAAAAATATTTCCAAGTTAAACATTGATTTGCCTCTGCCTCCATTTATTCCTATCTTGGATGACCTTTCTAACTCTTTTTTTTTAACAAAGAAAGCAGGCACCAGTGGCTTTGCGTTTCTCAGTGAAAAGCAGAATTCTGCATTTGTTAGTTTTTGTGGTTTTATCTTATAAAGAAATGAGTAAGGTATTGGGGCAATCCAAGGGAGACTATTTGCTTTTCTTTGAACACACTCACACACACACACCTACACACATAGATGCACACTAACTCACACACACAGGCACACAATACATATAGACTCATACATACATACACACATTCATGCACACATATACACACAGGTGCACACACATACACACAAGTGGCCACACACACCTATACACACAGATGACTCACATACACTCAGACACACACACACAGACTTACACATACATACACACAGATACATACAGAAATACATACACACACACCCACCCCATACTCATGACTTGAATGAGGTCATTCTGTTATGTTTCATTTCAGTTACCATTTTACTTCAGTATTTGATCTACACCAATTCAGAAGGTATGAAACTAGCTTAGCTTATGAGGGAGCTGAATGCTCTCCTCATAGTTTTCTTCCTACATTTTAGGAAAATGGCCGTATATATTTAAAATAGCTGTCTCTAGGTCTCAAGCCCCTATTTTTGAATCCATGACCAAATCCTGCTGCATTTGAATCTCAGACTATTTCCAAAGCCCATAAAATTTTATATTTTGATGGAGTTCATTATATTGAAAGAGAGAGAGTGAATATCAAGGGTAAAGGAGAAAGAACACTATGCTGAGGTCAAACGAATGAAGCACAGGTATCTGTTATGTTATTTCTTTATTTCCAACATATCCAGCTGTCTCACAGAGGCTAACATAAAAACCAAAACATCTACGCAGATGAAAGATTTTTCTTTTTACTAAAGATATATTGTTTAATTTTTTATATATTTTTTCATACAAATATAATGTACCCTTATTCTAATTTTTAATGTCCTTATAGAATCTGGAATAAGTTTATATAGCAAAGATAAGAAACAACTTCCTGGGAAAAGGGCATTTATGATCTAAAATTATCTAAAATATCGCATACCAAAAAATAGGCCATAATGTGTTTACATCTTTTTCTTTATCTTTTTTTTTTTTTTTTTTTGAGATGGAGTCTCACTCTGTTTTCCAGGCTAAAGTGCAGGGGCACAATCTCGGCTCACTGCAACCTCTGTCTCCCAGGTTCAAGTGATCCTCCCACTTCAGCCTCCCAAGTAGATGGGAGTACAGGCATGCACCACCACACCCAGCTAATTTTTGTATTTTTAGTAGAAACGGGGTTTTACCTTGTTGGGTAGGCTGGTCTCAAATGCCTGACCTCAAGTGATCCGCCGACCTCAGCCTCCCAAAAGTGCTGGGATTACCAGTGTGAGCCACCAAGCCCAGCCTCTACATCTTCTTCTGATGAGAAATTTCACACGTGAATATTGGTGGATGTTAGGAAATTATTGTTAATATTTTTAAGGTATGATAATTTTGTTGCAGTTTATGCTTTTTTAAAGTATTCTCATTTTTTAGAAGGTAATAGCAATGGATAAAATATATGAAGTCAGAGATTTGTTTAGGAAGGTTAGGGAGTTTTGCTGCAAGATTAACTATAATTAATTATTGAATCTGGTAAAGGGTTTTTTAGTGTCTGTTTAAAAGTTTCTATAAGACAATATTTTGTGGAAAAAAATATTTTTCTATTGGCTTACAATCTTCCAAGTATGAGTAGATATCCTTCCTTTGAAATGGAACCTCTTCGGGCTAGGCACAGTGGCTCACACCTGTAATTCCCGCACTTTGGGAGGCCAAGCAGGGAAGATGGCTTGAGCCCTGGAGTATGAGACCAGCCTGGACAACACGGTAAAACCCTGTCTCTACAAAAAACACAAAAAAGTTAGCTGGGCATGGTGGCATGCACCTATAGTCCCAGCTGCCCGGGAGGCTGAGGTGGGAGGATCACGTGAGCCTGGGAAGTCGAGGCTGCAGTGTACCATGATCACGCCACTGCACTCCAGTCTGGGTCACGGAACAAGACCTTATCTCAAAAAATATATAAATAAAAATAAAATGAAATAAACCCTCTTTGCATCTGACATTTCAGAAACATTTCCAGAGCAATAAGCATAACACATAGAAGGTGAATATTGTTTCTTTAAACATTAAAACCAATTACCACCTTTTCTTGATAGTCAGAGCAAGGGTGTTCTAAGTTCTTTGACTTAACTGCACTCAGATTTTAACTTTAGGTTTCAACTGCTACACATTAACCACTGCAATTTCACTCCACCCTTGCTATCTTTTCTTAGTAATCATCCATTCACCCTTGTCTGAGCCACTCTCTCATAATGCTTTTCTGGGTAGCAAAGTATGGAGCAAGGCTTATGTTGATTTTATGCAGCCCACATTCCTGGAATGTTAGTACTAAGTACAGAATTTGACCTGTAACACAGTGAAGAAAGAGTTCAAATGCAAACTCCAAAGATATCCATCCCACAGAATAAATGCCAATAAGCAATTTCCTTTTCCCAGCCTACCAGAGATTTTCATCAGATAGCCCATAACAGACAGAACCCATGCCAATATTTTATAACCCATAAAATTTCTTCAAGCAATTGTACAGATTTCCAGCCATCCTTTGATCAGTCTTCGTAACAGTGACTCTGGGCCCTCGCCTAAAAATGATTCCTAGATCTCGATATATATACAAGAGAAAAGATCTGGCCTTCAGAAAGCCTCTCATTAAAGCGCTAATCTGTTCCACCACATTCTTCCAAGACACAGCGACCAGCATTCTAGCCAGCCTCAATGGCCAGCCCTAATAAGACTGATAGAAACAGCTTAAGTAATTGGATTGGTATATGGGATTGAATGTCTGACAACAAAAGATAGCCATCTCTATTCGACCACCAAATCTTTGTTCCAGCAATGAATTCATTTAGCAATGTGCTTAGAGGCTCCTGAGCCTGGGCAGAAATAACAGACTGGGACACAAAAGCTAGGCCAGCTGATGAGCCCAGAGACAGAGGCTGCGCAGTTCCAAAAAGTTAATTACAGTGGACAAAGGCAGCAGACGATGACTTGTTGAATCATTACCATAATCACATTACTGCACTGCTCTGAAGTTCCCAGCCAAGGTGGCATTGCTGCTTCTCATTCTGCCCATGTACTTCATACTCATTTGCCACCTGCAATTTACTGTGTGTGACTTCTCAGTTGACATGCTTTTAACTAGCTCAGCTTGTTTGTGTATGCTAGACATTCTTAAATTTTTCATATTTTTCTATCAAAAGAGCCTGATAGGAGAAAAGTGTTAAAGTAGCTGGTACAGAAAAAGTTGGTGTTAAAATTATCTATTTGTCTCAAAATTTGTGATTCAGGAAAGCACTATCATGCATTAGCGCAACTATTGCAACATAATTGCAATATCAAAATCATATATTTATGTATATAACTTTAGAAAGGTCTAAGTACGGTTAATATAATATAAAACAAAACATTGATTTACAGCTTTAGGTAGGTCTAAACAAGGTGAATATAAATCTGAATATTGACATCTAAAGCCCATGCTAGGGTGAAAAGTATCAAGGAGTGCCCATACTCAGTGATTCTGAAGCAACATTATTAGTTAATAGTTTCCTAGAAGTTTTGACATGGTTATTTCTTGACCACTGGGTATTCAGTTTCCTCAGCAGTGTGACATAAATTATTTTCACTTTTAACTTCTCTGGGACTGTTTTGGTCTGTCTGGAAAACATACCAGTCAGCGAGTGAGAAGAGCATCTCATTTTATAATAAACAGAGATGGTGGTACAATAATCACAGCTAAAACAGTAATAACACAGCAGCAATAATAATAGTAGAAGTGGTATTATTAATTAATAATTATTTTAGACAGCCAACTTAGAGTGGATTCTAAATATTTCTAAATGAAGGTCTGATTTAGCCATACAACATTCTGTAAGAGGACTCAGGCATCATTCTACATTAAAATGGAAAGAAATAGCAAAGCCAGGATGCCTTTGCTTTCTCAAACAGTGGCACCAAAGAAGCCCAAATACAAATGTCTTGACATCTAGTCCAACACTCCATGTCTTTAAAAAGCATCTTTCCGCCAAGATTCCTTGCCCAACTTGGCAAAGATATAGAACCAGCTTCATAGTCCAAATTGTGACTTTGGATCGCAACTGAAAATACACAATCATATTTTGTCCAAAGTTGGCATGTTTTTCCGTTCCCAACTTATCATCCTGCCAAATGGAGAACGTAGTCGCAAATGCTTGGAACTATAACCATAAAAAAAGGTTGGAATATTTCTAATCAGGGATGAACATTTTTTTTTATTTTAACATAAATCATGAAGAGAACCTTAGAAGGATTTTTGCTCAGACCTTCTTGGCAGAGATTTCTGGGGGCTTTGCTGATGTTTTTGAGGAGAAATGTTCAGAGGAAAGGACACTGGTACGTTTCCAAGCCAAGCGGTCACTCCTTTGCTGGGAGCAGGTGATTCCTGCATCCACACAGCCTCCAGAACACACCACGTCTGTGACCATCACATTCCACAAAACTGACGTTACCTTGATAAAAACAGGTCCCCAATTCAACAAAACATCCCAAACAACTGCCTAAATGCCTTTGTTTCTTTTTTGTTTTCTAAAAGGGGCTGAAGTTGCAATCGATCTGTACGTCTGGCAATCAAGTGCAGGATATTTGCCATATCCCTACACACAATCCCTACACACACGCGGAGCTTAAGTGGATCCTGCGCTCTACAGGAAGCTCCTCCACAGCGCGGTCCGTCGGGGCCTCCGAATCCCCCTCCAGGCCTCAGGCTCCTTCCATCCCCACCATCCTTTCCTCATTCCACATGCCCTTCCTGTACTGGATACAGCTTTTCTTTTCCTAGGACTACGTATTTCTTCCATCCTCCCCAGGATCATAAAGCCCTCAAGGGTAGGGACGGCAAGGTTTATGATCTTCCCATTCCTCACAGTGCCTAGCACAGAGTGGCATCCCATCAGTGTGTCACGGACCCATTAGGATGGACTGAGAACATGAGACAGACAGAATCCGTTGTACTTAGGTACAACGTGAATAGGCATTGATGACTTGCCTTCGAGGTCAACGTCAGTTTACCAAGAAAATAATAGGCTTTCAGTTCCAGTGTTTGCAGTCTTTCTAAATCATCCAAGGTGTGACTGGAACATGACCACAGCTTTGTATAAACCCCAAACCTGACAGCCACTCACAGTGTTACAGGAAATGTGTGTCCACACATAGACATACAAAGCCTCTGTCTTGGAGCGGTAAACACCCGCGGCGTCTGTGACTAACGGTGAAATCACTTCTGTGCCGAGCCGACGCCCTGGCTCCTCTCGCAGTGCCACTGGGACAATACAGGTAGGCATGACATGGCTGAGCACAGGTGGACGGATGTCCCGTGGCCTCAGTCATTTCACATGTCACTCTTTTCTTACCTATCATTCTCAGCCTCACCCCCTGCCCCTGCTTGGCCACGGAAGGCTGCTGCTTTTTGAAGGTATTCTGGAAAATCTCTGATAAAAGGGTCTTTCCCAGCTTCTTTGTAGCTCCTAGTTGGTGCTGGAATGAAGTCCTACCAAGAGCCAGGCTGATTTCTGCCCCTTACTCTTCTGCCTGGAGCATTCCCAGGCCTGTTTGTCATTATCAAATTATCTGTCCTTCCCATTGAGCACATGGTCCAACATAGACACAGTAAGTTGGCAGCCTAAAACACACAGGCCACACTGGGCCTGCAAGGGGATTTTGATTCTTCTTGACACTATTCGTTTGTTTCATAAATTCATCACCAATGTTTTTAAGTCAAGAAATTTTCTATGTCAATTCAGATGTCTAACCTCTTTTTAAAAATTGGAAGGTTTGGCCACCTCTGGTTGGCATTTCTACCTGGCACCAATCAACTGAAGCTGAGAAATGGCTGTCTTTTTAGCTGGGGAAGCAGCACTCCACTTCTCCACTGTTCCCATCCATCCCCACTGTCCCCATCCATCCCCACTGTCACACACTTGACCATCCCATGAGCTCACATATGTACCTTGCATGGCAGAGACGGGAGAGCAGTTCACAAAACATGGTTTCTCTTCTTTCTGAACACACAAGACTATATATCCTTATTTGTACACCCATGGTTATAGAAGCATTATTCACAATAGCTAAAATGTGGAAACAACCCAAGTGTTCACTGATGGATAAATGAATAAGCAAAAACGTGGTATAGACACACAACACAGTATTATTCAGCCTTTAAAAGGCAGGAAATTCTGAAACATGCTACTACCGGGAAGAAGCTTGAGGACATTATGCTAAGGGAAATAAGCCAGTCACTAAAAGATGAACACTGCATGATTCCACTTACAGGAGATAGTTAGAGTAGTCAAAATCATACAAGATGAAAAGAGTTCTGGAGATGGACGGTGGTAGCAGATGCACAACATTATAAATGTGTTTAACACCATTGAACTATATTCTTTAAAATGGTTAAAATGGTAAATTTTTTGTTTTGCATATTTTATCACATTTGATTTTTTTTTTAAGATTATAGTCATATGACTGAGCTCTGGCCAGAAGAATGTGTATAGCAGTGACATGTGCCAGTTTATGGTGAATGCCATAAAATTTCTCACATGTGATTTTCCATGTTCTTTTCCTCTCCATTTGATGCAGTCAAACCACATGTTGAATATGGCAGAACCATCATATGGAAAGATCCCAGGTTGGAAGATCCACTTGCTGACTAGAACAACTTTAGATAAGTAAGAAATGAAAATACTTCTATTATGTTGCAGCCATTATGCATTTTGGGTTTGCTATAGCAACTAGCAGAACTTTAATGCACCTACCTTTGAGCATCTGAGTCTGGGACCTGATTTAATACCTATAGGCCCATCGTTCTCATCTTACATTGATCTTCCCATGACTAATCCCTCTGAAAGGCACCATTTCTTGTAGAAATCAACCCACTATGAACTTCAAGAGATGGTCTTCCTCCCTGGACCTCTCTAGTGAGTGGCTTTGTCCAACATTAATTTGTATAACTGTGATTGTGTCTGAACTTGCCTGACTCTTAACTTAAATCTTTACTTTCTACTCTAGAAAGTTCTGGCTCTGGTCTTCATGAACTTCTTAGAAAAGTAATGGATGTTTATAAACAATAGAATCATGGCGTATTATTCTGTTCTCACATTGCTATAAAAAATACCTGAGTCTGGGTAATTTATAAGAAAAGAGGTTTAATTGGCTCATGGTTCTGGAGGCTGTACAGGAAGCATGATGCTGGCATCTGCTCAGCTTCTGGGGAGGCCTCAGGAAACTTACAAGCATGGCAGAGGGCGAAGGGGAAGCAGGCACATCACATGGCCCGAGAAGAAGCAAGAAAGAAAGAGGGGGTGAGACGGGCAGATCACTTGAGGTCAGGAGTTCGAGACCAGCCTGGCCAACATGGTGAAACCCAATCGCTACTAAAAATAAAAAAAAATTAGCCAGGTGTGGTGGTGCATGCCTATAATCCCAGCTACCTGGGAGGCTGAGGCAGGAGAATTGCTTGAATTCAGGAGACAGAGATTGCAGTGAGCCGAGATCATACCACTGCACTCCAGCCTGGGTAACAGAGTGAGACTCCAACGAAAGAAAGAAAGAAAGAAAGAAAGAGAGAGAGAGAGAGAGAGAGAGAAAGAAAGAAAGAAAGAAAGAAAGAAAGAAAGAAAGAAAGAAAGAAAGAAAGAGAAAGAAAGAAGGAAGGAAGGAAGGAAAGAAAGAGAAAGAAAGAAAGAAAGAAGGAAGGAAGGGAGAGGGGGGAGGTGCCACACACTTTCACATGACCAGATCTTGTGAGAACTCTCTTACTACCACAAGGACAGTACCAAGGGGGATGGTGCTAAACCATTCATGAGAAATCCACCCCAATGATCTAATCACCTCCCACCAAAACCCACCTCCAACCTTGGGGATTACAATTCAACATGAGATTTGGCAGGGACACAAATCCAAACCACATCATATGGTCTATAGTAGTTGAAGAAATCCACTAGAGTAGTCTGGTCCTTTTTCCTAGATTCCCCAGCCAGAAGACTGTAGAAAGAGAATCAAACTCTCCTGGTGTACTTTCGAATGCAGTGCACTTGACAGCACCATCCTTCATCTCTTATTGCAACTGACACTATTATTTAGCCTTGACCTCACCTCCACAGTCTCTAGCAATTTATGGAACACCTATCACACACAAGTACTACATCAAGTATTTTATGTAACTTTTTAAAGTTAATTTTATAATAAATATACAAGATTGTACTATTATCTCCACTTTTAAGATATAAAAATTGAGACAAAAAGAGTTGAAATTCCTCAAGGCCACACAACTGGAGAATGAAAGGTAGGCTATAACTCAAACACCTATGCTTTCCAAAACCATGTTATATTTCCCATGACAAGCTTATCTTTTTCCCTAGAGGAAAGCACTTTTGTGTCAGTTAGCTTTTTCTAGGAAACAAATCACCCTAAAACATGGGGGCTTAAAACAACCGCATGTTTAGCCCATGACACTGTGGGGTGGCAATTTGGTCTGGGCTCAGTTGGGCAGTTCTGCTGGTCTTGGCTGGGCTCACTCATACATATGAGGTTAGCTGGTGGATAGACAAGCTAGATGGCCTCACTATCTTATCTGGGGCCTTAGCCAGGAAAGCCAAAATGACTGACAAGGCAGGGCCTCTTTTCATATGGTCTCTCATCCTCCAACAGGCTAGCCAAGGCTTGTTCCCACAGTGGCGGCTGCAGAGTTCCCAAGAGCCTAAGAGCATCAAGAAAGGCAAGTACCAAAACCAAGCGATTTTCAGTTCACCGCCTATGTCACATTTGCTACTTTTCCATGGGCCAAAGCAATTCACATGACTAACTCCAGTTGCAAATATCAGGAAATAGACTACTCAATGAGCAGACCTTCAAAATTATATTGCAAAAGGGCATGCAGAATGGAATGGGAAGAATGTATAGACATTTTCAATATTTCAGGTAATTTAATTTGTTTTCTTCTAGTATTTTCCTCCATATTGCTAAATAATATTTATATATGGCTACCACTTAAGTAATTGACTTCAACTACTATCTTCCAGTTTATGATCATGACAGTTAAGAATTTGACATTTTTACCCTTTTACTTTCTACAAAAAATTCCCATATAACTTTCACCCAAATTCCCTAAATGTTAACATTTTTTTACCACAACTATTTTATATGTATTTTTTCCGAAAACCATTTGAGAATGGGTAGCAGACATGATTCCTCTTTACTCCTAAATATTTCTGTGTAAGTTTATAAAACCATGGCTTAAATAACCACAGTACAATTATCAAAACTCAGGAAATCAACTTTATAATACTATCATCTAGTCTACCTTCTGCTGTCCAATATGATATACATTCACTACACATGGCTATTTATATTTAAACTAATTAAACATCCAATTCCTTGGTCACACTAGCCATATTTAAACTGTTCAGTAGCCACATCTGATTAGTGGTTGTAATGGGTAATGCAGAGAACGCAGCATCACAAACAGTCTTATTGGACAATGCTGGTCTATATCTTTCAAGCCCTGTTGGGATATAGTTACAGATTTACAGAGATGAAATTTATATCTGTTACATGAGGCCAAAAGGTAGTAATTATTACATCCATTTAAAATATATATATAAGTAGAGAGTTTATTTGGGCCAACCTTGAAGATTGCAACCCAGGTACATACATTCAAATTGCCCTGAATATATACTCTGATTAGCAGCAATTAAAAATGGAATTTTAAAGGCAAAAAAAAAAAAAAGGGTCACAGGGCATGGGCTGATACAAAGTTTTCTGTCAAGAATTCTCTTCGGTTTACAGCAACAATATTGATTAGTGATTGGCTCTACATTGTTAAGCTGTAAGGTATGGGTTACAATGTCTGGTGCAGCACTATTAGGTTAATTTATAGCTACTTATAGCACCAGCAAGCAGTTTCAAGAGATGAACACATAGCTCAAGGGGGAAGTAGGACATGCTTGCTGTCATTTTAGTGTCTCTTTGAGCTTAATAATTTAAAAAGACTCAGGCCAGGCCTGGTGGCTCATGCCTGTAATCCCAGCACTTTGGGAGGCCAGGGTGGGTGGATCACTTAAGGACAGGAGTTCGAGACCAGCCTGGCCAACATGGTGAAACCCTATCTCTATCAAAAACTACAAAAATTAGCCAGGCATGGTGGCACACACCTGTAGTCCCAGCTACTCAAGAGGCTAAGGTGGGACAATCCCTTGAACCTGGGAGGTAGAGGTTGAAGTAAGTGGAGATCATGCCATTACACTCCAGTCTGAGTAACAGTGAGACTCTGTCCCCCCAAAAAAGGACTCACATTCCTCAGATAAAAGTTCTTTTCTTTTCTCGTTTCCCCCTTTTGATCAAAAACCTTTCTTCTTGAAAGCATCAATGATCAAAATTTGAGTGTCAGCGTGTTCTTTGTTGCCATGAAAGCTCATTTCCAGGTAATACTGTCATAGTAGAAATACCATGTACATAAGAATTATAATCAAAAAGATAATTTGTATGCCAGAACAAAAAAGAAAAAAAAAATTTTTCTTTGAGAAGTCAACTAAAAGCACCATGAAGAAAATTAAATCCAGGTTCTTCTTTAGAGATTTATTATAGCCAGGAAGTACTGCAAGATTTAGCCAAAATTTTAGGCAAATAATAAAACTCAAAAACAATGGAGAAAGCTAGAATCCACTTCCATATTTTAGATAGGGAGACAAAATTAGAAAAGTAAACTGGGTCCATGACTGTATAATAAATCAATTCTGTATTCAGAGACCCGAACACAAGCTTGATTGTTTTAACACTTCTCTTTTACCATGACATTTTATTTTATATCTTAGTTTGGGTTATCCAGAAGCAGAGCCTGAGACAAGAATTCACGTACATGTGGCTTATTAAGGAAGAGCTCCCAGAACAAACTAGTAAAAGAATGAGGAAACCAGAACAGGGAAGGAGCCAGCCAAGGTGGTGATTTCAGGCAAAGTCCCAGCCACAGGCCCATCCTGCAGGAAACTCCGAAGGATAAATTATACCAGAGAGTTTGGCCCTCCTAGAGATAGGGAGCTAGGCCTTCATACACCCACACCTGTTAGTCATTGGCTATGTAAACTCCCAGACACTTCTGGAAGTCCACTTGTTGTATGGGCAAAGCAGTGCTGGTAACTTAAGGGCTGTCCTCTGAAGAAAGCTAATAGTTCATGCTGCTAGAATCACAGTGCACACAAGCTGAGGCATGGGGCCACCCTGAACCAGTAAAAAGGGTCCAAGAACATCTGGGTGCAGGCCTGGCGAAAACCATGACAGACTATTCTATCTTATTATTCTTCATAAAACATGTTCATTGAACATCTCCATTTGCCTTTTGTATAAATAAAACTTGAAAATCAAGCTGATTCAGAATAAATGCTCATATATTTACCCTGGCCTATTTCCACGAGGTATTTTCTTGTGCCTACAATATCAGTTGAAGAAAAATGGGTGGGGTGGGTGGGGCCACCCTTGATAAGAAGCATAAAATCAAAGGGCAGGAAACATGGAAAACAGATTCAGGAACAGCCTAGTACAAATCAGTCCACTTGTTAGAAGCGAAACCCCTCTGTTGGAGAACTGTCTTCTCTTGTCCTGCTGTCTACCCAGACTGCAGAAATCCACACAGCTTGCTTACGAAAAGTGGGGATTGCTTTTAGGATACAAGAATGTCTCACAAAACTAGAGATGATAAATCAGTGGGGCATCACAAGGAAGCTGGGGAGCCATCAGCAACAAACACAGGTTGCCTTTCCTTTTTTATTCCTTTGTTTCGCTATACAGTCTTGGATCTCTGCTTCTCTATGCAAATGGACCAAAAGTGCCTGTTTCAGTTCTGAAGTCCACAAGCTGTGTTGACTCCAGAAGTAGATCCAGAAGTATAGATGTCTCATTCTGGTTCCTTTGTTTAAATTCTTGGTCAGGACAGAATCCAATTAGCCCAGTTCTCATGTCAGGGGTCGACCTCTGATTCAGTCATCATATCCCAAAAGAAAATAGGATTACCTTGCATAAAGATGGTATCAGGGGCTTGAGCAAGGGTGCAGGTTAAGTTAAAGAATATGGCAGACTTTTTTTTCTAATGTCCACAGCAATATTTCTGGTCCCTGATACTCTTCAGAATTTTGCCACTCTTCTTCACTCTGATTGGTGGGGTTTGGGTTCCCTTCTCTTGAATCTAGGCTGAGACTTTTGACTGCTCTAACCAATACAATATTGCAGATGTGGTGCTACGGGCTTCCAAGGCTGCTAGGTCATTAAAAAGATACAGCTTCTGCCTGATATTCCTCTCGATCTTCCTACCTTTTCCTCATACTCACCCTTGGGAACCCAGCCACCATGCTGTGAGGAAGCCTATGCCACATGGAAAGATTACATGGCCATGTTCCCTCCAACAGCCCCAACTAAGATATCAGCTGACAGCCAGCATCAACCACCAGACCTGTGAGCAAGGAGCCCCAGATGACTCCAGCCCCAGCATCCAGCCACTCTAAATGACCTTGAATCAAGCAGACGTGAGCTGTCACTACAAAATTCTGCCCACATTATAGATTCATAAGCAAAACAAATGTGCCATTGTTGCTGGTTCTAGCCACTCGGTGGAGGGTAATTTGTTTTGCAACCATAGTAATATCTCAATAAGCTTTGGCGTTCCCATCTTCTTGACCCTCAATGAATTTGTAACCTTGGAATTTCTGACCCCAGTGTCCTGATTTTCTCTTCTGGTCCCCTCACCTCACAACTACCAAAACCAAGCAAGCATGATTGCTGGGAATATGTGGAAAAGCAGTCCCTAATTTATTATGTATTATGTTTTCTATTCCGTTAAGGGGGATTTAAGATATTCACTTCCCTCCCAGAACATGCAAGGGAGAAAACAAAAACTACCATGTACACGTCAAGGAAGAGTATAAAGAACAAGGAAGCATGGAGCTGTTCAACATGGTCAGGCGTGGGCTTTTGAGTTTTTATTTTCATTTGTTAGCATGACAAAACATATAAGGGCAAATCTGAACTCCCCACCAAATAACCTAAGATTCTTTCATATATACTCTTGTTTAGAACCATTTAGATGTACCTCATTGAACCACTCCCTCTCTGAAGCCTGTGGGTTTATAAAATGCCAGGAACACCTCTTGCACACCATTCTGAAAGTTGATATATGATCACACTGCAGGAAACTTTATGAATGATCACACATGCTCTTCATTTTTTTCTTACTACATTGGCAATTGGTAGCACCTTGGACATCACTCTACTTTATTTTCAAAACATCATTAACTCATTAGTCAATTGGGTATACTTGGGGCTACTATTTCCAAGGAGTCTTATGGTGGTTTCAGGACAAATATTTCTCTAGGAGTGGACTGCTTTGTCCAGTGCAATGATTCTCAAAGTGGGGCCTCTGGGCTAGTAGCATCAGTATCACTTGAGAATTTGCTAGAAATTCACATTCTTGGGCCTGGCACAGTGGCTCACACCTGTAATCCCAGGACTTTGCAAGACCAAGGTGGGAGGAACACTTGAGCCCAGGAGCTTGAGACCAGCTTGGGCAATATAGCAAGGTCCCATCTCTACAAAAAAAATTTTTTTAATTACCCGGGTGTGATGGCACTCACCTGTAGTCCCAGCTACTCAGGAGGCTGAGGTAGAAGGATTGCTTGAGCCCAGGAGGTCAAGGCTGCAGTGAGCTGAGTTCATGCCACTGCACTTCAGTCTGGATGGCAGAGAACCCATCTCAAAAAAAAAAGAAAACTCAAATTCTTGGACCTATTCAGACCTACTATATCAGATTCTCTGGGAACGGGCTTAGTAATCTGTGTTTTCACAAGCCCTCAAGATGATTCTGATGCATCTTAAAGTTTGAGAACCACTAATCTAGTTACATCCAATAGAAATCGCATCAGTGACTGCAAAGAGAGAATAGAATTGTTAACTAGGTAGAAAATTCTAACAAGGTAATTGAACAGGCAAAAAGGAAAACATTAGCTGTCAAGGAGATAGCAACTGTAGGCAGCAGCTCCTAGAGCAAAGGGAACAAAGGGAAGACATTGGAATCATTCAACTTACATTCTCAGAGGAGAGGAGGGCCCTGCAGAACTGAAAAGGCACCATTGAGAAGGATCCGAAGCTCAGCTGGTGCTGTCCTCAGGATTCACAGTCCCTCCCACAAGCTGGACCCAGGCATCTCGGAAGGACACGGGCAGCTGATGCTGGTCTGGTGTCTCTAAGGGAATGTGATAATGCTTGTTCTGTGAGTGCTGAATACACTGCAAACCAGAACCACCTGCTGCTACCAGAACTAAATGAGGCTTCCTCAAAGAACGAACGTTGCTCAGGTGACACAGGAAGGCATTGCTTTCTTCTCCAATGTTGCAGTTTCAGTCTAGCACCCCCTACTGGCAGCAGCTGGCAAGGCTGAAACGGAACTAACAGGGTCTCCGCCCCAGCGGCCCCAGAGTCACAGAGAAGGATATAAGAGGGAGGGTTTAGAGTTGAAAGACAACAGCTTAATAACTGGCAAAGTTATTTGGAGCTGTTATTTCCAAGGTATCTTATATGGTCTCAGAACAAGTTCCCTTTTGGGACAGGCCACCCTCTGCCTAGAAATCTGACACTCCGAGTACATTGAGTGGTTTGCAGTGGCGTATTCACTGGAAAGGGCTCCTTCAGATAACAGAATACGCTTTCACTATCCTCTTCTTATTGTGAAATGGCAGGGAATTCTTTTCCCCACTGCGGAGGATGAAAGCCAAGGAAGAAAGAAAGAAATGGGATTGCTGAATGAGCAGGGATTTGGGGTGAGGGGAAGGAACTGAAGGTTACTGGTATCTCAGGGCCTTTAGTTGATTCAGACAGCGAAACCTGCTCTGTCTTCCTCCAACATTAACCTTCCCAGGAAGTGACAACTCCTTGGATTTCACAGAGTTGGTTGTGTCCAACAAGCATGCTCTTTGGCTACTTCAGAAACTGTCTCCTGTGCTTTAAAAAAAAAGAAACTCACATGTCCTTGAGGCCTCCTCTGACAGCTGGCAGCAACACCTCTAGTTCAGCTTGTTCATCCCTGCACCCGTACCTGTCAGATCCCCCATCACTTTGAGCTACATTCCTTCCTTCCACGCTCTGGCTCTTTTAGGAAACAAAAGATGATGCTTAATGGAGAAAAGAATATGCACAACTTTCAATGAAATTGAAATGAAATTTTGAGGGGGAAGAAAGTAATTCACTTATCAGGCAGTGGAGAATAATGAGGGCTTTTTCATGAAGGTCACAGACATCCAGAGATACCTTCATATTTCTCAATCAGCCCTAACCCATACCTCTGCCACATGACCTCAGTAAATGCCAAGAAGAATACTTTGAAAAGCCCAGGTAATAAAATACTTTTTTACAGAAAGAAAATGAAGATACTAAAGAGGTTATACTGTGTGCTAGACCTTGAGCCATCCGTCCTTGGCAGTTCCTAGAACTCCAGCTTTTTCTCAGAATTTTTAAGAGCAACGCCTTCTCTAAATCCTGACTCTAAAACTTGTCTTGAACGCATTTGATTTCATATACAACTGCTTTGCCTCAGTTCACAACCATCTGTGAATCAAAATGAATTTAAAAGATTTATCACAAGGTAACCCCCCCTTCTCCTAACTTGCCTCTTTCTACAAATGTCAGACTTGAGGTTCAACACATCATCCAACTTTGGAAGGCTTCCTAGGGAGTAAAAGATAAAGTGCAAACTTGTCCTAGCATTCAATGACATCCAGAGTCTGGCCACATCTCCTCACCATCTTCAACCCTCTGTCACCTAACCATGTACAACTTTATGTTGATAAGCTTTCTTTCAGCATATATATTCCATTTCTTTATCAAAATGCTACTAAACCTTCAAGGTATATCCCTTTGATGAGTCTTTCTCCAACTGAACCAGCCTGCCTCTGGCCTTTTCTCTCTTCTGCACTACCTCGTATCAACTAACTCTGATGATGATTGGCACTTCATCCTAGAATGCCCACATAATCCTGTTGTTCCATCTGTCTTTGCTCTTCAGTATGAATTATATATAAAGATAAGAACTGTATTTTATACAGCTGCATTAGCACCTATATATTTTAAATTGGAGCATAAATATGAATGCATATGCCAGAGTTCTTGGTTGAGAACAACAAAAACTGGCAGCAACAGGAAATATAAGGTACCTAGAAGTCTAACAAAAGATATGCAAATATTTTACAGATAAATCCTTTATTGAAGGGCATCAATAAATAACTTTAATAAGCAAAGAAATACACCATGTTCACAGATGAAAAACTTAAAATTGCAAAAACATCGATCTGCAAATTAAAATTTAAATGTAATTTCAATGAAATTGTCTACCCAGTTTTTCATGAATCTTGACAATCAGGTGATAAAATCTATACAGAAAAGCAATGCCCCCGGAATAGCCCATTTTAGGACCAGGCATGGTGACTCACACCTGTAATCCCAGCACTTTGGGAGGCCGAGGCAGGTGGATCACCTGAGGTTGGGAGTTCAAGACCAACCTGGCCAAAATGGCAAAACCCTATCTCTACTAAAAATACAAAAATTAGCTGGGTATGGTGGCAGGCCCTTGGAGCCCCAGCTACTCAGGAGGCCGAGGCAGGAGCATCACTTGAACCTGGGAGGTTCAGGTCGCAGTGAGCCAAGGTCATGCCACTGCACTCCAGCCTGGGCAACAGAGCAAGACTCTGTCTCAAAAACAAAAACAAAAAAGAATAGCTCAATTTAAAAGAAAAAAAAATGAAGACGGATACAGAAACTCGTTCTACTAAATGTTAAACATGTTTTGTGTATAGCAATAGTGATGAATGTGGTATATTATGGGCACAGGAATAAAGAAAGTTCAATGGAACAGAATAGAGACCCTTGAAACAGTCACATCCATACATTAAAATGTGGCAGGTAACAGAAGAGGCACCACAGATTATTGAGAAAACAATGAACTATGTATGAATGTGGCTGGGGAGATAGCTTGTTAGACTGCTGTCCTTGCTTTACATCATGCAGAAAATCTATTCCAGGTAGTCTAAGGGCTCAATGGTGACAATCCAGGAGAATTTCTTTATGGTTTGAGAGTAATAAAGATTTTCCTGACAACATGTAAAACACACACACATGCACACACACACACACAAATTACAAAAGTGGAGATGAAAAAATTCAACTACATTAAAATTTAATATCTTGTATATCAAAAGATACCATTTTAAAATGAAAAAGTCAAGTCATACACTGAAAAAATGTATTGTCAATGCTTGCAATGATAGAGTCATTCTACAGATAATTTGAATAACTTACACAAATCTGTAAGAAAAAACAACCCACAAAAAAAAAATTGACAAAACATGAGATTCACTGAAGAGGAAATTCAAACGTCCAATAAATAGCTTCTGTAAAGTAATCAGATGTACAGAATGGAACAAAATACCATTTCTCATTCATCAAAAACTGGTAAGAAAAATGGTTACGTATGATGATAGCATTAGAAGAATATGAAACCATAAGACACAGAATTGTTACATAGTGGGAGGATTGTAAATCGCTGCAACCATTGGGGAGAACCATTTGGCAGCAGCTAATATATTTGAAGGTAAATGTATGCAGCAACCCAAAATTCCGCTCCGAGGAATATACCCCAGGTAATATTCCTAGACAATGCTAATGCTGCTTCAAGGGGCACGTTACTAAAGATTACCTATGGTAGTAATGGACGGCCAACTCCCCTTTCTCAATGGAGGTAACATATGAGCTAGAAGCTCAACTAAATGTCCACTTAACATTTCAAGGTCTTTAAAAAGAACTCTACCACCAAGTATTCATTCCAGTGGTTCTCAAAAAATAAGACACTTAACAATTCTGGTAATTTTGATTTTTAAATAGTGAGTAATAGCATCCAATAGTGTTCTGTGTCTTCAGTAGCCACTTAGCACCTCACAGTCAGAACACAGATATGATTTAAATGGGCTTAATTCCCAAGGATAAAATATCATAAAAGTGATTTTTTACCCTGCTAACTATGATCCAATTGAGAGTTTACCCCACATAAATTTTAACATCAGGGGAAAGGGTCATCTGAATTAAAATGTCATCATACCAACAGTTTTACATCTGTGTCTCACCTGAGAACCCTGGTAAATAGAACCAGGTTTTCAAGAATTAAAAAGGCTCAGGTTTTGACATGAAATGCTTAGAGACCAGGGCAATTTAGGTTCCACTTTTACAGCCAAATGGATTAATTATTCTGTCCACTTTATACCAAGAAAGAGAAGCAGAGGCAACTGCAAAAGGAAAACTAGGCAAGATTTCCAACAAGGGGCCTATCTTTTGTCCTTTGCTTTTAGTGGCTTCCAGTGTGACCTATTAAAGGTATACTCTTGGCCCCAAAAAAGGAGAAAGAAACTATAGCTTTGTATTCCCAACTCATGTATCTTTGCTTGCAATCTTGCATTCAATTTCAGTGTAATATGAAGAGGCCTATTCTTTTACAAAAAGTTCCCTCTTCCCACCAGGCTTGTTTGTTATTTTATGTGTTTCTGCATCATTTGTAGGCTTTGCTTTGATCTGCATTCCTCCTGGATGTGGGGTTTCCTTTTCAGCTACCAAAAGGAAAGCTGGTCTGTTTGAAAATCTGTTTATTTGGATTTTTTGCTAGCCTAAAGTTCCTATCTTTATCAGGATGCGCAGAGCTCCGTGTCTGCCAGCCTTGGACATCACTAGTTTTCCCTCAGGAAAAGGCAACTTGGAAAAAATACAACTTGCCCGTCTGTATTTGGAATACTCTGGGAAAAAGGTTTTAGAGGTTTCAGTTTAAAACTTTAGGAAAAGATTCTTTACCAGATACATTTAATCAGCAGTGGCTCTTCCATGTTTAGACTGAGAAAAAATTGTTGCCTCTCTCAATATTTGTCAGGAATTTTCTCAGCAAGTAACTGCTTACTTGCGTGCATTGCCAACTGCATCTGCATTTACCAGCACCATTCAAAGAGAAAGGAAACACAGGACCGTGTGGCACCCCTCTCCCCATTTAGGCCAGCATGGTCCCGTGGATCTGGGGAAAAAGAAGACCCCAAAAAGCACATACAGTTGGCAATATCACATTATCACTGTCTCCAGAATATTTTCCTTTTAAAAGAAATGTTGGCCGGGTGCGGTGGCTCACGACTGTAATCCCAACACTTTGGGAGGCCGAGGTGGGTGGATCACCTGAGGTCAGGAGTTCGAGACCAGCCTGGCCAATATGGTGAAACCCTGTCTCGACTAAAAATATAAAAATTAGCCAGGTGTGGTGGTGCACACCTGTAATCCCAGCTACTCGGGAGGCTGAGGCAGGAGAATCACTTGAACCTGGGAGATGGAGGTTGCAGTGAGCTGAGATCCCTCCACTGCACTCCAGCCTGGGCAACAGAGCAAGACTCCATCTCAAAAAAAAAATTAAAAAAAAATAATAAAAATAAAAGTCAACACTCCTCCAATAGTAATGTAAGAATAAGACAAATAATAATTCTAAATAGAAAAGTCAACGCTTGGTTCAGGGATGGCTCCTAGGTTGCAACTAGCATCTCAGCTCTGGTTGCTGGGCAACGGCTGCATGAAGAATGTCAAGCATATCAGGACTCCTTGGGTATGAGGATCCATGGCCAAGTGTTAGGGACACCTTTCATGGCATGAAAGTGTGTGTCACATATAGGGTGGGATCAGCTGAATGCATCTAAAGGCATGTTGCTGGTGCTGTATAACTCTGCTTAAAGTGTGTGTTTCGAGGATGGGGTGGATTACTTGTTGAGGACAGGGTCACGGGTTATTTAAAGCAACCCATAGTCTACAATGTATTACCTATAAGTGATATTGGCTCCAGACCAACATTTCTTCCTAGGAATAGTTCTTCTTAGGAAGACTGAAACCGTCTATAGACAAAACATAGGGAGGAAATAAAAAGGCTCTCTGAATGGAGAAGACAGGAGACATTCTCTCACATCCTCCAATTGCCTCTTTGAGGGAGAAACAGGATGTGTTCCCCAAGGACCTCACGAGACAGTCAACCTCACGGATGGCAGTGCTCGGGACCCTCTCTTTGGAGGGTTAGCCAGAAGGATTCAACCCGGGAATCCAAACAAACTTAGGAAAACAATAGGCAGGACCAGGAAGGAATGGGAATTATTTGTCTGTTTTTAATAGAATCCTGCCTTCAAATTGCAGCTTTCCTCTAGGAAAAAAAAAAAAAAATCACAGCTTTCTTTAAAGTTAAACATGAACAGTTTCTGGCCTCAAACGATAGAGATCAAAATAAACTCCAGTTGTTGTCTAAGAACCACCTCTTTTGCAAGGACACCAGGCCTCACTCAATTTAGGCTGCCTTGGGACAGGTGGCAAATCCACAGAGTGGAACTAGTTAGATAAGGCAATTCCACACTGAGGCTTCTCAGAGGACCAAGCAATTACAAATCCCAAATAGGAATTAAGATGGACTTGTTTACAACAAACTCTGGGTGGCTCTGATTTCGCAGTTTGGCCATCCATAGGGAGACCTTTGAGTCTCTGAGAACCAACAGAACCTTTCACCCCCTTCAGTTACCAAACCCCAAAAGTCCACATGTTGGAAGAAACCAGGACTATTGTTAAACCAGAAGGTTTTGTTTTGGCAGAACATTTAGATTGCATTTTATTCCTTTAAAAAAGGCAGTTCTAGCATACATGTAAGTGCTATTTGTGAGGTAGGGCAAGCCGAATTGAGGATTTCATCCTGGCAGATCAGGAAGAAACAAAGGAGCCCTTGTGGAAAGTTTTGGTTTTGAGACTCAAACTTCAAAGGAAGCTCAGCAGAATGAACAAATTGTCAAAAAGATGATTGTTAGGAGGAGAATGTCTTCTTTCTCAAAAATTCCCCAGGTGCAAAAAAAAAAAGAAAAAAAAAAAAGCCATTGGCACACAGACTTTAAATAATTTACAAAATTGTATAATACATCTCACCCTCATCTTACACCTTCATGTCTCTTAAGCTTAGATGGAACACAATACGCGATGGTGGCCCTCCTTAGAAGAACGTGGGCATCATAGACTCTGTTTTCCATAAAATCTCTTCCAAAAAGACCAATATTTGAGTCCTGTTTAAAAACATCTGCTGAGAATCCCCCATCTGAAGCCAGAATCCCAACTAACAGCCCCTGGATAATTTACTAAAGTTAATCCCCTCCCCTAGGAGATAAGCAAACGCACACACTCAAGAATCCTGAGGGCAGCAGGGGCTGGGATTGCAGGGTGGTCAGATCAGGGCTACTCAAAGTGTGGACCTCAGGCTAGCAGCCATAGCATCAACTGGGAGCTTGCTAAAAGGCAAATGCTCCAGCCCCACCCCAGACTTTCTGAATCAAACTCTTGGTAGGGGGAGGGATGAAAATCTGTTTAACAACTTCTGGAGGTGATTCTTAATGGAGACTTCACTGTGACAAGCATTAAGCTAGAGGGATCATATGGAACTATCTAGTAGCTCTCTGAGAGGTCAGCCCCAGAAGGACTTTGAAAACAGCAGGAAGGACATTGAGAGAGGGCAGTTAGAAGAGAGTGGGTGCCTAGGACCTTGGAATGAAAAGGGAGATTGGCAATCATCACCCGTGCCTTGGTCTGAGGCCATAAAACCAACAAGTATACATTACCTTTGATCTTGGGAGGAACATCAGACCCTTCCTGCCACCCTTCTCATTTTTCCTGCCATGCAAAGGAAGGGCAGCCTATATTTAGGAGAAGTTTAATAAATATTGCCTGCCAGGGAATTGAGATTTTCATGGGGGTTCAAGGGCCACGAAACCTAAAGAAGGGTCTCAAATGAGAGCGGGTTCTTCACTAATCTAAGACCATCTCGACTTCACCCTCAGCAGCCCCTTCAACTCTATGGCTTATGACCTACTAGCAACCTCTCAAACATACACCAGTGCTCTCTTTCTCCTCACTCATCTCCGTCCTCTTTCCCAGGTGCATCCACTCAAGCCCAGGACTCAGCTCTCTGTCACTGAGTGTGGCCTGGCTGCCCACCCACACTATTCTCTCATGCAGAGCCAAGCTTCATCTAAGAGTTAGTGTTACAGCTACTCAAGAGGCGTTCACGTCAACTCATCAAGTTTTTAACCGAGCAACTATTATATATAACCTGCTGCTTCACTCCCTGGTTAAGTTCTACCTCCCTTCCTCTGAAAATGCCATGCAAGCACAAACTTTGTCACAGATAAATGAAGCCTTTGAGAGATCAAATGTTCCAATCATAATGTAACGGCTCCTTTGGCCTTAGTTTGTGAAGTATTTTTATGATTTTTAGTTCCTACTCTGTTCATTCAGAACAAACTTCACTCACTTCTCATTTCCCTATACCCCTTGGTTGAGGCTGACCATAGGTCTCCATTCTACACCAAAACAATGATGACTATGCTGAAGATAATGGCAATGGCAACTCATTCATGTGGCGAGCTCACCATGTGCCAGGCATTGAACTAAGCATTCTACATACATTATTTAAGTTTCCCAGCCACCTTATAAGAAAGACACTATTACTATTTCCACTCTATGGATGAGGAAACTGAGGCTTAGTTACTTGACTGAGGCAATTTAAGTAACTTGCCCAAGATTCCAGAGCTCATCAGTAGCAGAGCTGGAACTTTAACCCAAGTCTATCTGACTTTTATTCTTTATGCTTTCTTACCTCCATATTTATGAGGAAATAATGCGAAAGTGATTTTAACCTGTAAAGCACTATCCACAAGAAACGCATTTTTCTAAGGATTCTCCTGCTCTTTCTGGTCCCTCCATTACTCAACCGTATTTCCTACTTGACAAGTGTCAGTGTGGCATTTTCTCAGTTTCTCTCTCACACAACTCCAGATCCCAGTCTTATGTGTCCTACAGCTTCCTCTCACCTAACTTTCCTGGACCATTTCACTGTGAGACACACATTGGATGGGCCCTCTGCGAAAGAGAAGGCTCTGGTAAAGTTATTAATTCAGTCACATGCTTAGTGCATGGTTTGTTTAGCTAGAACGGCAGGCTTTAACCTTAGCTACACATTGGAAGATTTAAACAGTCTCAGTGCCCGGGCTGTAACCTAGACCAATTAAATCAGGATCTCTGGGGGTGGGGCCCAGGCATCAATAATTTTTAAAGTTCCCTAGGTGATTCCAATGTACGGCTAAGGTTGTGCATGTTGACTACGGGTTTAATATCCCTGCTACTGCTCTGATATTTTTTCATGTACTCTGTGATTACAAAGCCCTTTGGGATAGACTTTACATTTGTGTTTCTCCAGTATGCCTCGTGGACCAGCCTATGTTTAGGAGAAGTTTAATAAATATTGCCTGCCAGGGAATTGAGATTTTCATGGGGGTTCTTAAAATAATTTTTTGTATAAGAAAGTCGCCCTTAATTAGCCATCTGGGATCATTTATTTTCCAAATACTGTTTGGGTCCCGAAACAAGCCAGAAGAAATTTATTCTCTGAATATGGATGAAATTGCCCATGCTCTTTTGCTTTCTCTGTAACTGGTGGAGCTATGAAACTCTTACGGGGAGTCTTCTCCCAGCCTAAAAACACCTGAGAAGGTCAGAGAGCATGTTTCCAGTGATGCATATCAATGAGCTCTGCAATAAAAGAGAGTAGACTGAACACTCATTCTGGATATAGCTTTACAGTATCTTATGTCCAAATTTCTTAAAATGAAAGAACTTAGCTATAAGATCTCATACTTCTTGGTGGCAAGAGAGAGAACTAAAATATGTGGCCATGATTGGCAACAGGGTAAAATGGTTGTAGAGTTTTCTTTTGCCATGTGTAGGATAAAATGTAAACAATCTGGTAGATGTTTAAGCTGAATGATACATACGTAAAAATCCACTCCAAACCCCTTGAACCATCTCTACTTTACCTCTGCTCTTTTGCTCTGTTTTCTGAAGTGAATGCACCTTCAAAGAAAACCCAATTGTGACTTTACCTTGAAGATTTTATTCCGACCACTTTCAAACAGGGGTTATGAGTGGAAGCTTCTAGATTAGGGAAGAGTCAGTTTCCTAAATAGAATGTCAAATCATGTGACACCTTTCATCTGCTTTCCAACATATGAATTAAGCCCAGGTTTACCTCAGCCGACCACACCTCAGCCAGAGAGAGCGAAGAGGATTTTCAACAGGATTAAATGATATGAATAGCTTTCAGGTTTCCACTGGGGGCAGAGCTGGGGGCGGGGTGCTGTCGCAGCAGCTGCTCAGAAAAGAGAATAAAGGATTTTCTGGAGCTTTGCGACTCCATGTATCTGCTGAGGATTGATCTGAGCGCCTTTCTTATCCTCCTTTTGGTGGGAGAGGAGGGGCTTCTTTTCAAAGTCACATTATCTGACAACAAAGCCTAAACCAGGAGGGTGGTGTTTTGGGGCTTGCACACTTGCTGGGGAGAGAGGTGGGCTCAAAGGCTTCTTCAAGGAGGAGGCGCAAGGGCCCTAACAGATGGGCCTGAAGGCTGGGAAGGACTTGGGGAGCTAGGCCCAGGCTCGCTGGCTTTCCCAAAACCTCTGACCTCAGTCTTCTCCCAGGTGGCTCCTGCTCTGACAGCGACCTCACTGAAATCCCTGCAGTGAAGGGTGTCCACCCATGTGTGTATGGGTACTGGGAGGAGCGTGTGGGTCGTGCGGCTCAGAAAGACCATTCATCCGTTGCTGGGGAGAGTGCAAAATGCTGCAGCCACTCTGGAAAACAGTTTAGCAAGTTTCCCAAAAAGTGAAATGTACACTTCCCATATGACGCAGCAATCCCAATCCTGGATATTTACCTAAGAAAAATTAAAAGGTGTGTTTACACAAAAACCTGTACTCAAATGTATAGCCACTCTATTCATAGCCAATGAGATATGAAACAACCCAAAGATCTCTCAACTGGGGATGGATAAACAAACATCCCTGTATGGACTATCACTCAGCAATAAAAAAGGATCCAACCTGGAAGACACACTACAACGTGAATGAATCACAAATACACAATGCTAAGTGAAAGAAGTCACACTCGAAAGGCTGCATACTGTTTGGTGCCATCCATGGAACATTCTAGAAAAGGCAAAACTTCCCGTCCGGGAGGGAGGTGGGGGGATCAGCACCCTGCCAGCCAGCCGCCCTGTCCGGGAGGTGAGGGGTGCCTCTGCCCGGCCGCCCCTACTGGGAAATGAGGAGCCCCTCTGCCCGGCCAGCTGCTCCGTCTGGGAGGGAGGTGGGGGGGTCAGCCCCCCGCCCGGCCAGCCGCCCCGTCCGGGAGGGAGGTGGGGGGATCAGCCCCCCGCCCGGCCAGCCGCCCTGTCCGGGAGGTGAGGGGCGCCTCTGCCCGGCCGCCCCTACTGGGAAATGAGGAGCCCCTCTGCCCGGCCAGCCGCTCTGTCTGGGAGGGAGGTGGGGGGGGTCAGCCCCCCGCCCGGCCAGCCGCCCCGTCCGGGAGGGAGGTGGGGGGGGTCAGCCCCCTGCCCGGCCAGCCGCCCTGTCCGGGAGGGAGGTGGGGGGGTCAGCCCCCCGCCTGGCCAGCCGCCCCGTCCGGGAGGGAGGTGGGGGATCAGCCCCCTGCCCGGCCAGCCGCCCCGTCCGGGAGGTGAGGGGCGCCTCTGCCCAGCCGCCCCTACCGGAAAGTGAGGAGCCCCTCTGCCCGGCCAGCCGCCCCGTCCGGGAGGGAGGTGGGGGGGTCAGCCCCCCGCCCAGCCAGCCACCCCGTCTGGGAGGGAGGTGGGGGGATCAGCCCCCCACCCGGCCAGCCGCCCCGTCCGGGAGGTGAGGGGCGCCTCTGCCCGGCCGCCCCTACCGGGAAGTGAGGAGCCCCTCTGCCCGGCCAGCCGCCCCGTCCGGGAGGGAGGTGAGGGGGTCAGCCCCCCGCCCGGCCAGCCGCCCCGTCCGGGAGGTGAGGGGCGCCTCTGCCTGGCCGCCCCTACCGGGAAGTGAGGAGCCCCTCTACCCGGCCAGCCGCCCTGTCCGGGAGGGAGGTGGGGGGGGGTCAGCCCCCACCCCGGCCAGCCGCCCCATCCGGGAGGGAGGTGGGGGGATCAGCCCCCTGCCCAGCCAGCTGCCCCGTCGGGGAAGTGAGGGGCGCCTCTGCCTGGCCGCCCCTACTGGGAAGTGAGGAGCCCCTCTACCCGGCCAGCCGCCCTGTCCGGGAGGGAGGTGGGGGGGGGTCAGCCCCCACCCCGGCCAGCCGCCCCGTCCGGGAGGGAGGTGGGGGGGTCAGCCCCCCGCCCGGCCAGCCGCCCCGTCCGGGAGGTGAGGGGCGCTTCTGCCCGGCCGCCCCTACTGGGAAGTGAGGAGCTCCTCTGCCCGGCCACCACCCCATCTGGGAGGCGTACCCAACAGCTCATTGAGAACGGGCCATGAAGACAATGGCGGTTTTGTGGAATAGAAAGGGGGGAAAGGTGGGGAAAAGATTGAGAAATCGGATGGTTGCCGTGTCTGTGTAGAAAGAGGTAGACATGGGAGACTTTTCATTTTGTTCTGTACTAAGAAAAATTCTTCTGCCTTGGGATCCTGTTGATCTGTGACCTTACCCCCAACCCTGTGCTCTCTGAAACATGTGCTGTATCCACTCAGGGTTGAATGGATTAAGGGCGGTGCAAGATGTGCTTTGTTAAACAGATGCTTGAAGGCAGCATGTTCGTTAAGAGTCATCACCACTCCCTAATCTCAAGTACCCAGGGACACAAACACTGCAGAAGGCCGCAGGGTCCTCTGCCTAGGAAAACCAGAGAACTTTGTTCACTTGTTTATCTGCTGACCTTCCCTCCACTATTGTCCTGTGACCCTGCCAAATCCCCCTCTGTGAGAAACACCCAAGAATGATCAATTAAAAAAAAAAAAAAAAGAAAAGGCAAAACTATACGCACAGGAGGAGGGAATGAGGACCAAAGGGCAACATGATTGGACTGGGGGAGTGATGGAGATATTCCATGTCTTGATCATGGGGGTGATTACATGACTGCATGCGTTTGTCAAAATTCATAGAGCCATATACCAAAAAGAGTGAATTTTATCATATGCAAATATGGAAAATAAAACAGCAACAGGTAGGCCATGAAAGGTATGGAGAGGGATTTTAAAGTTCCTGGCCCTCCTAGCTGCTTTCACTATAATTCCACACTCCCTTTTCTGGTAGATGGTAACTGAGAGGGCAGAATGGATTGTTCTAGATTCCCATCACATGCTGCTGCAGTTGGTGAACAGGTGACCATATTCCCTAGTTGGTTCCCAGGCAGTCCCAATTCCTTTTTCCTTAGCTCATCCTCCTTTTTCTCAAGAAGAATATATGGCCTTGGCATTCTTTCTTGGGCTTATTCATTTAATATAAATTTCCCTTTGGTTCCCTCTTCTAATTCTTCACTGAGAAAAATGAAAGGCAAAGTGTACATGTTATAACATGACTGAAGGGCCATTCAGGACCTCCACATCCTGCTAAGGGACATCCCAGGCTCTGCACCCATGCAAATGGGGTTGAGAGCACTGCTTTTCTAAGCATCACCATCACCTAGGAACTTGTGAAAAATGCAAAATCTCAGGCCTGTCCTAGAGCTGTAGAATAGGAATCTGCATTTTTAACAAAATGTCCAGGAGACTCATAATGCACATTAAAGTCCAAGAAGTCCTGTTTTAGATTTAAGTGTTCATCTTAGCGACCTGATAATTTATATTCCTGCTAGATGTTGTGGAAAGAACAGGGCCTTTGGTCTCAGTTGACCCTGACTCTTAGTCCACTGATTACTAGCTGTGTGTCCTCCATCTAGACGATACTAAGTGAAAAAGTGATGCTAGTTATAGAAGTGTATCACCTTTCTGACCCTCAGTTTTTCTCATCTATAAAATGGAGATATTAATATCAACTTTATAGTGTTGCTGTGGGGGTTAAATTATAAAATGTAATAAAACAACACCGTACCTGGTCCATAACCTAGGTTTATATATCTGTTGCCTCATCCCAGCCAATTAACTTACCCAGTCAATTCAATATTCATCCCATCAATTTACCCAGCCAATTCAATACTTATTGCCAGAACATTGAAGTCAAATCCAGTATCAGGTGAGACATTTGAAGGAATTAAATGGACTGGGGTAAATGGTTAGAGGAAGAGTCAGATGACCTTGGTAATTGTACTATTCTGGAGGTATACCAGGTCAGTGACTCTCAAAGTTTGTTCCTTGGAATACCATCACCTGGCAACTTGTCAGAAATGTAAACTCTAGAGTCCCACCTCAGACTTACTAAATGGAAACTCCATGATAGAGCCTAGCAATTTACAGTTGAACAAGGCCTCCAGGTGATTCTGATACATGCTAGTGGGACACTGTCAACAACACCAAAAACCTACGTTATCAGCCTTTGTTGGAGACCTGGTATAAACAAGCAATATTTAGAGAAATATTGGAAAGCTAAGCTGTTCCTCCGTCTTCTACAAGTAAGGTTAAAGAAAGTATGGTTAAAGTAAAAAGTCAGGTATTTTTTTTAACTCAGTATTAAAACACATTGGTGTGTGAAAACATGTCTGGTTTGGTTGTAATGGGCATTGCCAGCAATTTGCCGCTAATTCATCCAACAAATTCATTCAGCAGTTAGTAATAGTGCTCCTGTTATGTGTCAGGCATTGGTCCAGGCTCTACTAACAGAAAAAAACCTTCTTAAGTGATGCAACCATCACTAGTAATTGGTTGGTTAATCAAAAATGTTGGTTAAAGATGGAATCATAAAACATGAGACACAAATGTTTTACTTTAATATCAAATGTATAAATGAATATGTATTTGCCTATCTTTTGATATAGGACAAAAACTTTTTAAGTTGTTAGTATTGCAGCTTATCACATCTATAACAAGCTAATTTATTATTGTTAGTCAAATAGGAAAGCTGAAAGACATTTGGAAAACAATTTAAATGCAGAATTCTTCTAGATTATTCAGAATAGTTAAATATTATTTTAAAATTGTCTTGGTGACATTCATTGAATAAAAATTCATTTTTAGCTACTCTCATTTATTTTCATCAAGTTACATTTAACTTGGGTTGTATAGAAGTACTATCTTTTTTAAGAACTCATATTCATCAGTTTATGTAATATTGAGTTGAATGATATAATAAGTACAATTGGCATATACAGATTTGGGAACACTCCCAATTGACTACTGGGAAGTATAACAGCCGATTCCCTCTTTGAAACAGACTGCATAGGAACATGAGAACTCAGTCTATTTACTGCAAGCGTTCTCCACACTGTGGGGAACAGTCAGCATTTATTAAAGAAGGAATGGTGAACATTGGTTAATCCAATGATTAGGTTAAGTAGAAGTTGGTTATAAGAGTCTTTATCAGGATTGTTTCAGGGGAGCCTACAAATAACTTATTTTTTAAGATAAGTTGGAGCAGACTCAAGATTATTCCTGCAATAAGGCCACTTTAACTCACATTTCAGCTTGCTTTCTCAAGTGGAGGTTATTGAGTTAAGGTTGGCCAGTCTCTGCTACGCTTGGCTCACAGAAGTTTACTAGTAGTAATTATCATTCATTGAATACTTGCAAGCTGACATTTGTGGTTCTGTTTTCTTTAAAATTTTCACCCATGAAGGCTGTAGTAGTTATCTAATGCCACAATAGTGCTTCATAACAAACCAGCTCCAAACTTGAATTAAAAGAGTCAGTTGTTATTTCTCACAAGTCTATGAGTTGACTGGAAAGTTCTGCTGATCTGGGCCGGTAAGCTGATCTTAGCTGGGCTTGCTCATGTGTCTGCAGTCAGCTGGTAGGTCAGATGGAGGCTGACTGGTCAAAGATGATCTCATCTGGGACTACTTACTTCTCTTCCCCATAACCTTTCATCCTCTGGCTCGTTAGTCCAGCTTGCTCCATGGCAATGATAGAGTCTTCAATCCACGCCCACTTCACCTCCAAACTGCTTCCTCTGAGCTGTGCTTTGCTGCCATGCCCTCAGTTCAGGGTGCACCGTTCTAAGAAGCAGTTGCATTTCCTCTGCATTCCATATATGTAAGACGCAAGGTCACCCAAAATATTTATAATTATATGCTCACACATATGTGTATATCTTTCATAACAAAATGCCAGAAAAAGCTTTGCTTCATCTGAAGGACTAGCTTGTTGATTCTGCATGGAGAATGTTAATCTTGTAGCTGACTGTGTTTCCTTGGTTACTTTGGCTGTCAAGGAGCTCAGCATCCAATTCTCAACTGAAGTAGCCATCCTTGACCTGCCTGTCACTGATCTCGATCTTCTATCTTCAGCTCCATTTTCCTTGGTCCTGATATTTATTCATTTACATTTTTCTATTGGCTTATATATTTTACCTGAAAGTTGCTGAAAATTATTAAAAAACTATCTGGTCTATATATACTTAAATAAATAACTGTAATTTCCATTACGACGCTGAGCTCATAATGGGACAATCAAAGATGGATTTGATTAGCCAATACTTTTACCCAATGATAGAGTATTGCAATCATTTAGTGGAAAGATCATTTGATAACTTCTACTAACTCTGGAATATTTCTGTTGTTGTGGGTTAGATTAAGGCCTCTTAGACCTTATTGTGCACACAAATCACCTGAGGATCTTGTGAAATTGTAGATACTGAGTCAAAAGGTGTGGGACAGGGGTCCGATATCCTGAATTTCTATCAAGCTCCCAGGTGATGTCAATGCTGCTGGTCCTCAGAGTGCATTCACAATAGCAAAGGTATAATACTAAGACTGAGGCTATGATGACCAGTGCTGTGACATTTAGAATTGACTCACTTGTTGCAGGCAATATGTGTGCGATGGATCCCAGAAGAGTGAGTTCAAAAAGCAGATAAATCTGTGCAAAATGGTCACTTCTGTACTCCAGGTTGTGATCATCCTCAATCAGTGGTATCAACTTCACGTTTTGTTTAAAAGCTGGCTCCTAGATGCTCTTTATGTTTATAGACCTGAGTTTCCACCCTATCCATTTATTTTGCTGTGGCCTCATAAAGAGTAGATTCCTAGGAAATCACTCAGTTCAACCTCCCATCCAGGACAGGGAACCTCCCTCTCTCCTGCCACTGACAATGGTCCACAGCAGCCTGTTTGATATCCATAGATGGCAGGGACTCACTATCTCCAAGGGAGCCTCTTCCATTAAGGAATGGCTCTTATGAAAACAAAGTTTGTTGCTAAGTCAAAATCAATTTCCTTGTAACCTCACCCATTAAGCCTATTCTGCCATCTGCAGCATTTCAAGTCCGCTCTCAAGTCAGCCTTCCCCACACTGCAGAGAGCTGCTATGCCTCCTTTCTCCTCTTCTCTGGTTACACCCTCTCAATCCTTCATTTGCTCTGCTTAAAGGTCTATATTTTTAGACATTTTATCACCCTTTTCTGGGAGTGGCACGGTTGGTCAATATTCTCTTAAAAAATGGTGCCTAGGCTGGGCGCAGTGGCTCATGCCTGTAATCCCAGCACTTTGGAAGCCTGAGGCAGGCGAATCACAAGGCCAGGAGTTCGAGACCAGCCTGGCCAATATGGTGAAACCCTGTTTCTACTGAAAATACAAAAATTAGCCAGACGTGGTGACATGTGCCTGTAATCCCAGCCACTTGGGAGGCTGAGGCAGGAGAATCGCTGAACCCAGAGAGGCAGAGGTTGCAGTGAGCTGAAATCGTGCCACTGCACTCCAGCCTGGGTGACAGAATGAGACTCCATCTCAAAAAAAAAAAAAAAATGGTGCCTAGTACACACCCCCCAAAATTGAAAGCAGGGTCTTGAATAGATACTTATACACCCATACCCATGGTCAGAACAGCATTATTCACAATAGCCAAAAGGTAGAAGCAACTCTGGTGTCCATCAATAGTTCAATGAATAAGCAAAATGTGGTCTAAAAATACACTGGAATGTTATTCAGCCTCGACAAGGAATTCTGACATATGCTACAACATGGATGAACCTTGATGACATTGTGCTAAGTGAAATAAGCCAGGCATAAATGGACAAATACCATATGATTCACTTAAGAGGTACATAGGGTAGTCAAATTCATAGAGAAAGAAAGTAGAATGGCGATTGCCAGGGGCTGGGGGTGGGTGAGGAAGGTAAATGGGTGTTGTTATTTACTAGGTATAGAGTTTCAGTTTTGCAAGATGAAAACGTTCTGTAAATTGTTGCACAACAATGTGAATTTACTGAATACAACAGAATTAAAAATCAGTTCACATGGTGATTTTTATGTATATTTTACCACAATTCCAAAAAATCTCCAGCCCAGAGCTGGATAGACCCCTCTAGATGTGTTAAGGCTAACGCGGAATATGCTGGGGCTATGATTTTTCCTTGACTGCCAACGCCTACATTCCTCAGACTGTGAGCCCTGCCCTTCCTAGTATCCGCATTACACTACCTGTGTGGTCTGTTGAAACCCACCCCCGCGACCCCAACTTCTCTTCACATGAATTTCTGCCAAACTATCCTGAAATAGAATAATTGACTTCTCTAGTTTTTATCTGGCTTTTAAGAAATATTATCACTTCAGTGGAGGAAATAACCATCTTTTGGAAATTAAACTTTCTTCTTTATAGTCTTTCTAAGTTTTCTATGTCTTAGCCTTACTTCCAAAAGCAAAAAGAACTTCTGATATTGCTCTGAAATGATTTCTGAATGATGCTTATGAAAATCTATGTATCAGTAAACCTATGTTATGACTAATATCTAAGGATCTAGAAGTGTATAGTTGTTACTTGTACCAATATTTCTGTGCTGAAGCTAGTACTTCTTTAGTCATCCTTAAGTGCTGTTAGCATAAAGCAATAATAAAAACAACTATTTATCTTCCCAATGGGAAATCAAACCTAAGCATTGCAATGATCCACTTTTGATGTTCTTAATAACTTCTAATTTAGAGGAAGTCATCAGTACAGAAACCACTGGCTCGAGAACAAAAGTGTCAAATACAGACACAGTCTTGTAATTTATTTGGGACCATTAACCTGAACATGAAATATGTAATTCAAAGCTCTGTTATTTTCATGACATTGGCAGGTGCAATCACCTTTCTTTGACTCTCACATTTATGTATGTGAAAATTTGAAATTTTCTCAGATAACTAAATACATTTAGCTCTCCTTCCTCAAGTTCCAGCAACTACTTTACCTTATTTATTTATTTATTTGAGATCTGGAGACATCTGTTTGGAAAAGCTGAGTGCAAGTGAGATGAAAGGTACTCACAGAGAAAACTGTATTGTGGTAGTTTCCAAATACTACCTGCTTCTGGAAGTGTAATTTCCAGAACCTTTCAGGAGATGAAAAGGCTTGTAAGAGCTCAGTCATACTTTGCAATTATAGAAAATTGTTAGTTGCATTTAAATCAGTTGACTGTACAAATGGACCAATTTGGTTAAAAAAAAATTCCATCCCAGAATATCTATAGGTTAAGTCATTCAAGTGCCATTCACAAGAACAGATGACTCACTGTATCAGCGCCAAAAAAAAGGAGGATATGTGAATCATTTACAGTTGTTTTGAGAATGCCAATTTAACAGCAACTTACACGCAGAATTTTTTTTTTCCCTGAAAAGACTGAACTCTAAGAAAAAAGTACATTTTGTACATAGGACTTCTCCCACACTCTAGCTTCACAAAGAACATTTGATTTTAACTAAGGAGTAAAATGTAAATATTAGTCTCGTAGTTCTGAGATTTTGCATGTAAGTTTTTTGGCGACTTTCTGTGATTGGTTTGGTAAAGGGCATGTGGACACATAATTCTATTCATCCTGATGGTTTTCCACATAATGACTATGAAAAAGGATTGGGGCAGGGAGGACAAAATCATAACTACCTGGGCTCAAGATAAAACCAAGACAATGTTTAACATGCATTCATACAAAATCACTGTTGATAATACAAAAAATTCACAGTTCTGCTTTCAAAAAATTAATCCAGATCTCTTGTGTACATATGATGAATCTTTGGGAAAAAAATAGCTGGATCTACACAACTTATGCTTGAATGAGCAAACTTGTGGCCTGGTTGTGGTTGCTACAACTATACCCTGATTTTCAGTGTCTGTTATCTATAGGTTGGTGGTGGGTTTTTTGTTTGTTTGTTTTGTTTTTTGTTTTTTTCCGTGTAGAATATCTTGTGATGTGGGAGAATGATGTTGTGCTTCCTTAGGGAGCTGGCTGGACAGGTTCATGGGAGGCAGTAACCTGGCGGGACATGTGAGCTTCACTGGGCTCTGCTGGAAAGGGGCAGAAAGATAACATATCCGTGGAACAGGATTTGTGAACTTGTGTTAACATCTCTGCAAGTTCAAACAAGGAATAAGGAAGATCTTAATGGATATTTTACATGTGCCTTCTCTACAGTTTGAACCTAACTGGAATGAAGAATGGGAAGAAAACTACTTTCCTTCCGTTCACTCTTTTTTTTTTTTTTTTGAGGAGTTTCGCTCTTGTTGCCCAGGCTGGAGTGCAATGGCACCATCTCGGCTCACTGCAACCTCCGCCTCCCAGGTTCAAGCAATTCTCCTGCCTCAGCCTCCCGAGTAGCTGGGATTACAAGCATGCACCACCACGCCTGGCTAATTTTGTATTTTTAGTAGAGACTGGGTTTCTCCATGTTGAGGCTGGTCTCCAACTCCTGACCTCAGGTAATCCGCCCGCCTTGGCCTCCCAAAGTGCTGGGATTACAGGCGTGAGCCACCGCTCCCAGCCTCATTCACTCTTAAAATCTACAGTATCACCATTCCTTTGAAACACACTCTCCACTCAGTAGTGCTGAAGACCAGTATTGCGGTGTTGCCCACCATATTCTTGGCACCTACAAAATACCTGGCAAATCAATAACTATCTTCCCCAAGATTTAAGAAGGAAAATTTTCAAACATAGAAAAATGTCGAAGAATTTTGCAGTGAACACCACTGTAACACCTAAATTCTACCATTAAGACTTTACTGGCTGGGCGCTGTGGCTTATGCCTGTAATCCCAGCACTTTGGGTGGCCAAGGCAGGAGGATCATCTGAGGTCAGGAGTTTTAAAGCAGCCATGGTCAACATGGTGAAACCCCATCTCTACTAAAAAATACAAAAATTAGCCGCGTATGATGGCATGCATCTAATCCCAGCTGCTCGGGAGGCTGAAACAGGAGAATCACCTGAACCTGGGAGGCGGAGATTGCAGTGAGCCAAGACTGTGCCACTGCGCTCCAGCCTGGACAACAGGCTCTGTCTCAAAAAAACAAAAAAAGACTTTACTATTTTGCTTCAGTGTGTAACCACCCACCCAGCCATCCTCTCTCATCCCTCTAATTTTGTATGCATTTCAGTGTCAGTTGCAGATATCATTCCACTTCCCCGCTAAATGCTTCAGCACTCATATAACTGGAGGTGAATATCTGTTCACAATTCTTTTTTCCTCTTTTGAACACCTAATGAAATACAATCTTAAATGTACTATTTAATAAATTTTGACAAATGCATACACATGTGTAGCCCAAACACCTATCAAAAATATGAAACATTACCCCACAATGCCACCAGAAGAGCCTCAAGCCCATCCCAATGAAGCTCTGCTCCCACCCACCCACCCTCAAAATCACTCTTGTGATCTTTTTTCACCAGTTTTTCCTGTTCTGGAACTCCGTATAAATAAATTCATACAGGATGTAGTCTTTTGTGTCTGGCTTATTTCACTTAACATAATATTTTTTAGATCATCGATGTTACTGCTTATAATAGCAGTTCTCAATAAATATTGATTAGCTTATTTTAACCACAGTGTTGATTAACCAAGGATTACAGTTGATCAGATGTACTTAAATACAGCTAATATAGCTTGAATGTCTCTTATAAAGCTTTTGCAGGTTCAGAACTGCTATATGTTGTTGACTAGATAAAAGTGGGGCAAGTTTTCTGGGAAAAGAAAAAATGAGGCATCCATCATCTTTTTAGAATTAAAGGAAAAGATATCCAAGGATGATGTTTTGAGCACACGAGACAGGTCAGATAGTAACTGACTACAAGCCTCTCCCCTTCTCTCAGGTGTAGGTATGACAGCTAAAGATGGCATTTTCCACAGGAAGGTTTTTCTGGAATATTCATTTACACTTGGAGGCTATACCCCAAAGCAGGACAAGGCCTGCCAAGGGGGAATCTCTGTATTTCAGTTCTCTCGGCAGCAGTTCCTCATTCTCTAAGGAGGGGGGCTGACAACTGGCTTCAAGGAAGCGGAGGATAGAGCTTCCACTTAGTGTCTGCTGTGGTAAACGTGACTGGCTTTTTGGGGGAGTCCCAATTATTTGGAAGAGCCCCAACTGAAAATTTTCAAAAGAATTCCCTCTAGCCCACAACTGCCTTCTCTAAAAGTGGGTTCCCAGGCTCAGGAAGGGTGTGGGACTCTGTGCTATGTGACATGAAAATTATGTGTTTATCAGTGATTTGACGTTCTTGTTAGGTGTAATCTGGTAGTTTTCACCTCTCAGAATTTATATTTTCTTTCCTATCGGTCAAATGGGCTAAATTCACTGGTGGACTGGAGGTGACACCGGCTTGCATGTGGCCCAGATTGCAACTGGTGGCACCTGCAATCTCAGGTAGCCCTTCTAGGTGAAGCCAGGTGGAGATCTAAACACTTTAACTAAAGGTCTGGCTCCGCAGCCTCTTTCCTGAGAGCTGTGGGGGGCACAAGGCACAGAATTAAAACAGGGTCCGACACAGGGAACTCCAAGGAATGTGCTCTTTAAGATCACACCAGCCTTTTTCAGCACCATTTTGCCTTTTTTTTTTTTTTTGAGATGGAGTCTCGCTCTGTCGCCAGGCTGGAGTGCAGTGGCATGATCTCAGCTCACTGCAACCTCCGCCTCCCAGGTTGAAGCGATTCTCCTCTCTCAGCCTCCCGAGTAGCTGGGACTACAGGTATGCGCCACCACGCCCAGCTAATTTTTGTATTTGTAGTAGAGACCGGGTTTCACCATGTTGACCAGGATGGTCTCAATCTCTTGACCTCGTGATCCACCCGCCTCAGCCTCCCAAAGTGCTGGGATTGCAGGCGTGACCCACAGCTCCCGGCCCATTTTACTTTTAAACCGTTATTTAGCACCCAAACTCAGGGATACTTGGGAGTAGAAATTAGAACAGGACAGATAAGTGGGGAGACTGGTGTTGATGGAAACCTCAGTGAGAAAAGTGTAGATGGGATTACAGTTGACAACTGGTTGCCTTGATTTAGGATAATTGGGGAAAGGGAGGCTGGGGCACATTGAAACACCCAGGTTGTCGCTGCCTACCCCAGCTGCTAACATGACCAGCTGTAAACTTGCTCTGTTCTTAGAAACCTCCCTTCCAAAACATGGATTCTCTCGCCAGTGCTCAAGATGGGACACATTACCACTAAGTAAGCACTTTTCTTAGGAGCATTTCTTAGGCTGTTAAAATGCCAAGACTCCTAACCATCCTTGGTAGCTTTGAACCTATGTAAAGAGGTCAGTTAGCTGCCCTAGTTTATTCCTCAGAATGATGAGATTTGGCACTGAAAATATTGTTCATACTGAGCCTCCCATCAAATGCAATAAGTAGATAACCACAAATACCCACCCTTTTATGCTCGTAACTCAGCATGTTGGAAACTATTTTCCCTTGACCTATTGCCAGCCCATCACGCCCCACACCCAGGAGAACTCAAGCCCCAAACCGGCCGCTGAACAGTCACGCTTTTCTGCAGGACATACCTACTATTAGGGCCAAAACTTTGTCCACCCTTCAAAGGAAGTCGATGTTTCCATATAAAGGTCCCCTCAAATGCAACAGCAAGCCCGTTGGGAGAGGGGTTGGCAGAGGCTACGGCCAGCCCACGGGCTTTCTTCGACCTTGATTATGACCAGGAGTGTAGCTGTTAATTGCGAGGCTTGCCTCAAGGTGGAAAACAGTATCGGTTTCCACTGCCACCCCAGAGAAGGCAAGTTCCGCGGCTGGCGGTGGTGGGGACACGGTCCCTCCCAGGCCCATCTCTTGCCACCCAGAGAGCTGCTCGGAGGCCGCCTACAGGTGCAATCCCGGCACTGCGGCCGGGGCGTCGGGCCGGGGAGGGCGTCCAAGTCCACCAGCATCTCCGCCGGCCCTTCCCAAAGCCTGAACAGGGCCCCGGCGTGCCCGCCGCCTTCTACCCCCGGTTTCCCCGCGCCTCTGCCCCAGCGCGGTTTGGAAAGGAAGCTGGGAGCCCTCCCAGGCTCCGCAGACTCGGATTTGGGAGGGGGTGGGACGCGGCCGAGGCTTCCCCTCGAATCTGCGGCAAGCCTGGCTCCAGGAAAGTTTTTCAAAGTTCCCAGCAGCGTCTGCCCAGGTCGCCTCCGCGGGGCGAGCAGACGGCGGCAAGCGCGCCAGCCTCGCCGCCGCCTCTGCCGCCAGCAGAGCGCTCTGGGCGGCTCGCTCGCGGGAAGCGGGCCGAACTCCCGGCGGGCAGGCAGGCCCTCCTCCCGGGGCGAAAGCCGCAGCTGACGCAGGCGGTTCGGAAGGCGGAAGCTGCCCCGCTCCGACCGCTCAGTCAGTGCCGCGGCGCCTACACCTGGGGCCCCGACGCGCGGGCAAAGGCGCACGGCCCGGGGCGCCCGAGGGGGCGGTCCCCGCTGGGGGCCTCCAGGCGTCCCTGAGCAACGATCCCTTCCAAGTACCTCCCCGCACTCTCCCTTCCCTCCTGGGCCGAAGCTCCCAAGGGCGGGGGTTGGTGTGGGGCCCTGGTACTTCTACGCCGCCCTGGGCATCCCGCAGCCCCCAACCCCTTCCAAGTTCCTCCTCGCACTACCCCCTCCACAGCAACGTGAAGGGGAGGGGCGTGCCCAGGGTGAGCACGCCCTCTCATGAATATTAATAAGCGCGCATGCGCCCTGCCCGGCGTGCTGGGTAGAGGTGGCCAGCCCCGGCCGCCGCTGCCAGACGGGCTCTCCGGGTCCCTCTCCGAGAGCCGGGCGGGCACGCGTCATTGTGTTACCTGCGGCCGGCCCGCGAGCTAGGCTGGGTTTTTTTTTTTCTCCCCTCCCTCCCCCCTTTTTCCATGCAGCTGATCTAAAAGGGAATAAAAGGCTGCGCATAATCATAATAATAAAAGAAGGGGAGCGCGAAAGAAGGAAAGAAAGCCGGGAGGTGGAAGAGGAGGGGGAGCGTCTCAAAGAAGCGATCAGAATAATAAAAGGAGGCCAGGCTCTTTGCCTTCTGGAACGGGCCGCTCTTGAAAGGGCTTTTGAAAAGTGGTGTTGTTTTCCAGTCGTGCATGCTCCAATCGGCGGAGTATATTAGAGCCGGGACGCGGCGGCCGCAGGGGCAGCGGCGACGGCAGCACCGGCAGCAGCACCAGCGCGAACAGCAGCGGCGGCGTCCCGAGTGCCCGCGGCGCGCGGCGCAGCGATGCGTTCCCCACGGACGCGCGGCCGGCCCGGGCGCCCCCTAAGCCTCCTGCTCGCCCTGCTCTGTGCCCTGCGAGCCAAGGTAGGAGCCCTTCTCCGGGCCTCCCTCCCAGCCGTCCTCTCCCTCCCCTCGCGGCGCCCTGGGCGGTTGAGCCCCGCGAGCAGGCTCGGCAGCCTTCGAGCGCCCGACTCCTCGCCCCTGCGCCCGAGCGGCTGCACCTGGGCTGAGCGCGCCAACTCCCCCACGGGAGCCCCTGCCTCCTGAGGGTGACCCCTCCAGGCCGGGCAGGGGCGCGTTCGCTCCGCTCTTGCCCCCCGGGAAGTCGTCGGATTTCTTCCGCACTCGTGCATTTATTTTTATTTTTTTATTTTTGCCCCGGAATCATGTTGAGTCCTTGAACGTAGTTTCGCAAAATTATTTTCACTCGGCGAGGAGGGCTCGTCGGGGCGGGGAGTGGGAGGGAGTCGCCCCCTCTATACTCGAAGAAAACAGCTTTCTCCCGCGCTGACCTACCTCCTTCCCTCGCCGGCAGGTGTGTGGGGCCTCGGGTCAGTTCGAGTTGGAGATCCTGTCCATGCAGAACGTGAACGGGGAGCTGCAGAACGGGAACTGCTGCGGCGGCGCCCGGAACCCGGGAGACCGCAAGTGCACCCGCGACGAGTGTGACACATACTTCAAAGTGTGCCTCAAGGAGTATCAGTCCCGCGTCACGGCCGGGGGGCCCTGCAGCTTCGGCTCAGGGTCCACGCCTGTCATCGGGGGCAACACCTTCAACCTCAAGGCCAGCCGCGGCAACGACCGCAACCGCATCGTGCTGCCTTTCAGTTTCGCCTGGCCGGTGAGTGACTACTCGGGAAGGAGGCCGGGCGGAGACTCACACCCGCGCCTGGCCGAGCCCTGTTATCCCTTGCGAGAGGGATTTAAAGGGCTTTGGCTTGAAACTCGGCGCTAACTGGGGAAATCTCTAGGGGTGGCGGGTAAGGGAGCCGGGACACTATAGTTAGATCTCGGCTAGGGTAGTCGAGGTGGGTCCCATTCCTGCTGCTATTTGCTTAGTGCACAAAAGTGGGGATCCCAGAGGGTTTATGGGACCAGGCTCCTAGGAAGGCCGGTGTAAACTTGCAACTTGAAGTTCCCAGAGTAACTCTCCCGGCCCCAAGCCAAGAGATCGTTGTAGCTGATCTCTTTGCTTAACTAATTAAACCTGGTGCGCCGTGGAAGGCGACTCGGCGCAGTTCTGGCCTGCGAACGCCGTCCAAATTGGCAACCTCCCCTTTCCCGTGAACGGCCGGGAGGGCGGGTGTGTCCTTCCTGGAGGGTGTGGGGGAGTCCGTTTCCCGCTGCTCCCCGGGAGATTTTAGTGTGTGCGGGGGCGCTCTCCAGGCTCGGCTTAAGGGCCGGGGGCGGCCGCCGCAGGAGGAGGTTCTTGGGGCCCTCACAGGAGCTGTAGACCTGGGAACCCCCGCCCGCTGCTGGCCCCTTCCTGCCCCCGCCCCCGAGTGGTGTAGCTCTTGTGGCCTCACTTCCAGCGGTTCCCGGGCTCTGGAACAGCTGTGTTTGCAGACTTCCCCGGGAAGGGCGGGTGCACGGCCCCCGCAAGCCTTCGGGGGCCGTGCCAAGGCTTGGAAGGGGTGGTCTTCTGGAGGTAGTGCCTGAGGGTGCAAGTGATAGGCCCTCATCCCCCCGCCCCATTCCGCCCCCAAAGGAGCTCGAGGCCCGGGCCCAGCTGGCAGATCCTGCAGCGAGGCCCTTGCAACATCCCAAAATGGGTGGAAGGAAGATGGGTGCGATTGCAGAAGGGGAGGAAAGGGAAATGTTGGGGGTGTGCCCTCTGCCTGGCTCCCGCTGTCCAGGAGGCATGACTCATTGCCAAGACTGGGGCTTGGCCTAGCCTGTGCTGGGAGGGTGGGTGGTGAGAGGGGGAGCTCGGTGCCCCAGAGCATTGCTTTCCACCACGTGCTCTAATGGGGTGCACTCTGCTGCCTCCTGTCCGCCGGCTTAGGTTGTGATTCTGGGAGGAGACGAGAGGGGAGACTATCTGGCTGTGTCTGTGTATGAAGCTTGGGGTGGCTCTTAAAATCCACGATTACAGGAGCTGGCATTATACAGTGCCCTCTGCTGTGGGTGAGATAAGACAGTTATCAAAAACTGCCATGAAAAGGGGTTTATAAAAAGAAAAAGTAAAACCAACGCTGTCTGTGAAGCTCTCTTCAGGTCCAAGGGCTGCTTCTGTTGTGGGATTTCATTTTTACCAAGAGTATTTATCTTGTTTGTTAATCCCCTATTAGGGAGAACTTTAAGCTAAAGAGTCTGGCTGCGTTTAAATCTGGCTGGCCCAAGCTGACTGTGAATACTCAAACTGCCCTTGAACGTGTGTTTGGAGTTTAGGGGGAAGGGGCCTGCAGGTGGTTCCACCCTCCTGCCGGAGGATCTGTCTGGAGCCCCTCGCTTTTCACAAGACCATAAAAGGAATCTTATTAGTGATGTGGAAAAGCAGCAGCCTGGCTGAGGCTCATTTTGGAGAGTAGGGTCAGAGGGATGGCTAGCATGAAAACAAGGAGGCTTGCTCCCTCGCTGGCCAAGGAAAAGTGACCCAGAAAAGTGCGTCTGTCCGCTTTTGACACTTGGTCAGAGAGTCCTCAATGGAAAACGAGCGGAAATAGTGTGGGAGGGCAGGAGAGGCGATTGATTTGCATTTGCTGGTGCTCTTCTGTGGTTTCAGGCCCCACGGGTCACCAACCATGAAATAGACTCTCGGCTTTTCTCGAATGGGGGAAGACCGATGGGGCACCACTGAAAATGTGGTTCTTTTGAAGTTGGGACAAACGCATGTATCACTCATAAACAAGTCTCCACCCTGATGCCCCAGAAAGGCCTGCTGTGAAACATAAGATTTAATTCTCAAGAGAAATTGGAGTTTAGGTGTATTTGTTTTTCTGTATGTGGTTGGAGAAACGGCACAGTCCGTAACTTTCAAGAATGATTCCAGGCTGAGTATAAACGTAACTGAAACACTTAAGTAGCTGAGCGAGTATTTAACTAGAGGGCACAGCTTCATTTAGTTTGGCAATTAACTATGTCTTTTAAAACTGATTTCCTTGAATAGGAAATAAATGAACTTAGTACAGAATTCAAGAGATAGCAAGAAAAGGATATATGGTTAAAAACAAAACAAAACTCCAAACCACCTTGGGCTCCCAACCCCTAGCAGGCACAATTACCATTTGCATGAGTCCTCCCAAATTTGCTGACGCTGGGTATCAGCAAAGGGTGCAGGGGTAGGTCAGTGTAGAAGGTCATGTAGTTCATGCCTTTTGTTTGGAATTATGACCCCTATCCAAGCAACTGTTCATGTTCTAGAGAGGACGAGGAGGAAACGATTTGGTCAGATATGAAATACAGTCCATGTTCTGGTGTGCATGTGAAAGGCTTTGTAGAGGCGGCCCTTCCTGCCATATATCATATCTGAGTATGTCCCACGTGGTGTCTCCTGCCCAGGCTCTGGTCTTGGGGTAGTTTTTCACCACTGGCTTCTAATTCTCATACTGTTGCTGCTCTAAGGGGCTTAACTTGCAGCAACTATCTGGATTAATGATTCTCAAATTGGGGGACCAAGTGATAAGAACATTATTGTGGGAAGTAATTGGGCTTAACAGGAAATAATTTAGGAATTACCACTTATAAATCACTGAAACAGTTAATTTGTACCTCCCAAAATTAGTGCTAAATCCCAGTAGTGCCTGCTTATTAAAAATACATTAGTGTAATTACCACTACTCATCTCCAAAAGCTTTTTGGGAACTTCAGAACCCCAGTTAGCTGTATTGCTGCATCGGTGGCCCCAGAGTGAAATGAATCTAGAGAAACGTTAGGGGAAGAAATTGGGGTATCTGGCTTATTAGCCTCATAATTAAATTCCATTGATCCTATTAAAAGACTTGCTGAGATCAACTTAATTTTTTTTTTTTTTTTTTTTTTTTTGAAAATCCAATGAAACGTGATTCTTCTGTGTGAGGGATGCCAGCTTTGGCCCCCTTCATGCTTCAGGCCTGAATGACCAATTGCCACGATGCTAATCACAGAATGTAATTGACAGGCCCTTACTTTTATGCCTTTTGCTGTCTTTTCCAGTCCCTGAGCTTCTGTAGATATGGTGTGGGCACATGGAGGGCTTAAGGATGGGGTTCTGATTTGACCCGCCTCCTTTCTGCAGCCAGGATTTGCATCCTGCCCGTGTAGTCAGCATGTATACAAAGAAAGAGCATGTGTGTACGTATGTGCTCAGAGCAAGGGACTTTCTGCATGTGGAGAAAACGGCTTTTGCCCTAAGAAGTCTACCTCAAACCAAAGGGATGAAGTGATGTATCTGTGTTGCAACACTGGGCTTGGGGGAAAGTGAAGCTGTGCTTGCTTTGAAAGAGCTGTGCTAAGTATCTGCAGAATAGCTGCTCCAAAAATGGAATCTTGATTCCAGGTACTTGGTTTCTAATATCTTTTTTTTCTCTTGCAGGTGTAACCTTCTGTGTTTTCTTTCTCCTTGTTGTCTTGTTTCTTAGCAACTTATTCAAACCTCCAGTACTTATAGGAATTTGCAACCCACCAGTTCCACACCCGTAATTCTACAGGGACTTAAGATGTTTTTAGAAAACGGTGAAACTTTGGCGTGGAGGCTCTTGGGGGAGTTCAGTGGGTTAAAAGGAGAGTCAGCAGCAACTTACAGACATGCAACCTCCCAGAAAATCAGCAATCTAAGTGCTGCTCAAAATCTTCACACCAAATAGTGGTGCCTTTGGGGACCTTTTAGATAGAAGACATGTGGAAAGTTTAGCATGGAGAAAAAAGTTACTTAAAAAAAAAAACAGTGTCAATGTAACAAGGAGCCTTCACAGTTCCTGATCTGAAAACAGGAATGTGAACCAGAGGCCTTGGCTGGATTCATATCACCCACTGGCCCCATTGTAGAAGGGCCAGAAGTTGGTCCCAATGTCCGGCTTTCAAGGTTAGTGACAATGTAAGAATGCATGATCTCTGGATGTGCATACAATTAGCGTTGTAATCCATAAATGCAAATACTCCTGCAAATTCTTCCATGGTAAACTTCTGGAAGGCATGTTGCTCTTCCACCTACCCCCATCCTTCAAGCCTAGGATCTAGGCTGCTGAGAGAAGTGACTCTTGGCTTCGGCTTTTAAATATATATATCTCTCTCAAAACTTAATCTTTTCTTCCAACTGTTGGAAGATACATTGGGATGAATGGAAAGTGGTGATTCTAAAAATGGTGGTGGAAATGGAGGAGGGTCCTGGGTTCAGAAAAATCCCACCTTTACTTTGGTGCATGGCACTGGGTGGCTGTGTTGTGACTTCTTTGCTGATTTCTGATTACCGCATGGACCACACCAGCCCTGTGACTGCTGGTTTTTTTTTTTTTTTTTTTTTTTTATGGTGCCAGTGACATCTACCATTGCTGCAGTGCATGTGCTGGGAAGACATTCCGCAAGGTGGCTCCCAGTAGTTAAAGGAGTACATAAATAGTCAAACATGCAGAGTCCTCTACCAGCTCAACCCAGTTTTTATGCACTTTTGGTAAATAAATAGAAAGGCTTCTTGTTCAGGCTTGCTCTGTGTGAACCAGACCGTTGTGCTTGGCTGGCTTCTTGGTATTCTATCTATTAACCTTGCCACCCTTTTGTAACTGGTGCATTTAATTATCAGTGGGATGCTTTTCAAACAGGTAAGGGTAATGATGGGAAAGGGGGTGGGGATGTCTCATTGAGAGTCACAAATCTGGATATGAGCTTTGGGGCCCCTTGGTGAGCCTTTGAGTGGGCTTTGATGAGAAAATCACCCTTTGTAACCAGATCGGACTCTATTGACATGTCAAGCCCTACAGACTTGATTGCTTTCTGTGCCTGAAGTCTTAGCCTAGATGCTATAGGATAGTTGTCCTTTCTTATCTCACTTTCCCAAAACCCACTCGCATTGTGTGCATGAGTACGTGTGCGTGCGCCACACATGGACTCCCTGCAACCTTTTCTGCTTAATATGTTTTGTGACTGGAATATTTTATACTCTGGCCACCCAGACACAGGCAGGACAATAGAGTTGGCCGAATTGACTGAAATGAGGATTATGGAGAATAATGGGGCCTCTCCAAAAATAATGCTAATACAGGACAAGAGACAGGAAGCAACAGTTGAGTCAGCAGAGCTCAGGGCCCCTGACGAACCCCGGGAGCCGACTGACTGTGCACAATGGCCGCGTTGGCACGTCGGGCATTCCCAGGATGTGCGTGCCGCCGGCGGGCCTGCCTGTCGCAGCAGCCTGGGGTTTTGGACGCCGCACGCGTGCCGTTTGGATGGCGGTTTATTTGTGTCCGTCAGCTTGGCAGGAGGGGAGGCAGCCGCTTCTCAGGGCTTGGTTTGGCTGTCACTGTTGCCAGGAAAAGGAAGCTCCCGGCTGCCAACACAATTACCTTTGTTTCTTACATCCCCCCTTCTTAATGTGGCAATTAAGTGCTTACCGCTCTGCCCAGTGCCAAGGTAACCGCCATGGAGTGGGACAGGGCAGAGAACACAACCTTGGCACAGCAGCCTAAGTGTGGAGGGCGGGAGGAGGTGCAGGGGCCCCAGCCTTGCTGGGAACCTGGTGGCCCTTGGATGCCTTGGGGCTTTGATGCCAGGACTCTCCTCTAGGTAGAATTCCACAGAAATCTTCCAAAAAGCAATTCCAAAGGCTGACCATTCCTCTTTGATGCCACACCAGAATGGGAACCAGCTGCCAGGTTTCCAGATTTCCTTGGGCTTGGAGCTGGGAAGGGGCTGAAGTGACTCACTTTGCAAATCCAGACTGAAGATCTGTTTGCTACCCCTCCTTCCTGTGTGGCCTTCACAGTACTGTTCTGGAAAACATAAGGAAAGATGAAAGCCAGGTGACTCTTCGGCAGAGTCTTAGTTCTGTAGTCTGAAATCAAGAAAAACCCAGGTATTTGCTTTTGTTGTTGTTGTTTTGCTGTATAAACTTAAATTTGAACACTTGCCTTTCCAAGCCCTCCTGGGATGGAGGACTCCGCCTCTACTGGGGGTCAGAGTTGCAGTGGCTGCTTGTATGTGACTTCGGCATAGTGGATTTGTTGCTCTGTGGCCTGGTCCCTGCTTTGATGCGGGGTGCATGATCTGGGATCTCAGTGCCTGGGTGTATGTTCAGGGATGTACAGAGGTCAAGTGTGGGCCTGGGAAAAATTAAAGTTCTCTAGCAACTAATAATCATTGTTAAATTATCTTGATTGCTGATCTATAGTGTGGGGATGGAGTGGGAGGTTGAGTGCCTCCTAATAGGAGCCTTGGAGGGAATCCTTTTTCTCTGTAGGGCTGGGCAGGAGGAATCCTCCTGCCCCAGGAGACCCTAATCCCCTCCCTGAAACAGACAGGAAAAAAAGTCCAGGCTTTGTTGCCGTCACTGTAGCTCCCTGCCCTCACCCTGTCTCTGCCTCTGAGAAAGAAGGGCAGTTCATGGAAAATCACAGAGCCAGGCACGTAGGGCTGTGTGCAATTCTTTTCTCTCCAGGTGGGGTGATGTTGGTCAGCAACTTCTGAGGTTTTCCCAGTTCTGGCGAGGATGAGCCTGGTAGACTGCTTGGTCGTCCAAGTTCTTGTGCAAGACCTAAGGATGCTTTCCTCTTTGAGTATTAAACTGAGTTAGTACTGCCATGCCAGCTCAGTCCCGGCACCTTCCCTTGCAGTGGAGTTTGTGGGTATTATGTGTTTAGCGCTTGTGCAAGTCTGTCAAAACTCCTGGTATCAATGCATTTAATCAGAGGATTAATTACAACAATACTGTTGAAGTGGAGGACGTGGGCCTCAACGTGACCAGCAAATGAAGGGCTTAATTATACAGAATCAGCCACACATCTGGCCTCATTTTGACTGTGCTCTTACCTCAAATCAGTAGAGAAATATAATTTCTTGCTGCTCTTAGGGAAGAGTCCTGTAATTTGCAGGAAGTCCTAAGAAACTTAAAGAGGCAGTAAATAAGGTATAACTTTCGCTAATAAAATAGTAACAACAGCAATGAATTTGGACCTGTGGCCACTAACAGGAGAGGGCTGGGTATGTGCCCCGGCTTGCCCGGTTTTGCTTGCTTTTCTGAGCATTTTCCCACAGTTATCAGTGAACGAAATGGAATCCTACTCTGCTTTGAGTATGAAACATATTTCGGCTGAATTCCAAGGCAGGGTCTATCACAAGATATTTTTATATTCAGAGATGACCTGCTGTGTCACTCTGAGAGCACTAAGCTGGCCTTGAGTTATGAATGAAACTCCCTTTTACCCTCCCTTTTTCTCTTTTTCCTTTATCTTATAGGTGCTTTCTCTTCTCTTGGCAGCAGTGTGCTTCTGGTGGCACAGCACGGTATTATTTAATCTATACACGCTTCTATTTCCTATGGCTTGGTTTCTGACACAGCAAAGCAGGGATTCATAACCTAGTTCATGTTCCTTGTCTACCCCACCTGCCTTGAGTACATTTCTTCAGTGCCAAGATAGCAGAAGCTTCATTTAAACGCTGGTGTTTTTTGAGACTGACCTTACTGTAAATTACGAAGGAAAATTTTAGAAAAGGAGGGAATTTGCTAATAGCTTAGGTTTCGCTGGGGGTGGGGAGGTGGAATTCTGAGATAAGCTTGGAAGATAAAAGGTGCCTTCAGTTTAACAGCTGGCATCTTGCCAGTATCCAGGGAATTTGTTTAGTTAGTAGACTCTGATTATTCTTGGAATGTTAGATCTTATTAACAGATAAGTTCATCAATAAATATAACCCATGGGTGTGCGGTTGTTTCTCCCTTTGTACTTTCTTCCCTGGGATCTGCCCCCAACTCCACCGCCCAAGTGAGGTTGACTTCTTTGTCTTGCAGAGTCACTTTGCATCTACCCCCTCCTGTTTCCTAGAGTTACCCGATACTTGTGGGAGCCAGGATGGTCTCACACAGACAGAGCTTTCAAAGGGGTTCTAAAAAGGAAAAGGGGGCCTCCCTAGAGACTGCCTCACCAGGGCCCAAAGTGTAACCTTAGCAATACCCCCTCGGTACAAATACCTGGTTAGGTTAGCTTAGAATAAATTCTTTGTGTGCGTGTGTGTGTGTGTGTGTGTGTGTGTGTGTGTGTGTGTTTCCTCATGCACTAGGGTCAGGGTCTGGAAAGTTTTGGGAAACTATATGCTAAATACTCTCATATCATATAGTGAGGTGGCATTTCCTGATCTCAACTTTGAGCTGCCTGCATGCATGTTGACTCCAGTGCGTCCCTGCCAGGTGAAAGGAGTCATTTGTCAACCTGGGAAGAGTGCTGACAAAGGAAGGGGAGTTGGTTTGGATTTAAACATCCAGGAACTCAATGCAACAACCAACAGAATTTTTATTTTGGCATTACGGTTTTGTTTGGTGGGGTATTCTGGGAGGCCAAGAATGTACGAGATTTTGGAAAGTCGACCCTGTTTCTGAATTGCTAAATTGTTTGTTTGTCTTGCAGAGGTCCTATACGTTGCTTGTGGAGGCGTGGGATTCCAGTAATGACACCGTTCGTAAGTATCGCTTCTGTGGACTTTTCTCTAAACACACGTGGAAGTGTGGGGCTTGGCCAACCAGTTGGAGCTGGATCTGTCTCCTTAGTACTTAGGATTTCTGCCACCCCTTGCCTTCTGTTCTCCCCTGTACCCCAGGGTGAACCTTCAATGGAATGTATTCCTTAACTTTTCTAGGATTTTTGCTTGGAATATTAAGTGGCCAGAACAGACTCCCAGTTAACTCATTCCCTGATTATGAAACCTAGATTATCTTCAGGATAGAGATCTTAATGGTTTTACAAGTTTAAAACCTTGTAGTCTGCTAAAGGATCAAAGTAGTGACTTTTTAAAAGTCCATTTAAACTTTAAGTGAGTGTTTAATCTCTCATCAGAAAGATAAAGCCATAAAGGTGGTGCTGGGCTCTAGAGACCGACCTTGAATTTCACTTGGTGGGCAGGTGAGCTTCTAGCCTGTCCGGGTTTCCCACACTGCTCCACAAACCTTTCATTGAAGCGCAATTCCAGAGCTTCACAGCCATTACCTGCCTTGTCCCTTTCTGAAAGATGGCTCTGTTTTCAGTGCAGGTTGCCTTTCAGGACTGAGGGGTTGGTTTTGGTGGATAAGCCATGGAGGATGTGATTGAAATGACATAGTCTGGCTTACAAAGTAGTCTTGCTCTTTAATTGTAACTTTACAGTGTTTTCGCTCACGAGCCGAAACTTCAAGTTCCCTTTTTGCCAGCAGAGTTTGGGTTGCGGTCGCTGGAAAACTTGATGCGCACTGAAATCTCTTGGTCTGTGCATGAGGAAGAGTGGATCCAGCTTCTTGTCTTGGCTCTCTGTTCCCTGAATGCCTTGTACTTTTTGCTTTTCTATCTTACCATTTTTTTTGGTTTGCTTTCACTGTGCATAACGTCTTTTCATCTTTCCTTGCCTTGCTTTTTTCGCTGACAGAAAATGGTGAATGCCCACCGTGGGTGCAGTGAGGGCTTGGTGCCCGCTACGTGGGCAGCTTCCACCTGTGGCTGGCTTATGGGGCTACTTGGAGCCACAGAATCATTGCTGAGCTCCGATGTGCCAGAGAGTCCCAGGCCATTTGGGTCACTCTTCTAGCTTGGGAATCTTAAGTCCAGCTCCCTGGAGGGGGAGCTCATGAAAGTCCAAGGTTCGAGTCTTCCTCCCCAGAGGGCTACCCCGTAATGCCGTGGGGGGGTGTGTGTGGGAGTGGCAGGGAAGCTCTGTCAGCCTTGGCTATGGCTGATGCCAGTCAGGGTCATAGACACCTGTTTGTTCTCCCCTCCCTGCCACAAACGTTGAGGACTGTGAACATTATGTCACTGTGACCTGCTTACAATGGTAACTAAGCATTAGGCAGAAGGGGTTGAGGAGGGGGGAGACATAGGCTCTTCTGTAATAGTATGGTGTCGGCATGGTGTTCTTTCCCCTCCCTTTTAGCTATTGAAACAATCCACCCGGTAGAGTGAACAGCTTGAGGTTGATCCTGGCCTGTGATAAGAGCCGGGTCAGTATACTTGTTAGGGACATGTGAGAGACCTCCCCGCCACACTGCAGCATTCACAGCACCTTTCCTGGACCTCCTGTCACCTCGCAGGTCAGGGAGTTATGTCCCCTGGGAACCCAGGGCTTGTCCAGAGCCACCCACAGTTGTCTGCATTTCCAGGTAGCCCGATTTTGGGGTTCTAGGATGTTTCATCTCCTGGGGGGGTAATCAAATCCCTGGAAGAGGACAAGAAAAACTGAGGTAGGAATAAAGTTCTTTTAAACCTCAAGGGTGCCTATTGCAGGTTATCAAAACTCACTTGGTGAACCCTGAAGAGGGAGATGGGTTTGGTGGAAATGGTTTCTCCACTTGCCTATTTGGCCTCTTTTATGATGCTTCCAAGGAATCTTGAATTCAGCACAGTCAAAACCAAACTCAGGATCTTCTCTTGCCAAAAGCAGTCCCTTCCCCAGGGCCCCTTCTGGGTGTCTGGCACCGATATTTGAACACTCATTGCCATAAGCCAGAAATATAGAAGGCGATCTGTGTACCCCCTCTCTGTTAGCATCCATACCTAGTCCACCTCCAAGTTCTGAAAAATCTCTCCAGCTCTTCACTTGAATCTGCCTGCCTTCTGCCACTGCCCTGGTCCAAGTCACCATCTGCTCATGACTGAACTTAGAGTAGCCTTCGTCTGGTCCACCTTTATCTGCTCTGACTCACCTCTAGTGCTTTCTCCATTCTTCTGCCATCCTGGTCCTTTCAGAGCCATAACATTTGCTTGTCACCCTTATTATGAAAAACCAACCACTTGGTGGCCTTCTGTTGCTCTTGGGACAGATCTTCATGTGGCCCACAAGGCTCTGTGCAGCCCAGCTTTGTCTCCCTGCCAGCCTTGTCTTACACACCGTGTTGTCCATCGTATCTGTAGCCTGGCCATACCCTAGCAGTTGCCTTTCTATCCTCAACTACATCACATGCTCTCTGGCCTCAGGACCTTTGCACATGCTGTTTATGCTACCTGGAGTGTTTTGTTCCTTTCTTCACCCTCAGCCACTCCCTCTGGACTGCACTCCACAGGGCAGAAGCTGAGGATGTTCAGAAGCCCAAACGGAGTTGGCTGCCCTGTGGGACCCAAGCGAGTTGTAAACATTCTGGCTTCAGATGTAAATCAAAGGCAGAGCCCTGAGTTTTAAGGCAGAGAATTCCTTCTATCAGCTCTGCAGTGAGCCCTCACAGGCAGACTCGGGCCCAAATATAGCCTAGGTGCTGTTTATGTATTTGAAAGTATTTAAGGCTGGTCCTTCTGTCATTGGTCCTCCAAAGTCTTTTATTACATTTTGGGACTGTGGTATATAGAGTTCCAAATTTCTTTCTCCCCTAGAGCAAATGGTTTCAGTTTACTGTAATGCATAATAAACATGTAAACATAAATAGGCACACTTCAGACCAGGTTTTCCCTGTAGCTTAGCTTTCTCGGCTAAGGCCCCCTTCCAGGTTTTTGGGTCGGTGTGGTCCCAGGTTATGCTCAGACTCGCCCTTCATCACCTCCTCCTTGGCCTGTGAGGCGGTCATGGCTTCTTCGTGACTCATCTTCATGGCACTGGGGATTGCAGGGAGGCATGGTGATGTTCTTTTCCAATCACAAGGCTGGACTGCCAAACGAACTGCCACAGATTCCTTTCCAGTGCCCCAAGCTGAAGGAAAGCGTGATCAGGAAGCAGGCAGCAGACGTATTTGAACCCAGACATGCTCGACCCCCTCCCTGAGCAGGTGTGAAATTATGTATGCAGCTCCATAGCTCCACTGAGGATTCTGAAGTGATCCTCTGCACGACACTTCCCAGAAATAAGTGGAAAGCTTACTGCGTGACTGAAAAGTACATATCAGTCCTGCACCCCTAGGATTGCCCTGGACTCTTGTCTAAACTGTTTGTTGTTGATACCAGCCTCAGAAGCTGGATGCCTTTAAGCCATGGCTAGTATGTTTAACCGATCCCTTTTATGAAGATCTTGTAAGCGCGTGGTAATAGCCCACTATGCTTTTTAACTGAACCAGCAGAGCAAACATAGTTAATGGAGAGACATTTTTGTCATTCCTTGGCCTCTGTTTATTTGCAAAAACGAGTAAAGTGTTACCTGCAAGTGGTTCAGTGCGTGCCGGGGTGTCAGGCTGCAGGTATGTGAGCTTGTTCAAGGCTTGTCTTGCCCACGCAGCAGTTTGAGAGCCCCAGAGGGCGAACGCTGGGGCCCTGTTGGAAGTGGTGTGTGGATGAAGCCACCCAGGAGTCCCTTCTGTCCTGGTCACCTATAGGGCTTGCATCACTTTTTAAAGGAGCACTGGCCCGAGGCCTAGAAAAACAGCCATGTGGGTGGGTAAGAATCACAAAGACATTGCAAGTCGGTCCTAACTGTCTCTCCAAGATGGCCTTGAATTTGACAAGGTGATGAAGAGTTGGTGCTGGCAGGTTTAAGAAAACAAACACAAAACCAGGTTGGGGTGCTGATTTAGTGCCTTGCTGCCTTTTCAGATCCCTCCCCTGAACTGCTGGCACCTGATGTTTGAGCTATTTTTGTACCTGTCTCTTCTCAAACTAGATGATAAGTGGCCTCAGGGCAGGGACTACATATTCCTGAGAGCTGCTTGAGCTCGAGGTGTTTATTTTCCTCAGTAAGCATTTTTTTTCAGGAGCATGACTTGGCTCAAAAAAACAAAAAGAAAAAAGAAACCCTCCCCTCAATTTACCTGTGTCTAAACTTTGGTGAATTATTCTCCCATCTGCCTTCTGGGCAGAGGAGAAAGGTGGAATGCATCAAGTTCAAGGTCTTGGTATTTAAGAGCTGGCTTTAAAGGTTGCCATGTTAACAATTGTAAAAAAAAAAAAAAAAAAAAAAGTAACTCAATCCTCTCCTTGGCTTCCAGTTAAGAGTTTTGAAATGGACAAAAAGCTTTTCTGAGCAAGACATAAAACTCTAAAACCAGAAATGATTGCTGACCTTTATCTGGAATAATGAAATTTCTTCAAGAGCAACATTCCATAGGGAGCTACTGTCTCTTATATGTAAAGAGCACTTGCAAGTCAGTATGGCAATGTAATAGAAAAGTTGGCAGAGGAGAGAAGCTGTTGCTGTTCACAGGAACAAATATAAATGGTTTTGTAACTACCAGAAAGGGCTCTCGCCATCACTTAGTTAAATGCTAATTAAATGAGATACCTCTTTACCTATCAGGCATAGATTAGAAGGTTTGATAATGTACAACGTTGGCAGTGTTATTGGGAAACACAGCTTCCTGGGTGGTGGGAGGACAGACTGGTAGTTTGAGACTGTGGACGGAGGTTGATTTGTTGTGCACGGACTCTGATTCAGCACTTCCATTTCTAGAGTATCTCATTGTGGGAACCATACACAGGCAGATACGTTCAAGGAATGCTCACTGTGGCTTTGTTTAATAGTAAGAAGCCCAAACGACTCACATGCACACATGTCAGAGACTAGGTAAATTATTTATTGGTGTTTCCAGACAATGAAATACTGTGTACCCATTAAAGAAGGTAAATAAGTGGTAACAGGTTGTCTCTGGGTAGGGGCATAAACTTTTCATTTCTTTGCCTTTTTTACAACAGATAGAATTTTGTAGCAGGTGCATATGTTTTTATTTGAAAAAGCCAAAATGGTCAGGGAAGAAGGCTGCAATGTGAATATTAACATGATTCATCACTTTGTCTCTAGAACCTGACAGTATTATTGAAAAGGCTTCTCACTCGGGCATGATCAACCCCAGCCGGCAGTGGCAGACGCTGAAGCAGAACACGGGCGTTGCCCACTTTGAGTATCAGATCCGCGTGACCTGTGATGACTACTACTATGGGTTTGGCTGCAATAAGTTCTGCCGCCCCAGAGATGACTTCTTTGGACACTATGCCTGTGACCAGAATGGCAACAAAACTTGCATGGAAGGCTGGATGGGCCCCGAATGTAACAGAGGTATGTGTGTGTGTGTGCATGTGCACGTGTGCCTGTTGCTTTTAGTGTCCATTTATCACCCCACCAGCAGGCAGGTGGCATGCGGCTATCTCAGGTGGGGTGGGATTTTGGCTGTTATTCTGGGCCTGCAGTATGAAGATGCTGAGTGTAGAAGATGCTGTTGGTGCCCCATCCAGATCCCCTTTACTGGCATCCCCATCCCCCAGGTGCTGTGTTGGCTGCCAACAGCTCACAGCTGCTCCTTCTCAGGAGACTCGTCCTTGGCCAAACCAGTGCATGCCCCATTCCTCCAGCTCACAGTCAGTGATTGACAGACATAGGGCTACAAAGCCCAGCTTCCTTTGCCTTAAAACAGTAGTACAATTTGCACTCTAGAGCTTACCCTGGGATTAGGCTGAAATCAGACTCCAGTTGAGACCATGTTCTTACTCAGCTCTTTCCCCTACCCCATCTGCTTCCCTCAATTCCTTCTACCTATGTCCAGATCCCCTTCTCAGACTCTGCTTCTAAGGAACTTGACCCAAAATAGATCCAGACAGGACTAGGTTAGCCCAGTTGTTGTCTGAACAGGCTATCCTGTAGGAAATGATAGCCCCTGCATTCAGGGTAGCCTTGCAGCAAGTTTTCACTGGGCGTCTTTGGGGGCATGGCTTTGAAGGGGAGAGGTATGTGGATAGCTCAAGCTTTCCTACTGGTGTAGGACTGGGCCCACTTTTAGTCTCTGTGCTGTCTACTGTCCCAGTCCCTTTATAGAATTCAGTGATTCCAATTCATAGCAACTTGATGGGTAATTCTGTTGACTGTATAATATCCCCTCATGAGCGATAATGTACTCTGCTTATTTTACATGATAATTAGGTAAATTGTTTTGATAGACTCAATTTCAAAGTGAGTTTTTCAACCATGAGAGAGGGGTGGGTCATGGGGGAAGGAATTTACAGGTCTCCTGGGTAGTACTACTGCTTTCTTAAATAATTGGAGACAAGAGTTTAAAAAGGATGGCATTTCTGGAATTCAAATGAAAAGGGGAATTAACATATTTTAGTGTGTTTTAAAAATTAAACGACCTAACACTTAGTGTGGGTTTTTTGTTTGGTGTTTTTTTTTTTTTTTTAAGATAAGGTGCTCACTTTGTCACCCATGATGGCACAATCATGGCTCACTGGAGCCTTGAACTCCTGGGCTCAAGTGATCCTCCTGCCTCAGCCTCCCAAGTAGCTGGGACTATAGGCACACGCCACCACACCCAGCTTTTTTATTTTGTGTAGATATAGTCTCGCTATGTTGTTGAGGCTGGTCTCGAACTCCTGGCCTCAAGCTATCCTTCTGCCTCAATCTCCCAAAGTGTTGGGATTATAGGCATGAGCCACTGTTGCCTGGTCTTAGAAACTGACATTTTTTAGAAGTTACTTTTTTCTTTTTTTTAAACGAAGTAGAGAATTGCTCTGCAAGGGTACTTTATAAAAGTCTCACCAGATCTGGCCACCAGATTAGCCTGCCCAATGAATCCAGCCTGGCTGGCTCTGTTAGTCCCGTGGAATTTTCATACCAGGCATTTGGTATGGGTTGTTTTTGTTTTGTTTTGTTTTGTTTTTTTTAAAGGCTGAGGCTCATCTGAATGTGTCCTGGTGGGATGGGGAAGGATTATCTATACCTTTTTTTCTTCTAATGAAAAGGGTGTGGGCAGAATGGAAACTGACCAAGCTCTGCTCAAGGAGCCAGGGTAGCTGTGGTTTAGAGAGGCTGGACGAAGGTCCCCCTTCCCTCATCAACTTGTCTGCATTTTGTCCCCAAACAATATCATGTTTTCAGAATCTGCTAACAAGGCCTTGAAGTTTAAAGCTGGTTTTGTTATTTGGGCCCCTCCCATCTTCCTCTCCTTACAACGGACTTGATATGAGGCCTGTTAAAATCGTGGAATTTGCAGACTTTAATGCAATGGGCCATTCTCATGACCGTGGCGATGCAAGGAACAGGCAGTGTGCTGACACGCCCTTCTCTGTTTTTTACAGCTATTTGCCGACAAGGCTGCAGTCCCAAGCATGGGTCTTGCAAACTCCCGGGTGACTGCAGGTAAATAAACTGGTCTTTTGTGAGATTTCTTTTAATTTTCCTTTATGTAAGAGAGGAACTGACTTTATTGTGACTATGCCTCTTTTTTCCTTGGAGAACAAGAAAGCTTTTTTTAAAAAAAAATTCAGATAGACACATCCGAAGCTTATTAAATTATACCAGCTGTCTGGTGGAATGCACATACCACTTCTCTCTTGGAATAAAAAGAAACTCTTTGGGCATAGCCAGTGACTTCATGTGTTAACTGTTCTGTAAATTGATAACACATTTTTATAATCTTCCCTTACAGTGCTGATGGGCTAGATGGAGGGATGTGGGCTTGTTTCTTTGCGTCTCTCTCCTCTTCCACCGAGGCTTTCTTCTCCCAGCCCCCTCCCCCACTTTTCCCATCAATAGGCGAAAGTCCAGCATTCTTTAGAATGGGATTAGTCCAATCTCCTGGCCCCTTTGCAGGCGGGAGCTGGGTTGGTGCTGAGAGGTTAATGGCTGCCCTGGAATCTTGTCAGTTGAGCCTGATGAATGTAGACTTTTGCTGCAGTCCTTTGAAGTCTGTTCCTTTATGGTCCAGGAACAATGCGGAAGCCAAAGGGAGGCCTGCCCTGACCACTTCACGATGGCGGGTTTTGGAACTTCTTGAAATTTATATTACGCCAGTTTGGAAAAGGCTTATTTTGGGAAATATTGTTGGTGTCTGTGGTGTTTTTGGCAGTCTTATGCTTTACTCTCCCTCCTCCCAAATTTTAAGGAGTAACGCTAAATGGATCCTTTGAGCCTGTCACTTTTGCCCCCAAAGCTACTCTGACATGAGTAAAGGGAATCTTATGAAACATAGTCTAAACCAGTATGTCCCAAACTAATGTTATTTGGGGATCTTATTAAAACGCAGGTCCTGATTCTATAGGTCTGGACTGAGCCCAGGTTTCTGCATTTCTAACAAGCTCCCAAGCGATGCTGCTGATGGGACCATCAGCAATCACTGCCCCCAAACCTCAGTACTCAAAGTGTAACTTCCAGAATTAACAAGGGAGCTGTTAAAATGCAGGTTCGTGGGCTCCGTCCCACATCCATAGAATCCTAGTCCTTGGTTTGGCCCAGGAGTCTGCATTTGACAAGCTGGCCACATGACTTTGCTGCTTAGTAAATTTTGAGGCTACTTCTTTAAAGAGAACTATCTGTGGCCTTTACCTTTATGATTCCACCACTCCGTCTGTTCCCCTCCCATGCAAGGGGGAACATGGAACTAAATTAAGAACTGGTTGTCCCGAATTGTCTCTTCCTACACTTCAGAAAGATAGTTTATTTCCTGGAAGGCTGAGGGGCTTCTCCTGCTGTCTCCCATTGGTGGCGATGGACTGTAGTATTTAACAGCATTGCTGTCCAATGCGGAGCAGGAATCCACCTACCTTAACTCTTCCTAATTAAGGGTGTTCTGGAGAAAGTCCCAATGGCAGTGCTATTAGTGATTCCAAGCCTGCTCCCTGCTCAGATGGATATCAGCGGAGGCCGACTGTGATTTGTGCTGCTGTCATCAGAACACACATACAGCTATACAGGGGAGGGCCCTCCCAGCCAGAACAACAGGCTTTGTTTCCAGAATTTAGCCCTTTCTCTTTCGAAGTCCCACCTCCCTCTCCCTGCCCAGACACGCACTGATGGCCTTATTTACTTAAGGTGCGACTTTCCCACACATCATTTGCATAGTCTCCCAGCCCAGTTTTCTCTCCCTACCTTGAAAGAAAGTCAAAACAGAACCTTCACGCTGAGGAAGTTCAGGTTGTGTCCTGCTGCAGAAATAGTTGACTAGCAAGTTACCTTTTGGATTATGTATTACACAGGTTATTTTTTTTTTCACCCCCACATGAGAAAATTTACTGGTTTTTGTTGTTCCCAAGTAGACTGAGTCCCTTTCCCTGGGTATACATGCTTGCTTATTGCAAGCCTGCCAATAATATCAAACTTAATTATGAATCATCATCTGAGGAAAGTCACTTCAATTTCTCATGAGAATCTTAATCATATATTATTAAACTGGGATAACTTGGTTGGTGCCTCTTTTAGGGTCAGTATTTTTATTTGTTTTCTTTTGAAGTCATCCATGGCCTCTTGTGGTTGCTTTTTTATGCTTGGGGATTGAGGTCTCTTTAATTAGGTGAGGTTGGGTCCTCAGCTGCCTCTCCTTGCCTTTATGAGGCAACTTGAAGAGGGCTAGTGATCCTGAATTTGGAAGAGAATAAGGGAAGATGGTGAGAATATTGCCATTTCATAATCAGTTCCCTCTTACTATCTTTCAGGCTAAGAATATCAGCCTTGACAGAATGGCTACCCCCTTACCTCCCACTAACGTGGGTGTCCGCTTTTGAGAAATTATTTAGATTGTAATTTTGTTCTTATCTTACTCCTTTAGTCACTTGTCACGTTGACATTCCATTTTACATAAACCAGAATCCAGTGTCTAACTTTAAACCACACATTCTAGTGATTTCTTTGCATGTGGGTGTGCATAGCTTGGTTTCAGAAGTTAGGAAGTGGTTAGTCAGTATTCTCAGGGGTTAAGTTGACTCTCAGCCGTGGGTGATTAGCTATTAGCTAGATCCCTATAATTTTCCCATGACAAGGATTTGCTAGCCTGCCTCCCGCTCTTGGGAAACCGAAAGCCTTTCCTTCTGGGGAGCTAGAGGGGGCGGGGGTTGTTTTCCAGAGTTACAGCTGAGCAGCTTAGGGGGTTGGCGCTGATCGTGGCTTTTCCCAGGTCCCGTTCTGGAAACATGTTGCCCATCCCACCCGCACCCCATCCTCCACCCTCCACCCTCCACCGGGAGGCTAGTTGATGTTTCTCCCTGCCTTCCCCCACCCTTGTTAAAGCTTGGCTCTTGAGAAGGCAATTAAAGTTTCAGAGGGCTTGAAAATTGAAGGGAGAGTGGTTTGAGACGCTGCCCCCTCTCCCACCCCAGGTGAAAGTTGTTGTATTTGTTTTTGTTTTGGCTTGGGGATCAGAGGCACTATTTGGCCCCAAAAGAGTATGATTAATCAAGGTGCTTATATAAAAGAACCTCAACTCCGCCAATACTAGATAAATTAAGCAGACTGCTTTCTTTTTTTTTCTTTTCTTGGCAAAGCAAGAAATCACTATAAATTAGCACACAGTAATGGGACACAAATTATGGAGTTGGTTCCAAGTGTTGTCATTTCCTTCTCCTTCCCTATAGAAGTGGGTTTAGAGAGCCTACTCTGGCTTTGGCCAAGGGAGGGTGCCCCTTTCTCTCCTTGTTTTTTTAAATAAAGCGTCATCGTGAGGCAGTTTCCTGCTGCACTTGGTGGCTTGTTGCATTTCTGTGCGCTGGGGTCATGACTTTCTGTGCAGACAAAGAGCAGAGTGGCAAGTGCAGCGTCTGCAGAGACTTTGGCATAGCTCTCTTGTCACCGAGAGAGTCCTTTCCTCTACGGTCTGTCGCAACTAGGTGCACGGGTTGATTTATTCCATGCCTTCACCTTTGGCTCACTCGTGTGAGCCTGAGAAGAGAGTGGCTTTGTGAAGGGCATCCCCATGCTGGCCTCTTCCCAAACAGCCCTCCTTTTGTCAGGAGTCGGCTGGGAGGGAACCTCAGCTCAACTGTGAAAATGTTTGTTTATACGGAGCCCCTGATGAGCCTTGGGAGTCTACCTTCCTGTCCCCAGAAACAAAACAGAAAAAGCCTGGACTTTGCAGTCTTCCGTTTGAATTGTACAGGTGTCTCTTAACGTTCAAAAGGCTAACCTGGAGGTGTGCTGTGTGTCTCCAGGTGCCAGTACGGCTGGCAAGGCCTGTACTGTGATAAGTGCATCCCGCACCCGGGATGCGTCCACGGCATCTGTAATGAGCCCTGGCAGTGCCTCTGTGAGACCAACTGGGGCGGCCAGCTCTGTGACAAAGGTATGGCCCTTAGGGATGAGACCAGGGTGGGATCTGGGGGTGGGATGGCACTAATTTGGTTTCTAATTTTATTGGCAGGGGCTTTTATTCTGAATTCTCCTTGAATGCTGTGTGGGTTTTCTGGTTTTTCTTTTTAAAAGACGATTGGGGCTAGAAGCATGGTGGGTTCGCCATCTTCACAGGCGTCTCTTAGTGACTCCAGGATCTTTTTGGCAGATCTCAATTACTGTGGCACCCATCAGCCATGTCTCAACGGGGGAACTTGTAGCAACACAGGCCCTGACAAATATCAGTGTTCCTGCCCTGAGGGGTATTCAGGACCCAACTGTGAAATTGGTAAGTGGTCCAAGATGAATGAGAGCCCTTTGTCTAATTTTTCTGTACTCAGCTTTTAAAAAATATACTTAAGGACTTGTTTAAGGAAAAAAAAGTGAAAATAGCCTCCAAAGATAGGCCTTATCCCAACCATTCTATAAGCCTTTGTAACTTTCAAGTCTCTAAAGTTTTTTGGGTGATGCTGATTCATATAGGAGGCAGCGGGAGATGAAATGACCCCAGCTCTGAGATGTCTTGGAATGTGGTTAGAGACAGCTCAGCGAGAAAGATGACTTCCTTTCTTTCCTAGACACAGCAGGGTCCTATCACACGCTTGCTTTTGGTTTTTGAAATATGCTTGCACTAGTGGCTGTGGTGTGGGATTCGGTTGGAGGGGGGTGTGGGGAGGTAACGGTGTGCAGGCATCCCTCTCTGACTGCCATCCTGGTTTTTGCAGCTGAGCACGCCTGCCTCTCTGATCCCTGTCACAACAGAGGCAGCTGTAAGGAGACCTCCCTGGGCTTTGAGTGTGAGTGTTCCCCAGGCTGGACCGGCCCCACATGCTCTACAAGTAAGTCCAGTTTTCAGCCTGTGTCCATTCTAAGGATCCTTGTGCCAAGATACCACGCTGGGGAGAGGTACCTAGGCTTGTCCAGTGTGAATGTCTCAGTGAGAGAGGGGCGGGTGCAGGCCTAAGTCTGGTAAGCAGTCTGGTGGCTTGTGTGTTTGGAAGTCTCCCAGCACCCCCATCCTGTCCCACTAAGGTTGCGCATGTATCTGTTCTTGGAAGGAACATCCTCGTGGAATCGCTTGTTCCTTTGCATCTGCTTCCTGGAGCTGGCCACCTTCCAATTGTGGTTATTCTTCTTGCAGCCATGGAGAGGCTGCCTTCAGGGGAGGTTGTCACTTACTACTGGATTCTGTCATAGGGCCAGGGGGCCCCAAAGAAGAACCTGGCCTGCAGAGTTCCTTTGGCTGTGAGACAGGGCTGTATATCAGAATCACCTGGGCTGCTTTACAGTGTAAATCTCTGGGTCCCCTAGATTCCCTCCAGAATCGGGGAGTCCATGGTCTTTGATAAACTTCTGGAATTCTGCAGTGCAGCCAGGTCTGAGAACCGCTGTCATCAGCACCCCAGGTGTGGTTATGGATGTGGATTTCTGGGGTCAGATTGCCTGTGCTGGTCCTAGGCCCCCACCTGTCACTTGCAGAACTCCAGCAGGCCACAGAAGCTCCCCGGGCCCTCTTTAAATGGCACAGTAGCAATTCCCATCTCCGAGGGTTGTCATAAAGACACAAAAGTGAATACTTCATAAATTGTTAGGAGTTGTCTCTGGTCAGAGCAGAAGTGGAGAATGCAGCCTCTAGGTGTGCTATTTTGGGCAAACTCTGTAAGCAAATGAGAGGAATAAGGTTTTCCACCTGTAAAGAACTATTTTTCCTTACTTCTTAGCTACTTCTGAGCCATGATGAAACTTTTCTTTAAAAATAAAGATTAGGCAGATAGAGATGTCCTGTGTTCCTCCTGGGCGGATGCTCCGTCAGTATCCAGCTGTCTTTCTCCCCCACTGCTTAGGTTGGGGATTACATGAACTGGGGCAGTGGGGGATTTAAAGCTAAAATCAAGGCTTCGGCCTTATCGTCACCGTCCCACTTGTCCTGCTGTAGCTTTCCTTGTAGCAGGTGTCTGGCTCTTCAATGACAGCCCCTCATGTAAGAGGTGATGTTAAAGGATCTAATTGTCAGATGGATTGAATTAAATTGTCAACCCCCTCCTTTTCTTGTTGACCAGACATTGATGACTGTTCTCCTAATAACTGTTCCCACGGGGGCACCTGCCAGGACCTGGTTAACGGATTTAAGTGTGTGTGCCCCCCACAGTGGACTGGGAAAACGTGCCAGTTAGGTAAGAACATCCCTGCGACTGTAATTTTTATACCAAGGTTGGCTTTGATAGTCAAAGCCATTACAGAAGACGAGCGTGTGGCCGGCAGTGTGAGTTCACACTCCATCATGCTAAGAAGTAATTTATTATCAAGAGTCTAGCAGGCCTGGGAGAAATAACTTGAATGCAAATGGACTAGCTCTTTTAGGCCCTGTGGGAAAGTCGTGGGATTCCTTGAACCATGTCAATCGTCTGTCCGAGGAGTGTTCAGCTGGGTTCCAAAAGGGGATGATCTCATGAGGAATGAGCTGTCTGCATTCTTTTTGCCACATTTAAATCCCAGCAACTAGGCTGCGCTGGGTTTTGCACAGAAATGCCTGGTGGCTTTCTGCTGTTTTGTTGGGGGCTGGTTAGCTAGCAGCTGGAAAGTTATCAATTAGGGTTCTTATTGGATAATAGCTAGGGAGAGGGATCAGATGCTTAAAATAGAGGGAACCTCTAGTATCTTTTATTTAGCTAGCTTATTAAAATGTCTCATGTCTCAGACAAACTCTGGCCTGTTCTTTTTTTTCCAAGGTGGGGGAGATGGGGGTTGAACTTCATTTCTCATGCTCATCCCCATCTCCTTTCAGATGCAAATGAATGTGAGGCCAAACCTTGTGTAAACGCCAAATCCTGTAAGAATCTCATTGCCAGCTACTACTGCGACTGTCTTCCCGGCTGGATGGGTCAGAATTGTGACATAAGTGAGTGACTTTGTTTCCATTTTGATTTTCATGAAACTTGGGTAGCCGACTTGCTGGTCCGTACTGGGGCTCCAGTCCTAGGACTTGAGCAGTAGAAGGAAAACCTTAGAGTGGGAATGTTTTTTTGAGAAGGAGTGGTCAGGGCAGCAGTGAAAACATACACTTTATCAGGCTCATTAGCTGCGAAAACCAGTCATATTCTGATAATGTGGCTGAAACAATGATGTGAAGTTTCACTCCCTCATTCTGGAAGAATTAGGGAGGGTCCCCACCCAGCGTAATAACCTTATCTCACGGAAAGCACACAGGAAATCTGATTTGAAACTTATCTATCCTGAGCTGAGAAGGCTTTTCAATTAAGCCCAATTTCACTGTAAATTACCTCTTTAAAATGATGACTTATTTATTTTTTAGATATTAATGACTGCCTTGGCCAGTGTCAGAATGACGCCTCCTGTCGGGTATGTAAATCTTTGCTTAAATCAAAACTTTGACAATTGACAACAAATCTTTAGATTTGTGCGACACTAGGAGAGCTCTGTCCCTGTGAGATTTAAAAATTTGGGTGAAAAAAGAGTCTCTTGGAAGTTTCACTAGGGCTTATGTTACCCCAGCCTCGTGGGAGTCATTTTGAAGGCATGCACGTAGAAATTCCTCTAACCACTTTCAGAGGTTTAGCATTTGGCTATTTCAGTGAACCAGCTAAACCACAACAGTCATGCTAAACCGCTGAAGCCCTGTGTTTGTGGAATACATAGAAAAAAAGCATGTGTCTCTCTCTCCCCTTCTCTTCTAGGATTTGGTTAATGGTTATCGCTGTATCTGTCCACCTGGCTATGCAGGCGATCATTGTGAGAGAGACATCGATGAATGTGCCAGCAACCCCTGTTTGAATGGGGGTCACTGTCAGAATGAAATCAACAGATTCCAGTGTCTGTGTCCCACTGGTTTCTCTGGAAACCTCTGTCAGGTGAGTGGTGGCAAAACCTCAGATGGCCAAGTTTTAGAGCAGAGCCGCTGCCTCCTCCGCTTCCCTTTTCTTTTCCCTCAGCTCTTGTGTCTGGAATTTCCTAACATCTATTAACATCCTATTGATGAGAGAGTCTCTGCTAGACAAATGCTGGTGGAAGGAGATACTGACGAATTATTTTCTCCTTAGTGTCTTCGTCTTTGTGTTCTTTTTGGTTCCCTCCACCCCCTCTTGTGCTCCCTCTCCCACTCTGCCCTGTTGTTTCAAATACTGGACATTGGCAGTCCCTACAGCATAGAGATGTATCTTACAGGGTGTCTCCTAATAGAAACCGAAGGAACTGTCAGATTCCAGTGCCTGCTGCCCCAGAGAAGTTATCGTGACACCTTTGTTTTACTCTGATCCCTCCCCCTTTTCGCTGTTCCTGATATTTGCAGCTGGATATCGATTATTGTGAGCCTAATCCCTGCCAGAACGGTGCCCAGTGCTACAACCGTGCCAGTGACTATTTCTGCAAGTGCCCCGAGGACTATGAGGGCAAGAACTGCTCACACCTGAAAGACCACTGCCGCACGACCCCCTGTGAAGGTACCTCCCTTCTCCCGGGACCTGGCTGTCTCCAGACTTGCTCCTTTTGTCCCCACTTACTACCACTGCCCCTTGTTACACTTGAGAAGTAATGTATTGGTGAGGAGGACCTCTATAGTGAAATGATCCTGCCTGTGTAGCGGGCCGCAACACGTGGAAACAATCTATTCAGGCCTGCCAGTGGGAGAGCCGTGTCTACAAGTAGCCCAGGGGAGAGAATGTGAAATCCATTTAGCATTCCTGTTCTGGGGTGGGCTGATGTGCAACGCTGAGGCAAATGCCTGAGAACAGCACTGTCAACAGAACTTCCTGCAACGGCAGACAGTGGGGGATGTTCTGTATCTGCACGGTCAGGTATGGGAGCCCCAGGCCATGTGGACTGTGACTAGTGCAACTAGAAACTGATTTTATTTCATTTTAGTTCATTTAAATGTAAATAGCCACATGTGGCCAGTGGCTGCTGTATTAGGCAGCACAACATTTAAAGCTTCTATAAGATTGTCCTTGAGCCTTGCTTAAGATCAAAAAGGAAGTAAATAAAGCAGGTCCTTTTTCCTTAGCAAGTGTTTACCAAATTGGGTAGATGTCAAAGGTAGGATGAAGGGGATCCACAAGCATGTGGGTTTTCCTGGTTGTGGAGGGAGAAAATGCTTTAAAACTCTTTGCCTGGAGTCTCAACTTTGCCTGTCATAATGTGACGTGGCACGTTGCCAGTATTCTTGGCTTCCCTGGGGTGTGTCTCATTAGCCAGAGGGTCCCTGTCTCCAGGAAAGTGGGCTTGGCCCAGGCCCTTGGCTTAGGAATGCCGCATCTGTGGGTGCATGGCTGTGATCTGATCCCAAGCCTATCTTCTAGTGATTGACAGCTGCACAGTGGCCATGGCTTCCAACGACACACCTGAAGGGGTGCGGTATATTTCCTCCAACGTCTGTGGTCCTCACGGGAAGTGCAAGAGTCAGTCGGGAGGCAAATTCACCTGTGACTGTAACAAAGGCTTCACGGGAACATACTGCCATGAAAGTAAGACTCCCTCATCCGGGAATGGACCAGTGCTCCCCAGCCTGCCCCTGCCCCTGCCCCTGGCCCACCCTGGGATCATTGGTGTTGAAAGTTTTTTTTTTTTTTTTTTTTTTTTTTTGAGACCGAATTTTGCTCTTGTTGCCCATGCTAGAGTGCAGTGGCACGATCTCGGCTCGCCACAACCTCGGCCTCCCAGGTTCAAGCGATTCTCCTGCCTGCCTCAGCCTTCCTGAGTAGCTGGGATTACAGGCATGCGCACCACGCCCAGCTAATTTTGTATTTTTAGTAGAGATGGGGTTTCCCCATGTTGGTCAGGCTGGTCTCGAACTCCCAGCCTCAGATGATCCACCCCACAACTTGGCCTCCCAAAGTAAAGTGCTGGGATTACAGGTGTGAGCCACCACGCCCAGCAGTGTTGAAATTGTTTTAATCAGAAACAGTAAGGCTGGGGAGACTGGTCGAGGCTTATCCTTACATCTGGGATCTAAGACTGAGGTCGTGTTCAATTTACCAGATCACTCTGCCTCGGAGCCTCCATATCTATGTTGGAACATTCTGGAATGTTGCTAGGTTGGGTGATTCCTCTTTTCTGTAGGAGTTTCTTCCCCACTTTCACCTAGTACAGGTGACTAAATGCCCATGTGAGGGCGTTAAGTGGGTAAGGCACTCTCTGGAAGCTTCTGCTTGATAAGCCGCCTGTCTAATTTGAGAAACAGCCCTGATGGAGGGTAGCAGGTGGAGGTGCCAGGTGCATTGTGTCAGGAGGGAGCCATGAAAACTGCCGAACAGTGCTTGTCTATGGCTTCACAAGTCCTTCAGTTCTTTTTTTGCTTTACTTTGTTTCATAGATATTAATGACTGTGAGAGCAACCCTTGTAGAAACGGTGGCACTTGCATCGATGGTGTCAACTCCTACAAGTGCATCTGTAGTGACGGCTGGGAGGGGGCCTACTGTGAAACCAGTGAGTCTGCCACTCTTTGGGGAGCTCTGGGGTGTATGGGTCATGTTGGAGGGATCCCACTTCAACGTGGGAAACCTTTCTTTGTACTGGAAATCGCTGGAAGCAAGACCGCAGTGATTTCTGCACTGGGACAGTATCACTTGTGTCTCATTTGCATTTATGAGTACTGATGATAGCTTCTGGGGAGGAGCTTCTGCTGAGGACCTATAGAATTAGACTGTGTAATAAATATTCCTGCTTGCAAGGAAAGTCATATTTCTACTTTCATTTCCATGGGACTTCCAGAGGCCCACCCCACATCTTGCTTAACTTGTGGCATTCAAAGTAACCCAGTTGGGAGCTCCTTTATTCCTGGAAAAGCCTGATTGTGTTAAAGTACTACGACTGTGGCTGTTCTCAGAATAGGGTGTTGGATGTAAGCAGTAGGAAAGGCTTGGCTCTCGCCTGTCGTGAGTGGTCCTGGATCTCGTCTTCAGCCGATTGTCTCCCCTTTGATTCTAGATATTAATGACTGCAGCCAGAACCCCTGCCACAATGGGGGCACGTGTCGCGACCTGGTCAACGACTTCTACTGTGACTGTAAAAACGGGTGGAAAGGAAAGACCTGCCACTCACGTAAGTGGTAGTTGGCCTTGGATGCTATCTCTGGGACCCTTCCCTCTGTCTTCTGTGGGAGGGGGCCACTGGGACTCACACTGAAATATTTTCCTCCAGGTGACAGTCAGTGTGACGAGGCCACGTGCAACAACGGTGGCACCTGCTATGATGAGGGGGATGCTTTTAAGTGCATGTGTCCTGGCGGCTGGGAAGGAACCACCTGTAACATAGGTAACTTTCTGCCCCACATGGGATCTGCAGTGGGCATGGCCACCTGCGCGTGTCTGCTGGTTGGCCCCTGGAGCTTATGATATTTCTCTGGGCCTGGTTCTTGCCCCTCCAGACTGTTTCTGGATACTCAGGGAGGGTGGTCGTGTCTGCTCTTCTTTTATAGCCCGAAACAGTAGCTGCCTGCCCAACCCCTGCCATAATGGGGGCACATGTGTGGTCAACGGCGAGTCCTTTACGTGTGTCTGCAAGGAAGGCTGGGAGGGGCCCATCTGTGCTCAGAGTGAGTGTCCTCCCCCCTTGAACTCTCCCAGGGCTGTCGGAGCAGATCCTGACACCCTTGGGGACTTGCAATGGAAACCAGAAGCAGAGCTGTTTGATGTCTGCTTTTGTATCACCTGGGTCTGCATTAATGACTTGATGGGATACAGCCCTGACCTGGGCATGAGAAAGTCGCCAATGAGATAAGTGGAGACAGATGGCGTCTCAGTTCCCAGCTCTGGGTCTGACCAGCAGCCTGTCTCCTTCCATTCTCACCCCCACCCCTATCCCCTACCAGGGCCTCTTCCTGTGTACATGTGTCCCACAGCAAATGAAACTAAGTGTGGTGTGGGCCTGGTTCCAATTTAGCAAAGGTATTTTGCTGGTGTTAACTACGACTTTATCATTTGGGTATTAGGGAAATAAGTGGTGGTTTTACTTAGGGCTAAGACCGCTTTCCCTGTTGAAGTCCTCACTATTAAGTTGTCTTTTCTTTGCAGATACCAATGACTGCAGCCCTCATCCCTGGTAAGTGTGACATCCTTTTAAGCCAGCACTCATCCACTATCGTGTGTGTGTGTGTGTGTGTGTGTGTGTGTGTGTGTGAATCACCCAGGGATTGTGTTTAAAATGCAAGTTCTGAGTCAGGAGGTCTGGGGTGGGGCCTCAGACTGCTTTTCTAACAAGCTCCCAGGTGAAGCGATCCTGCTGCCCCATGGACCACACTTTAATTAGCCAGGTTGTGTCCTCATTTAGAGCAGTGATTTTTCAACCTTGGCTGCACACCAGAATCACCTGGGAGCTTTTAAAAATCCCGCTGCCTGGGCTGCAACCAAGACCTATGAAATTAGACTTTCTGGGGGTGGGACCCAGGCATCAGTATTCTTTTAAAATTCCCCAGGCAACGGCCATGGGGTGAGAGCCACTGACTCTAACTGGTGTGGTGACATGTGAGCGATTGGCAGCCAGAGTAATGGACTGGGAGGTTGGTAACCAAGGTGGTCTTTGCTTTCTTAGTTACAACAGCGGCACCTGTGTGGATGGAGACAACTGGTACCGGTGCGAATGTGCCCCGGGTTTTGCTGGGCCCGACTGCAGAATAAGTAAGGACTGTCTCCGTCTGGTTTTCCCAATGGCTTTACTGCTTCATTCCATGCCTCAGCCCAAGACTTTCATCTTTAAAAACAAAGCCACCATTCCCTTTAAGTAGCTCTCATAGAGCAAAGGATCTCTCTCCTCCAGCTGGGATTAAGATATCCCAGGCTGGATTCTCCTACCTGCTGGTGGTTCCCTGGGTGGTGTAGCCCTCCTTGTTCTTGGGGAGAGAGTGCCAGCCACAGAATCTGATGATTAATCTACAGTGGGGTCCTGAAGAAAGTATGTGCATTTCCCCATGACTAACATGAAATTATGGGCAAGCAGACGTTAACCACAGCTACATTGGTATAGGATAAAGCTAATACAAACGGAAGGGAGGGCGACTGTGGCTTCCAGAGGCTTGTCCATGCTGGGTCTGATCAGGCCCTGGAGAAATGACTAAAACAGGAAAATAGGGGCAGGCAACGCAGTTTTTCAAGAGGCTTAAAGCATATTATTTTGAGCCTTTTCTCTACTTTTTTATAAGCCCTTTCTCTTACAGAACAAAAAAGGTGCTAGAGTAGTTATGGTTTGATTCTTGTACCCAAATTGTCTGAAATTTTACTGGTGCTTGAAATCCAAGTCTGGGATTAACTAGTCTTCAGCACTAGATGGGGGCAGGTTGTATCTGTTTCATGTTTCTAAATAAACAGTTGGCAAACTGTGGCCTAGGGGCCGTATCCAGCCCACTGTCTGTTTTTATAAATACAGTTTTCTTGGCACACAGCCACACATTCATTTATGTATTGTCTATGGCTACTTTCATGATGCCACAAGGGTTGGATAGTTGTGACAGAGACTATATACCCCACAAAGCCTAAGATGTTTACTGTCTGACCCCTTCCAGGAAACTTTGCCAGGCTTGCTGTAAATTGCACTGTCAAAGGAATCAAATTAAAAATTGCTGCCTCCCAAAATGGTTCTCCACTGTTAGAACTCAGGATGGTGGTGGTCTTTGGGAGCCAGTGATTGGAGGTTTTTGCAATAGATCTGTTTCTTCTTTTGGATGCTGCTTACCTGAGTGAAAATTCATCAAGCTTATGATGATATGCTTTTCTTGTATGTTATGTCAATAAAAACAATCTCAAAACATTGCCACACACCGTCAGTCCCTAAACTTGAACTCCATTTCTCCTAGACATCAATGAATGCCAGTCTTCACCTTGTGCCTTTGGAGCGACCTGTGTGGATGAGATCAATGGCTACCGGTGTGTCTGCCCTCCAGGGCACAGTGGTGCCAAGTGCCAGGAAGGTATGTGTGCCAGGCTTCAGCTGCCCATGGGTCTTCTGGGGTGAGCGAGCTTTGCAGTCACCATTTGACTTTTCACAAATAAGCCACTGTGCTCAGGGAGGGAACACACAGTGGGGCTACAAGGGAAAGGGAACGTGAAGAGTCTTCCCCAAAACAGGTAGCTGTTGTTTTTGGTCAGCTGTTGCCACAAAACTGTGTACCAAACCATCCCAAACTGCTGTGGCTTGCAGCAAGCATTATTTTTATTGCTCATGATATGCAGCATGGGCAGAAAGATTGCGCTGTGGGTTGGGTTCGGTTCGACCAGTGGCTGTGTCTGGGGCATATTCCTTTCATCGCCAGTGGGTAGGTGTGCAAGAGGCTGGTCAAAGGCTCTGCTCACATCACATCTGCCAATGTTACATTGACCAGAGCAGGTCTTGTGGCCAAGCGCAGAGCCAGCAAAGGCAGGAAGTACACATGCTGTTACTGTGGGAAGAATGATCTTAACATGGCAAAGGGCACAGGCATAACCATTTCTTAACAGGGACCAAAGAATTGAACCCCGATCCGGTTCACAGAAAAATAAACTGCTCACCCGTCTCCACCTGTCAGTTTCAGGGAGACCTTGCATCACCATGGGGAGTGTGATACCAGATGGGGCCAAATGGGATGATGACTGTAATACCTGCCAGTGCCTGAATGGACGGATCGCCTGCTCAAAGGTAGGACATGATGGCTGCCGCAGTTCACCTGTGTTCTGGAATCAGGGATGAGCATGCCTGCTAAGCTGCCAGCTTCTGTTTTTCTCCAGGTCTGGTGTGGCCCTCGACCTTGCCTGCTCCACAAAGGGCACAGCGAGTGCCCCAGCGGGCAGAGCTGCATCCCCATCCTGGATGACCAGTGCTTCGTCCACCCCTGCACTGGTGTGGGCGAGTGTCGGTCTTCCAGTCTCCAGCCGGTGAAGACAAAGTGCACCTCTGACTCCTATTACCAGGATAACTGTGCGAACATCACGTTTACCTTTAACAAGGAGATGATGTCACCAGTATGTAACAACCTTTGTTTTTTTTTTTTTTTGAATGGTGGATGTCTGCTTGCTTGCTTTAAAGGAGGAATGCCATGAGCTAGGATCTACTTCTCCCTAGCTTACGTTCCTGTTTTATAATAAAGTAAGCTTGAACTTAGCCCAGCCTCAAAGAGAACATCTCAGCCTTTTGTTCTTCCTCTCAATCTTACACGTGTGTGGGTTTTTAAAAATCGTTTTAGGGTCTTACTACGGAGCACATTTGCAGTGAATTGAGGAATTTGAATATTTTGAAGAATGTTTCCGCTGAATATTCAATCTACATCGCTTGCGAGCCTTCCCCTTCAGCGAACAATGAAATACATGTGGCCATTGTAAGTATAAGACCCATTCACACCTCATTATTCGACTGCAAGGCAGTTAACAAACTTCGGTTAACCAGTGTCTGAATGGAGCAAATTCACTGACAAAAAGCTTTGCAGACACAGATTGTCGAGTAATTTTGAAGAAAGGCTGCTTTGAATATTCCCCTGACTCTCAAGTCTGACAATTGTTTTTCCAGTCTGCTGAAGATATACGGGATGATGGGAACCCGATCAAGGAAATCACTGACAAAATAATCGATCTTGTTAGTAAACGTGACGGAAACAGCTCGCTGATTGCTGCCGTTGCAGAAGTAAGAGTTCAGAGGCGGCCTCTGAAGAACAGAACAGGTAGGTGTCAAGTGGGACTAGTTTGTGTGATGACAGATGATCTCATTATACTATTCAATAAAGCCATCAGGTCGAGGGATTACCTGGCAGTACCCTACCCTCGCAGGAGCTCCCAATTTAACTGAGAACTGAGGGCAGCCTACTTTACTAAGGTCACATGGCCCATGGGAACAGAGGTCTGCCTCATATTTTCCTTCCCAACACACTATGCAACGTTCCCTGCAGAACAGGTATTGTGCTAGATCCGTGACAAAGCCCTAGGACACTGCTTGTCCTTTGTCCTTGAGTTTGAAGCTGTACAAAGCCTGACTTGGCATTTTGGTGTCCTGGGACAGCCCAGCCACTGCTGAGCTCTGTGAGGCTCGAAGGCCCCGCAGGATGTCCAGGCTTCCCTCCTGAGGATCTCGAGCACCGTTTCAGCCAAGGGAGAGATTGGGCATGGAGCCATGGCACGTTTGAGCTGTCTGTGCTAATTTGAATCGGATTTCTAGTTCTGAAAACCAACTCCTGTACTGAGCTGCCTCAGTAGCCAGACTTAACAAGACACTGCTCTCCCCATGCGAAGTCAAAGAGCCTGTAGGAGCTGCCGCTCCACCCAGTCTCTCCAGGGATAAGAGTATCAAGGTCTACAGGGGCCTGATCCCAGCATTTGCTTATCAAGTTGTGAAGTGACCACATGCAATGATGAAAAGGGACTTGTCCCTGTGGCCCCCCTCTTAGGGATAAAGGGCAGGAGAACCACTGTTGGTATTCTTTTGTTCCTGCGATGATGCTTTTTTCTTTCTTTCTTGGAGAGTTAATTGGTTTTGTGCCTGCCTTACAGATTTCCTTGTTCCCTTGCTGAGCTCTGTCTTAACTGTGGCTTGGATCTGTTGCTTGGTGACGGCCTTCTACTGGTGCCTGCGGAAGCGGCGGAAGCCGGGCAGCCACACACACTCGGCCTCTGAGGACAACACCACCAACAACGTGCGGGAGCAGCTGAACCAGATCAAAAACCCCATTGAGAAACATGGGGCCAACACGGTCCCCATCAAGGATTACGAGAACAAGAACTCCAAAATGTCTAAAATAAGGACACACAATTCTGAAGTAGAAGAGGACGACACGGACAAACACCAGCAGAAAGCCCGGTTTGCCAAGCAGCCGGCGTACACGCTGGTAGACAGAGAAGAGAAGCCCCCCAACGGCACGCCGACAAAACACCCAAACTGGACAAACAAACAGGACAACAGAGACTTGGAAAGTGCCCAGAGCTTAAACCGAATGGAGTACATCGTATAGCAGACCGCGGGCACTGCCGCCGCTAGGTAGAGTCTGAGGGCTTGTAGTTCTTTAAACTGTCGTGTCATACTCGAGTCTGAGGCTGTTGCTGACTTAGAATCCCTGTGTTAATTTAAGTTTTGACAAGCTGGCTTACACTGGCAATGGTAGTTTCTGTGGTTGGCTGGGAAATCGAGTGCCGCATCTCACAGCTATGCAAAAAGCTAGTCAACAGTACCCTGGTTGTGTGTCCCCTTGCAGCCGACACGGTCTCGGATCAGGCTCCCAGGAGCCTGCCCAGCCCCCTGGTCTTTGAGCTCCCACTTCTGCCAGATGTCCTAATGGTGATGCAGTCTTAGATCATAGTTTTATTTATATTTATTGACTCTTGAGTTGTTTTTGTATATTGGTTTTATGATGACGTACAAGTAGTTCTGTATTTGAAAGTGCCTTTGCAGCTCAGAACCACAGCAACGATCACAAATGACTTTATTATTTATTTTTTTTAATTGTATTTTTGTTGTTGGGGGAGGGGAGACTTTGATGTCAGCAGTTGCTGGTAAAATGAAGAATTTAAAGAAAAAAATGTCAAAAGTAGAACTTTGTATAGTTATGTAAATAATTCTTTTTTATTAATCACTGTGTATATTTGATTTATTAACTTAATAATCAAGAGCCTTAAAACATCATTCCTTTTTATTTATATGTATGTGTTTAGAATTGAAGGTTTTTGATAGCATTGTAAGCGTATGGCTTTATTTTTTTGAACTCTTCTCATTACTTGTTGCCTATAAGCCAAAATTAAGGTGTTTGAAAATAGTTTATTTTAAAACAATAGGATGGGCTTCTGTGCCCAGAATACTGATGGAATTTTTTTGTACGACGTCAGATGTTTAAAACACCTTCTATAGCATCACTTAAAACACGTTTTAAGGACTGACTGAGGCAGTTTGAGGATTAGTTTAGAACAGGTTTTTTTGTTTGTTTGTTTTTTGTTTTTCTGCTTTAGACTTGAAAAGAGACAGGCAGGTGATCTGCTGCAGAGCAGTAAGGGAACAAGTTGAGCTATGACTTAACATAGCCAAAATGTGAGTGGTTGAATATGATTAAAAATATCAAATTAATTGTGTGAACTTGGAAGCACACCAATCTTACTTTGTAAATTCTGATTTCTTTTCACCATTCGTACATAATACTGAACCACTTGTAGATTTGATTTTTTTTTTAATCTGCATTTAGGGAGTATTCTAATAAGCTAGTTGAATACTTGAACCATAAAATGTCCAGTAAGATCACTGTTTAGATTTGCCATAGAGTGCACTACCTGCCTTAAGTGAGGAAATCAAAGTGCTATTACGAAGTTCAAGATCAAAAAGGCTTATAAAACAGAGTAATCTTGTTGGTTCACCATTGAGACCGTGAAGATACTTTGTATTGTCCTATTAGTGTTATATGAACATAAAAATGCATCTTTGATGTGTTGTTCTTGGCAATAAATTTTGAAAAGTAATATTTATTAAATTTTTTTGTATGAAAACATGGAACAGTGTGGCCTCTTCTGAGCTTACGTAGTTATACCGGCTTTGCCGTGTGCTTCTGCCACCCTGCTGAGTCTGTTCTGGTAATCGGGGTATAATAGGCTCTGCTTGACAGAGGGATGGAGGAAGAACTGAAAGGCTTTTCAACCACAAAACTCATCTGGAGTTCTCAAAGACCTGGGGCTGCTGTGAAGCTGGAACTGCGGGAGCCCCATCTAGGGGAGCCTTGATTCCCTTGTTATTCAACAGCAAGTGTGAATACTGCTTGAATAAACACCACTGGATTAATGGCCTGTAGTGTCGAGGTGAATTGTTTGTGAGCAATCAGGGGAACTGGCCACAGCACTGAAAGGGTTTTAAAGGGTTTGGAATTGGTGTTGGGAAACGAGCAGGGAGATTTAATGTCTGCCTTTTTTTTTTCCCCTGGCTACTTAGATTCATATTAATGTCCTGTTGTAAGGGTGTGGTCTGAAATGACTCTTGTGCACATTTACCCATGGGGTGGTTTCCTCACGGCACAGGAGGTGGTAGTTGCAAGCTTCTGGTGTTCAGGCTCGTCACTCATCACCTTGTTCCCAGGGAATGAGTGTTCTGGCCTCACCGTGCAGCCTTGGAGTGCTGGTGTTCTGGTCTTCTGTGAGGTTCCAGAGTTGGGCTGTCCCCACCTGTCACGGGCAGGAGAACTCTGGTTCTCTCACTTGTGGCTGGTGGAGGCCCTGCCCCCGCATCGCGTGGTGGGGTGTGGGAGAAGCTTTGCCTCTGGCACCTCTGCGGAAGGAATGAGCTGTGGTAACAAGCACATGGACAGCTTCCAGCAGCCGTGCAGAGTCACCAGGAGTTCCCTGCTTCTGGCTAGGAAAGCCAAAGCTCACCCTTCTCAGAGCCATCCCCCAGCACTTCAACATTCAGGCCTGTCCACCCACGTCCGGTTTTCATACAACTGGCACAGCAGACTTTGAATGGAGGAAAAGCTGATGGGGATGTTTTTCTTTGTTCTCGGGGAAACATTTTTTCTTTTAGGCTTGGAGTTGTGCTAAGGAACATCTTAAGAATGAAAGATGAGCTTTAAGTGTCCTGGGCTCCTTGTGCATGAGCAGAGGCCATCGAGGGATTTGGGATTGTGACAACCCTAAGAGGGCCAACACTGTTTTGGCTCATTGGGGAGGTGGCCTGAAGGACCCGGACAGCGAAGAGTTGAGGTTTCCATGACATCTCCCTGCCCTAGCGTAGCTCCGCTTTCTCACCAATGTCTGCCAGTAGACAGCTGGGTTTCCACAAGGTGGGGTCAAAGGGAGGGAGAAATCTAGATCCTACTAGCCAGGAGACAGTCATTTCGCAGCAGTGGAGTCAAACACTATCCTGAAGCAAAACCTTGTTCTGGTGGTTTGTAAACTTGGATTCTGCAGGACCCCAGCATTCCTTGGGTAGCTGCCAGATGCTTTTGTGCCAAGAAAAAAAAAAAAAAAAAGTTGAATGAGTCTCTGCAATTCTTTATTCCAGGAGGGAAGGGATCTTGGGATTCATGGGTGTTGTCTTAACTCATCTTCTGTCTGGGACACCCCTGGTATTGGGAGGGCATAGATCAGCCTCCTCTGGATGTGGCTCAGTGCCAGGACTTTAATTGTGAAGGGTGGATTCTCCCCTTCCTTCAGGAAGAAGGAAGCAGGCAATGGTGCTCTGGTTATCCTGGGGTTAGGAAAGTTGAGAGGAAGGGACTCAGTGCCTTTACCATTCATTCCCCAGGAACGCCCTGGGCTCTCTTTAAAGGGGCCCTGGAAGAAAAAATTTTCAGTCCAGAAACTTGGCTAACTGGAACTCTAGCATTAGAATATCCCATGAAACTCCAGGAAAGAACACTTAAAGCTGGTGTTTTTTAGGATGGGAAGCTCTGTCCTGAGATTCTATACTTTCATGATGTAGAGTTTGAATAGAAAGTGGAGGGGGAGGATGTATCTTAATTGACTAAAAGCCAAAGGAGACTCAGTGGTGATTTGCGAGAGGGTTTACAGTTTGAAGATGCAGATTTCCAGGACTGGTCCATGACCCTATTAGACCAGATGCACCAGAAGTGGAGCCTGGGAATTTGAATTTTTGACAAGCTCGCTCTTCCTCCCCGACTCATGCACTCTAAAAATTGGGAGCAATGCTGCTAAAGTGCTACAGTACCAGCTCTTAACTAATGATAATGTTTTTCTTCCTTGTTAAACTGAATGAAATAGCCTGGAAGCCAGTTTGTTGCTAAATTGCCACCTGACATCATTTTTAAGTAAAATAATTACACTGCCCCTTGAGCAAGTTGTGGTCTAAGTGCTTCATGCCTATTAGCTGATCTGAGGGGTCAGTGAGTCAAAATGAACTTATTCTGTAATATTTCTTAGGTAGCAAGGAGCAAAATGGGCCAGAGCGTGGGTTTCCCACCTTTCCAAATGGCTTACACCTGTCTGCTCCAAAGTGAGCAAATGTGCAGCAAAAAACCAGTTGCCTTTAAAGGAAAAAAAAAGTTCTACAGGCCTTTCGGGCTTTGAAACTTGGGCTGAGCAATGCTCCACCATTTCCGTTTCGACTGTGGGTCTCTTTCTTGCCTCTACTGGGAATGAGAAACAGGAGTTCAGAGGTTCCTGGTCTGGGAAGACATACAAGCACATGGGTTATGGGAAGCCTCCTCCTGCTAATGTGTATTTATACTTTGTAAGCTCTGATTCATCCAAGCATTGGAACAGAAATCTGCTTCCTGAGGTTCTGTTTTTAAATAGATAGTTTGCAAAAACAACAATTATTTTTCTTAACATTTTTTTTCCACCCCACAAGCAGCTAAACATCCCAGCTCAGGGTATGTCAGTCTCCAGCAATGCCAACAAACAGCTTGGTTATCTGAGCTAGAAGGGTGCCCTGAGGCAGTTCTCTACAGTTCTGGCCCCAGAAGTCTTAAAAACAAAGTTTAGAAAACATTAGGGCAATCTTGTTGCATCACTTCAAATCCACGAGGTATTTCGGGGTCTATTAAAAATAACGAATTTCCGTTTGCGAACCATTGCCTTCCAATGGCTGTTAAAATAAAACTAAGAGCAGGTTGGGGGGAGTGATGCTTGTAGGGCTGCTGTGGTATCGCTGCCTGGCAGCCGAGGAGCCTAAACCCTGCCCGGCAGCCTCTGAGATCATGTCAAAAGGGTGCGGCTCTCTTGCTTTGGACATATATTCTACCTGTATTACTTGCTCTTGCATGCTGGGCACAACCTTCCTGGCTTAGAGTGTGTTTCTTTCAAGTCCAAGACAGCTTTTACAAGTCTCAAATTATGTATCATTATGCCTGGGTCCAGTATTAACCTGTGATACGCAAGTCAGGAAAATTAACCTGGAGAATAAAGGCTCTTAAATCCAGTAAGAACCTTGAATTGAGGTCTGCCTGCTGCCTTTTCCAACCCACCCGCACTGCAAATATCCACACCAGGGCACCCAAGGGTTGAGTTATCCAGAAAGCAAACGCAGATGCCAGCAACATGAAAGTAACAGCTTTGTTTTAAAGAGAAGCTCTCTTGGCAGGGCTGGTGGTGCTCATCGGTGATCCCGGAGGGAAATACAAGTTTGCAGCTGGCTTCCTAATCACTACTCAGGCAACCAAACAGGTTCGCCCCCTCTGTTCTGCACCTGAAGAGTGAAAAGCTGTTTTAGTTCATCCTTGCTGAGATGTGTGCAGTTGAAATACCTTTATCATAGATGTTACATGTGAAACACCTTTATCACAGGATGTTAATGCAATCAAGGACCTTATCCATCAAAGGATCCAACCCCCACTACTTTCCCAGAAGAGGAAACTGAGGCCCAGAGAGGTTCAAGGACTTGTCTGAGGTTATACAGAGAGTTAGCAATAGCCAGAACTAGAACTCGGGGCTCCTGCTTCCTGGGCTGCTGTGTTTTCTGCCTCTTCTGGGAATTTGCGAGGTTTATGCCGGCATCCTGCCCTTAGTGTGATTTTAAAAGGTAAAACCTTGGGAGATCAGCACTTCACAAAAATGGAGGCAAAGTCTCAAGGGAGGTCACAGGAAGCGACTGCTAAGACAGTGTCACCAATCTGAACTGGTTCTGCCTAGAAAGTGACATCTGTATATATCCGGGAGCAATAGGTGTTTTCTGCATCAAAGGAAGATTAAGCCCTGCTCCTTTGTAGGCTGTTCCTTTGTTCTTGGGAAGTTTCCGATTTCCCTTTTAGTTTTTGCTTCATAGAATTAAAATGAGTTGCAGGAAAAGAGGTTCAGAAAGGAAATCAACAGCCTCACTAGGTCTTATTGCTCCCTGTGTGTGTGCACGCATATGCACACACACACATTTTACAGGCGTTTTCAGAACCACACTGCTGCTCACCGGGTCTGAGATGCAGGTGCCAGGGTCCTCGCCAGTGTCAGGTGATTGCAATTATCATTAGGCCTCATCCCATGTTCTCTAACCACTCCCACTCCCCCTGGCAGCTTCCTTCCAGGTTATCACCACAAAAACACCTGAGCATTTAACAGGACTAAAATCCAGATCGCTTGAATGTGATGAAGTTCGCCACGTCCAGTGTGCAGTTGGGCCAGTTCAGACACACCTGAGAGTTCCTGGAACTGCCTGTGGGCAGCTCTGCTTCCTCCACCTGACATCCCCAAAAGGCTACGCCTCCACAACCTGTTTGTCGTGTCAGGGTAGGCCAGAAGTACATTCTATGTAGAAGTTTCCTCTGCACCCAGGCACCCACACTGAGTGACTTGGAAAAACCCCATCCCCAAGACAGAAACATAAACCCTTCAAGTTCAGGACATGAACAATCAGATACCCTCAGGGGCTCTCTCTGGCTTTGCAGTGATGTTACTTTAGAAGAATTTTTAAAGAATTCAAGGCATAAAGCAGAAAGGAAGAGCGCAAACGTGACATGTCCTACAGATTTGCAACAAACTAAGAAAAAAGTGCCTCTAGTAAAGTAAAGGGAGTGGGAAGGGGCTGGGAGGGACCACAATCTCTGGCTTTCTCCACCTCCACGCCCTGTCATTTCCGTGCTTCCTGTGAGCTCTCAGTCGGACAGTGTTGGCTGCAGTGCAGTTACAAAAGAGGTCCTGAACATCTCCTGCAGAACATTCAGCCTCCACGTGGGCCTGACCCTTCCTTCACTAGACTGTTACTTTCACCTTCTTGGTGTGCAAAGCCAGGCTGTGTGCTTAGTGGTGAAGAGCATGCATTCTGGAGTGAAACTTCTTTGATTCCAACTGCAGCTCTTCCTTCCAGCTCCTGGTTTGAAATTTTCCACCTGTGTGTTCTAACAACACAGTTTCTGGGCTTTGAGGTTTGCCAGACCCAGATTCTAGGCACTGCCATTTACTAACTTGGGAAAGTTTCCAAAATTCTTTGTGCCTCAGTTTCCTCATCTGTCATGGGGACAATAAATGTGTGCCACTATAGTTAATATTCATGAAAAGGGCTACAGGTAAAGGAAAGAACACTGCTTTCAGTATTTGCTCTAAGCAACCATTAAAAGATTAAGGAATTCAGCTAGATTCCAACTGACAGTCTACTTTCTCACCGTTACACCATTAAACTGGGCCTGTCAGAGAAGAGCTAAGTGCTGTTGGATCTGGTTGTAGGCAGGACTCCACGATGGCTCCCAAAGGTCCCTGGCCCCTGGTTATTCAATCAAACACTAATCCTGGTACTGCTGTGAAGGGATTTTGCAGATGTCATTAAAGTCTCAAATCTGTTAGCCTTCAAATATAGATTATCCAGGTAGGGCTGACCTAATTACAGGAGCTTTTTAAAAGCAGAGAGTTTTCTCTGGCTAGTCACAGAAGGAGAAGTCAAAGAGATTCAAAGCATGAAAGTGATTCAATGCCAAGGTTTCTCCATTAATGAAATGGACAAGGTCATGTGGCAAGGACCCGCGAAATGGCTTGTAGGAAGTCCCCTGCCAGCAGCCAGCGGGACAATGCGGATCTCAGTCCTACAAATGTAAGGAACTGAATTCTGCCAACAAGGGAGCTTGGAAGTGGACCTTTCCCTGGTTGAGCATCCAGATGAGGATGCAGCCTGGCTGGTGCCCTGATTTCAGCCTTTGAGACCCTCAGCAGAGGACCCAGCTAAGTGTCAAAAACTGTGAGATAATAAACTTATGTTGTCTTAAGTCTCTCAATGTATGGTAATTTGTTACACAGGGATAGAAAACTAACATAAGCTTCTTCTAAAAAGGATCGTACCAGCTATGTCACTTGTAGGTGTCGTATTTGGTTGTGACTATACGAATCGTTGTTAGCTTTTTCCCTGATCAATTCAGAGCCGGCTTCCAGTGCAGGAGAAAGAAAAGCTCATTCAAGACAAGAATGAACTATAGGACTGTACGAAACTTGGTGCCTAATTGAAGTCTACAACAGTGTGTGGTCTGTGAGTGTCGACAGCTGTCTACAGCCTGCGAATAATGAGAATAGAACACAGTTTTCTTCTTCTATATCCCTCCAAACCCCTATTTTATAAAATGTGTGCCAAATGAGGTAAGCTCAGATACCTGGCCTTGGAAGACTCCTGGACACTCAAGTCTTGAGATAGTTTTCTCTCCTTATGAAACGAGATACTGTTTGACTTCCATTTTCTGGAGGTTTTCAGTGGGTTGGGCATTTCAGAAATACTTTGTATTCCCACCCCCGGCTTCCTCAGAGGCTTTCCCTAAAAGGAAGTTCCCTCCTTGGCCGTCGTCACTGCACAGTGGCCATTTCTTTGGCACTGAGAAGGGGCTAAATGTGAAGCCAAACTTTCTCTCCCACCATCTCTCTGCTAGGAGTGCCCTTGCATGGAGGGCAAGGCAGGTGGCCTAGGCAGACTTGCACTGCTGGTAGCAGAAAATTAAGGTTTCTCTTAAGTTCAGTGAGCTTTTCTAAAACATTATTAGGACCTGGAATTAGACTTGACAGACATGCAAAACAAGAGCCAAAGTTGTCTGCAACTGGGGCCCAGAAGAACATGAGATTTGATAAACTGGTACCAGGAAATGCTATCTTCAAGGGAAAACAGGGAAAATTTGCTGTAGAAAATTCACAGATGGATGCAGAGACTCCTTGTCTTTGAGCCTGTGTAAAGATTTTGGTGACATCTAGAAGGTTCTTTCCGGTGAAGATGCTTATTGGCATCAAAACAAGAACCCCAATAGCAACCCAGATCCCTGACACCTCTGGCATAGAAAGCTCTGCTGCCTACAAGTGCCTTCAGATTGATGGGGCATTTTCACAGGACAGCCACCTGAGAATATTCTTTTCTAGATGCCCCAGGCTCTGCCACAGGCAGACGGCCCACATGCTGAGCAGAAGGGCACTGGGACAAGGCTCACTGGGGCAGCATTTTAAGGAGAATATATGAATAGAGCAATGTTGCTGCTTCACAAAGTCCTTCTCTTGTGCTGTGACAGGAAGGTCCCTCTAGGCTCCTCCTACTGGGACACATCCCAAATACCCAGCCCAGTCTCCCATCTCCTGGCTGGAGGCTGCCCTGATTTACCATTCCACCTCTCCCTCTGACAATAGGAATGGATGCGCTGGTATTCATCTTCCCAGGCACCCACCGAGGGTTTGGGAAACAGCCTTCTGCGTTCTTCTCACCAGTCAAGCATGTGAAGGAGGAACTGAAAAGGCCTTGGGAGCTGCTGGGCCTAGAAAAATTCCCAGTCAATCCATCACCTGCCTCCTCTGGAGCAGGGTCTGTCAGACTCTCCACTGTTCCTGGGGCAGGTGGAGAGAGGGATGTGAAGCAACGAGTGGAAATGAGGTGTGAGTGTGCCTGTGTGTGTGTGTGTCTGTGTGTGTGTGTCTAAGCGCAGAACAGGACTGGTAACAGAAGTGCAGGCGAGAGGGCGTGGGAGACTGGGAACTCATTTATAAAAGCTCTTCTGCCCTAAAGCAAGTCAAACTCCCTGCTGAGGAGTTGCTTTTTCTTCCTCCCTTTTGAGTCTTGTGTGCTGAACTGACCTCTCCCCTGGCAGAGGTCAGCGCTCTGCTCACCCCGCACACACTCAGCCTTCTGGGGTTTGATCGCCTTAGAGCCTGAAGAGGAGAGAATTCTTCAGCATTAATTTCTAAGAGAAAAGCCATAGTAAATCTTGTGAAGAAGCTGGATATTTTTTTAAAGAAATATATATACACGTTATGATAAAAAATCTTTTGGGAACTGTGCAGAAAACAAAAAGCAAACATAAAAACCATACATCATTATATAGCCCCTCCCACAGCCTACTTCACTCCTAAAATAAATCAGGCTGGGTAATGAATGAGGTTTTAAGAAATGCAACTGAACTTAAAATACAAGGTCAGTATCTCATCCTAGGTAATCCTTTGGAGGATGAGAAATTCTCCTGATTTTCCCACAGGGTTATTTCAGATGCACTTTCTGAGCCAAACTATTTTAAAAGCGTTCATTCTTCCACTGCCCTGCCAAATGCTAACTTGAGATTCACATGCACTTTTAGAGAGAGCCTATTAATGATATTAATGATCATGATCAAAGGCAAACCCCAGAGGTTTATGCAAAAATTTCAGACAATTATTTAGGTGCTTTAAAGACCCATCTTCTGAACGAGGGTAACAATTTCTCAATGTTGGCAAAGATGATGGGTGCGTTGGGATGTGTAGGTTCTAAAGCAGCAGAACCAATGCAGAGGGGCCTTCAGAAGAAAACAAAACACATCTCTTTGTAAGATTAACATGTATGACTGTTGACTGACACCTTGTCCCCAAAGCCATGCCTACTCATTTACTTGAAAGTAGGTACACTTCTGATTAGCAGAAAGCCCCTCTTCTAAAGAATACTCAGCGTCATTATTTGACGAGCTTTAAACATACCAACGCCCAGGCCAAACCTCAGGGATTCTGATTGAACTAGAAGCTATCCAGGTGACCCCAGTAGGTGGCCAGTGTAGAGAACCATTTTCAAACAGATGTAGACATTAATACATGGGAGGGGAATGTTTATCCCGATGCACTAAAAGCTGTGTTTGGCACTTAAAATATTAGAGATAATTTTATTTGACAGATGAAGAAACTGAGGCCTGGGAGGTTACATGACTTGTACCAAAACTTATAAAACCAACTAGTGGCAAAGCAGCAGCCTGGACCCAGGGATTGCAGCTTGCAGCCCCATGCTGTTAGGCAGTCCCCAGATCCCAGGCCCAGCCCCCATGTCCAGGGCAGGGTGTCTTTCCTGTGGGTTAGGCCAGACGGCGGGCCACCATGACCAAAACCCTAGGAAGAAATGAGCTACGCCTCATCGACTGCAGTGGTTCTCAGCATTGCACGCACAGCTATTCAAATGTATTATTCCAACCTGACTAAACTGCTTCTGAAAAGTTATGTACAAAACTAGAGAAGCCTGCAGTACTGAAATAAAAGGCAGTGTAGACAGTCAGCCCAGGACTTCATCAGTTCTGAGTAAAGATTAGATTCACTTGGAAAATGGAAATGAATCCACTTGGGGAATGTCAAGATCCTTGGAAAGGAGTCAAAGTGCCATAGTTTAATCTTGCCAAAGAGGTCTATCTTAGCTCTTAGTTGGCAGCAGAATTGGGAACAAGTCCACATTGTAAGGAGCACCCCAAAATCTTAGGGGTCAATTTAATCCAAATGTTTCATGCTGGGTTTTCAATACCTAAATCTTTAAGGCCGATGGTTAAATGGAAAGCTCCTTTGAATATTTTACATAGTATTCAAAACTGCAGAATTATTTCAACAAAGAAAACACAAACACTTCTTACAAATAGAGCATAATTTAAAATAGCTGTCCAGAAAAGGGCATTTTGAATATGTATTTCTTGGGGTTAATTCACTTGTTTTTGAAGAACAGAAGTGATACACATTAATTTTTTAAAACAATTTTACTCCTTATTCATAAAACAGTACATTTCTACTACATATGTTTCATCCCCTAGGCATGCACAACCATTTGAACTATTTAAACAGTTTATAACAAAACAAATGAGAAGATAAGGGAAAAAGAGCTCTCCTGGGGACTTACATAGCTGTTTGGTTTTTCAACTTGATTGAAGAAAGTTATTCGGGGGATCTGTCCAATTCACACCTTCTGTTCCCTGATCAAATACTTTAGGGTCAAACATATGGTTTTACTGATTTTTGCTCAAGCAAAGAATTAACATTTTTGATAAGGAACTGTAATGGCAATTATAAGGTAATATAGTGTATGGTAATATTATGCTGCCAGAGGAAACATTTGACTATGATTAAATTCAAGCCCAGTACTGGGTAGCTCTAGATAATTAAAGATAATTTTATCCATTCAAGTCCCCTCTGTTAAGCTGCACATTGACACATATTTGTTCCCTGTCTTGTTAAATAAATATAGAAAGCAAATTAGAGTGAGTCCTGCAGATTTCTGAGAATTTAATTATACCCTTAAATTGCAATACCAATGATATATACGGTTAGATTTCTGTACTGAGTAATTACCTGAATTAACTTCATTTTACGACGCTTAATTTATTTTGTACTAAGGAAGGCTTTTACCTATTTAAGATAAACCAACCTAATTTTGATTTTTTACTTGCTTCAACGTGTTTCAGTTCATTAATATTTCAATAATAAGGAATGAATTCTCTTGTCTTGACAAACCAAGCATGGAAATTTCCTCATAAGAGAAAAGAAGAAATTAAAATGATTTCCATATTCAAGTCACAGCACGCTGAAAAGAGAATTTTGAGTTCTTAGGAAAGGCATCTGTTACCTCCAAAGGAGGGCCACTCATTACAGTTTTGTGTAATATCACAGTAGGGTCTGCCAAGAAGGAATTCAAGGAAATTGGGAATGACGACACTGTGATCCCAGGCCACTCTCTTGAGCAGAGGTTTCCTTCCCTTATGTGTTCTGCCCTCGCCAAGCTCTTTCTGAAATCAAAGGCCACTGACATGCATAACAAACCATGCTAAAATCCAAACATGACACCAACAGCAAACAATTACACTGTGATCCCATTGTGGTCCCCAAGATAAATCTTGAGATACTTCAGAGAGAAGGTATATTCTTCATAAATCAAAATACAGAGGGTTTTTATGATTCTTGCTTTTTAAAAAATGAAATACACTTCTATAGTATTAAAATAAGTGAACAAAAGAACTACAGCACTTACTCCCCTACCCCCAAATGTTTGCATCTTTGCATTTCACAATTCATATGCATATCTGGACGACAGTTAACCTCCAGTAGCAAAGATAAGAAAATGTGAAAGAAAAATCATACAGATTGTTCCCAGACCTTTCTTGTTTATGGACATTAAAATAACCTCAACACTAATCTATTAAGATGCCATATGAAAGCACATGGAAGTGGCTTAGAATCTATGCCACTGAGAAAGTTAGGAAATTCAAAGTTACAACATTAATCAAATCATATCAATGACTTCTCCAAGCATTGGAGTCACAGGGACTTGAATATAATTTGGGGTACTACGCAAGTGGTTGAAGAACTTGTTCTTTTTGACTAAGAATACTGACACTGTTTCAGACTTTCAGATGCCAAATTATTAAGATCATTAAGAATGTCAAAACAGGCCAGGTGCGGTGGCTGTCACCTGTAATCCCAGCACTTTGGGAGGCTGAGGCGGGCGGATCATGAGGTCAGGAGATCGAGACCACCCTGGCCAACACGGTGAAAACCCGTTTCTGCTAAAAAAAAAAAAAAAAAAAAAAAAAATACAAAAAATTAGCCGGGCGTGGTGGCGAGCGTCTGTAGTCCCAGCTACTCAGGAGGTTGAGACAGGAGAATGATGTGAACCCGGGAGGCAGAGCTTGCAGTGAGCCAAGATCGCGCCACTGCACTCCAGCCTGGGCAACAGAGCGAGACTCTGTCTCAAAAAAAAAAAAAAGAATGTCAAAACACATACCATTCCCAACAGTGAGAACTCTTCATATCTTACCTAATAAGCAACAACAACAAAAAACCCCTGGCATCCATTTACCCCTTTGTACTTCCAAATATCCAAAGAATCATGCAACCACTCAAATAACAAGAGAGCCAGGGGTGTTTCAGCCATGTGCAAGAAAAATGCTTAAAGGCAAAATTCCTCAAACACATGTCACAGTGTGGGAACTGAGAGCCATTCCCTCCGTAAATCCTGTTAAAATCCCTTTTACATGAAGGGATGTGAGGGCTGTGAGGAAAACTACATCTATCTACAACCAAAGGTACTATTTTTTCTCTTAGATCACAGTAATTGTTATATCCCCAACTATAACAAACTCTAAAGCCAAGACTTTTCCTGACAGAGAATCATTCTAAGTACAAGTACTAGCCTTAACCACCAACCTCAGGTTAGCTAATGAAATAAAAATTTCTCAATACCAGAGTGATACTTCAGAGAAAGATTAGAAGAAAACAAAAACAACAAAAAACCAACAGAACAAACAAATAAAAACTTCTCAATAGAAATTTTCTCTGGTGGCTCCAGCTCAAATATCTCCCCCCTAGTTCTGGAGCAGGCAGTGGCTATTGTTCTAGTACAGCTGTCTTTTTAATTCCAGACTCTTCCAGAGAGCTGCTTCTTGGTCTATCCCCTGGGTTACTTATTACCTGTGCCCTCCCTATATCTAAATCATTCTAATTGCTTCTGTTTAAGAAGATTCAATGACACACTGTGGCCCTGTGTTCAATAAAGAGCACACCTAAAATACTGTTTGCTCTAAGAGAGGGGCCTACAGTGGGCCATGGAAATGCACATTCTACCAGGTACTCGGTTTCCACTCTGTGCAGCCCACCCCTATTGTATAAGCAGAGTCAGCTCCACTGAAGTTAGTATTCTGTTGGGCTCCCTCTTCTCCTATAGAATCCCTTGACTGGGTTCCGCTGGGAGCAGGAAAAAAGCCAAGAGGGAAGAGGACAGGACACCAGTAGGCAGGGCTGTTTCAAGTGGGGGTGGTGAGGCTGGGATCATGGGACAGGAACAGGTTTCTAGGCAGGGTTTGGAACATTAAAGTAACAGTATCTACCACCACAGTCAGGCTTGGTGACCAAGATGGAATTTCATGACCCAAAATGGTGCCATGAAATATAGCTGCTGCTTCATGAGTCTTACTGGTCTTAACAAGTGGAGACAGGAGATACGGGAAAGGATAGAACGGGATGGAATAAACCACTAATCCATCTCAAGCATGAACCTACACTATGCCTGTTTCTGTACTCTTGTCATTGTTTTGGGCTTTTCTGGGTGATTTTTCTGCTAACTTCAACACTTTAGGGAATATACTTGGTTTTCCTTATTACTTAGGGGAGGTGCCATTTCAAAGGACCACCCCATGTTGAACAGAAAAAAAAAAGATGTATTGAATGAATGGACCTTGAATATTGTTTCTTTCCTATTTTAGAGTGAAATTCGGTTATTGGAAATTTTTAGCGAGTGTCCATCCAAAATAAGTCATTGCTATAATTCATTATGTGACATTTCAGCAAGCCCAATGGAGACAGTGGGTGACATTGTAAAGGGAAGGCTCCCATCTTGAAATTTGAACTGCCTGCGAAGCCTTCCAACTGGGAAACTGGAACCTGGTCACTGAGTTCCTGTTAGGTTATAGTCTGTCTCAAACCAAAATCCTGGAGGTGGGTGCAAGAGCAGGGACTGTGACATGCTTGAGCTACAGGCAACAACGAGCCTCTCTGATGTCTTCTCCTAAGGTTGGGCAGAATTGCCCATCGACTTCAACAATTATAAGGGAAAGTAACACCTTCATGGGTGCCATGGCTGCCATACTGTAGAACCCGGAAGAGAGTGACCCATACACCAAACCCAAGTGTTTTACAAGTTTGAGGGAGTCCGAGGGGATGCATGTGCACATCTGGCCCCAACTGGTGAGCTGGAGGCCATGGCAGCCAGGCTGGAGGAAGCACTGGGGAGTGTTCTATTAGTCCAGTGGTTCTCAAACTCGAACATGTTTCAGAATCACCCAAAGGCAGTTACTCAGCATGGGGCAGGGCCCAATAACCACATTTCTAGCACATTTCCAGACAACGAAGCTGGTCCCAGGACCACACGCTAAGAACCACTAGCTTGTTCTTTCACTGCCCTCCTACTCAGGCTGAGGAGCAGGGGGATGGATTGTACCCCTGGAGCTGAATGGCAGCACGGCAGCACTGTCTTTGCATGGTCCATTGTGTTGTCTGCACAGTGATGTGCCAAGAAGGGGCTCATGATCAGTTTCTTCATGCAGTCCTTGCACAGTCTCCTCCCTGACAAGGTGGATGGCTCTTTGTCATTACTAATTCTCTGAAGACAGTCATAAAATACAATGATAAAGAAGCAACGCTGTTAGAACAAGCATATAGCCTCCCGGTTTGAAATGCTTTGAAAACAAACCATAGCCATAACACAGATAACACACTTCCTATTTAAATTGGTCATTCTAATTAATTCCTTTAAAATCCCGGCATCTATATTCGCAGCTCTCTTGTCACAGGTTTGGCCACTATGTCCTCAACTCCAACGGTGCAATCCTCTTCGGTGTTAATGGCCTCTTTCGTATTTCTTTCTTTTCTTGGTTGGGCTGTTCTGAATTGTAGATAATCTTTCAGTGTTTGTGGCTAAGCCGGTTTGCTGTGCCTGCCCTGGGTTATTTTTCATAAGATATCTGGAGGAGAGACTTTCCAAAACATGCAACTCTTCCTTAGACGTGGTTTTTGCCAAATCTTGTTTCAAAAGTAATCCTGGATCTGACAACTCTGAAGCTGGCAAAACCCTGACAGCTTTGCTTTTTTCCACTATTATTTCTCTCGGGACTAATCGATCACTTCCAAGAGAAACTCTCCTGTGGTGGTCGAAGTCTTCCGCAGAGCTGCGGTTCCTGCGTTTCTGTTGGGTTTTGGCCACTCGTGGACTTTGTTTTGGACATGGTGATGCTGACTCACAGCTACAGACGGGGCTCCTGCTTAGAAGCCCTGTCTTTAACCGCTCCCCAGGATGAGGTTTTTGCTGGCCACTAGTGTCTTCTGGCTGGGTCTGATTAACTTTTTCCAGCTTTTGAACAGGAAGCCCCCAGTGGCTCTCAGCTGCCTTTATGTAATCCTTTGCTTGTCCCATGGATTCTGATGGGGGACTGGAGGAAGCCTGACCATCATTCCTCCTCCTTGCTATCTCTGCAATCACTGAGTCACTAGATGTTTCCACAGTGTCTCTTCTGGTCTGCGATTTGCTCGTGACACTGCTTTTTGTTTCAGTTCTTTTCACGCTGAAACAAACAAAAATGATTTTATGGTTTGTAAAGCTGTCACTGCACTGTTTCCTCCAGATTCCCTCTACCACAGTTCCTACACCTGAAAAAGGAGGCAGGCACTACCTGCCTTCTCACTTCCCCAGCAAATCTGGAAACACTCCCCACCACAGGTGTATGTTTCAATGCAGATTGAATCAAGCAAAAACCTTCACATATTCCATTATACATGATACTGCTTATCAATCATTGGGTTAAAAATGGATTTATGATGGCGTTCACATTTTAACTAAGGCAAATAGGTATTCATTTCCAATGTTAAGGGTCAGTACTGCCTATATACTGATTTTTTTTTCCAGGAGTAGACTCAGGTTCTGTGTACACAAATGTACACATACACACAATTTCTACTTGTGAGTAAAGAAAAATCTTCTGGAATTTCTCTCAGGCTATTTCAAGATGTTACCCAAATACAACCACCATTTAGCTGGTATCAGGTTTGTTGATCAAACTTGATCAACAAATGGGAGTAGGACTTAGTTAATATAATTTGAAATGTCCTGGAAGAAATTTCAGATAGTCAGCATGAAAGGCAATAAAATACAATCGTGGAAGACAAAAGAGTGTCGATATAGCTGTATATAAGCCCCTTGCTCCTTACAGCATGCACAACAGACAATGTAACTTCACTCTGATGATAAAGTGAACTTTGAGGGGCAGGATAGAAGCTGCACAGGGAGAATTAGAGACTAAAGATATTAACTTCAGCATATATTTATAGGTTTGTGAATGGCAAGAAATTTCCTCAACCACCAAAACACTGAAAGCTGAAATATTTAGTTCAGCTAGCTTCAGTGTGAAAACAAATACATGTAATATTCATGTTCTTACTGTTGTCACCAGGAGCATGAGGATTATCGTAATTATATTAAAGTCAGAACAAGGATCTTAGGAAAGGAATGTATTTTTTTAGATCTGTCTGTAGTCCCTCTGAAAGTGGTATGAAACACACCACCAACAGGTGCTTTTCATCTTCAAAGAACGTGTCATTAATTACTCCTTGCAACACACCTGTGAAGCAAGGATTCTATCCCTATTGTCCAGAAAGCAAGAGAGTCAGGAGGGAGGGGAGAGTAAGTACGTGACGGAGGGGAGTTTGTGCTTCAGTTCCAGGCACTCTGTTTAATTCTGGACTTCATGTTATCTATCCATACATAGAGACAGGCAAAAATGAGAAAAAGGAAACACATTGCACCTACATTTCTTTCAGAGCATTTCTCCGGAGCTTTGCACTGGGAGGAAGTGAACTCTCTGCACACTCAGCAAAGTAATCAGACACTCCATGGAGAACTCTTTCTGTCTACTCCAAAAGATAACAAAGGTTCAACCAGAAATCTATTAGCTGAACATGAGAGAAAACAGTTACACTCTGAATGCCCCAATGAACACATTTATTTTTGTAAAGACTGAATGAAACTGCTCAGTGGTAAGCTATTTTAACCTTTTTTACCTAGGACTTTATGGTTAATTGTAACTTCTTTTGGACTCCCAGTCCACATTTCATACATTAATATGCATCATAAACATACAAAACTGTAAGGCAAATAATGTTGATTCCAAACTATCTGGGAACTCTTGGCCAATATCTGGTATCTGTGAGGCTCAGGCTGTGACAAAAGCCCCAGAATCCTACTGTGTGGGGCAATGTGCCTGTGAGCTCTGTTCTTCTAGCAAGACCTGGTGACACAGTGGTCTACACCCTTATCACCCTAAGAATTCCCCATATTTTCTCTATTTGCAAAAATAAAGAATATTTTGTGGCTGGGCGCAGTGGCTCACGCCTGTAATCCCAGCACTTTGGGAGGCCGAGGCAGCCGGATCACGAGGTCAGGAGATCGAGACCATCCTGGCTAACACGGTGAAACCCCGTCTCTACTAAAAATACAAAAAAAAAATTAGCCGGACGTGGTGGCAGATGCCTGTAGTCCCAGCTACTTGGGAGGTTGAGGCAGGAGAATGGCGTGAACCCGGGAGGCGGAGCTTGCAGTGAGCCGAGATGGCACCAGTGCACTCCAGCCTGGGCAACAGAGCGAGACTCTGTCTCAAAAAAAAAGAATATTTTGTCACACCCAAGACCATAGCAACAGTCAAATCTTTTAATATTGGTATTTTGAAAACTGTAGTTTGTGATTCTTGGCTACTAAAAAATTCGGGACTTTTTTCCTTATACTAACCACCACTCTGGTTTTATATAATTCATAGATTATCTGCCTATCTAGCCTTTTGTGTTCCCATGGAAGCATCATAAGGAAGTAATTATAAAATGTAAAAGCCTACCTACCTTGCCAACATTAACCCATTTCATGCTTTTGGAATCTCTTCTCCTTTTGGTTATCAAGTAGATAATCCATACAAGGTGTTAACTCCTCACATTTTCTGAGAAACTAAGTATTCTTCTCCATCAAATTCCAATAAAATGTTGCTACCACCAGAAACAGCTTTAGTAAGTTGTCAGTAGGTCCTTGCTTTAGACCTACACTGGAATTAGCAGTGACAGCCCCAGAGTACCTGGTGGGTGGCAGCCATGAGTACCGTGCCTGGTTATCCTACAAGCCGAGGGAATGTGCTTTGCCTAATCACTGCCCTGCACCACTGAGGATGGGCTCTTCACACTCTTCAATTGTGCCTATCCATCTCAGACCTGGGCCAGTGTCACTCAAAGTCATATCTGGTTATAACTCAAGTGAGTTTTAAGCTAGTGAACAGAATATTCTAGGTTTTGTTGGATTTTATTGGATTATAGTCCCTTTTTTTTTTGTTTTCTAAGACTTACTAGTTGGCCAAAATGAGTGACAGCTTAAAATTCAGATGAGAGAGAGAAAGAGAGAGAGCGAGAGGAATCGAGATTTATGTGTGAAACACTTCTAAACATGCCCTATAAGTACAGTAGATTCTCCCCTCACAGCCACACCCTGTAAGTGCTGTATTTTCAGAGCTGAACAATTAACATAAGGAGCATGAGTCAGGCTTTGAACAACTCTGTGGGAACCAGAAAGCCTTTTGCTATTAGGAATGATGTAAATTCCCCAAGGCTGGAAGAAATCCACAATGGAAGGCAGACAGGGTCATAAATAACAACAATGAATACTGCGTATGCCACATAAAGTATGATGCTGCGATAGTGACACTCTTTCAAATCTCGTATTAAATTCAATCACTGCCTTTATTTATTTTAAAAATTCAGTTTAAAGAGCACTATGCATTTCCTACGGGAACTTCAAAAACTCCTTTAAGAAGCAGAGCAGTCGGCTCTCATCCCAAATTCCTCTGACAACAATGGGGGAAAATGTCCTTGGAAGAAAAAGGACAACAGAAAAGGTGACAGAGTGACAGGAGGAAATGTCCTGTTCAAAAAGTGTAAAATCTGTGACTTAGTTTTCAAAAAAAAAGAAAAAAAGAAAGAGAAAGGCAAGGCGGGGTCTCCTGCTTACAAATTAAAACCACATTTGGCAATTTGTTGAAGGAGGCATATTTACATTTGTATGAAGACTGGGTGGGCAGGAAAAAAAAGATTAGACTCCCTCTTCAGCCCCTGAGCTGTCAGGTCTCATTAGAAATCTCTTACTCTAACATTTCTAGGGTCAATTAACTCCGCTTTGTCTCTAAATCAGAGCCTCTGGTGCTGCTCCCCTCCCCCGCCCCCCCAACCCCCAAGCCCCCAAACAAGTATTCCTTAGGAAGCAGCTATCACCTGGGAACAGGATTTCCTAAAGGGAGTCGTCCTGATTACTAAAGGCTTCTCACATCTGGCATCAAAATGCAATCTGAGGCTTATCCGGAGGTACAACGCCAAGGTGCAGATATATAATGTGTGCTAAGAGGGTTGCAAGTGCCTTCTGGGCTTACGGGACAACCCTACTACTTTTCAGATTCTGCCATGAATAATGATCCCATCATGTCTTGTAAAGAATGAAGATAAACCCAACATATTCAAAGAGGCTACCAAAGAGCTGGCCATCCAAAGTCCAGAATGGGACATTCTGAGTCCATGGAGACTCAGGTATTAAAAAATTAGATTAACCAACAGGATCTTCCAGGGCCTTCATAAATGATTCCTTACGACCTGGAAGGTAGCTCTTACACTTGGGCCAAGGAATAAAATTCTACAAATATCATTCCTTGGTATACTCCATTTCCAGCCATCTGCCTCATGCCCACCCTACCTCCTATTTTGTTTTACTTTTTGGTTATACTTTGAAGATTTTTGATTCGAAAGTTTCTCTCTATAAAGAATGTCAGTACACAGTTCTAGGGCAAAACCAGACAGACATAGGGCAAAGCCCTGGCCTCTAGGGAGATACCCTCCCTCAGCAACCTAAGCAGCCTAGGCAGGCCACAAGGCAAGGGATCAGGACTTTTCTCGATCTTTGGGGGTACTCTGGAGACCAGTACCCCAAGGATGAAGACAGTCAATGCACATGTCCCAGTACAGAACCAAGGGGAAGGCTGAACAGATGAATGTTTGAGTATGACAATGGGTGATATTACCCTATTCCTGTATGGGCTGACCTGGGAAACACATTTTAAATTCCAGGATAGAAAGGACTGCAAAGAGAGTCCCCACCAGGATGAGCTAGGTGCCTAAGATATCCTTCTTGCCTCTAATCAGAGAACAGGCTGATTTGAGATGCAGTTAGAAATACTGGGCCAGGCGCAGTGGTTCATGCTTGTAATCCCAGCACTTTGGGAGGCCAAAGTAGGAGGATAGCTTGAGCTCAGGAGTTCGAGACCAGCCTAGGCAACATAGTAAGACCTCATCTCTACAAAAAATTAGCCAGGCGTGGTGGTGTGCACTTATAGCCCCAGCTACTCAGCAGGCTGAGGTGGGAGGATCACTTGAGCCCAGGAGGTCAAGGCCGCAGTAAGCCATGATTGTGCCACTGCATTCCAGCCTAGGTGACAGAGTAACGCTTTGAAAAAAAAAAAAAAAAGAAAGAAAAAAGAAGGAAAGAAAGAAAGAAAAATAAATACTGGGCAATGTTTAAGTCCCAAAGGCACATTGAAACTGTGGATAAACCAAGGAGTCACCCCACAGTAACTTACTAAAAACTGGTTTTGAACAGAACACTGTTGGATTAATGGGAGACAGGGAGAGAAGTTGGCCTAAAACGGCAGAGAAAACACCTGCTCTTGAGCTTCCAACCTCCTCACGAAGTCTGTAAAGCACAGGAGGGGCTCCCGCAGGCCAGTGGGAAGACTGGCTGCATCAGAGGCACAGAGGGAGCCTTTTGAAAATGGAGATTCCCAAGACCCATCCCTGGAAGTTCTGATTCACAAAATCTGGGATGGGGCGAGGGCATCTATATTTAGGTTCCCGGGTGATTCAAAAACTGCCGATATACATAAAACAACACTCAACAAGGCAGAGCAACAGATAAACAAACACAAACTGGTACAGTGAGACAGCCTTTTGCAAAGTGTGGTCCGTTTATCCCATGCATCAAAATCATGTGGGAAGTGTGTTTAAAAATGTTCTAGGTTCCACCTCAGAATTTGGATCTCTACGAAGTGGGGTCAGGACATGTATATTTTGGGCAAGCCCCTCAGTGATTCTGATACCCAGCAGAATTATTGAACTTCTGCCCTAAAGGCACACAGAATTGATAACTGAGCAGAATCCCACAGAATAATCCAATCAGGCAATATTGAACTCTGTACCTGGCAATGCTTGAGGCCCTTGAGGGAAAGGACCTTGGTTTCACAGAGCCCCTATCTCAATGGAGAAGACAACAAACAAACAAATAAACATATGTCAGGTGGTTATGATGTTATGAGGAGAAATAAACATCTAAAGGGCCATGGGGTGCTATGTTAGATATGGTGGTCAGGGAAGGCTGTGGTAGGTAACAAGGTGGGCTTTACACAGAGACCTGAGTGAAGGACAAGCCACAGAAGCAGATGGGGAAGAGCATTTTGGGTAGGGGGAAGAGTGAACACCAAGGGTCTGAGGACAGAGTATGCCTGGAAGGTGCAGAAACTGGAGCGTAAACCAGGGGAAGAGGTCGGGAAGCAGGAAAGAGAGGGGTATGTGTGTGTACTGGTGGTGAAAAGGCAGATCTTGTGTGACTTTTGTAAGGATGGCATATTTTATTGTGAGGAAGATGATATACCCATGGAAGCTTCCTAGAAGAAAAGGGACTTGACATTTTATTTATTTATTTATTTAATTTTTTGGGGGGGACTTGACATTTTAAAAGGAATACCTTGGGCGTTGCAGAGGGACAAGGTTACAAGGAGGAAGACTAGTGATGAGGCCTTGGCAATGATTGATTGATTCAGAGATGATGGGTCTTGGAGAAGAGCCTGCTCCTTGGGGAGCAGTGGTTAGAATGGAAATATAATTTGATGGGAGACCCAACACAATGTGCTGATGGATGGGATATAGAGAGTGGGAGAAAGAGAAGTCATTGGTGACTCCACAATCTTTGGTTTAAATAACTGGATGAAGGAAGTTGGCCTTTACCAACACAGAAAATATAGTAAATTTAGGGTCAGGCTTGGGGAATAAGACCAAGAAATCAGTTTTAGGCATTGCTATGGTATGACTGTGTCCCCTCCAAAATTCAGGTGCTGCCAATGTGATGGTATTAAGAGGTGGGGCCTTGAAGATGTAATTAGGCCATGAGGGCTCCACCCTCATGAATGGGATTAGGTGTTTTTATAAAAGGGCCTGAAGGAAGGAGTTGGACCTATTGTCCTTCCACCTTGTGGGGACACTGCTCCTCCTTTCTGGAGCATACAGCAATGAGACATCATCTTGGAGGCAGCGACTAGACCCTCACCAGACCCCAACCTGCTGGTGATTTGATCTTAGACTTCCCAGCCTTGAGAACAATAAGAAATAAATTTCTGTTCTTTATAAGTTACCAGTCTTGGGTATTGTGTTATAGCAACACAAATGGACTAAGATGATGTAAGCGTCCTCCTGGATATCTAAATGGAGGTGCTGAGCAGGCAGGTAAGACACAGGTTTCTGGCAGAGGGAGGTCTGAGCTGTAGACACAAAGCAGGGAGGTCTGAGCTGCAGACACAAAGTCCTCAGAGTCAGTCAGGATGAGCTCTACTAGGAAATGACTTTGGATGAGTAAAAGAAGTTGAGAAGATGAGGAGGATTCAGGAAAAGAGACTATGAGGGAAGCATCAGTGAGGAGGAGAAAAATCAAGATAGCATATTGCTCCTGGAGGCAAGAGAGAGTGACACGGAAGTGAAGAATGAAATGCCAATGAAAGTGACAACTGTATGGAACACTGCTGACTGGTTATGAGTGAAAACTGATCACTGGAAGGAAGGTGACTTTGACACAAGCTGTTTTTGGTGAAGTGCTGGGATCCAAGCCTACCTGAGATGGGGTCAAGGGAGAAGTGCAAGTGGCTGCATTGGCACTTCTCCAGTATGAAGGCAGACTGGAGACTGAACTCTCCAGGAGAAACAGAATGTGAACTGTACGAGCAAATTGAAATTTTCTACAGACCCATTAAAAGAGTAAAAGGACACTTTTAAAGGTGAAATTACATTTCAATAATATATATTTAACATAATATAAAATATAATCATTATAGTACGTGATCAATGTAAAAAATATTCAGATGTTTTATATACTAAGTCTGCAAAGTCTGCTGTGCACTTTAAACTTGGATTACATTATTTCTGACTTGCCGTATTTTAAATACTCCATAGTCAAATGTGGCCAGTGGCTACAAGTACTGGCCAGCACAGGTCTAGACAACACCACTTTGGAAGAATTTTGCAGTAAGGGAGAACAGAGAAACGGGGGCACCCACCACTGTCACCCTCAATACAGCTTGGTGAGGCAGATATTAACACCACACCCCAGGGTCAGATGCTGCTGGCTAGAACCTGGTGTGACATGGACACACAACATGGGATGGTAACACCCCTACCCATCTGACAAACACGGCCTATGTTGGGAGTGACTTGCAGCCAGCTCTCCAGCAACTGGCTGAAGGCTCTAAGACATTAATATTAGCTGAGGTTGGAGTTTATGGTGGCAGATCTTTGGGGCCATGTCATTAGGTTACTGGTCACTCCAAGAGTCCTTGGGGTGCACCAGCCAATCCCAGCTCATCCTGACCACATGGCCCACCCCATATGATCCTCCTAGTATCCTTCATAGCCATACTGGAAGCATATGGCAGAAGCTATCCCACCAAACTCTTGTTTTTAGGATTGTAAAATGTCATGTGAAGGCAATAAAGGGATGAAAAAAAGCTATTCAATGTCTTTAAAATTGTTCCCAAGGTAGGACTTCATGAATTCTGTCTTCATCTTTCGAGAGCTGGATCTGTTTTCTCATGGTTATGTACATGAGTTTCTTCTGATTCTGTTACATTCAACCCCAAATGAAAATAATTAATGGCTGGCTTTACTGGGTGCTGGGCGTGCAACGCGAGGCCTCCGATGGCGAGGTCCGACGAGGCTACCACAAGGTGTCCCTGCAGGTACACCTGGACCGGGTGGGCAAGGGCGACAAGGAGGACGCCACCCGCTGCTTCCAGATCCTGGAAAAAGTCTATTCCATTCTCGGTGACAGAGAACAGAGAGCAGTGTATGATGAGCAGGGAACGGTGGACGAGGACTCTCCTGTGCTCATCCAAGATCAAGACTGGGAGGCGTATTGGCGGCTACTCTTTAAAAAGATATCTTTAGAGGACATTCAAGTTTTTGAAAAGACATACAAAGGTTTGGAAGAAGAGCTGGCTGATATTAAGCAGGCCTATCTGGACTTCAAGGGTGACATGGATCATCAGATCATGGAGTCTGTGCTTTGCGTGCAGTACACAGAGGAACCCAGGATAAGGAATATCATTCAGCAAGCTATTGACGCCGGAGAGGTCCCATCCTACAATGCCTTTGTCAAAGAATCGACACAAAAGATGAATGCAAAGAAAAGGAGGGCTCAGGAAGAGGCCAAAGAAGCAGAAATGAGCAGAAAGGAGTTGGGGCTTGATAAAGGCGTGGGTAGCCTGAAGGCAGCCATTCAGAGCAGACAAAAGGATTGGCAAAAGGAAATGGACAATTTTCTGGCTCAGATGGAAGCAAAGTACTGCAAATCTTCCAAAGGAGGAGGGAAAAAATCTGCTCTCAAGAAAAAAAAGAAATAATGGAATTTTTCTCTTCAAAGGTCCTTAGGTGTAAATTGATGCCATTGTAAGCAAGGTGCAGGCAAGATTTGAAGGCAAAAAGCAATTCAACTCTTGAGAAAAGGTGTCTTTCCAGCCTGAATTTTTCAGATTGACTAGACCAAGCAGAATCTCTCAACCTGATCTTAGTATTTCCTAGAAAGCACTTGACATTGTGTGAGGTCTCACCTGAAGGAACTTGGTGGTGACAGTTGGGAGGGTGGAGGGAGGCAGTGTCCTTCCTGACAGCACTTGCCTCCATGGATCTTCTGTACACAGCACTCTTATCTAGGATGTGGTTCTGTTCATGCCGCTTTCTGCGATGTGCGTGTCTGTTAGAATAGGCTCTCTACCCAGCTAGAACACCTTCCAGACACTTGCTGGACAGCTATCTTCCACATACTTCCCAGTTTACATTTGGTCTTAATGATCTTGAATAGATCCTCTCTTCATTTTACTTAGCCAGGTTTTGTACTGATGTACAGGTGTTAAATTACTTCAAGCATTTTTGTAAGATTTGTATATGATTAAATAAAAAAGGTAAAACATGATGATTAAAAAAATAATAATAATTAATGGCTGGGCGTTGTGGCTCATGCCTGTAATCCCAGCACTTTGGGAGGCCCATGCGGGTGGATCAGCTAAGGTCAGGAGTTCGAGACCAGCCCGACTAACATGGTGAAATCCTGTCACTACTAAAAACACGAAAATTAGCCGGGCGTGGTGGTGCATGCCTGTAATCCCAGCTACTCAGGAGGCAGGAGAATCGCTTGAACCTGGGAGACGGAGGTTGAGGTGAGCCGAGGTCACGCCACTGCACTCCAGCATGGGCAACAGGAGCGAAACTGCATCTCAATAATAATAATAGTAACCCAACCAGAGTATTTTGAAAGTAGGCAATTCACAGTAGAATATTACAAAACATAGTCTTAGGGCATATTCAAAATGTTACTGCTTCTCGATTCCTCCTAATCACATCTGCTGAGAATGATACACCCAGAGTTGATTGAATCAGGCTGAGGCTCCTGGCACACGAGTCCCAGCACAGAGGTGAAACGGAGCGGAGTCTAAGGTCTCATGTTCATTGTTGGCTTGTCCCAGGGCCAGCTTCTCAACCCCTTGATGGTTGGTTTCTCATCTACCTTACAGGACTGTTTGGGAAATTTAAATGCAGTGAGGTGTAGGAAGCAACTTTGGAAACTGGAGAGTGTTGAACACATTTTCAAATGTGATGCCTTCACAAACCATGTGGGGCTGGAGAGAAGGCAAGAGTGCCTTGTATTCATGAAGAACTCATATGATTCCCAAAGTCCTTTTCCCAACATCTCATCTGGGCCCCAAGGAGTATTCATCAGGGCAGGTATTGTCACTATGTGATGGATGAGAAGAATGAGACCCACAAAGACTGAGGCCATGCATGTAGTCAGGGGCAGAAATGAGTCTAGGAGGCCTGCTCCCTGTGCAGTAGTACTCTCTTCACTTTGCCCAATGGCCACAGTATCATTTGCCATCATGGTTAGATATGGACTTATAGAAAGAGAAGAGCACTTTGGCTCCAGTCCCCTCTTGGTCACTACCTGACTGTGATATTTGGACAACTGACATATTCTCTGAGCACCAGTTTCTTCATCTATAAAAAGAGAGATGATGATAATAATGCCTCTATGGTGGATACTCATTCAGTTCCTGGAAGCAATGTTCAGATTTTGTCCTGGAAAATCACATCTTCAACCCCCATCCATGTCCATGCATTTCAAGAGACCTTGTTTCCCTACCTGACTCCAAAAACTGGCCTGTGGCTCAGGCCAATCAAACTACTGAACTAACAAGCCTCAAAGAGATGCATCAGCCACAGCTGTCCTGGCAAGAGGCCTCACCTCCCCCTGCTGGAAGGATATGGACCTGAGGCTGCCGGGACCAACCACCACACATAAGCTGAGAGTGAAGCCAACACAGTGGAATCTGGAGCCAAAGATGGTGAGAAATGGAGTCTTAATGATATTCTTTGTGTCTCCGATCAAGCTGTACCTAAAGCCTGGACTTTTCAGGGGCATGAGACAAAAACCTTCCTTTTTTTGCTAAGCTGCTTTGAGTTGGCCTTGCTGTCTCGTGAAAACGAAAAGGTTCAAGACTGATACAATCTCTTCTCAGGTTTGTTGCACTGAATAGGTTATTGTATGCGACAGCCCTCTGCAAATAATTAAAACCTTCTGCCAACATTAAAAGCAGATTAAAAGTGTAATATATTATCAGCTTATTTGGGGGGCATATAATAATGTTAAAGTATGAAACTGGAACATTTTAATTTGTAATGAGGCAAAAAGAACGTTACAACCATACTTTAGTGGACACCTCATGATTTTCAGGAGCATCAGCGATGTGAAATATGACACATACGAAAGCCTCAGTTAGTTACAGAAAAGCAGGGCAAACAGAGCATGAATGACAATGACTACAATCCCAGACCACAAGGCAAAATGGCTGCGCAGAAGCCACCTGTCTTTAAAATGAGGGAGAAGTCTCTCTTTCCTAAATTTCACTAATAATACTTTTTAAATTTTTTGATAATAACTAAGTAAAAAGGGCAAAACAGGTGGGACAGAGTCGCGATGAATAACTAAAAGAAAAGATGGAAACACACAAGCATGTATGTATTGACTCAAGGGAACTGAGGCAAACAGGAGGTGAAATGAAAAGTGGCATCGCATGAATTCCACTGGGACTGAAGTTGTTTTTCTCCAAAGATGACAATGATGATGGACATTTGTTCTGAGACCAAAGGCAAAACACTTGGCACAGGGGCTAGCACCTGGTATGTGAGTCCGCGTGAGACATGCACGAGGCAGACATGACCTTCCCCATTTCAGACTTGAGGATACTGATGCTCTGGATGGCCAAGCCATCTGCCCAGTTCCCACAGTGAGGGGCAAGGCCTTCATTCCACACGTGTCTGGCCCAGAGTCCGTCCTCTGAGGACTTCACTTCTCTGCCTTCCCATGAAAAGGGCGGGTCTCTAAGGGGAAGTGAGCCAGGGCTGCTGATAATGCTGTCATTTGGGTTAGTAGTGAATACTCTCATTTTCTCTTTAAAATCATTTTTTAAAAGTTTTCTTTTCTTCTGAATTGATGCCAGTGAAGCTCTTGTGTAGATCTGGGGAAGCACCCATAAGTGGCTGCAAACAGTATCACCCTAAACATGAAATCGGTGAAAATAATCAAGGAAGTTATTTTGCAGGAAGTATACATTTCACAGGGATTTTCCAGTTTACATTCACCTACCCTCAAGAACCTAAAAATATATCCTGACCAACCTTAGCCTCTATGCTTAAATCTCTGGTGCCAAACAAGTGTGACAAACTTGGACATTTTGACGAATTTATGGGTTTGGGCCAGCACTTGACATTGTGAGGCTTATCAACTGTTCTGAGAATTGGATAGAAGCTATTTAACTTTGACCAGAAAAAAACATAAAAATACACATTTTTTTTTAATTTTAAGGAATTCATGAATCATAGGCTAGTAACTCCAGTTTAAAAGTAGAAGGGAAACATCTGTAAAAAATAGAGAAAACATACTAGGAATTATCCAAGGCAGAGTTGGGCCACTTTAGGAGGTCTTCTTGTTAAAAAAAAAAAAATGCCTTCTCTGACAAAGGCCTGTGGTTGAAAAGTGCCAACACCTGTGGGAAGGTAGACAGCCCTCTTTCGGGATGATGAAAGAAGGATAATATCTTTCCTAACATCTCACCTGACTGAGCGTGTGGGCCTGAACAGGGACGTGGTGGAGAGAGGTGGGTAAACATGAAGTCCAGCTGCGCAGGGAGTAGGGCTAACCAGAAGAGAGCCCACAGTAGCCCTGGGCACTGATGGGAAAAGGGTCTAAGAGCTAGAGAGAACACACCACAGATGATTGTCTCATTTCAAAATTCTGCTCTGAGCTGGCCTTCTGCCCAGGGATGTGGAAGGAATAGCTCTTGCCATTTCCCTGGGATACAGATACTAAGGCCTCCTCTTTCCAAGACTCAGAGCTCATGATAGTAACAGCTTTTGTGAACTAGTCTGGGAACCTCATCCCGTTATGACACTGTATCCTTGGGAAAATGAGTACTGAATTCTAAATCATCTGCTTACTAATGAACTCTCTGTGCTATCACTGTGGGTGTTCTGATGAAGATGGGCTTTTAGGAATTCAAGCCTGAGAAGTCTGCTGTCTCTTGATTCCTACGTACTTTAGAGAGGTGACTGGGTTTTTCCTCCAAAGCCGTATCTCAATGTGAGTCTGCTGGCAGCTACTGGAAATCGAAGGTGTTGAGCTGGGTGGTCGCTGCTCCTCCTCCTCCTCCTCTTCCTCCTCTGGATGTTGGTAAACAGAACTCCCACTGAAGGTCACCAGTTTTTGCCTTTAGCGTGTCTCTTTCTCCACCACTGACTGGCTGGCTAAATAGGGGTTTATCACTTAACTCTTTGGTACTTCAGTTTTTATAGCTGCAAAATAAAGTTGAGCTGGCAAGTGGAGAAAATAATTAGGGAGTCGAGTTTCTTGGGAAAATATTAATAATATAAGCAGAACGATAGTGTCAGGTATTTTTCTCCTTTCAAGCAGGAAGGAGAAGATTGTACAGCAGTCTGTTAATGTGGCGTTAATTGCATTTAAATGAAGACTTCTTCAGAGAAGAAAGGAAATGATGTTGATAAAAATTAATACTGTATAAGTGCCTTAGACTTTCTATGACCTTTTTTTTTTTTTTTTTTTTTTTTTTTTTTTGAGACAGAGTATTGCTCTGTCACCCAGGCTGGAGTGCAGTGGCGCAATCTCGGCTCACTGCAAGCTCCGCCTCCTGGATTCACACCATTCTCCCACCTCAGCCTCCTGAGTAGCTGGGACTACAGGCGCCTGCCACCACATCCGGCTACTATTTTTTTTTTCCTGTATTTTTAGTAGAGATGGTGTTTCACTGTGTTAGCCAGGATGGTCTCGATCTCCTGACCTCGTGATCCGCCCGCCTCGGCCTCCCAAAGTGCTGGGATTACAGGCATGAGCCACCGCGCCTGGCCTTCTATGACATTTTAATATTCATTATTTCACTTGCTCTTTAGGAAAACTTGAGAACGCTGTACAGAAAGTATCATGTTTACCTTTGCTTAACAAGTTAGGTGACTAGTGCTCTTGTGAAGCCAGATGACTTGTGTAAGGTCATCAGTGAATAAGGGGAGAGGCAGTGGTCAAAGCCAGGTCTTTACATTTTAACTCAAATCCCTTTTCCAGTTGTTCTATTCCCCACCACGTTTTTCCTAATCAAATCTATCAAAGGGGTCATCAATGGAGATCACGGGCCTCTGCACATGCAAAGATACACTATGAGAAAAAAACCACAAAGGATTGGGGACAGAGATACATCCTATTCCAACTTATCCTATCTAATGATCCTCATTCATTTAACCTATCCTATTCTACTTCAGCAAAGGGCAGGTTCCCTTGCAGGAATGGCAGTGGTGGGAGGAGGCACAAACCATCTTTTTCACAAATACTGCTGGCTAAACATTTGGGAAGATTTCATTATTAAGAAAAGAGAACAAATTTCATTATTAACAAAAGAGAACTCAGGTTACTGTAATATACAAGCAGAAGACAATCTTTTAAAAAATGATCTCACCCTAGAGATTTTTTTTTTCTTATTTTCTCCATCTTAGTCTAGAGAAACTAACCAACAGAGGACATCTTCATCCTCACTACCAGCATTTTCAGAGGGTCATCTCTCTGCCAGTCCCTATAAGGGTGGGTGGGGATGGTGGCTATCCAAGGAAAACAGCCCATCGTAGGCCACTTGCTGAGGGTGTGGCCCTAATCTATTCCTTAACTATCTGTTGAACATGTTCTGACCCTGAGCCTTGGCCTTAACTGATTGGAAAGGGACAGGGCAGTCAGCCTTGGGAGGGGGCAAGCACCATGAGAATTCTTTCACACTAAACAGTAGTGTGACTTAAGAGAAGTGTTCTATTTAGTGCTTAAACATTGTCTCTTGGCAGTATGTCCCACTAATCTTTCTACTTAGATGATGCTAGTGAGGACTAGCCTTGTGCGGCTGATGCAGGTCAGCAGAACCTTGATGGCTATTTTGGCCACAACTCAAATGAAGCATAAGGCAGAGAACCCAAATATCTTAGTGTCATCAGCGAAATCCAGCTGCTAAGGGGCAAAAGAGAGTCTGCTCCCTACAGATGCCTCATTGTCATGTGTGCACTGACGGTGTGGCAGAGGCAGACACAGCTCGGCTGTCCCTTAAACCTAAAGACTATAATTAGCATAATATTGGTCACTACACGGAATAAAAAGGACCTCATATCATAAACTAAAATACATTCCATAAAAGTATCAGAAGAAAATACAAGTATTTATCTAATTTGAAAAACATAACACCAACATCATCGAAAGCAGAGATCATTACAGAAAACACAATTCTGAGGAAAAACAATGTATCCTACCATACAGCACTGACATACAAGTGAAAGGAAAATAATAAACTCACTGAGAGTTACTTTCCTTACTAGATAAGAAGTCTTCATGTAGCAGAGTTTGTCAAATACAAAATCATCAGTAAAAAAAATGGACAGAAACGCATAACTGACAAATAGGGTCCTAGTTAAAATACATACACACGGACCTCAGTTTATTAAGTATGATGTATGAAGAGATACCATCCAGATCACTAGCAGAGACTTTGCGTTCAGAGTTGTGGCTAATTTTTATTTTCTTTATATATATTTGGATTAAAAGCTTTTTTGCACAATGAATATGCACAATATTGGTCATCAGCTATTAGGTAAAATCTAAGTTCATAACATTGTGGAAAATGTGAAATATGAAAACAGCCTCTCTCTACTCAAGGAACTTTCCCTAGTGCTACAGGAATCTCTTGTTAATATCTTCCATGCAATTCACCACTAGCGTTGTTTAGAAATAAGAAAAATAAATTTTTTTAACTCTATGATAGATCATGAAAAATCTGGAAAAGTCATCCACTACTTATTTCATTTTCTAAACACAAAAATAGAGAATTCTTTTCTTGAATGATCTGATTTATACTTATGCAAAAGTTAAAGGATTCTGTCATGAGGGTACAAACATCAGTGCACAGTCAAATGTTAATTAGCTTATTTCTTCTGTTCTAAAAACATAAGGCCTATAATCTTAGCTTATAATTTCTATTTACATCTTTCTTAAGATCAAATATAACTACCCTGGAAGTTTTTCTAATCATAATTTTTTAATCTGCAAGAAAATTTCTTCTTTGTGCAAAATTATTTTGTAGTTTTTATTTAGCTACAGTTTTATTTGCTTCCTCCAATAGAAATCCCATGTGAGAAAAGATTTTTGAGATAATTTGATACCCTCCCCCTTGAATGAGAGGAGGGCTATGGCCCACAAAGGGCTGGATTATGCACAGCTGAGGACTATAACAGCCAAGCTAAAAATAACTCAGCCTTCAATAGTTTATTTGAAGTGAAAATGAGTCTAAACTCATTTTCACTTCAATTTTGTATTCAAAAACTAGAAGGACATTTCTTTACCACTAAACAGTAGTGTGCCTTAAGAGAAGCAGCTGAGTTAGTGCTTCAATATTGTTTCTTGTCAGGATGTCCCAGTAATCCTTCTACTTAGATGATGCTACAGTGAGGACCTAGCCTTGTATGACTGGCCTACGTCTGCAGAGTCTTAACAGCTATTTTCACAACTTGAACCACAACTCAAATAAAGAGTATAAGGCAGAGAACTCAAATATCTTAATGTATATGTCCACTTGTAGGCAGTACTAGCACTACAAATCATTTTTTAATTTCCAAAAGGATCACAGACTTTGAGAGCTTCGGTTTAAAAGTAAAAAAAGTAGGGCTGGGGGATTTTGGACTTTCCTTCTGAGGAATGGCAGAAGAGATCCAATGGAACCCTTAAAGATACAGGTGCAGAGTGGAAAAATATTTAGGAAAAATGGAGGCCCTATTTGAATGACATATTTAGGTCACCAGGATATCCTTCAGCAGCCTTGATCTGCCAAACTGTAAGCTCCTTGAGGGCCAACACACTTTCTTACTTTTCTTTGTTTTCCTGGTGCCTACCAGAGTTCCCAGTATAGAGCTGGGACTTAGCAAATTATGTTAAAATGTGATGGTAAAAACAGATGGGAAGGCTGATCTCCAGAGACTAGAAGGAGTGGCTGTAACTAACACACAATGAAATAGTAGCTTTGTCCTGACCCAGAAATGTCCCAGATATATACAGAGTTCTATGGTTATTTACACAACTTTAACAAAGAAATAATAAATAATTTTAAATTTCCCAAAGGCTCCAGGACTTTACATCTGAGAAAGAAAACAGTTTCTACATAAGCTTTTGGGTTTGTAAATAAGAAAATATTGTTGGAATGGAATGTAGCTGAGTGCAATCAAAATTCACTTTATGTTCTTCATATTTCCAAGGAAAAAAACGGTGAGGAAAACACAAACCAAATAAAGGTAAAAACTCTCAAAAGACTCCCCAGTCCTATATCTAGCAATAGGTCAAAAACTGAGGCTACAAGAGTTTTTAGATTTCTTATGAGAAACTCTAGTAAGAAAAATACAATGACTCATTTCATAATAATGCCCTTTCTTCCCAAAGTACACATCACAATTCCCACATCCCTAGCACATGGGCACTCTGTGCAGAGCTATTGCAACACAGAGGATCTCCCTGCACCAAAGTCCCTGAGTGGACAAGAGAAACGCCAACAGTGACAGCAGGGACAGACCTCCCTGGCGCTGTGGTGCTTAGGGGCAGCGTGGCTGCATTCGCTCTGCTCCGTAAAGGAGGGGGATTACTCCCTTTGTACTGCCTGATCTGGAACAGCAGTTCTTTTGTGCAACCACCTTTAAGTACTGGGGAGCTAAGTGCAGCTGGCTTCCTTGTCTACAGGTTGAAAGAATCCCTTGACAGAGGAGTTTTGAATAGACGCTCCCAGATTTCCTAACAAATTGTCACTTAGACATTGAGAATCCAAAAAAAAAAAAAAAAGATGAAGGAAAGGGAATGTGAGCTCTCAAGGCTACAGCACGAGTAAGGCACCCAGGCTGTTGCTCAAGTACTAGTTCACTCCTCTGTCACTTCTGTGGCTGCAGAAGAGTGAGTTAAGTCAATAGTTATACAAAAACAACTGAAGTTTATTGCCAAAGAAATCTCTCCAACATAGCTACCGCGGGTACCAATTTTCCCAGCCTTGCCCAGTCAGATGTTCTTGAGAATCGCTATCCAGAGAAAATGAGACGGATCCTGCCCTTTGGTGAATATCCATGTAAAGTGATATAAGAATTCAAAGCTTGAAGGAAGTCCAGGGAATACTCACAGGAGCCTGACATCACTGGCTGTGGGCATTTGAAGTATAGAACAAGTGATAAGAATGCCTTCTCTCAGGCAGAAGGCAGTTCTGGAAGGGAAGGGCTGTTTATTGATCCTTAAATAGCTGAGACAGGCAGACTCTGTAGAGGTCAAATATCAATGAGAATTAAACTACAAGACACTTCTGGTGGAAGGATGGTGTAGTTGGCTTGATGGGCCATTTGTGGGAGAGGGACCTTTACTTGACCTGGGTCTTTTATTGCTTCTAGTAACAACAGGCCTGAGGAAGTAGTGGGCTGGAGGCCTGTGAGGAGGGGAGGTGGCAGAGGTGAGCAGGCTAGGCACAGGGACGCACAGAGCTTGAGCCCCGAGATGAAACTGTTGAGTAGTGCCAGGCTTTAGCTGACATATGTGGCTGGGAAAATGCATATGTGAAGAGACAGAGGTGGAGGAAATGAGCAACTGAGGAGACAGAAACTGACCACAACTAAAGACAATCACTCAAAACAAGGAACGAGCCTCATGATGGAAATGGCATTTTCCTCATAAGTTAATGTGGTTAACTCTGGTCATGTTATCACTGGTTATCAGAACATCTTAAAGATAAAGAAACTGAACTCACTCATGTAAAAGGCTTAGACTGGTGAGATTTTCAGAATGAAAATTCTCAATGTTTAGGAAGTCCTCCAGATTATAGGATTTATATGACAGCCGGTATAGAAAACTTACATCTGTATAAATACCAAGGCCCCTAAGGGGGATAATATTTCATTTGTATTGAGATGTTTTAATCCCTCCTTAATAATTTAAGATACTAAGTATTAATATTACATATCAGATAGAAGATCTAATTTCTCCTGTATTTCATTTGAAAGTAATAATACTTTCTGGAACAGTTAATTGTTGTTTTCGTAAACCCATAGATCAATTTCTTCCTTGCTCTGAATCAGTTAAGCTATATTATATTTTAGATGTATGCCAATGGCATTGCCACTTTAGTATTTCTTAGTTTACGAAGATAACTCAACATCCTGGAAATATTTCAAAGGACAAACTTAATACTTTTCACCAAATTTGCCTCATTCATTTAATGTGTATTCTTAAGAGTTTGACTGATGGATGAAGAAGAGGAAATATGAACCACACTGGCTGTTGCAAAGGGTTCCTCTGCACCAAACGCAGACATCTAAATTTAAATATAAGTTCTCTGCTCTTTACTTTTCCTGGGTCTCTATTCACCCTTGTAGCCTCTGAAACACTCTTCTTATGTATTTATTTAAGATGAGATAAGAAGCTGGTTTTAGATGATGTGGGCCAAATTTCAGATTTCATATGGATTAAAAAATAATAAACATCAAGGGTAATCTAATATTCCCATAAATTATTTTAGAAGCATAATAATCATGTCACACTTCATGGCCCGGTTAATGTCTGTTGGAGTTTTTTTCTGTTTGTTAAAGATTCAAGTCATATGTCCCTGTTTGTTAAAGATTCAAGTCATACATCCAAAAATATGAAAAAAAGTCTGTGTAGAAGTCAGGCAGACTGGACTGTGGCTGCAGCAAACACACACATGTGCAACAAGGAGATTCTCAAGTGTATATGTTCAGCTTAAAAGACAAAGCAGTCAGCTGCAATTCTGAGTCAGTTTTATCTATTTGTCTGAAGAGACAACTCCAATAAAACAGAAGCAGGCCCTGCTGGAGCTCAAGACTTAGCATGAGAAAAGGGAGACAGGGAGACAGAGAGACAGAGAGACAGAGAGACAGAGAGAGAGAGAGAGAGAGGGAGAAAATGAACCCTATCAGCTATGAAATAATACACTGGGGAAAAGTACTGGTTCTCATGAAAATGTCGGTGATTCACCATGGAATAAAATTTAAAAGCCACTGACCCCAATGAAAGCCTCCAGTGGAAACATGTGGATTTTGCTTCATTTCACTTAAAGACTTTTCTTTATTTCATTTAAACACTATCATAAGCACCATCACAGCTTTTGTGATGTGTTGCTTTCTCATTTACAGTTGATATGGAAAAGGTACTGCTGATTAAAATGGTCTTCAGGAAAAGAAGAACAATGCACGAATTAGTTGATATTACCACGTAAAACAGGTAGGGCTTCTTGTTCCCTTAAAACATGCGCTGGGTGCTCATCAGCTGAATGACAACAGCAGACAATTCTTGTTTTCTATTTTTTACAGTAACTCAGCATTTAAGCAGACTTATTTGTTTATAGAATTTTTTCATACTCACCAAATCTTCATTCTGATTTGCTAAAAGATCACGACTGAATGCAAGCTGACTGACACAAACCACAAATCTGTCAGGGAATACACAGAGTTCTGTATAAAATGAAGAAAAACAAGTTTAAAGGTGTCAAAAAACTATAAACACAGAATAGTCGTTCCAGATTTTTGTTCATTTTAAGTTACTGCAATATGCACATCCATATAAAACATACGTCTCTTCTCTCCTCCCATCCTTTCAAGTGTTTGCCGTCAATAGGGCAGGGTGAGCGCAAAGCTCTAGGGAGAGCTGACGAGGCTGCAAATTGGTCCACCTGCGCCCCGGGACCATTACATTGCAGGAAACCCCCAGGCAGAACCTCTGCACCCTCCCCTCTGTGTCAGTCAGCTGTTTTCTGATTAGAACTCCTATTTAGAAAATAGGATCAATGTTTTCAAAATGAGCATGTAAGACTTTAGAGGAAGAGGAAGAATATTAGACAAAATCTAAAAATGTGACCTATCAATGTTTTTCCTAGTTACTTTACTTATCATCTCCTTGGTTAGCTAGTCTTAGAGAGCTCCCCGACCCTGGAGGGCAAACTACTAATCTGAAGCAGGCTGGGAAAACAGCAGCTTTTCTTAGGAATTAATGATCCAACTATTAAGAAAATGGTTAAATATACAATAAAGATGGTAAAATTACACCATACTCACAGTAATCTATTATTGCTGCTTCTTAAAACAAAACCACTGACTTCCCATTGGGAAAGACTGAATGAATCACTGAACTGGACTCCTCGGCATTCAATGAAAGGAAGGCAAGATGGTAATGACATCTGGATCTTTCCTTTTCTCATCTCTCTGTCCATCCATCCATTTGTTCGCCAGCCTCCAGCTACCCAGGCATGATGTCTGGAGTGATGCTGAGCTGATGATGCCAACAGTGTATGTTCCAGGTGGGTGGGGAGGGGGCTCTTCTCCCTTTTTCCTACTTGGTTGACTGCTTGAATATTTTTATGATATACATGTCTGATATTTGTGATAGAAATTAAGTCATTTTTCTAACAGAGAACGCTTCCCTCTTACACGAGACCAATTTCTTTTTAAAGATGGATATTATGAATCAGGTGAGTAAAGCCTTTTAGGTACACTGCACATGATGGCAATGACTGAGGTAATAAGGTATCTCAATTTGATGTACCGCTTGGAAGCCAAGCAAGAAGGTGTCAATTACATGGACACAGAATTTAAACAAGTTAACACCTTACACTACTAGACTAGCTTAAATGATCCCAAGAGGCCCAATGAGTTGTTGTTCCAGTAACAGCTCTCTCCTTATCCCGTCAACCACTGCTGTCTCCTTGGCAGTCACTCTCCCTATTCCAAGTTATCCTATTCAGAGCAGCAGGTTAACAGTTCTAAAAAAAGAGCTCCACTCATCCTGCTCAAAAACCTACCATGGCTCCCCAGTGCCCAATATTCAAAGCCCTCCATGATTAGGGATTAACCTGTTGTTCTGGTCTCACTCCCAGTTAGCCTTCCTCATGAGGAAAGCCCCCATTTCAGGTGGGGGCCTGGGTGTTTTTCAACTTTGACCCCGTGTGGGCATATGATATCTGGCTAGGTGACTAGAGATGGATTTTGAAAAGCCAGAAGAACAAAATTAGCAAAGCAGTTAATATTTATTCATTAGTTCTTAAAAGATCTTATTGCGATAAATGGTATATAGCCTTTTTATCATTTTATGGGAGGGAAACTGAGCCACAGAATTCATTATTTGTCCACCTCCCCCCCCCCCAAAAAAAATCATAAAAGTGAAATACAACAGTTCATTAGTGGATCAGAACTGGAATTCAAAATTATCAGTTCTATCAAATAATTCCTCCGTATTTGCATTTGTTCCTCTGAAAAGTAACAATGTTAGAATGGCAGATTTTAAACATTTTGGTGCTGCCAGGTATTAACAGAAAGCAACTTCTGTACCCTTTTGCTCTGTTTAGGTCATTATTGAGAGTTGTACTATTTTAATATCTAATTAAATATTTAGGCAATGATAGTCCTTACCATAAAGGGCACAAGTACAAGGTTAGCTGACTTATTTTACTAGAGAGTTGAACAAAGTGGAAGGGCCTGTTAAGAAAGCAGTATATCTAAGGCTGGGCATGTTGGCTCATGCCTGTAATCCCAGCACCTTAGGAGGCCAAGGCGGGAGTACAGCTTGACCCCAGGAGTTTGAGACCAGCTGCAACACAGTGAGACCCCTTCTCTACCAAAAATTACAAAAAAAAAAAAAAAAAAGCCAGGCATGGTGGCACACACCTGTGGTCCCAGCTACTTAGGAGGCTGAGGTGGAAGGATCATTTGAGCCTAGGAGGCTAAGGCTGCCGTGAGCCATGATTGCACCACTGTACTCCAGCCTGAGTGACAGAGTGAGACCTTGTCTCAAAAACAAACAAATAACAGCAAAAAAGAGAATAACATATTCGAGCAGAGTTTACAGTTAAGAAAATGCAGATAATCATGAAGATTCCACAGCAAGCCTCTATATGTTAATTTTTTAAAGTTCCTATATCATATCTTACATATATACTGAAATTGTCCATGGAAGGTGAACTAAATTTTCTTTCCAGTGCTCAGATCAACCTGGAGAATGATCATTAGCTTCTGACTTTACTGTTGCTGGCTGGACAAGTTTGAAATCATATCCTTAGTGGACATCTAGACTTGGGGAAGTGATGGGGGAAAGTGGCCTCATCACACACCTAGGGAAAGCTCTGAGAGCTCAGGGCTGGGAAAGAGCTTTCTTGTGTACACACCTGCTCCATATGCCAGGGCTTTGGTGTGCACAGACAATACTGAAGTGATTCATAGTTCAACTGTGTTGAGTCACTCTGAAAACTCAAAGAAAGTGCTGAGATGCATCAGGAAAGGAAAGCATGATGTGGCCCAGCTCACTGTTCTCAGAGAGGCAGTAAACACAGTACAAGGTGGGAGGAAAGAAATCGCAAACTTTCGGACACACTCAAGACATGAAGGCAATGAAGCAAGTGGGACTCTCCATTCCTTAATTTTCATCCCTTCTCCATCTAGGGCAAGCAGATTGTGTGAAATGTCTGACAAACCAAGAAATCGGCTTCTTACCAGCATTCTGTGTGCTCCTGATGCAGCGAAGGCGTATCCCTCTCTTGAGGAAATAGGCTGTGATTTGAAAGCCATAACCTGGAAAGTGAAAGGGAACATCACTAAGTTAAAAGTTTGTTTGCCGCTAAATCTCTGGGGTTCAGCCCAGTGCCTGCCATAAAAGACACATTCAATAGTTATTTAGCAAATGAAGCTGAGTGTGATGACTCATGCCTGTAATCCCAACAATTCGGGAGGCCGAGGCAGGCGGATCACTTGAGGTCAGGAGTTCGAGACCAGCCTGGCCAACATGGTGAAACCCTGTCTCTATTAAAAATACAAAAACTAGCTGGGTGAGGTGGCGGGCACCTGTAATCCCAGCTACTCAGGAGGCTGAGGCAGAAGAATCATTTGAACCTGGGAAGTGGAGGTTGTAGTGAGCTAAGATCACTGCACTCCAGCCTGAGTGACAGAGCGAGACTCTATCTAAAATAATAATAATTAGTAAATGAAAGAATAAAGGAATTAACAGAGGGCTTCTCTTGAGAGGCAAGGGTGAACATTACTATCTTGCCTCTTCCAGGAGGCCTGACTATGACGCCTGGCATAGTCCCTAGTCCCTGAAGCCCCTCAGTTACTTCAACTGTAAAACGAAATAAATGAGGTCTAACGTACTTTCAGATGGGATAATTCAGTCGGAGCTTGCGAATAGATCTTAGCCACCTTCTCATACTCACTGCTTATTAGCTCATAAAAAGAAGCAGGTCATACCTATTTGAACATGGATGTATTTTGCCTGTAAATAAATTAATTCAAGTATGTCAAAATCTTTATATAGAATGAGATGAAAAGAAATACGACATGAGTAAAAAAATAATTTCTCCAACTCACCAGAGTGGCCTAAGTGAAAGAGACAGAGCATAAAGTGTTGGCAAGAATGTAGGACAACTGGAATTCTCATACGCTGCTGGCAGGAGTACAAATTGGTACAGCCACTTTGAAAAAAATGCTTGAGTATCTAAAGCTGAACTTAGGCATGAACATACAGTGTTCACAATAGCACTCTTCACAATAGTCTCAACCTGGAACCAACGCAAATATCCATCAACAGTAAATTTTTTAATGGGGATATAGTCACACACCGAAATACTATAGTGCCTCTAAAAATGAATGAGCTACAGTTACAGGTAGTAACAGAAATACATCTCACAAACATAATGTTACATGAAAGAAGCCTGATCCAGAAGAGTAAATGCCATCTGTGAAAATGGAGACACTATCATTCGTCTCATAGGGTGGCAACAGATTTTCAGATGATTCACAGAAAGTGCCAGCTTAATTCCTTCCTCTCTCCCTTTCTCTTCTCTTCTGGCTTCCCTCCAGGTATAAACTACTTTGTTGATGATTTTCCTGAAATCATAGTAAAACCGTTCCTGGTTATCGCAGTCAGCAGTCAAGTTATTTGGTAGAAGAATCAGAAGCAAAAGCTTCAGCAGAGTGGGGTGAGGGTCCCCCTCTGTCAAACTGGAGTGGCCAAGAGTTGCAGGAAGTAATCTCTAGGACCATCAGATTCTCCAAAGTCCATGACTATGGTTGGTCTGAAATAACTTATATAAAGAATACAATTAAAGAAGTTTCCACTTTCATATTCAGTATCCTTCCGACACTCCTGTAGAAAGACCCAGGACATGAGTGACCGCAGACTTGATGCTGTCTAAACAAGCGATGGCTCTGACAGAACAATTGCTTTAGTCATGCAGATTGTGCAAGAACAGTGACATCTATGAAAGGATAATCTCCGGATTTGCTGAGATAAAATAATTTTTTCCTAACACACTTGAAAATAGATTGCATTTCAGTCATGTGGCTTTCTTCTGCTTAAAATGTCAAACAAAATATACACACCACTGACATTACTCTGAGTGCTTTAAAACAAATACGTTATTTCTTAGGTCACTGAGAGAATGGAAGTCATTTCTACATCTGTTTATTTGTCCAACTGCTGAGGGAAGAAGTGGAATCCTTAACAATTGGCGACTCACAAACACATACAGCAAAATTTAAAAGTATTTTTCAAGTATTAATTTATAATGCAAGTCTTCCAAAGAACTGAGAAAAAAAAAGTATAATATCTGTTATTCTACCTTTGCTGATCTATAGCTCTAAGTGATTAAGATTCAGGAGGCATGTTTGAAATTTCAAAAATCTTCTTCCTATGCAAAATCTTTAGCAATAAAATGTTATTATCAGGCCCAGTGTGGTGCTCATGCCTGTAACCTCAGTACTTTGAGGGGCCAAAGTGGGAGGATTGCTTGAGGCCAGGAGCTCGAGACCAGCCTGGGAAACATACTGAGACCCCGTCTCCTTAAAAAAAATACAAAAAAACATTAGCTGGGCATGGTGGTACACGCCTGTAGTCCCAGCTGCTCAGGTGGCTGAGGCAGGAGGATTGCTTGAGCTCAGGACTTCAAGGCTGCAGTGAGCTATGATCACCACTGTACTCCAGGCTGGGCGACAAAGCAAGACCCCATCTTTTTTTTTTTTTTTTTTATTTATTTATTTATTTTTTTTATTATACTTTAAGTTTTAGGGTACATGTGCACATTGTGCAGGTTAGTTACATATGTATACATGTGCCATGCTGGTGCGCTGCACCCACTAACTCGTCATCTAGCATTAGGTATATCTCCCAATGCTATCCCTCCCCCCTCCCCCCTCCCCACCACAGTCCCCAGAGTATGGTATTCCCCTTCCTGTGTCCATGTGATCTCATTGTTCAATTCCCACCTATGAGTGAGAATATGCGGTGTTTGGTTTTTTGTTCTTGCGATAGTTTACTGAGAATGATGGTTTCCAATTTCATCCATGTCCCTACAAAGGATATGAACTCATCATTTTTTATGGCTGCATAGTATTCCATGGTGTATATGTGCCACATTTTCTTAATCCAGTCTATCATTGTTGGACATTTGGGTTGGTTCCAAGTCTTTGCTATTGTGAATAATGCCACAATAAACATACGTGTGCATGTGTCTTTATAGCAGCATGATTTATAGTCATTTGGGTATATACCCAGTAATGGGATGGCTGGGTCAAATGGTATTTCTAGTTCTAGATCCCTGAGGAATCGCCACACTGACTTCCACAATGGTTGAACTAGTTTACAGTCCCACCAACAGTGTAAAAGTGTTCCTATTTCTCCACATCCTCTCCAGCACCTGTTGTTTCCTGACTTTTGAATGATTGCCATTCTAACTGGTGTGAGATGATATCTCATAGTGGTTTTGATTTGCATTTCTCTGATGGCCAGTGATGATGAGCATTTTTTCATGTGTTTTTTGGCTGCATAAATAAGACCCCATCTTAAAAAAAAATGTTATTATCAGGAAGGGGCAAAATCTGAAGTTGACCATGAAAGCTACAGTTTTGAGTCCAGGAAGCCTGGTATCTGAAGATACTACTTGAGTGACAGCTAAATCCTATTTGGACTGCTGAACAATCAAGTCTCAATATGACACCTTCCCCTATAGAAAAAGAAAGCAGTATAAGGCAGATTTCAAGTGATTTGTTACAGAAATTAGTAGGAGAAATGAGTTTATTGAAACCTTGACCCCTACACCTCCCACCCCAGGACAGAATTAAGTTAAAAGGAATCATTTCTAAATAGCATCTTGTTATTAGTGGTTTCAATGGAAAACCTGCCCAAATGGCACCTACAAGAGAAATGGCAAGTTTAACATGTAAAAAAGATTTGCACCTGCTTAATCCAAATTCCACTGGTCATATGAAACTTTGTTTAAAGAGAAACTTGAGGAGAGATTAAACACAAAAGGTACTATGCCAGTTCTTATGGCAAACTAAATTTGATCTATAAACAGAGAAAATTATTGCTGCTTGAAACATACTGCACTGAAATGCTTAGAAAGACGTATTTCATTTATTCATAGACAAAAGGCAATGATAAAGACTACATTCTTATCTTTGCTTTTAATGAAATCAACTTCACAGCGTTCAGGAGGCCACTGAGATTTTGTACTTACCCAGGGCTAAAGCAAAGCTCCACTACTCTCTAAAGCTAAACAGCAATTTGGCAAAGGATCCAAAAGACCTTTTGCTTTTCCTACTTGGGGCACCAGCTCCCAGCTCGCTATGCTGGTGTTTTAAATGCAGAAAACCTGAGTCAGCAGAGCAAATGGAAATCATAAAGTGATCATCTTTTCATCTGAAAACTACTGGATGATGGTATTAATATTATGAGGCACTTGCAAATCACATTTCAGTATGCCTGTTTCCTTGCTGGCGATTGTGGTGCTCCTAAATCTGAGAAGACTGTCTTTAGACACAAGAAGGGATTTGGATTAGAGGGAGAAAAAGCTTTGCAATAGAAACATCTTACCACCAGGCGTCTGCGGGTATGTGCATTTCCAGAAACAATTGATATTTTTGAATTGCTTAATGTAACACAATCATCTAGTATCAGCAAGATCCCATCTTCTCCCCTGGCCTCCAAGCAGCCCAAAAAATCTCCAGTTCTTGTGCCACCATTTGCTCTCTGTATGTCGTAAAAAGCTGTTGCACTTCTCCTTATCCTTCTACAAACAACCTCCAAAGCATGAAGCCTCAAATGATTACTTGTTACCACACTAACTTTCTTCTGGCTTACCTAAGTTGTTCATCAAAAACTACTGAGTCTCCTTAAAAAAAAATGGAGAGGTGGTCAGTAATGCATATGAGAGAAAGAAAGGACAAACCACAGTCCTCCTACTATTTTATTTCATATTCTGTCTAAAATAAGCTGCTCCAAAATGGCTCTACTAGAAATTTGCAGTCTTCATAAACAGAAAGGCAAAAATTACGACAAAAAAACTCAAATATGAATTGAACAAATTCCATCCTGGCTTAGCAAGGCAGTAGATTAGTTTCAAGTAGTACCATGTTCCAATGAGTAATGGTTTTAAGGGAGTGGTCATTTATTTGGGTTGTCACAGTTCACAGTCCCAAGACACTGAGAGCAAATATTCAATGAGAGATTTTACTGTAAAACTATCCAGCCTCACTTGTTTTCCAGGGGATGCATAGCTAAGGCGACTTGAGCTTCCCCACAGCTGCCAATGGGAGTCTGTGGTCTGGTGCGTAACAGTGGGAAGCCCTCTCCCACAGCTATTACGAGACCATTCATGGACAAGCCTGGGAAAATGCCTCTGTGTGGCTTGGTGAGCCATCAGGACCTCCAGGCAGGTGAATTCCACTTCATTGTGGACCCCACCCACCACCTGTGTGGCTCTCTTCCAGCAAAGCCTTCTCCCAAACTACAAGGCAGGCTCAGGAAGACCTACGATGCCCCTCAGTACTTCTCTCCCTGAGATGACTCCATTATTATCTCACACACAGTCTGAAACATTTCAAACATTCAGAAAAGTAGAAAAATAATGTCATGAACATCCCAAAACCCACCATCTAGATTCAGTAACAGTTAATATTTTGCCGTATTTCAGACACATATTTTCTAAACTGCTTCGAAGTAGACATCATGAAACCTTACTCCTAAACATGTGAGCATAGCTCTTGAGCAATAAGGAAATTCTCCTTCATCACCACAACACTATTATTACAACTGAGTATGACATTACCGATCAAATAACCAGCCTATATTCAAATTTCTCCATTGTCCCAAAATGTGTATCACTGATCTGATTTTCCTTTGAATCGGATCCAACCAAAGATCATGGATTTTAAGAGATGTATTTGCTTATATCTCTTTTAATCTAAAATAATCTCCCTTTACCTTTTAAAAAAAGAACTCTGAACTTTTAAAGAGATCAGGCTAGTTGTGTTATAGAACAACCCCATTCTACATTTGAATTTTTTTTTTGACAGGGTCTTGCTGTGTTGCCCAGGCTGGAGTGCAGTGGCACAATCACAATTCACTGCAGCCTCAACCTCCTGGGCTCAGATGATTCTCTCACTTCAACCTCCTGAGTAGCTGGGACCACAGGTGCATGCTACCACACTCATCTAAGTTTTAAAATTATTTTTAGAGACATGGTCCCACTATGTTGCCAAGGTTAGTCTTGAACTCCTGGGCTCAAGCGATCCTGCTGCCTGGACCTCCCAAAATGCTGAGATTACAGATGTGAGCCACTGCACCCAGCTAAGCTTTTTTTTTTTAACCTCAGTTGCCTAAACACAAAATTTCAACCTGCATGCTCTTTTAAAATCCCAGCCATTTATTAATTTTGACTTCTCCTTTAACTGCTGTAGGAAATTACAGGTTCAAACTAAAGCTTTAATGACAATTCAAAGACTGGCATACAGATGACCTGAAAATTTGGTCCTAATGATAATTTCAAAGAAATAAAATTATGGATTTGTAGATAGTTAAAATTTTGGTGAAGATGAGCTTACTTAGGTAGGTTGGATAGTGGTCTGATATTTGCTTTAAGAAAGGGCACTTTGTCACAATCAGATTACTATGTGCTAACCCGGAAGCAGCTCTGCATTGCACGCCAGTTCAGACATGTGACTGTTTCCAGTCTGAAGTCATGAGTCAGTTCTCAAGCTTGGTTGTGATTTAATAAGAGGACAGGAAGAAAGAGGCTGATACCAACTGAGTACTGACAGTATCTTGGGTATTAGACTAGACTAGGAACATATAATATACTTAAAAGATGAAGAGGCTAGGCACAGTGGCTCACGCCTGTAATCCCAGCACTTTGAGAGGCCAAGGTGGGCAGATCACGAGGTCAGGAGATCGAGACCATCCTGGCTCACATGGTGAAACCCTGTCTCTACTAAAATAAAAAAATTAGCCAGGCGTGGTGGCACGCACCTGTAGTCCCAGTTACTTGGGAGGCTGAGGCAGGAGAATCGTTTGAACCCGGAAGGCAGAGGTTGCAGTGAGCCGAGATCATGGCACTGCACTCCGGCCTGGGCAACAGAGTGAGACTCCATCTCAAAAAAAAAAACAAAAAAAAACCAAAAAAAAGATGAAGAATACGTGTGCTTTCAAGCTATTTCATTAAGGAAAAATGAAGTTGTAACTCATTACATCCCAAACTGTGTCACTCAGAAAGTTGCACCTTGTCCTTATCAAAAGGCCTAGGGTAGAAAGGGTAGGGAAATCATGAGTTTGATGCTGTCACTTCAAACATGAAGAGAGACTAAGTATGAGATGGGGCCTATGAAAAAGCCTTGATGGGGCCTTTGGAAACATGTTATGGGTCCAAGTGTGACCTCCTCTATTGCTGGTGATGGGTGGGGTTGGAGAAAGGGGTTGTTCTGTGGGAACTGAAAACCAAGAGTCCTGTCCCAAGTTTAGGAATATACATACAGGATCCTAGTCTAAGACCACAACTGGGAAACAAATTTGGTGGGTAAGTGGAATATTTGATCCTAGGCTAAAAATTTCACTTATTACCCAAGACATTTAGAGATTCCAAAAAGGTTCCCTTGAGATAACATTTCATGTCCCTAAATAAGGACAGTACTAGACTCTGAGTCACAATAAAGCTATGTCTATTTGATGCCAAAACAAATGGAGCATGAAATGTTTCATGAAAAAAAAATAAAATTATGAATAAAATCATTATTTATAAAATAATTCTTTGGAGCCAAATTTATTTAGGAAAAAACACACATTTTCTACCTTTTGACTTTGTAGGTAACGCCAGAGGACACATGTGCTACAAATTTCATTTTCTATGGGATCCATCAGAGATTGTTAACATGGAATAAGAAGGCTTTTCAGAGCAGACAAAAATTAGAATAAAACAAATTGAGAAATTATCACTTCAGATTTCTTCCCCATGTTGCTTTCCCACTTTTTTGTTTATTTAAAAAAAGGCCCTTAACATTAAATATGAAAACTGTGTTTGGATAACACGCAAGCATAGATGAAATGATATTCAAAACTATGGTTCCCACAATCATAACTCTGCCAGGCCATGCATAATGATAAGAATAATATAATACTGTGTACTTATAAAACTCAAAAGTTCTCTTTAAAACCCTTCACTCATCTTTAAATAACTATACATAAAAGAAACAGAGATTTTTAATAAGCCTTCTAAATGAGGTAGCTGCTTGTTTGAACTATTAGCTGTTCAAGCAGGCCCCTCTGCAATGGATTTCAAATTTCCTGTGCATACAGAGGAACACCAGATGAAGCATATCCTCTGTGGCCTCCCTGTCTTGCAGGGAATCCATTTCAACTCTGAGATTCTAGATCATGTGCAATGAGAAAGAGAGTTCATGAACCACTCGACTATTCTAACAGGACCATGGACCCAAAGGACAAGAAACAACCTTGGAAGTCTCCTAGTTCATTTCCTGTTTGTCAGCCAGGACCACATTAAAACCATCTTTTAAAAACAACACCAAAATGCTGAGTGAGAAGATGCTATACCTACCTATGCGCCACTTTATCTGTCCTTTATATGAACTGAGATTGCAAACTTAATGCCTGAGGGGTAAGACAGGTAACAGGAAAAGGGCTGGGTTCTGACTGGAAAACTGGAGAGAGCTCAGGGCTTGTTTAAAGGGGACAGCAGTGATTTCCAAACTCATCGGAAACTAGGGCACAGGGGTACCAGAAAAGCTGGAAATCCAAGTTTTTATGTGAAATCTCTTCAAATTTTAACTTTGCAAACAATTCAAACTTTTAAAATATATTGTGTGGTCCAAATAATATGTCTCTGAGAGCCAACGTAGCTTTATATTGTCAGTTTGCAATCTCTAACCTAAATTCTTCACACTTCAGTTGAATTTCTTTTTTGTGTGTCTTCGGCAGAGCTAAAGGAAAGCTGGCCACTACCAAATGCTTGAAGATAGGTATTCAGTTTCAATTTCGTCATTTATTCTAAGCTAAATAAACCCAGGTCCTTAACCTTACTAAACAGGGCATGTTTTTCTACGTTAAAATCATCTTTCTGACTCTTAGGTCTGACATTAAAGATACTCAGCCGGGTGCGGTGGCTCATGCCTGTAATTCTAGCACTTTGAGAGGCTGAGGCGAGTGGATTGCCTAAGCTCAAGAGTTTGAGACCAGCCTGAGCAACACAGCGAAACCCCATCTCTACTAAAATACAAAAAATTAGCCGGGTGTGGCAGTGTGCGCCTGTAATCCCAGCTACTCCGGAGGCTGAGGCAGGAGAATTGCTAGAACCCGGGAGGCAGAGGTTGCAGTGAGCCGAGATCGCGCCACTGCACTCCAGCCTGGGTGACAGAGCGAGACTCTGTCTCTAAAAATAAAATTAAAAAAATAAATACATACATAAATAAAATAAAATAAAATGATACTCAAGGGTTTGACTCAATATGGGGGAAAATGAAAAGATGATATAATTTTAGAAATCATTAATTGTATAAATGTGTGGGATCTGCATCAAAAAATTACAAAGTTTTCATAATTAATTAGGAAAAGGTCTTAAAAAGATTAATATATCATGTTCTCAACTGGAAGGGCTAACCATCATAAAGATGTGAATTGTTCCCATATTTATTTGTTTAACAAATATGTACCGAGTGCCTATTGTGTACCAGACAATTCCAGTCAAATATCACAATGAAACTGTTATTTTTTATGTGTGTAAGGGGAGGAGGCAGTTTGGAAGCTGCGAAAAATAATGCTAAATTTAATCTAAAAGAATAGACAAGAATAGTTAAAAAAAATTCAAAGTAAAAAAAATTTTTTCCTAATTAAAAGTAACATAGACTCAATGTATTTTTAAAAATCTAGACAAAAAAAGGTGTAAAGAGAAATGAATCTTCAACAATCCGACCACCCAGAGACCCTTTGTCACTTCGACTTTTGATATCTTCTAGGTCTTTTCTCAAAATATATAATCACATATACTCTTATTTCTTTCTACAAAAACGAAATCATATGATGAATGTTGTTTTATAATGTGATTTTTAAAAACCTCAGTACTATGAACATTGACTTTGTGTATGATACCATTTAGAAATCCGTTTTTATTCTTTCCCAAATGAATAATAAATTGAGTATTCAACAGAAGATCCCCACTGATCCCTGGTTGCCAGTTCTGTCATACACAGACCTCTCTTTCTGACTCACTTTATTCCACTAGCTTATCATCAGTCAGTTAACACTATGTTAATTACCTGAGCTTTATTTATAATAAATCTTAATCTAGTAGGGCAATTTCCTTTCCTGACTCCCAACATTATTTTTCTTCTTCATCAGGAGTACTTGAAGTTATTCTTGGCCTTTTATCCTTTTATTAGCTTGTCCAGTTGCATGAAAAGCCCTTTCAGGGTTGGATCAGAAAGACCTTGAATTTATAGATCAATTTGGAGAAAATAAACATCTTTATGATAATGAGACTTCCCATACATTTGACATGGTAAATCTCCTAATTATTTTTAATAACTTATTTAATACCTTCCAATAAAGTTTTTTTAGTGTTGTCATGTAAATGTTATCTCCTAAAAACCACATTTTTAAACTGCCTGCTGTTGTAACTGACTTCTATATGTTGTCAGCTGAAATGCCTATTAAATCTTTTTCCCCACCTTTATTGGGGTATAATTGATAAATAAAAGTTGTATACATTTAAGGTATAGAACATGATGATTTGATATATGTATCTATTGTGAAATGATTACCACAATCAGGCTAATTAATACAACTGTCACCTCATATAGTTATCTCTCTTTTTCTTGCAGTGAGAACATTTAAAGATCTCTCTTACCAAATTTCAAGTACGCAATGATTATTAACTATAGTCACCACAGTGTACGTTAGATTCCCCAAAACTTATTCACCTTATAACTGATAGTTTGTGTCCTTTGACCAAATCTCCCCTTCCTTCCCTCATTGACCCCTTCTCCTAGCCAGACTCTGTCCCTACCCCTGCCTCTGGCAATCATCATTCTACTCTCTGCTTTTATGAATTAGGCTTTTTTAGATTCTACATACAAGTGAGATCACACAGTATTTGTCTATGTCTGGCTTACTTCAGGTAGCATAATGCACTCCAGGTTCATCAGTGCTGACACAAATAGTAGGATTTCCTTCTTTTTTTATGGCTGAGTAATGTTCCATTGTATACATACAGCACATTTTTAAAGATGCTAGTTTCATTTCCTTTGTATATATACCCAGACGTGAGACTGCTGGATCATATGGTAGTTCTGTTTCTACTTTTCTGAAGAATCTCCATACTGTTTTCCATAATGGCTGTACTAATTTACACTCCCATCAAAAGTATACAAGGGTTCCCTTTTCTCCACACCTTCACCAATACTTATTATCTCTTTTTATAACAGCCATTCTAACAGGTATGAGATGACATCTCACTGTGGTCATAATGTGCATTTCCTGATGGTAAATAACGTTAAGCACCTTTCCATATACCTGTTTACAATTATATGTTTTCTTTGGGAAAATATCTATTTAGGTCCTTCCCCATTTTTAATTGGGGTATTTAATTTAGTTGTTTTCTTTCTTCCTTTTCCTTTTTTTCTTTGCTATTGAGTTGTATGAGTTCCTTATATATTTTGGATATTAATCCCTTATTAGATATATGGGCTTGAAAATATTTATTCCATTCTATAGGTTACCTTTTCATTTTGTTGATTGTTTCCTTTGCTGCACAGAAGTTTTTAGTTTGATATAGTTGCTTTTGTTACCTGTCTTTTGGGGTCACATCCAAAAAAATCATTGTCAGGACCAATGTCAAGGAGCCATTTCCCAACATCTTCTACTAGAAGTTTTATGGTTTCAGGTCTCACATTTAAGACTTTAATATATTTTAATTTTTGTGTATGGTATAAGATAAAGATCCAAGTTCATTCTTTTGCATTTGGATATCCAGTTTACCCAGAACCATTTATTGAAGAGACTATTCTTTCCCCATTTTGCATTTTTGGTGCTCTTGTCAAAGAATATTTGGCCATATACACATGAGTTTATTTCTGGGCTCTCTATTTTGTTCTGTTGGTCTAGGGTCCATTTTTACGCCAGTGCTATTCTGTTTTGCTTGCTATAGCTTTGTTTTGAGTAATTTGTATGTATATTTATTTTAGATTTTTCTGCATATACAATCATACCATGTACCAAAAAAGGGACTTTTCTTCATCTCCAATTTTTTCACCTGTATATTTTTTTCCTGTTTTATTCTTTGGGCTGGAACTCCTCCAGTAGAGTGTTGAATACTGCTGCTGGTAGGCATCTTCTGGTGCTCCTTATTATAAAGCTAACACTGTTAATGTTTCACTTACTACTGAGAACATTTGTTGTAGACTTTTTGTAGACATATTTCTAATTTTCTAAGAATTTTTATTATAAATACTGGTTGCTTTTCCTGTACCTTGTATAATTGTTACATGCATTGCTCTTTTTAATTTATTAATGTTGTAAATATTACAAATTGACTTTTAATGCTGAGCCAACTTTGTATGATATCATGATTTTGTTTTCTATATTGCCAAATTTAGCTTGCTAATATTTAGTTTAGGATTTCTGCTTTTATATTTGAGTGAGATTGACCTGTAATTTTCTTCTCTTTTATTGTCCTGTTTTTTTCTTTTCTTTTCTGATCCTAGTTTTTAGTGTCAAGTTATAGCAACCTCATAAAATGAACTGGAGATGTTAACATTTATTCAAGTACATAAAACTGGAGTTACCTAGTTCTTAAATTTTGGGGCGAACTGTCCTGGTAAAATATCTAGACCTGGTGCTTTCTTTTTTAACCAGTGGTTTAAATTCTTTAATAATCTATTCAGGGTTTATATTTATTCTTAGCTCACATTACCAATTTATATTTTTCTATGAATTTTTCTATTTCACCTTACTTTTCAAATTTATTGGCATGAAGTTGTTCTTAATAGTCTTTTATTTTAATTTCCACCTAATTTAATTATGTCTTTTTTCATTACTAATACTTCTATTCCTAATATTTCTCTTCATCTTTTTTTCCCTCTTTATCACAAATTACTGCATACCTATCATTAACAAGCTGTTAAGCCAAAATAAGCAAGAAACCATTAGTCTGGGGTTGTGTCTGTACCAGGAACCTTACATAAATAAGCAAACCAAAACTTAACTTAGAGGCATTCCTTGTGACTGATTAATTTTGAATGGAGCTTCAGCCAATCGCAGATAACCAACTAGCAAATTCGTTATATTAACTAGGGACTTTCTATTGAACCATATCCAAATAAGGCAAATGCCTAGCTATAACCAATCAAGTAATTTCTTTACTTTGCCTCCACATTCAGCCTGTGAAAGCCCCCTGCCCATACTGCTGGAACGGAGCTCTCAGAATCTCTTGTGGATTTGAGTGTTGCCTGATTCATGAATTGTTATTTGCTCAAATAAACTGTTATATTTATTTTGTCTAAAGTTTTTCTTTTAACAAAGTCAAGTGGGAGAAGGCAAGGATCATCAGTAGCCATAGGACTAACAAGAGAGAGATATATTCAAGGGACACTTCAGAGATAAAAATCAGAGACAGGCTTGGTTGTCAATGAAACGTGTTCAGAGAAGACTGATGACAATGACAATTTTTTTAAACTTTGTTGACTACATGAGTGGTAGCTTCCTAAGGTATAGAGAGGGTAGGTAGGCTTGGTAAGATAAACCAAGCTTTAGAGATGAGGATCAATGAGATTTCTGGGTGAAGCTGTTTGGAAAGCCAATAGAAATAAGGTGTGCAGTGGCTGGGCACGGTGGCTCATGCCTGTAATTCCAGCATTTTGGGAGGCCAAGGCAGGTGGATCACCTGAGGTTAGGAGTTCGAGACCAGCCTGACCAATATGGTGAAACCCTGTCTCTACTAAAAATATAAAAATTAGCTGGGTGTGGTGGTGTGCAACTGTAGTCCCAGCTACTCAGGAGGGAGGCTGAGGCAGGAGAATTGCTTGAACCCAGGTGACGGAGGTTGCAATGAGCCAAGATCATGCCACTGAGCTCCATCCAGCCTGGGTGACAGAGTGAGACTCCGTCTCAAAAAAAGAAAGAAAGAAAGAAAGAAAGAAAAGGAAAGGAAAGGAAAGGGGAAAGGAAAAAGGGGAAAGGGGAAAGGAAAAGGAAAAGGAAAAGGAAAAGTTGGAGTTCAGAGGAAAAGTCATGGCTGCAGATCTACTGAAGCAACTCTGGCCAAAAGGAAGAAAAGTCCATGGCAGAGCATGTCAAGTGAGAGATCAAAGGGCAAGGGCAGGACCACTGCTCAAGAGTCAGCAGAGAAAGAGGGGCCCGGCCGGGCGCGGTGGCTCACGCCTGTAATCCCAGCACTTTGGGAGGCCGAGGCGGGTGGATCACGAGGTCAGGAGATCGAGACCATCCTGGCTAATACGGTGAAACCCCGTCTCTACTAAAAATACAAAAAATTAGCCGGGCGTGGTGGCGGGCGCCTGTAGTCCCAGCTACTCGGGAGGCTGAGGCAGGAGAATGGCGTGAACCCGGGAGGCGGAGCTTGCAGTGAGCCGAGATCGCGCCACTGCACTCCAGCCTGGGCGACAGAGCGAGACTCCGTCTCAAAAAAAAAAAAAAAAAAAAAAAAAAAAAAAAAAAAAAAAAAAAAAAAAAAAAAAAAAAAAGAAAGAGGGGCCCACATGGAGTAGTTAGATCAGAAGAAGGCCAGCCACCATAGTGAAGTCTTGGAAAAGAGAGTTGAAAGATCAAATGCCAGAGAGCATTAGTGACAGCAGAAATAGAACAAAATACTCAGCTGGCAATTGAGAGGTGATTGGTAGCATTTCAGAGGTAGCTTCAGGGTGGAAGAATAAATGAGAGTATGAAAGAGGACACAAAACACAAACATCTGTTCTGGGAACTTTGCAAAGATGAGAAGCAGAAAACAACACAGGAGCTTCAGGGGAAAACATTAAATTAAAGAAAGATCATTGTGTGTTTCTTCTTTCATGTCACACTTCTGTTTTTGTTTCCCAGTTGCATGCTTGCTTGCTTTCTGCTTTTTCTTTTTATGTAGTCTGTTTTCTATTCTACATTTTCTATTCAGCATTTGTCTGTAACAGACATTCCTCTTAATTTTGTCACAGTCATTTGGAATTTCTATCCCATTTTATAAGGTGCTAGGTCTTTTACCCATTTTTGATGCATTCACTCAAGTCATGGATGAAAACACTAAATATTCCTAAAACTTATCATCTCTTCTACTTCCTCTTCCAGTTATTAAATAATCCACTATCAAGCTCAAATAAGCATCTGTCTACTAGTCTAGGGTCTTTCCAATTCCCAATCATGAGTCCACTGCCCATATCTAAATCACTTGGGAAATTTGAATCTCCAAGGCTGAGGTCTTTTCCAACCATACAGATTCCTGGATTCCCAGGCCCAGAGAACCTGGGGTGAGAGCCAGAGAACTACATTCTTTTAAAAGAGCTCCAGGGAATTCTGATGCTCAGACAGGTCTGGAAGTTACTGCTCTAAATCTTATTTTGTTGATTTACTGGTATGTTATAATGAAATTAGTAGTGAGAGTCTTATTAGAGTAATGGTAGTGCTTTGCAGAGTTCTTAGAAGACAAAAACAAAATGTAAGTTCTGTCAGTGAATATTAAGAGGTTATCCTAGTTCTTTAAACACAAACAAACAGGCCTTTAGCTGGATTCTATAGCAACAGTGAAGAGGCAAGGGGAGACAGCTAATTTCTAAGCCACTCAAGGCCTAAACTACTGAAGCAATTTATGAGAAGCCAATGCATATTAGCTCAATTATTATCACTCCTCCAGGGAATTTAAATGAACCGGTCTCATGCCTTCTTTGTTTTCTTTTCTTTCTTTCTTTTTGTTTTAACTACCTGCTGATTTGCGTTTTTATAGGGGAAAAAAAATCCACCATGTATGTGCTTTTTATTTTTATCTTCTATTATACAAGTCCTTAAGAGTTCACATAAGATGTATATTGGGCTGATATGTAAGCTTTATGATGATAGGTATGCAATAACTTACCATCTTAATTAAGGTGCTAAATTAGATCTTACATAGACTTAGATTTAAAAAGGAACTATGTATGCTAACACCCAGGTTTTATTGTGAAACATTACCTTGATATTTTTATCTTAATTGCCTGAATTAAGCAAAGTTTCAGAAGCCTATGTAAAGGAGTCTTTTAAATTTTGTTTTGCTTAAACAGTATTTACTAGTAATATAAATACCTAATGAACAAATCTAAAATACTGATTAATTTTAAAATCATAAAAAGCTCCATTTTCATTGTATATACATTGTTAGCGTGAAATTAGAAGGGATACAACCAGAAATCATGTGTTGCCAGATGAGATGCAACAGAAAACACACCCCACATACCACAAAGTATTCTCACACAAGGGACCCCAGCCTCATCAGGCCTGTGGCTCAAACCACCAATCCACAGAAAATACAAGGGGCTGGAAGAGGCAGGTTAATGCCACCATCCAGATGCAGCCAGCCAAATCCAAATGTGGGAAATTCCAGAGGACATTTGACCCGCTTTCTTAAATAAACAGATAGAAAAAAAATTGGGGATGAGGGCTCCTATAGGTTAAAGGAGGTGTTCTTCTATGATAAAGATAATCAACCGAGTGCAATGAATGTGGACACCAACCTTGTTCAGACCCTGAATAGAACAACTCAACTATAAAGGAACTGAAGAGAAATTCAGATAAATCTGAAGATGGACTAGATAGTTGATGACATTACTTTTTTGTCTTTAATGGCGCTTTTAACATTTTAAAAATCACTTCTCTTTTAGAGCCCTGTATGTTGAATCATTTATATATAAAATTAAATGACATCCAGAATCTACTTTAAAATAGTTGGGGGAGCAGGGAATAGATGAGCATATAAATGAAATAACATTGGCTATATGCTGTTTAAAACTGGGATGCTGGCAACAGATAAGTGGGGGTTCATTATATGATCCTATTTTTGTATGTATTTGAAATTTCTGATGTTTTAAAAAATGAAAATATTCTTTTAAAGATTTATTTGTAAAAAAGAAACACCACCATGAAAATATTCAGGGCCTTTCAAGATGATACATTTTTTTCTTCTAAATATTTATATTAATATAGACCCTCTTCCAAAGTCTCAGAACATAAATCATGATTAAAGCTTCTTTTTTTAGGTAATTTCCTAACCCTGAAAATAACATTTTATAAGGAAGGCAAAAGTATCTTTTATTATGTTGTGAACTATAACTATAATCTTTAGAATAATTTTTCTAAGTAGATAACAATTTAAAGGAAATCTAAACAAAAATGATCTAACAGGTGATTGTAAAGCTCTTATCTTCCTTAAGCTTAAATTATCATACTATTGTAAAATACGAACAATAACTTCACCCTGAGATTTTTAAACTAGTGGCCCAAGTTGAAAATACAGATTTATAGATACATAGTTATAGATACATATACGCACATCTTGCAGACTCAAGCCAGATTACCAACCTGTTAAGCATGGAATAGAAAGTGCACCATTCAATAAAAATATCACCTTGTAGTAAACAGGGCTAATCTCTAAAAACTGAATTGGGGAAATCTGAAAGCTGAGATAAAGGAAACCTTCCTGCTAAAAACATAGAATGCAGGTTTTAAAAAAACAGTTTAAATATGTAACGCAAACAAAATGGAAATATTAAGGAAATACCAGGAACAGAGGGAATTTAAAATAAGAGTAGGAAACAAACAGACTGACACTCTAATGGCCTATGGAGAAGTGTCAGATCAGGTGTCTGGGAAGGTCTAAAGCTGCATCCTGCCTGCACCCTGCCACCTCTCCAAGATCCTGGTCCCCACTCACTGACAGGAGTATACACAGCCCTGTCATTCCATGAAAACTTCACTTTCCTTTTATTTAGATATTTTTCCTTTTGTTGCACACTGAGAATTCACCATTCCCTGGGGCCTCACAAAAGCTCATGACATTTTATTATGCCACATTTCCCAGCTTCCTGGAGATCCACCCCACAGAATCACTTTTCATCACTGTCCTTCCGCTGTTACAAATGCAAATATTTTCAAGGCATTACTCAGCTCTCAGTCATCCCACTTCAGGTGAAGATGTTTCCAGTTACAGGGGGCTTTGATGGTGGACAGTGGCGTGATCATAGCTCACTGCAGCATCAAACTTCTGGGCTCAAGCGATCCTCCTGCCTCAGCCTCCCAAGCAAGTAGGACTCCAGGTGCACACCACCACACTCAACTAATTAAAAAAAATTTTTTTTTTGTAGAGATGGGGTATCACTATGTTGCCCAGGCTGGTCTTGAACTCCTGCTCTCAAATGATCTTCCTGCCTTGGCCTCACAAAGTGTTAGGATTACAGGCATGAGCCACTGCACCTGGCCTCTCCCTTTGTTTTACTAGAAAGTCCACATGGTGTGAGACTTTTCCACTTGGCATTTGCAAATACTTGATACTTTACAGTGCTTTGGGGTCTCTGAAAGAGGATCCTGGAGAAAGCTCTGAGTTGTAAAGCAATATCCACACAATCAAGGGTAATAATACACTACATCTTGTTCAAACTCAGGCACGTTCTGTCTCTCTCTTTTCTTCCTGGACTTGTGCATTTCACTGGTTTGCTAGGTTTGTCTTCATCTTTTCTCAGTGGCAGATGTCTCCCACCAAGGTTCTCACATCTAAGGTTCTGTATGAAGCCACCTGTAAGGTTCTGTATGAAGCCAAATATCACTACTTTTCAGGATTTTCTCAACATCAGCCCTGCCCACACCTCCTGCTATCAGTTCCCTGTCCCTCCATCTTGTCCCATGGTCTTCCCCAGGCTGCTGCTGCTCTCTACCACCAGCACCTACTTCTGGACACACTGCTACTCTGCTTATTTGCATCATTCAAACCCCTTCCCCATGCATTAGAGCAAGTCTCACTGTTTCTCAGCTCTCTCCTCAACACAAGCTTTTGTGGAAAAAGACTTTTTTGGGGCTCAGAAGAAAAAAAAGATTCCTTAGAAATGGCATTAAGGCCAACATTGTTAAACAAGTCTGGGCTGCACACCTTTGTCCGGAATTATTGTCAATCATTTCTATTAAATATCACATTCATGGTGAGCTATTACTGAGTTAGCAGTTTGGCAGCAAACTGGAGTATATATGTCTGTATATGTGAGGCATTCCACTAAGAAGGGATTTTACTCTTTCTTAATCTTGAAAATGATTTCAGTAGAGGAGTTCTAGGAGCCAGTATGAACAGGAAATGGTTATGCTTTTTTCATTCTGTCAAAAACCAGGTGCCCCTCAAGTAGTAATAATCGAATCGGAACCATCCAACTCATGCCACTTGCACACCTACCACATATAAGTATTATGTGAAGTCCTAGGGGTATCAAGAAAAATGCTCTGCTCCTGAGGGACTCAACTGAGGGCAGAGGGAGAGACAGAGGAGTTAAAGGTAGGATGGTTACATTGTAAATGCTACTGCAACAAAGGTATGCATAGGCAACTGCAATGTTAAAAAAAAAAAAAAGGGTAAGTCTAACTTAACAAAGAGGAGTAACAAACCAAATTGGGAGGAGGGAGATCCTCAAGGATGGGAAACATTCAAGCAGAGGATTAAAGCATCAGGAGCATTCTGCTGGGACTGAGAAGCGGAGGGCGCTGCATTCATATCTGTGCGAAAACTCAGACAAGTCCTTTTGGCTCCTGGCAACCCTGGTAGGATAGACTGACGCCTAGAGTTCACAATGCATAGAATAATAGAGACAGATGGGGGACAAGCCTGGAAGGGTGAGCAAAGGAGATTAGATTTTAACCTGACCTCAACTTTAGAACCTGAGGGAAAGGATTCTGAATGAGGATTAAAGACCCATGAGTGCCCTCAGTCATACCTTGCAAATACTGGTAACTCACCACAGTTTTTCTGCCTATGAAGACCTTGACTATAATGAGGATAACTTTTATCTTCATTGATTTGGTTAAAATGGAACAATTAGAGTCAAGAAATTTGTGAAAGATTAAATTTAATCTAAATCTCTGGAGAAGACCACTGGCAAAATCAATGGTACTTTATTAGTTCACTAAAATTCAGATATTTATAACAATTTAAAATCATGTTTGCACTGGCTAGGTTAAAACAGATTCTTGATCCTAACCAGTAAATGCCAGCTTTGACCCTGCTGGGAAGAAAAAAAAAATAGTTCCATTAAAAGAATGAGAAGACAATTTCAAATTTACTATAAAGCTACAGTAATCAAGACAGTGCAGTATTGGCATATGGAAACACATGTAGAAACAGAATTGAGGCCAGGCACGGTGGCTCACGCCTGTAATCCCAACACTTTGGGAGGTCGAGGCAGGTGGATCACATGAGGTCAGGAGTTCGAGACCAGCTTGGCCAACATGGTGAAACCCCATCTCCACTAAAATACAAAAATTAGCTGGGCATGGTGGCGGATGCCTTAATCCCAGCTACTCAGGGGGCTGAGGTGGAGAATCTGTTGAACCTGGGAGGCGGAGGTTGCAGTGAGCCGAGATCACACCACTGCACTCCAGCCTGGGCGACAGAGAGAGACTCTGTCTCAAAAAAGAAAAAAAAGAAAAAAGAAACAGAATTGAGAGTCCAGAAATAAACACTCACATTTATTGTCAACTGATTTTCAACAAAGGTGCCAAGAAAATTAAATGAGGATAGAATAGTCTTTTCAACAAAAGGTACTTGGACAACTGGATATCCACATGCAAAAGAATAAAGTTGGACCGCTAACTCATGTCATATATGAAATTAACTCAAAATGCATCAAAGACCTGAATGTAAGAGCTAAAACTATAAAACTCCTTAAAAAATAGATGTACATTTTTATTACCTTGGATAGGGCAATGGTTTCTTAGATATGATATCAAAAGCACAACAACAACAAAATAGATGAATTGGACATCATTAAAATTAAAAACTTTTGTGTATCAAAGGCCACCATCAAGAAAATGAAAAGAAAATCCACGGAAGAGAAGACAAATGTTATAAATCATATAGCTGATAAGGGACTTATATCTAGAATGTTTAAAAGAACTCCCATAACTCAATAAAAAGACTAATAACCCAATTAAAAATGGGTTCAAATCCTGAACAAACATTTATCCACAGAAGATATACAAATGGCCAGTAAGTACTTGAATAGATGGTAACATCATTAGTCATCAGGGAAATGGAATCAAAACCACAATGAGATAACACTTCATACACACAGGACAGCTATAGTCAAAAAGACAAACAGGTGTGGCTAAGGAGGTGGAGAAAACAGAAGCCTCATACACTGCTGGCAGGAACAGAAAATGCTGCAGCTACTTGGAAAACATTCTGGAAGTTCGTCAATGTGTTAAACATACAGGTACAGAATGACCCAGAAATTCCATTCGTAGGTATACAGCCATGAGAAATGAAAACATATGTCCACTCAAAAACTTGTACACGAATACCCATAGTAGCATTATTCATCATAGCCAAATGTGGTTAACAACCCAAATGTCCATCAATTGATGAATGGACAAAATATGATAGATCCATACCATGGAACATTATTTGTAATAAAATGAAATAAAGTACTACTGATATGTGTTATAAAATGAATGAACCTTGAAAACATTATGCTGAGTGAAAGAAGCCAGTTATAGAGAACCACATGGTGTATGACTCTATTTGTATGAAATGTCCAGAACAGGCAAATCCATAGAGACAGAAAGTAAGCTGGTGGTTGGTTGTCTGTGGCTGGGGTATTGGGGAAAATGAAGAGTAACTGCTAATGGGTAAAGGGTTTCTTTTGGAGTGATGAAAATGTTCTCAAATTGATTCTGGTGATGGTTACACAACTCTGAATACATAAAAACCACTGAACAGTATACTTTAAACAGGTGAATTGTATATGAATTATATCTCAATAAAGCTGTTATTAAAAAAAGAGAGGTATTCTTCAGCTAAATGGATTGTTGACAACTGTGTTCCTCATTTTTAAATCTCTCAACTAAATAGTTAGGAAGAATGAGGCTTTCCTGTAAGTGAAAATGTCTGAGATTTAAAAAACGAGATATATAATTATTCCACCACAATGGTAAACAACAAGAGGCTACAATGGAAATATGGAAACAATGTTTCTCATCATTTGACTGATTCAGCAAATCAATCTATGAGTATTTGATGGTGAATTCTATAATTTTCCAACAGTAGGCTTCCTGGCCCTACAGTCATCCTAATTAAGCTTCATTGTTGTCATTCATTCATTTCTTACTATCATTAAAGAGACAGGGTCTTTCTCTGTTGCCTCAGCTGGAGTACAGTGGTATGATCATAGATCACGGCAGCCTCGAATTCCTGGGCTCAAGCCATTCTCCTGCCTCAGCCTCCTGAGCAGCTAGGACTAGAGGTACGTGCTGCCACACCCACCTAATTTATTTTTATGTTTTTTTGTAGAGACAGAACCTTGTTATGTTGCCCAGGTGGATCTTGAACTTCTGGTCTCAAGCAATCCTCCTGCCTTGGTCTCCAAAGTGTTGGGATTAAAAGGGTGAGCCATCATGACAGGCCTTATTGTTATCTTTTAGTTCATTAGAATACTATATAGTACTACAGCCTTCCTAAGTTTACTCAGCCTAATTTTCACTTTTATAAAAAGCTAGAGGAAAAAAAGATTGAATAAGCTAAAAATGAAGGGGGGAAAGCATGAAAAACCCTCATCATAAGGGCATTATTTATAAATTCTGTACACTTTTGTTATGAAAACACTAGTATTTTACTAAAATAAGGGTAAACTTAAACAATACAAAAATCTCAGTCTTCTAGAAGTTCACACTACCTTGAAGGGCAACCAAGAAGCTGTTTTATTTTGAAATATATCTAATAAGGATTTGTTAAGTTTTTAAAAAATATTTTCTATTTAAGTGAAGCTTTTGCAAATCATTCTTGTAAATAATGAGAATTTCTTCCCCTCAGAGGAATACTTTCTACTTCAGTGTTTCTAAGAATACACAGGGTTAAAACCGTGTAAAATATATTTTCTCACAGTTGGGGGAGAAAAAAAACACCGCAAATAGGAAACCAGACAGCTAGGGGGGTCAAAACACTACACTTCCAGGTCAGACTTCTGGTTGCAATTAAGTAAAATTCCTGAAAATATTTGTAAGGAAATCATATTTTTGGTGTCCCCTTTCAGGTCTTATAACTTTTATTTTCTTTAGCAGCAACTTATATTGTGGGTATATACTTATCTATTCATTCATTAAATATACACACACAAACACACAAATATACACATTTATTTGGACACATACATTAATCTATGACCCAGAATTGAAATTCAATCTTGGCCTAAAACTTAAAACTAGCATCTTTTCCAGGCATTCATTTTTTATGCGTGAGATCATGTGGAGTTAGTTTTGTTTTTGCTTAATGTAGGCATGGATAATTTTCTCAAGACATTTCACAAAACAGATCAGGCCAAGTTTCCCATTAGGTTATGTGGTTCATGATCAAATAATTAAAATAAATGTGAATCTGATTGGAGTTTATGCTCTAAGTAATACGGGCATTGTGGTACAACAACAAATATAAACAAGCTATACAATTAGGTGTACCTGAACAGTTATTCACCATGCCACTACTCAACTCCCTGGGAACAGCCCAGGGATTCTTAATGCTTCACAAATAAGCACCTCACTCTGAATCTGTGGCAAATTCACTTAGAGACAGTATAAATGTCTATCGTACCAAAGGGAGTCAATTCCCCTGCCCAGTTTATAGAAGTTATTATAATGAATATAAAATTATTTTGATCATGAACAACTGAAGTGGTTAATTAAAATATTTAGTAACCATAAAACTTCACAATTTTAGGTTATCCACTTTTATTCTAAATAATTAGAATAATTAGGGCGTCATGTTAGGGAATTTGAAAATGAAAGCTCTCTTGTTTTTAATCACCACTTGGGTTAGAATCCCCCAAATTTCCAAGATATTCAGGTAGCAAATCACGGTCCCAATGTGTTAAGACCACAGTGTACTATCCTAAACAAGGCCTCTTCACTCATCCTTCAAACACTTCAAAATCAAAGGGCTCTTACTGATATTTAGTCTGTAAGATAACTAGTATCCATTTTCTCTTTCAAGCTTCCTTATGGGTGTTAATATTAGGAATGTGAAACTCAATTACTAGAAATTTGAAAATCCGGGCATTATGATGGGAGGTCCTGGCCAAAGGAAAAAAAAAATTAAAAGGAACAGACAAGCTGGTGAATGCTACAAGTACTTCCTAGATAAGAGAAGGCTTTTCATTGCTAAGGTGTAATGAACCTGAAATTCTTGAGAAACAAACAGTACATGCTAAGGTAAACAGTTCCCACTATACCTTGTCATACTACATATTAAAAATATGTATGCTACTCCTATGAGAAGCGGCCACTGTTATATTGGGGGTGGGGGGTAGGGAGAGATTTCCTGATTATTATTATTATCTGTCAAACACAGGAGAAGTTGCTGCCTTCTAAGATTTCACCTGGAATGTGTCAAAGGAAAGTACAGCCTTGTAGGGGTCTCACTGTCTCCCTGTATGCCCCAGCCCTCACCCCAATACATTATTACCCAATGCTATGTGGCAGCTAAACCGTTCAGACAATATAAAACCAGTGCCCCAGGTACTATGTTCCCAACATGCTGGAATAAATGACTTTCACTGGGTCGGGACTGTTCTCCTCTGCTGGGTAAAATGGAACTACAGGCCTCCCATCCAGTTGTCATCGTTAGAAATACTGTGACCGAACAGATCACCAAAAGAAAGGTTTTTAATCTCACCCCACATCAATTTAAGGGCAAGTGATTTTCCTTCCTATTACTTTTCCTCCTACTCCTAGTGGGGCAGGAGTGCCAACCAGTTCTACCTGACCCCAGTGGGGACCTGTCTTTGGAATATGTAGTAGTAAGTCATCAGTCTTCATGGAGCTAATGAGAGGGCAGGGCTCTGAGCTAACTGGAACAACTCATTAAAAAAGTCTTGCGGTCGGGCACGGTGGCTCATGCCTGTAATCCCAGCACTTTTGGAGGCCAAGGCGGGTGGATCACCTGAGGTCAGGAGTTCGAGACCAGCCTGGCTAACATGGAGAAACCCCGTCTCTACTAAAAATACAAAAATTAGCTGGGCGTGGTGGCACGTGCCTGTAATCGCAGCTACTTAAGAGGCTGAGGCAGGAGAATCACTTGAACCTGGGAGGCGGTGGTTACAGTGAGCTGAGATTGCACCACTCCAGCCTGGGCAACAAGAGTGAAACTCCATCTAAGAAAAAAAGTCTTGGAAAGTAGCATTTGGTAACAGAGATCTTTCTAGAATCTAAGAGTCCTGGGGTATTTGGTAGAGCTGTTGTGAGCTTTCCAGTTCCCAGATATGCCGAAAGTCTGGCTGTAAATGTGAACAAGCCCAAGCAGATGCAAAAGTAATACTGGAGTTGTGTCACCATAAAAGCTCCATCAGAACTGGCATTGTAATTTGAAGCAGAACAAAGGCAATATGAACTTTGTTTTATGATGGAAAAATTGTCTTTCTGATGTGTGGGGTAGTGGGTTCAGATAGGTGAGGTGGGAGAGAAAGAAGCAGTATGTTCACAGCAGGCCAACAGGATCGTTCTAATAAGGTTTATACTTACATGGGAAAGGTCTTGTAATGGTTCAAATTGAAGTTTGACAACCTCTGGTCAAAACAATTCTAATCTTTCTGGAAGATTTGTACATCACGTTTTTTTGAATTTTAATTTCTTGTAAAAATTAAAAGTAGACAAAAGTATCAGTCACTGCAACTCTGGCAATGTCCATAACAGGTGATGATAACAAGTGGAAACATTACCCTTGAAAGTTTAGAAATTTTGTTTACTTTCCATTTACTGTAATAAGTGGTTAGAGAAGTTTCCCCAGTTTTTGAGAAAGCAAAGCATTTTGTGTTGTCATTGGTGCTTTAGCACACTTTTGGTAAAAAGTATAAAACTTCAAGTTTTACAAATTACCCATTCCTGAAAAAATAATCTTTGTTGAAATTGCAGCACATTCACCAGACAACTTATTGGCATTTGCTTTCTCATTACTGCCCTTTCAAGCTTTACATGTGTGGATAAAAGCCTATAAAATGTTTTGATTGAGTACATTATGGGAAGAAATGTAAATAATAACCAAAGCTATTTAAACATTTGTAAAAAGAAAACACGTTTCCACAGTGCTTTATGAGAGATCTAGGGAAATCCACTTCTATTTGTAAAGGGCTGTGAATAGAAAAAATACAATGTCTAAACAGTGAAAATATTTAATAGAACAGCAGACAACTGAAAATGTGCTGTGCAGTTTTACTGTTTCTAAAACCACATGAGTGACTATTTCTTCCCCTCTTAGTCCTCCTCCATGTCTGCTGTGGAAGTCAGAGAACTACCTAGCTTGCTCTGTGACTGCGGTACAGTTCCATTCCTACTGTGCATGGGTGTGCACAATAGGAGCACATTCTAACTGCCCATTGTAATAACTGACTCACATAAAAAATGACTCTTAAAAATAGAATTACTTGTCAAGGGCCTATGTTTATTCAGGGATCACAGTGGTTGGATGTACAGTACTTGTTATTTTGTTGTTAATGTGTGAGAAAAACACTGACTGAAGGGAAGTCTATGGATGGTGTTTTAGAGCAAGTTTTCATTGTCCTCTGAAAATGCATGAAGGTTTGTATGGAGGAAGGGCTGGGCTCTCAAAAGGGAAAAAGTATTTCACTTCTGAAATTTATTTTAAATAGGAAAAGGCCCTGTTTTCAAAGGGCTGGGAAAATAAATACAAAACAAAACACCACATACACAAATTTGCACTCCCGGGGATGCCGGGGAGAATGGCTCACAATGAGCCTGTGTCTGAAGTGCAAGGAGAAAGCTTTTTTTGGCAGGTATCATGCATCGGGTGTTGGGGAAAGTTGAGGAACATTTCTCAGACAGAGGAAAGAATAGGAAAAACTTGCTTGTTTTGGCAATTCTTGTCTTTTTCTTTTTCGCCTCTTGTCGTGTGAACACACACTGATTCCCCAACATGGTGGTAATGTGCCCCACCACAGAATGCTGCTTGGGAGGTGAGTGTTGACGAAGAGAGAGAACACCTTGGTAATTCGTCCTTGAATGTTCACCAAAGATACCTCGGATGCCACAGAAGGGTGAGCAGAGGGCTAGGTACTTTGGCTACAGATATAAGCTAAGATTTTAGAGAAGCATTCAGCTTAGAAGAAATGCCAAAAAGCAGGCCACTGCAGACAGAAACCACAGTACCCAGGAAAATTTAATTTATTTTATGGCATTTTCCAAAGGACTGGGTTTCTTAAATGTTAACTACAAGAAAAGGTTATACAGAATAGAATAATAGGCAGTAAAAAAAAATTTACTGTTACTGTTCCACAAACAGAAAAATGCCCTGAACCCTATTTAGACAAAATGCATTGAGGCAAGTGCTTACAGCTGGAAGATGAGCTCTGTTTGGGGGTCTATTTCTCCCTTTCCATCTCATGATCAGAGAATAGAGAATATAAACTTTAAACCAAGATACCCACATGGTAATTCAAGCAGAATACTGCTCCTAGTTAATTTAAAGACAGACGTGTTTTTATGATTAGAGGAAAATTGTATTTTAAAAAAACCACATAAACATACAATACTCTCCTTAATAGGGATACCAAAGCAATGAGGACAAACCCGGTATCAGACAGTGGAGTTTTCATGTGGCCTCTGACACTTCCTAGCTAGTATCTGATCTTTGGGCAAGTTACTTGAACTACAAATCTGGCTCTCATCTGTAGAGAAAGGGTTCTAAAGCTTAGGAATGGTTAAAACAAGGGCTAAGAAGGCTGGCTAGAAAGGACTGTCTCAGGGATCTGCCATGGGTAGGTGGAAGATCTAACCCAGAGCCAGCATCTGAGGGGTGGACGTTCGGTAAGGTACCTGGGCAGGATAGTAATACTAACGAAGACCTAGGGTGGGGTGGGGCTGAAGGGAAGGTATTTCCTGTCCCTGGAGTCAGAAGATGTTGCAGCCTAATCTTACACTGGGGTAAGTTGTGGTTTTGACTTTCTGAAAACCAGATGAGAAAAGCTATTCAATAATTTGTAATTCACAGGCCACTTTCATCTCTGCATTTTGTGTAAGGGGCAAGAGATGTTGCAATGGAAACATGCTGTAAAGTTTCGGCAAAGAAAATGGGACCTGTGAGCCGTAACAATTCATTTATTTCTCCCAACACTTGTGCTCTGACAGGCTCTGCAGTGGGTGCTGAACAGGACAAGACTCCTGTCCTCAATGAAACTGAAGCCTATCTGTGAGGCAGGGAAGCAACCGGAACAATGAGTGCTGCTACACCAGAGGGTGAGCAGGGAGAGAGGAAGGGAAGTGCTCTTGAGAGAGAAGCTACACAGAATCAGATAAGCCTCCTTGGAGGGGGTGATACCTGAGCACAGGCTGGAGGATGAGGAGGGCACACACAGGGGAGCAGAAGCAGTGTGTGCAGAAGCCCAGGGTGAGACAGCACCACACTCTGGGGATGGAGTTAGGGGAGAGTGACAAGCTGATCAATGACCATGGGCACTCTCTGGGTTTGCTGGCCAAGGCCATTTAGGAATAATGACTCCTAGTCCCTGGGGAGAGAGGATCCTCCTGAACTCAGCCGACTGCAGGTCTAGCTGGAAGACTGCAAAAGCCTCCAGGTCCTGGGCAGCTGGCTTGTCCAGCATACTCCTAAGCAGCCAGACTGCTCGGTGCCCGAACCTGGGACTCAAATGTTTGCCACCCCCAACTCCACAAGGTCACTTTTATGCTGCCCAATAAAAACGGGTGATGCAGGCCAGGCATGGAGGCTCACGTCTGTAATCCCAACACTTTCGGAGGCTGAGGCAGGAGGATCACTTAAGCCCAGTAGTTCTAGACCAGTCTGGCCAACATCGTGAGACTCCATCTCTGCAAAATTTTTTTTAAAAAATAGCCAGATATGGTGATACACACCTGTGGTCCCAGCTACTCTGGAGGCTGAGGTGGGAGAATCACTTGAACCCAGGTGGTTGAGGCTGCCGTGAGCCACGATTGTTCCACTGCACTCTGGCCTGGGCAACAGAGCAAGACCCTGTCTCAAAACACAAGTGTGCATGTGGCTGGGCGTGGTGGCTCACGCCTGTAATCCCAGCACTTTGGAAGGCCAAGGCGGGTGGGTCACTTGAGGTCAGGAGTTCCAGACCGGCCTGACCAACATGGCGAAAACCTGTCTCTACTAAAAATACAAAAATTAGCTCGGCGTGGTGGCAGGCGCCTGTAATCCCAGCTACTTGGGAGGCTGAGGCAGGAGAATCACTTGAACCTGGGAGGCGGAGGTTGCAATGAGCTGAGATCGTACCACTGCACTCCAGCCTGGGCAAAGAAGCAAGACTCCGCCTCAAAAAAAAGAAAAAAAAAAAGAGTGTATGTGTGTGATACATAGGAGCACACCTTGGTACATGATGCCCAGAGAGTACATGATCTGTCTGCATGCCGATCTGTGTGACAATACCAGCCTGTGCCCGGTGATCCCCCTGCATTCCCCAGAACTATCTGCAAAGTGGTATGTGGCTTAACATGAGAAAGACATGCTACCAAGGCCACTCCTGAGTGGATAGCCACCTTGTGGGTGAGGGATGTCCCCCAGGGAGTAAGAGTTAGCTGCTGAGAGAGTTAACAGTTGGAACAGATATGATGTCTGCACAGTACCAAAGCTCAAGAGTAAAGGTGGGGCAGTTGGTAACTGGGTGAGTAGAAATTTGTAGTCAATTTAAGCACATGGCTGGACAAGTCACTTGGTCTACTGGAGGGCCATGATCCAGTGGTGACCTTGGTCAGAACCCTTTCAGAGTGGTGCACCCCAGAGCTGTCTCTGGCTTACCAGTTAATTGATTATGTCCATACCTCCAAATAAGACGGAGAACATACTTAGACTCTACTTAAACTGTATGTTATGGGGTGAGCTGTGCACCTCTCCCTGCAAATTCATATGTTGAAGTGCTAACTCCCAGTACCTCAGGATGTGACTATATTTGGAGATTAGGTCTTTAAGGAGGTAATTAAATTAAAATGAGGTCATCAGGATGGGGCCTAATCCAATGTAACTGGCATCCTCATAAGAAGAGACAAAGACATTTATAGTGGAAAATTATGTGAAGACAAAGGGAGAGGACGGCCATCGACAAGCCAAGGAGAGAGGCCTCAGAAGAGACTAACTTGCCAATACTTTAATCTCAGACTTCTAGATAAGAAGAGACACAGGCATTTACAGAGGAAAACTCATGTGAAGACAAGGGAGGAGACAGCCATCAACAAGCAAAGGAGAGAGGCCTCAGAAGAAACTAACCTTGATCTTACACTTCTAGTCTTTAGACTTTGAGAACAAATAAATTTCTGTTAGTTAAGCCACTCGGCCTGTGGTATGTTATGGCAGCCCTAGCAAACCAATACACTGTATAACAGGAAAAAAAAATCTAGATCTGGGTCGGGCGCAGTGGCTCATGCCTGTAATCTCGGCACTTTGGGAGGCCGAAGGGGGTGGATCACCAGCCTGGCCAACATGGTGAAACCCCATCTCTACTAAAAATATAAAAATTAGCTGGGTGTGGTGGCACGCACCTGTAATCCCAGCTACTTGGGAGGCTGAGGCAGGAGAATCGCTTGAACCTGGGAGGCAGAGGTTGCAGTGAGCTGAGATCGTGCCATTGCACTCCAGCCTGGGCGACAAGAGTGAAACTCAGTCTCAAATTAAAAAAAAAAAAAAAAAATCTAGATCTGGTGCACAGGGACCTGACTTGCCACCTGGCCAGTCTCCAGATTTGGGTCAGTACACGGACTTATTTTCTCCTCGAAAGGAGAGCCAGGCAGTCCTCAAGTAAGGACCCTTCAATAACGTTACAAGTGCATCCTTTAAATCTTCCACGTGGGATCAACAGAGATTACTAAGGTATTTGCACATGGGAAAAAGAGAAATATTCGAACTTTTGAGGAGGATTAGGCATTGGCTCTGAGATAATTCTTGGGTTCCTGATTAGTGCTGTGATCCACCAGAGGGTGACATCTAGAAATGTGGCTTAAATTCATCTCACGAAGGGCACAGCATGACTGTAAAAATCTGCAGTTGTCTTCCCAGTTGCTGAGTGTATCCTTGGGATAGGTTTATTCTGCAACTGACAGAATCCACAGTTGGAATTCATGTTTCAGGGGGTGAGAACTATTACAGTAATTATGGGCTAGGTGAAAGTTTCTGGAACTTCTCCCATCCCACCAAAATTGTAAACTAAAATCAGTATTAATCCCTAGGAGATCAAAGAGATCTGCCGCCATGAGAAACCCGAAACATCCATGAGCATCTTTCATATGGTCTTATCTCACTTTCCTCTTTGGTAAAGCAGAACACAGATGAGTCTTACAGAATGATGGAAGGTTAATATAAGTTTAATTAGCCAGAGATTCTTCCAGAGGAGATCTCTCAGCTGGAGAACTACAGCACCTAGCATCAGTACTACAGAGGCGGCAAAATCTGTTTTTTTCTATCTCAGTGAACAGCGAACACAGAAGCAGGTTTCTATCTACTGGCAGAGAAAGTCACGCAGCTTCACTGTTTTGCCTCATTGCTCTGTTGACATTCTGCTTCAGTGACACTACTGAATCTACAGGGAACTTCATTATCTCACTATCTTGCAGGACATTGTTCTGGTCTACCACACCAAAGGCATTATGATAGGACTTACACAGCACAAGGTGGCGTGTATTCTAGCTGTCATGCTAAGACACAGGCATGTCAGATGGTGACAGATAAAGCCTTTCAAAATACAGTTTCTGAATGTACAATGGCCTGGTGCACAGGAAAAAGCTCATCTAAAAGGAAAGTCAAGTTTTTTACACCTTGTACCCCTTACTACTAAGAAATAGGCACAAACATCAATGAGTATGTCTGTGTGTTTCTCTGACCAATATGAGAGACCTGAAAAGGCAATAGCTTCACTCGCCAGTTATGAACAGATAAAAATTTGTGCCTAATCAGTGGCACTGCCCAATGGGATGGTACTAGCCAGAAGTGAATGAATGTGATGATATAACCTCACTCAGGGTGGAAAAGAAAAATCTGTCCAGTGAGCAGACTGTTGAGTGGTATATTTTGGGTCTATGTGGCCTATAAGGAGAGATGGCCTGAGAAACAAATATATACTGATTCACTGGCAGTGGTTAATAGTTTGAAGAGAGGGTCATCAAGAACTGGTGACATAAACATTTGGGGAAAAGTTATATAGAGTGTGAGAATATTTATATATTTTGTGAAAGTTCTCCAAAGAGCCCTGTCTTAGTCTATTGTGTTGCTAAAACAAAATACCACAAACTAGAATAAAGAATAGACATTTACGTTCTCACAGTTGTGGAGGATGGGAAGTCCAAGATCAAGGCACCAGCAGGTCTGGCGAGAGTCTGATCTCTGTTTCCAAGATGGTGCCTTGAACACTGAGTCCTCCAGAGGGAAGGAATGCTGTATCCTCACACGGCAGAAGGAGGAAGGGCAAAAAGGGACAAACTCCCTCCATCAAGCCCTTTTAAAACAACATTAAACTATTTATGAAGGCTCTGCCTTCATATGCAAATACTTTCCCCACCTTCTAACACTATTGCATTGGGGACCATTTCCAATGTGTGAATTTTGGGGGATACTTCACACCACAGCAAGCCCCATTCAGGAGAGGTTCTTATAATGAGTAAGACAAGGTGACATACCCCATGGATGCTGGCTGGCCTCTTTCCCTAGCTGCCAAAGTACCTGCTCAAAGGGCTCATAAGCAATGTGGCCATGGAGGCATGGATGAATGTTCTGCTAGGGCTCAACACAGACTTAACCTAACCAAGACTGAGCTCTGCCAAATGCCCAATTTGCCAGCAATAGCAATTAATCTGAGCCTTCCCACCAACTCTCATTTCATAGGGAGATAGGCCAGTGATGGTGGGTAGATGACATTTGACCTCTTTCATCACAGAGGAGCCAATGCCTTATCTTCACTAAAATGGAGCTTTCTTCTGGATTTGGATGTGCCCTGTATGCCTGCCATGTTTCTGCCAGCCACATCATCCATAGACTTCAGGAAGGCCTCACTTGCCATCACCACCACTGCGATTCTGACAAAGCAGCTCATTTTACAGGAAACAAAATAAGACAGTAGGCTTGTAAAATTCAATGGTCTTACAAACAATCAAGCACAGCTCAACTGCAGCTGGCCTTACTCAATGGTGGAAAGGTCTATTGAAAACTCAGTTGTGATGCAAATTATGAGGCAGGACCTTGTAGAACTGGAGTAAGGTCCTAAGGGATGCAATATAGGCTCCGACCAGCAGAACAATATGTGCTACCTTGGCCAGATACATGGTTCCTGGAACGAAGGTCTGGAAAACGGAGGTGACCACCTCAGCAAACGTTTACGTTCCATCTCCATGACTCTGCTTCCTTAGTACTCAAAGGATGATTATAACACAGATGATAACAATGAATCGGGCTGAAAGTTCAAAGTACCATGTGACTGTTTCAGGCTCTTTATGGCACTATACAAACAGGCCAAAGGGGAGTTGAAATGCTGGCTCATGATGAGATGAATGGAGGGAGAGAGGTATATAGACAAAAAAAAAAAAAAAAAAAATGTAATCAGTTCTACCTGGTGAAACATACCCAGTGCTAAAAGTTAACTAAAACAATGGCAATCTCATCAAGGCAGGACCACTGGCAGCTCAAATCCTGGGGGAATGAAGGTAAAGAATGCTAATCAGATGAGTTACAGGCGAAGAACACAGGGAATACAAAATAAATAGAGGAGGGAAGATACAAACATCAACTACTTATTTCACAGTTACAGAAATTAGAATGGTAGCATCTACCTACCTCACTGTCCTTTGCTGCATCATGTATTTATTTATACATCAGTTACTTTTTTGGCTGTTTCCCTACTATTTTATTTAAGGTTTGTTGGCAGTAGTTCACTTCATTATTTAGTTGAAAAGTTAACAAATATGGGCTGGGAATGAACTAGAAGGGGAGTAAACATCACTTAGAAGTCCTGGACTTGGAGCTGGGACTTGAGACTCTGGGTCATCTCTTTTGAAGGATATGTGGTGAGCACATTTCCTTTGTAGTTGGGAAAGTCAGGCTGTTAGGCAATAGCTTGTTGTTACTGATTAGAAGCTCATGGAAGAAGGAAGCCAAGAGGAAAGTTATTAGTGGATATTTGTAACTTGTGTCCACCCACTCAAAATTGTTGACCATCATCCTATGTTTTGATGACTTTCCACATTTTATAAGTGTCACTTTCCCAAGGTAAAAGCCAAACATTTTGCCTCCCCTGACTCACTTGTAACTAGGAGACAGCCATGAAATCTAGTTTTGCCTTGTGGTGGACTCAAAAGGGAAAAAACAGCACAAGGCTGTGGCCACAGGCCGGGCAGTCAGTCTCTGCAGGGTGGGGCAGAGGATGATGCTCGGCAAAGCTTCTGATACGTGGTCCTAAGCATCACAGGGAGCATGTCTCAAAGCTGTCCCCGACTCATGGCTGAGGCTGTTTTGCGTAGCTTCACAACAGGACTCTCCAGCACTCCCCGAGATCCTATGAGCTATCTAATATCTTTAATCAACTTCTTCTCTGCTTAAGAGCCAGACCCACTCTGGCTAGTCTCAAGCAGAGAAAAAGTGAAATAAAGAATGTCAGGCAACTAAGGTTCCTGACCACAGAGGGTTTCAAGCTGGGAGCTATCACATTTTTGCCTTCAAAAGGCCACTCTGGCAGCAGAGGTGTGGATGAATTAAGAGGAAAATCACAGGCTGTGGCATTAATTTAAGAGCTGATCAAGACGGGCCTCGACCAAGGGAGTGACAAAAGGAAAAAAAAAATTAGGAGGGAAAAGGCAAAAACCACAAACCTAAACTATAAATATGCAGTTCTGTCAGTAAACACAAAAACACACAGATAAATAAAAATCAAAAAGCACAATATCTCCTTTTTTGATTTTTGGCCTGTCAGTCTGGCAAATATTAAAAACATTGGTAATACCCAATATTGGCAAGGTTAAGAGGAAACAATATTAGTGAGGCAGAATTGACGGGAATTGACAGTCAAGTCTTTAAAAAGCCTTATACCATTAATTTTTACTGATACTGAAATAAATTTTCAGTAACTCTTAAAAACAATGAGGCTATTGGCAATGTCTGTACTATGCTGTTCTTTGACCAAGTTTGTGAGTAATTTTCATACTCCTTTATATCACATAATTGGAAAAATAGCCTCCAAGTCATTTATGCAAATTGTTTATAAAGAAATCTCAAAGCATAAAAAATATTAATATTATTATAGCAATGAGCAAAGTCACCAGCCTAGAGACTTCAGCTTATCCAGGGTTGTATATTAAGTATATATACCCAAGTTGAGGCATATTCCAATATATGGATCTGGAAATGTAACAAAAGGTAAGGAACTCATGCAAATGAGAGAAGATATCCAATTTACACAAAAGCATAAACAATCCACATTCATCCAAACTACCTACACAGAAACAACAACTCTATTTTCAGGGAACATGAGACATAGAACTGAAGACTGAGGAGGAAATAGGCATGGCTTTTTGGTTAGTGGTTTTGAACTTGGTTTTGAAACAGGCTTAAAAGACTATAGGATCAGCTGAAAACAGGCAGTTAGATAAATGTATAGAGAGATGTTTTTGGCACTGATGACAAAGTAAAAGCATGAATCAATTTCTGTTTTTAGTGACGCTGTTAATAAACAATATAAGACAGTGGTATAACATGGCGTGTCCCTCTTGTCCCTGCAGGTGTCTAGATCTACACAGCCTAGAACAAAATGAACCTCTGTCATCAGTGAAAATCAATCCTGTGGTCGAGCTGGGTCCACAATGCTCATACCTTTTAGAAATTGACAGTTTAGCAAGAGTCTAAGCATTTATTAACCAATCCCTACCAAAATACCAATGACATTCTTCACAGAAATAGAAGAAAGTAACACTATAATTTGTATGGAACCACAAAAGACCCAAATAGCCAAAGCAACTGTGAGCAAAAGAACAAAGCTGGAAACATCATACTACCTGATTTCAAAATATACTACAAAGCTATAGTAACCACAACACCATGGTATGGTTATAAAAACAGACACATAGAGCAATGGAACAGAATGGAGAACCCAGAAATAAGTTCATTTATTTAGAGCCAACTGATTTTTAACAAAGGTGCCAAGAACCATATTAGGGGAAAGGACACTTTCTTTAATAAATGCTGCTGGGAAAACCGGATATCCATATGCAGAAGAATGAAACTGGGCCCTTATCTCTCACTGGATACAAAAATCAACTCAAAATGAATTAAAGACTTGAATTTAAGACCCAAAAACTAAAAAACTACCAGAAGAAAACCCAGGGGAAACTCTTCAAGACATTGGTCTAGGCAAGGATTTTATGAATCAGACTTCAAAAGCACAAGCAATAAAAACAAAAATAGAAAAATGGGACTATATCAAACTAAAAATCTTCTATACAGCAAAGGAAACAATCAACAGCATGAAGAGACAACCTGTAGAATGGAAGACAGTATTTGCAAACTATTAATCTGACAAGGGACTAATGTCCATAATATACAAAGAACTCAAATAACTCAATAGCAAATAAGCGAATCTGATTTTAAAATGTGCAAAGGATTTGAATATTTCTCAAAGGAAGACATACCCATGGCCAACAAGTATATGAAACATTGCTTAACGTTATTAATCATCATGGAAATGCAAATCAAAACCACAATGAGATATCTCACCGCAGTTAGGATGGCTATTATCAAAAAGACAAAAACTAACAAGTGCTGGCAAGGATGTGAAGAAAAAGGAACTCATATACATGATTCACGGGAATTTAAATTAGTACAACCATTATGGAGAACAATTTGGAGGTTCCTCAAAAATCTACAAATAGAATTACCATATGACCCACCAATCTCCCCACTAGGTATTTTAACAAAAGAAGAAAATCAGTATATTGAAGAGATCTGTACCCCCTTGCTTACTGCAGTGCTACTCACAATAGCTAAGATAACGGAATCAATCTAAATGTTCATCACCAGATGAATGGATAAAGAAAATGTGCTGTATGTATACACAATGGAATACTATTCAGCAATATATACAAAAAATAAATAAAATAAAATCTGTCATTCATGGTGATATGGGAGAGGGGCAAGGAAGTGCTGGGTAGAGAAGGGCAGGGTCCCTGATGAGGGCTCCACCCTTGGGCCTGTGCCCACAGACCTAGGTGAGGACAGGCACTCCTGTTTTCACGCCCAAATGTTGTATTTTCCAAGACCACCATGGCCCACCACGCCCCCCATCTTGTGCCTATAAAACCCCCCGAGACCCTAGCGGGCACACACACAGGCGGCTGGACATCAAGAGGAGCAGAGGAACGGAAGAAGTTGTTCTGAGAGGCACCAGCAGATTCCGGCAGGCCATCGACAGCGGGATAACGTGAAATTCTGCCGGGGGCAGTCGGAGAGTCCGGCAGCTGGGCGGCCCAACTCCAGGGGAAGACCACCTTCCCACTAGATCCCCCTTCTGGCCTCTCCATTCACCTCGCGGACAGCCACCTCCACTCAGTAAAACCTTGCACCCATTCTCCAAGCCCACGTGTGATCCAGTATTTCCGGTACACCAAGGCAAGAACCCGGGATACAGAAAGCCCTCTGTCCTTGAGATAAGGCAGAGGGCCTAATTGAGTAGATTAACACAACCCGCCTGCAGACTGAAAAAGCACATTGTAATACACGCCCACTGGGGCTTGAGGAGCTGTAAACACTCAACCCTAGATGCTGCTGCAGGGTTGGAGCCCATGCTTCCTATGAACTGCCCGTCTGTATGTTCCCCTAAGGGTTGAGCCGCAGGGCACCGATGACACATCCCCATCCCATGTCCTGTTTCAGGGATAAGGTATCTTTTCCTGTTTCAATAGCAACACGGATGAGCCCAAAGGAAATTAAGTGAAGTAAGTCCGGCACACATACACGATGGAATACTACTCAGCCATAAAAAGGAATGAATTAATGGCATTCTCAGCAACCTGGATGGGACTTGAGACTATTATTCTAAGTGAAGTAATTCAGGAATGGCAAGCCAAACTCGTAAGTGGGAGCTAAACTATGACGATGCAAAGGCATTAAGAATGGCACAATAGACTTTGGGGACTCAGAGAGAAAGGTGGGGAAGGGAGTGAGGGATAAAAGACTACAAATCGGGTTTAGTGTATACTGCTTGGGTGATGGGTGCACCAAAATCTTACAAATCACCACTTAAGAACTTACTACTATAACCAAAAAAAAAAGAAAAAAGAAAAAAGAAAAATAGATATATAGACATATTAAAATTTGATGATGTAATCAGAAAATAAGAAAATAAAATATCACATGTTCTCACTCATATGTAGAAGCTATTTATAAAAAAAAATTGAGCTCATACAATCAGAGTTGTGAGTATTAGAAGACTAGGAAGGATGGGGAAGGGAAGGATAGGAAGAGGTTAGCTAATGGATATAAGATTACCACTAGAGTAAGTTCTAGTGTTCTATAGCACTATAGGGTAAATATGGTTAACATTAATTTATTGTATATTTTTTAAAAAAACAGAAGTGAGGATTTTAAATGCTCACAACACAAAGAAATGATAAATGCTCAGGTGATAGATATGCTAATTACTCTAATTTGAAAATTACACGTTGTATACATGTATCAAAATATCACTCTGTCTCCTATGAATGTGTACAATTATTATGTCTACTAAAAATAAAAAAACCTTAAAAATAAAAAACAATCCTTTAAAGAATTTACAGTTTCCGTAGGAATGTTTTATTTGCTATTTTTATACATTTTGCCTATCATCAAAAGTCCTGAGGGCTCTTCAGTTAATTTTCTTTACCCAAACAAAGTATCTTCATTAGGACATATTTTTAAAATGTATCACTATACTAACATGACAGTCAGAGTCAAACATAATTGCCATCTCTACGGAGCAGAAATTCTATTTATTTTTTGTCCAAAATCAAAGTGCTCTGTGCCTACCTTTTAAGGACAAGGGATTGGATCTTGTGAATTCTGCATTTGATGGCCTGTGCTGTTTGCGAACTTCCAAGTACTCCTGAACTCTTGAATCAATGGTTTCTTTTAACAGTAAACAGACTTCCTAAAGCAAATAAAAAATTAGATATAACCTTCAAATTTAATGCAAAAAAATTAACATGATATATATTAAAAAGTCAACAATGAACATTTCATTTCATTTTGCTTTTTAATTTAGCTGTGAATGTTGAAAGGAATGTCATATGTGCTCATGAATAACACCGCAAATTTAAATTTGCTACTGAAGTTTGCTCGAAACCATGATGTTGGCTCACTGTGTGATCTGGGAAAGTCATTTCATTTCTTTCTGCCTCAGTTTCATATTTCTAAAAGAAAGATAAAAATATTTCAGTGTAAACATCAGGGCAAGGAGGTAATAAGTATGGTAAAGAATGCTTTCATGTAAGTATCAATCAGTTGTACTGTGACAAATAGAAGAAATAAGTCAAGAAGAGCCAACACTGGCTGGCATCAAGGGCCCCAGGGAAACACCCAGTGTGGCCAGGGGACTGTAGAGAGGGATGGGGCCAGGAGTAAGGGCATATTCATCCACTGCTGGTGCAACGGCATGGGGAACCCACACCACAGCCCAGTCAACAGCAAGCAGCCCCCCCCATGGTTTTAGGGGACTGTTTCATGTTTATAGGCACAGTGTTGCTAGATCTTTGTTCAAAAGGAGTCAGAAACAGTAATTTTTATATAAACTATCCCATTTTTCAAACTTGGTCTAAACATTTTTAAAAATCTAAACACCATCATTCATTAGTTTCTGGTCTTGGGTTTACAAATCTACTCAAGAAGGAAACTGTTGAGCAGTGAGTTAAGCAGAGAACTGGAAATCACTAATCCTATTTTCTTCTACACTCTTGTTGATGATACTGTATATGCCTTTGTTTTTGTAAAAACGTACTACACTCATGTACTAACAGTGAAAATAATATAATTTCTCTAAAGTAGATTAACATTTATTAGGCGACAGAAACACATGGTTTTAATTCAATTTCAGTATTCCTTATCACTAGTAAGTTTCAGGATAGGTCAATTGTTTTATTGTTTTGGTGTTATTTATAATAAAGGTAAACAAAAATTTAAGCCCAACACAATGGGAAGATACTCTTTGCAGTTGTTTCCTGCACTAACAGGAAATTGTGACCTAATGTAGAAAAAGAGAGTAAAATCATACACAAATCTAAATTTCTTAATTTAGATTAAGAACTGATGTATAAGAACTGATGATTCCTGTTTAATTCCCAAAGACTGCAGAAAACTCAGAGTTGCCCAGGTCACCTCAAACCTGTTTTGCTGGTTTCTTGCAATGTCATCTCAGGTTGATCTCTTAGAATCTTCACAAATTAAAACAACAAAATTTTTAGCTGTTCTAAAGAGCAATGATAGCAAAACTTTTCCTTTATTAAAAACACTTGTACCCCTCAAACAATATAGAAAACCCTTGATTTAACTCATGAGTGTGAGTTTCTAGATAAAATACAAACACTGGTTTCCTCTCTCCTGCTTTTCATGTTGCAGCCTAAAGATGCAGTGCCTCATGGAATACAGAGATATCCCTTTACAGTTGAGTGTTTCGGCATTGTTCACACAACAAAAAGGCAGCCTTGCCGCCTCATAGGTTTTTTTTTTTTTTAAAACAATTAAAGAATTTTGCTTCACATGCAGAGTTCAACTATGACTGGGCTAGAAAATATGTGAAAGACATACATGGAAACAAGGATTGCTAAAATTTGGCCATAAATGCCCTATAAGGCTAAAACTAAAAATAGCATGACAAAAATAAAGCAAAGGCTCATACACACAAACTTTCTCCCTCTAGCTGTGGGGCTTTCCTTCTGTGAGTCAGTTTGACGAATGCAAGGTAGACCAAGTGCAGTGTGATAGACACCAGTAACTGACCACACCACACTTCGTGAAGCTTTCTCTTCAGAACCACAACGATGCAAGAAAAGAAAACTTCTCAGCTACCTTTGAGGGGCAGACAAGAAGAACAAGTTAAAATCAGTGCTCAAGACAGAGATGCAGAGGGCATCTCTAGGCTAACGGGCTGTGCTCGCTTCCTCGAGTTGACACATGGAACAGTTTGACTTCAACTGTTTGGGTACAAAGACTACTCGTGCTGCACTCAAAATAAACATATGTTAATACATGTAATTAGTTCTTTTTTCTAAAAAGGAACTGGATATTCTTAGGCTTTCACTGTATAAAATGACTGTTAAAATGGAATCAAATTGGTTGCTCATGAAATCCCAATCATGAGAGGATCCAAGGATAAAGAAGATGAAAGCCTGGGGACACTGAACCTAAGCTAAAGTCATAGCCTTTCTTCAACTAGCTTTTCTCCTTTCTTACGCACACACAAATGATCCCAGAGGAATTTTAACATCAGCGAATTGTTTTTTTTTTTTTCTTTTTTGAGACAGGGTCTCACTCTGCCACCCACGGTGGAGTTCAGTGGCATGATCACAACTCTCACTGTAGCCTTAACCTCCTGGGCTCAAGTGATCCCCCCACCTCAGCCTCCAGAGTAGCTGGGATTCCAGACACAAGCCACCACATCTGGCTAATTTTTATATTTTTTATAGAGATGGGGTTTCACCATGTTGCCCAGGCTGGTCTTGAACTCCTAGACTCAGGCAATCCGCCCGCCTTGGGCTCCCAAAGTGCTGGGATTACAGGTGTGTGTCACTGCACCTGGCCAATATACATTTTAAAAGGGCAAATAAAAGAAGCAGCAGCAAACCAACCATTTGGTTTTGAGAGGCAAGCTCAGCCTGCTACAGAGACCTGCCCCTTGCAGCTGCCAGTGCAGCACTGCTCTGCAGGTCCTGTCATGCACTGCGCAGCTTTGCTAAGTCATGCCCTGCTGCCCTCAAGTAGGTGCTATGAGCATCCACGCAGCTGCATGTGGCTCCTAAAAAAACAAAAACCTAGCCTCACGCTTTGGCTACGAGGTGATTCACACACCCAGGGCTTTATTTTAAAGCATTCCAAATTAACTGAATCTTGGGCAAAACGGACTCAATATTAAGAAGAAAGGTCTAAGGCCGATAAAGGTCTAAGGTGGCAAAGCCGAAAGGGAATGGAGAACAGGCCTGGAATGGTGGATTCTATAACATTGTTAATTTAAGTCAAGTCAGAAGATTTTGGGGTGAGGTCCCCTTGGGTGACTATTGGTCACTTTGGGGAAACAAGTGAACAGCTTTGAATCACAGCAACATGCGTTAGTAAGCTGGGAGTGGAATTATATGAAGGTAAGTGGCAGTAGGAGATGTTGATTGACTTGCTAAATATTTAAAAGTCCTGAAGAGAAGAGTCCACAGTTATTTACCTGAATGATAAATCCCACCATACAGAACCTTGTGCCTTCCTTTTCTCAGCTTTAGGTCACCAGGTATTCTTTGCAAAATAATGACAGCAAAGTCTTGATAATATCATCCTTTGAATGAAAATGTATTATCCTATAAAATCTTTTTTGGGGGGTGGGGATCTTTTTTCTAGTGAGCTCCAAAAGCTAATTAAAAGCAATTATCACAGAAAAGGGTGGCTTTTTGTTTTTTCACCACTGTCAATAGTTTCTTCTCCATATACTATATTTTAACAAATCTGATTTTTATGTCTCAGTCTAAAAAGCAACTGTGATAAATGGACATCATGGATAATGATATTTTTAAAGGTATGTAAAAGCCACAAGCTGGTTACTCCTGCTCTCTGGTGAGCAGGGATCGGAGAAGGAGGCAAAGTAATGATGAGAGCTCAATGCAGCTTGTAAACCTCCACCACAAGCAGCACTTGGGTGGGATTGTTGAAACTTAGAACCAGGAGTGAATTTCGCATCTAGGCAAACCTCTTCACTTTCAGATGAGGAGGCTGAGGCTCAGTGAAGTCCAGCATCATGCGCTGCTAAGCCCCCGGCTACTGGCTTTCCTGACTGACCATTGTGAGAAGGAACACCGTCAAGTATTTCCTGACTTGTCAAAGGCTCACGATAATACAAGGATGATAGAAAATAAAAGCTGAGGCTTTAAGATGGGTGTGAAGGTTCAGCCTTGTGTTAACTGCCACACCTGCTTCAGGTGCTCAGGCCATCCTTCACAACCAGTCAGGTTAAAATCCCTGATTACTGAAATAGTCACTTTAACTTCTTCTTCTTCTTCTCTTTTTTAATATATAGAAATCCTTCCCCCAAAACAAAGAGGTATAAAATGTCTGGTTTAAATAATACAGTAGCATATGAAGTTTATGAATGTGTCAGTTTCTGAAGGAAAAAAAAAGTGGGTTGCATATGTGTCTGTCATTGGGAATACAATTGTTTTTCAAGGATTAAATACTCAACATTTTTTTCCCACTAATAGAAATGAAAGCTGGAAAGAGCTAATATTTCTTATAGCAGCAGCAGCTACTTGCAATTAAATAGTAGAAAGTTTTGTTGTACCTCTTTCTTCTGTTCAGAAAACCAGCTTGTATCTTTGTTTGAACCTTGTGGCAAGATATGAAGATCCACGAGGACAGCAAAATTCCCACACTGAAAGACATTAATGGCAGAGTCAGTGTCTGTGCGGCTCATGCCCAGCAAACAATGAGAGAAAATCTCACAAATTCCTATGTGGTTGCTCATGATGAAATGGCAACAAAGTTCACTACTAGACAGAACTTTTAATAAAGAACATGGTTACAGGTCATAATCTACTACTTTCCCTAAGTTTAACATTTACAGTGGAAATGCTAAGGAGAGATGCAATGTTAATCAAGACAGGAAAGACAAAATATCTGTCTCTGGGCTGCACCTTGAAAGGGGATGTCCAAGCATCCCGGCAGCAGTTGGAAGACGTGAAGCATCGAGAGAAGTTAAATAGGTCAGTACTAGGTAGGCTCCACAAAAGAATGATTCCATGCACAGCCAGGGGAATTCTTTCTTCTAAGCAGCAAATAACAGATATAAGATACTGCATTTTCAGACGGACAAAAGGATTGGCTAGGACGGTACACTTTGGAATTGAAATGGGAACATGGAAGAATGAGAAATAAGCAAGAAGATAAAGATACATACTGAATGCTAGTTAACAAAACAAAACAAAATTCATTAAAGTATGCTACAAAACTGTACAAAGCCTGACTCTGTTCTTATTCTATAGGCTAGCGCTGTCCAGCACTTTAGAAAATAATGGAAATATTCTATATATATGCTGTTCAATAAGATAGCCATATGTGGCCGTACGTGGCCATATGTGGCTGCTGAGCACTTAAAATGTGGCTATTGTAACTGATAAGCTAAATGTTTAATAAAATTTAAATTAAATTTAAGTAGCTACATGTAGCTAGTGGTTCCATACTGGATAGCACAGTTACAGACCCTGTGAAAAGTTGTTGCCTTATAAATCCTCACATATGAGTGAAGTAATTTCTGAGAATCACAAGATAACTGTGAACAAACTAATTTGGTAAGGAATGGGACATCGAGGTTGGCGATGGTCTGAGAGACCCAGAGATTCGGTTTATGAGACTCAGAGGTTCAGTTTTTTCACTTCCTTGGCTGGACAGTTTTGTTTTTTTTTTAAATTCTGTCCTATATATCAACAGTGAAAGGAAAGTAGTTTCAACAAATGGTTAGACCATCAGATGTAAATATAAAGTGAAACTTGACACCTACCTCACGCTATATACAAAATTTAATTTGAGATGGATCACACACCTAGACAAAAAAGCCAAAACTATCTTCCTGATCTTTGGAATAGGAAAAGATTTCTTAGGATCCAGAAAGCACCAAATATTGAGAAAAATAGTTGTAAAATTGTTAAATTTTCAAAATTAAAAATTTCTGTTAACGAAAAAAGCACCATTAATAAAATAAATAGGTATGTTATACAGACTGGGAGAAATGTATTTATGTATTCAAAAATACATGTATCTGGTAAAAAGGACTGGTACCCAAAATATGTAAAGAAGTCCTACAAACTGATATTTAAAAACTGATATTTAAAAAAAAAAGCAAAACAAAAAACCTGAGTTTGAACAGACACTTCACAAATAGGATAAATGAATGGCTAATAAGAAAATGAAAAAAGTATTCAATATCATTAGTCATCAGGCAAATTAAAACTAAAACCGCCAAGAGATACAACTACAATACCCACCAGAATGACTACAATTAAAAAGACTGACATAACATGAAATGTTGGTAAGGATATGGAGCAACCCAGACTCTCATACTTTCCCAGTGGAAATGTAAGATGGTCTAACCACTCTGGCAAATGGGTTTGTCAGTTTCCTGTAGTTAAACGTACATTTACTTATCAACTGAGCCAATGATTCCCTCCCCAGGTGTTTATTCAAGAGAGATGAAGTATATGTGCACTCAAAGACTTGTATGCAAATATTCATGGAAGTTTTATTTATAATAACCCAACGTGAAGACAACCCAAAAGTCTACAACAAGAGAACAAATTGTGCCATATTCATGCAATGGAACACTACTCACCACACTACCGATAAACTCAACATGTATTCATCTCAAAAACATTAGGTTGAGCAAAAGAAACCAGACCAAAATAACACATACTGTATGGTTCCATCTATATATAATTCTAAAACAGCAAAATCAACGTGTGATGAAAGGAATCAAAACAGTAATTTCCCAGGGGGGTAAAAAACTGGGTGAGAACTGTCACAAAGGAACTTTGTATGTGATAAGACTATTCTGTATCTTGATGGGGTATGTTATGTACACACTGCAATCAGTTCCTTTCACTATATTTAAATTATATATCAATAATAAACAATTTTTAAACACTGTGTAAAATGCACTCATACTTGTTGGCAGTTATTGAAAATGTAGGTATTACGTCCCTGAAAATGTGTGGGAGACCCAAATGAAGTTTACCGGGTAATAAACTGTGAAGCACGTTGAAAGATGGTTTCCTATGATGTAAAAGAGTGCACTTTAGTGTGTTACAGTTTAGTGTGTTGCAACCAGCATTTTATTTTAATGAAAGAGAACTGAAGATAATATTAGAATGCAATACAAAATATCAGTGTGTCATATGGTAAGATCAAGAATTGTTTTGTGAAATGTAAGTAAGTGTGTACTCAGTTATGATGGAAAGCCTATTTCTTATTGTGGGTTGTAATAAAAAATGTTTGAAAACCACTCAAATATACTGTTAAAGTTCTTCTCAACTGTTGGTTACAGAATTTAACCTTTAAGGAGTATGCTGCCACCAGGTGGAGGTCGCATGCCACAACTACAGGATCTTAGCCACGGAATATTAACCTTTCCTGTGCCATGGACTTATTTAGCCAACTGTGAAGCTGATGAAAGTTGCTCAGAATAATATTTTTAAATGCATGAAACACAACACATAGGATTAACAAGAAAACCAATTACACTGAAGTACAGTTATCTTAACGAAAGAAAAATTTGAGACATAGGAATGTATGTCCTTGTTTATTAAGGCATTGGGTCTTGTCACATAGTGATGGATAGTGATGGATCTAGTACTACTACAAATCTGAAGTGGTGATAAGCATAAATGATATCTTCATTATCTGTAACAACCTTAATGTAATATGAAAAGAGCTATAATTTCTAATGGTGACAAATACTGCTAATATTATTCATATTTTTATTATGAATCCTACGTTCATAATAAAAAGGAAAACTAAATTTACTAGAACTTGATCACAATAAAGACGTAACTTTTTCCCATGCAAGTTCACTGGCCTCTGAATTCAATCACAGGCCCATTGAAGTTCCAAGGATTCTGGAATAAAAGCCCTTCCAAAGCGGTAAAATATGTCTCAACACATTTTATTGCAGGTTCCTACAGGTGCTCTTTCCTGATTTTTTAATCTAAACCAAGTTCACTGCTACCTTTTCATTAGCAAAACTAATTGTTTTTTTTTCTTGTAACCCTCCTACCACCGCAAAACTAATTCTTTAAAAAAAAGGGGGGGGTGGGGGGAGGGGAATCTTAAGCTTAAGCAACTTGAATTGATACTGTAACAGCAGCTTGCTGAAGAATTAACCTAATAGTAAGGTCCAATTTGGTATTTTTCTCACCATTTTGTGACTTTGATCACAAATAACCTAGTCTAAGTTTGAAAATAAACAGATTGAGTAGAATGTCTCTTTTTAGAAAAATAAATTGTCAAATCTTACTGTGGTGAGCAGACTTTCCTGGGGTTTCTGGAAGCCTCCACTGTTTGGCAGGCAGTCCCCTCCCCCGCAGGGGGCTCTCCCTCTGCAGCCTGCAGTTCTGAGCTCTCTCAACTCCCTCCCACACTAGGCAGAGGTATTCTGCCTTTCCAAAGTTCCCTGCTCTCAAAGCTTTGCTTCTTGTCTCTCATGAGAAAACAGAAGTGAAAAAAAAAAAAAAGAAAAGAAAGCTTCTTACACTGCCAGCAGCACAGCCTCCCTTTCTCCTCCCCCTAATTAGGAGAAGGTTATTTCTAGTCTCAGAAGATCAACTCTCCAGCTTTCTCCTGAGAGAAGCAACATGGTAACCATCACTTCTTTCTCAGCCCAGAACTGGTCACTCTGCAGAGGCCAAGCCACCTCTTGAGCAACCATCAGGCTGCTAGGAATAGCTTCACATTGCATGCACTGGGCTGCGAGTCCCCCAGCCAGGGTCTGGTCTGGCTTCTATCCCCTCCACCCAGAGGATTCAGCCAACAACAGGGGTGTCACCCCCAACTCCTCCCTTCCCCTAACCCTCCAGAATCAGTCACGCATCTTGTCCATTTTAATTTTTTAGAGCGTTCTCACACACACTTCTCTCTTGCTCTGCTGCTCCTATCTTCTCCCACTTGGAAGATTACAGTCACTTCTGTCGGTGTCCTGGATGAACCCTCAATGCATATCTGGGAAATCTCTAACCTATAAATCGGATCAGTCCACTCCCGTTGCAGCTCAGAGCAGCAACTCACAAGCCTCTAATGAGGCCCATGTCTTTGTCTCCTGCACCTGACTTTTTCATCCTTGGCTTACATTACAACTTGCCTCGCTGCTTCCATGCTTGTTGAGATCCTATGCATCCTCGAACCCTAGCAGGAGTGTGGTCAACTCTGTGAAGCTATTCTGAACAGTTTCTCTTTCCCTGCTCTGGACCAGCCCATTCTTCATGTGATTATTTATTTCTACATTAAGTGACTGGTCCATGTAGGGCCCCCATCCTAGGCTATAAGCCATGGAGACAGGTCTATACCTCTGCCAACCTTGTATCCCCAGTGACCAACACACTACCAGCCCTCAGTGAATACTTAATATTTAATGAAAGGAAGACAAATGAAAAAAACAGATGACAGAACAAGTTAGCCCCAAGAATTGTGCAAATCACAGCCTTGTCTGCAAAGGGAGAGCTCTAAGCCCTTTCCAGGGACCAAGCCGTTACTATTCGGCCCAGTGCACTGATACATCATAGAACAACTTCCTCTCTCCCTATTCTGGAGTAGCGACAACTCTGCCATCAGCAACAACAAGCAGTCATTTTTCATATTTCGTGAAATGGGAATACAAGAATCTTAGGATTACTTCACTGGAAACTCACTGCCAACTGAACGTGTTGGTTATTTTTCCTATCTCTTTCCTAAGAATTCCAGAGGTGCAACTCACACTCTTTCCAAGTCCTCAGAGGTGGGAGGTCTTGTCTTCTGTGTTTACATTAAATATAAGAATAAAGGTGAAAATATTAACATTTCTCACCCACAAAGCCATCTCTGGAGCAGACTCAGAACTCTTAAGAGATGTAGAAAGGTCCCCACATTCTCTCATGCACTCATTGATCATATGAAACACCTGCTGAGTTTCACAGGGGCACTAGCCAGGCCCTGAGAGAGGGAGGGGCAGCAGCTGGGCACTGTGGCATGTGTGACCATGGCACATACCCAAGGACCAGAGGGAGTGGAGTGACAGCTCTGCCTGAGGAAGGTGAGGGAAGGGAAGGTGGTGTCGCAGTCAAGTACTGAGGAACAGGGAAAGGAGTGCAGAAGGAAAAATGAATAACACCCCATGCAGAGAAAGAGCTCGCGTGCTTTGGAGACGGAAAAGAGTCTCAATGCAGAAACACAGGGCATTGCTGGCAGATGGGGCCAATAGGGCAGGAAGGCTCAGGCCACAGAGGGGCCCTGGACAGGCTGAGGAGGCTGGTGGGCTGGAGGGCTCTCTTGGGTAGGAGTGTGGAGCATGGGCGGGCAAGGGGAAATCACCGGAGCCAGGCAGACAGGTTCAAAGCCACTGCAGGAACCCAAATAAGAGATCAAGCAAGGTGATCTCGAGGTGAAGGGGAAGGGGCACATTTGAGGGACACTCAGAAGACAGAAGTAAGAGGATGTGGTTGGGTGTGAGGGAGAGGAAGGACAAGGGTGAGGCCCAAGGCATGTGGTCCGTTTCTACCACGCCCACCGGGTTCCCAGAGGCAGCTTACATACATGGGTCTGTCGCTGAGAAGCCACACAAATCATCATTGGCATTTTACACCTACCTGGCATTGAGGGTATAAGGCAGCTTCAAGTAACGAGGCAAAGATTAAAAATGGGGAGAATAAGTAAAGGCAAACAAGGGTAAAAACATATGAAACCGATGATAGGCCTGCACGAAATTCCCACCATAGTCCCAAGTCTCTGCAACATCTGGCTCTGAGATTCCTAGGTACAAATGTGAAAAATACAGCGCCAATCAGAGTCAAGAAGATGAGAAGGAATCCATGCTGAGGATAACTGAATCATTTCTGATACTACAGCTAGAAAGAGTTTCTCCTAAAGGCCTCCTCAGAAGACATGGAAATTTTCTTCCTGGAGTGTGAATTTTACAAAAAAGTTCTAGAAAACATATTAAATATTTTCATGTTACCACAAACTGCATATATCTTACAATGTAAAATTTTACAGTGATGTGATTTTTAAACAATCACAGTTTAAAATATTGATTGCCATTTACAGAGCACCTATGTTCCAGGCACTGTGCTAAGTTTTACTCAGACCATTCAATTAAATCCTTGCCACTCTGGTGAAGGAGCACAATGATTATTCGCATTTCGTAGATAAGGAAGCTGAATTTGGGAAGGTCTAGTCCAAGATTACACAGGCAGTGAGTGCCAGACCCAGGAATCAAATCCAGATCTGAGAGACTCCACATTGCCAGACATTACTCTGAGGAAATTTAACCCCTGTGGAAGGCTACTCAGGACACACTTCCAGCCTCATGTGGGAGCACGTTAGGCTGTCTAGCCTGGAACCCACTCCCCTTTATTTGGGAGCTGGCCCCTATCCCCTCTAGGTGAGCAATGGCAGCCAAGTGTGCCCTAAAACAGCCTACGCCTTAGTGCCTGGTGACTGCACCAGGGATTCTCAACAGGGTCCCACAGCTCCTTTCCCTGGGCAGCCTGATTCCATGTCTGATTCCATTCCAACACAGATACGGAGAGCTCACTGTAGGGCCCCATGCCACTGTAGGGCCCCATGCTGAAACACAAGTGCAGTGAGGCAGTGAAAGCCTCACTGTAGAAAGAACGAGGTGGGAGGGGTGGTTAGGGAGAAGAAAAGGTGAAGAAGGGAAAGAAAAGAATGCAGCAGAGGGTGACAGCAATAAACCCTGCAAGAGGTGGGGTAGAGCTCTGAGGGTAGAAGAGAAGTCTCCTAACATTAAGAATCCCTATCCAGAGAGTTAAAAGCTGAAGAAAAGTCAATGCAAGTGTGTTGTCAATTGAATTCCCTTGGCCAGTTACTCACCTGAAATACTGGCCCAGGAAATCCAAACTTGTAGTTTACATATAAGAAAGGGAACCAGCATACCTTTTGGATGGCATACTCAGTAAACTAGCAGACAGGTCAGGAGATGGGAGAATAAAGAGTCATTCTGTTGGAATATGCTATATATTTAGTCCAGTTGCAAAAATCTACTAATGGTGAACAAGTTGGCAATAACAATAGTTAAGATTCATGGAGCACTTGTGTGCCAGACTTGGTGTCAAGCCCTTTCTGTACATTATTGCATTTAATTGTCGTGACAACTCAAAAAGCAGAAACTATTACCCCTTGGTGTTCTGGAAACACTGAGAAATTTAAAAGCACTCTTTCTCTTTTAGGAGATCGCTGGTGATCACGACTGGGTTTTGTTTGGTGCGGTGCCTTGCCAACCTGGCAATACTTGTCAGGTGGGGTACAAGGAACACTCCATAATCTCAGTAACAGAATTAGACACAGCCTGAATATGAGATCATAACACACAAAGAAGGCCTGGAGAGGCCGGGTGTGGTGGCTCACACCTGTAATCCCAGCACTCTGTGAGGCCAAGGTGGGAGGATCACAAGGTCAGGAGATTGAGACCATCCTGGCTAACATGGTGAAACCCCATCTCTACTAAAAATACAAAAAAATTAGCCAGGCCTGGTGGCGGGCGCCTGTAGTCCCAGCTACTCGGGAGGCTGAGGCAGGAGAATGGCATGAACCCGGGAGGCGGAGCTTGCAGTGAGCCGAGATCATGCCACTGCACTCCAGCCTGGGCGACAGAGCGAGACTCCGTTTCAGAAAAAAAAAAGAAGCCCTGGAGAAAGCCCTTTGATGACTAATAGGAGAATGTCCTGGTGCAGGAAGTCCAAAGACCATGAATCTCTTCTAATGATGCCCCAGTTCAGGAGGGGTTGAACCACCTCCTTTCTCTACTGTCAGTTTCCCTATATACAAAATGAGTGGACTGAACTAAATTGCCTTCAAGGTGCCTTCCCTTTAAGATCTCATCTCCTGGTCATTTTGTTTTGCAACCATTTACTTGGATTCTACCTGCACACATAGTGTCTGTCCTCCTGTGGAGGTTATAAAAGAGTCACACTGAGACTAGCACCTCATACTGTCCTCTGTCAGTCCACTATGGGCCATCCACCAGGTGGCCTTTGTGGAGGAGCTGCCTTCTGTTACCTTTGGGTTGTCAATGTCTAGTACAAAGTCAAAACAAATGACTTTGACAGCACACAGATGGTCGTGAAGAGTGTTTGTTAAATGAAAACATGTATCAGTGATGAAAATTAAGTGGCTGGCTTATTCTCTCTCTAGGAGGGATTACCTCCCTCTTACCTGCACCCTGAATGCAGGAAAAAAAACACTGCAGAATCAAGCTAATGGTTTACAACTAAGGTTGCCCCAGGTATGCACAGAATACTGTCACTCGTGAATCGGAATGGCTATTTCCCCACTTTCCAGTCAATCAGGCAGAACAAGATGCAAGTACAAAGCCATGGTTGACAATGTGAATCCAGACCAATTAAAGGAAACTTCCTTGGTTGCAAATGGATGACTAGTTCTTTAAGCTTGAGTTTTTCGGGTTAAAGGGATGCTTGGGAGGGTGTGACTTGTCTGAGGTGAAAAGGACTCAGGAGGGGAGGGAGCTCCTGTCTCCTGTTCAGTGTCTGTTGTGGGACCTCTGACTACAGGTCAAGGATGTGTAACTTCCCAGTCACTTGTTTTCCACAACAGATTTATTACTATGGTTGGGGAAGGATTCTACAAAGATAAAGAGTAAAACACAAAGGAAAGGGAAAGAAAGATGAGGGAAAAGCAGAACAAATGACTTTGACAGCAGCTTCTAAAAGGAGGAGAAAATCAAATAAGAGGCTGTGGTGTCCTTCAGTAAATCATCTCTGGTATCCTACTGAGAAAGAGTTTGGTGTTTTGACCCAGAGTGCTGTAGGGTGGCTCACAGTCTCCCTGGGTAAGATTTGAGACGGGAGGCAAAGTACTGCGTGGAATAAAGCAATGGTCAACCATGTTATTATGAAGGGCTGCTTAAATTTAACATATGCCCCTGGGACCCTGGGGTAGAATTCCAGGCTGAATCACAAACTCTCAAAGCCATCACTGCATGAAGAATACATTTGGGAATAGGCTCTCTGGGGGTCCCTTCGAAAGATGAGAACTGATTTCATTTCTTTAGACCCTCCCTAATGGTTTTCAGGACATGATTATTTCAAGTATAAACCTGCAGGTACCTTCCCTCAGTCGACTGGTCAGTGGCATAGACACAGCAGGTGTGGCAATGAGTAAAACAGTGGGTTGGTTCAGCACAGACCTGACTTCAAATCCTAGCCCTGAGCCTCAGTGGCTCTGAGACACAGGTTAAGTTCCTCCAACGTAAAATGGAGATAGCAATGAAAACTACATCATGGTTTTATTTTGAGGATGACATGAGACAATGTGGGCATGAGGCTTCTGCACCATGCCAGCCATACAAAGGGCTCAAGGAAGAAATATTGGCTGCTTTTCTCTTTTTTTTTCTCCAAAGGTAGAATTTGTCTTAAATTCCAAAGACTTTCAAATGAATTCTGAACTGTTAGTTCCATAAGATTTACAGATAGGTAGGGCAGAGGTTTCCACCTATTCCTATTAAGAGCCAATAAATGCCTCATAATTCTTCTGCACGGTTTTACTCCGGCCACACACTGCTTCTACGAAAAAGAGCAGATGGCTTGTAATCACACCACATTACAAGTAAAACTATGAACTCTCCTCTTACATATTTCTGCAAGAGAGCACATGAAATGAAAAGACAACCTGACAGAAACTGTAATGTACTCGTCCGTAAGGCCCCTGACTTGAGAGGGTGCAAAGTGGCTGGGAAACAAGCATCACTCATATTTAGTGACATTTATGCTGGTCAGGAGCATGTTCTGGATCAATTATGGCATCTATAATCTGAAACAGGAGTATGGGAAACAACAGGAATATCAGCACCCACAAATTTTGTCCACTACTTGATCTAACATGTGTGATCATGAGGCATTGGAATGTGGCTTTGATTTTAAACTAAGAATTAACATGTTAGAAAATATTGTTTAATATTTGTGAAGAATCCTGACATGAAAGAAAAGCTTTTCAGTTTATGAGTTAGAGGAATTTATGACAAACTACATATGAGTCAAAGAAAACCCCTGTAAATATTCCCCTAGTGATCAACATCTAGGTTGGCAGATTGTTCTAAAGGGTGGCCAGTTTTGGAGGGAGATTTCTTGAAGCAGGAAGGAAGAGGAAAGACAGGTAGCATAATTTTCCTACCTCTGTGGGTGGAACCAAAGTGTCTTTGATAAATACTTTGGGGATTCTGGATGACTTAGAGGAATTCAGTTTATTTGTTTATAGGTAAAATAATTTAAGGAATCCCCCCCACAGTGGTAATTTTTCCCTGGAATCTTCTCATTTACTTTCTAATATAACAAAGGACTTGCCAGATAAAGCTATGACAGGTACTCTCTGCTCAATCCAGCTGTCATTTAATTTCTTCTGGGGTATTAGCATTGTATGAGTACTGCTTTGTTTTTTGTTTTTTAATGTACAGCTGTGTCACAGAATGAGTACTGTGTATCAAGGGGGCTACACATTTACTCTTTTAAAGCGGGTGTCAACTTTGACAGGCCAAAGATAGGGCTAAGTGTGACCTTTACAGGAGACAAAACAGCATTGAAGTATGTGGCTGCAAACTAAAACACAACCTCAGAATGAGGAGTTTCTACTATTTCAGGGCTCAGGGTTACCAGAACCTTGGAGAGCCCCAACAAAGTCAAGTGCTAGGCCTGTTTGTACCCTTGGCCACACTTACCATCCTGGCTCTGCTAGTTCAGGAAAGCTCTCTGTGTGTACGACCTTAGGGATATTTACCCACTAGAGCCTCAAGCCTAAACTACCGGTTCTCAGAGTACCAGCAGCCGGTTCCCAGAGTACCAGCAGCCGGTTCCCAGAGTACCAGCAGCCACAGCATCTCCTGAAGCTGATTTGATGTGCAAATTCTTGGATCCTACTCAGACCTACTCAATCAGCAATTACAGAGAGGGGCCCAGGATCCGGTGTTTTAACAAGCCCTCCAGGTGATTCTGGCACATGCTGAAGTTTAAGAGCCCCTGCTACAGGCCCCCTTGTATCCTGGAAGAATACTCATAGCATTCTCTGTAGAACACAGGAACTTTTTTGAGGTTACAATAGAACGGAAGAAAAAAATACCTGATGAAGTTTCACCATGTAATACAACAGGAAATATATTCACCAGAATATATTTCAACTGTAAAACTCACAAGTAAAAAAATCACCATTTTATCATAAATACAAGAAAATAGTTACTTTAGTGTAAATTATGATTTTCTTTAAAAAGAAAAAAAAAAGGCTGAGCATGGTGGCTCACGCCTGTAATCCCAGTACCTTGGAAGGCCAAGGTGGACAGATTGCTTGAGTCCAGGAGTTTGAGTCTAGCCTAGGCAACATGCCAGAACCCCATCTCTACTAAAAATACAAAAAATTAGCCAGGAATGGTGGTGCGCGCCTGTAGTCCCAGCTACTCAGGAGGCTGAGGTGGGAGAATCATCTGAGCCTGGGAAGTCGAGGCTGCAGTGAGCCAAGATTGTGCCACTGCACTCCAGCCTTGGCAACTGGAGTGGACACCCTGTCACAAACAAACAAACATTCTCCAGAGGTGAATGTGATGTGTAGCCAGGGTGAGAGCTACAGATAAAACAGTGCCTTGCTGAGCATCTTCAAAATTCACCTCTGAATTAGGATGATAAAGATGATGAAAATCCAAAGGGAAAAAGAGATCTACCTGCTGGATGAAGGGAGAGCCTTAGGAAGAAACAGAAAGGAAAGGCCAGAAATGAAAAGAAAGGGGGCTGTAAACTCCAAACAATTAAGGAACAGATATAACTGCATTTAAATTCTTTAATGAGTTAGATGACTGGGCTCAGAGGAATCCATCCCAGGGCACCAGAGCCTGGCTCAACCACCGGGATGAGGAGGAGCACAAGAGTTACCTGGAGAACCTAGAGAGACAGAAATGATGCTGCACTTTTCAAAAAGGAGAGAAAGATGGATTTTATAGCTATACATTTCATCCATAACAGACTACTAAGGGAGAGCCTGAAGAAAACCCCAATTATGAAAAACTAACCTCATTTTCTTCTTTGACAATATTCTTAGCTGCCATGACTGGTGAAGGCAGTTGACAAAGCACACGTGAACTTCAGCCAGAATCAAATGAAGTTCCTCATGACATCCTTTTATTCACATTACTCCACTAAAACAGCTTCTGTCACGGTTACCAATGATCTGCATGTCACCAAGCCCAATGGTCAGTTCATGATCCTCATACTACTCTACCTCAGCACCATCTAACAAAGTGGTTCTTTCACTTCCTGCTTTCCTTGATTTCTTGGGACACCAGAAGTCAGCTTTGCTCGTTCTCCTCCCTCCTCACTGGCCACACTTTCTCAGTCTCCTTTGCTGGCTTGTCCCATCACTTTGGCCTCTCAACACTAGAGAGTCCAGGGCTCAGTCCTTAGACCTCTCCTTGCCTCCATCTGCACTTTCATCAGTCTCAAGGTTTCAGACACTGGGCAGTTTACATGCTGAGAGCTCCTAGTCTTTTTGCTGTAGCCTAGACCTCCCTCTCGCCTCCACAGGCATACATCCAATTGCCTACTGTGCATCTCCACTTGGGTGTCAAATAGACGTCTACAACTTAACAGGTTCAAAACCAAACTATTAATGTTTACCCTCAAACATGGTAACTAATTGTAACTCCATTCTTCCAGTTCAGGTCAAAAACGTTGGAGTCATTTTTGATGCCTCTGTTTCTCCCATATTACACATCCAATCTATTAACAAACCCTAACAGTTCTACCTTCAAAAGGGCCTGGCACATGGTAGGAGCTCAATAAATATTAATGAAATGAATCTATGAACAAATGAGTCCTAGTGAATAAAACAACAGAAAAATAGAAGTGGATGAAATGACAGGTGGGTTCATAACCAGTTAAACAGCCATAACCACAGGACCCATTAATGGCCAAACAGCAACCTGGATGGGGATGGTGAACAACTTTTTCCTCGACCCTGGTCTTGGTCTGCATTTCCAGCACTGGAATGGATGAATATATAGGGGACATACCCACAAAATAGGTGGATGTCACTGCAAAGAAGGGGACAGTGCATATCTGGGGTAGCAAAAACTGGATCTGGGAAACAAAACAAAACTCTAAAACTGGACCTCTGTGATTCAGAGGGAATCTAACTAGAGAGAATTAAACTAGGATATATGTAAGGGTCATATAACATTTGGCTCCAAAAAACTAACAGCCCAAGTGGAGGCATTCTTAGTCAAGAGTAAGTGCTGTGAGCAGGCAGCAGAGTGCCATCGCTGTAAATGATGTTAATTTCATCTTAGGCTGCCTTAACAGCAGTGGCCGGGAAAAGTGACAGGATGAGGCTTTATGCATTTAGTGCTCAATTACTCTCAATATTGAAATTGAGACAAACTATCACATACCCAAATGAGAGTGATCAGGATAACAGCAACACTTAAAATCATGTCATGAGCATCAGCTGAAGAAAGTAAAATGATTAACCTAAAAAAGAATAGCCAGGATAATATAATATTAACAGGGCTTTTAAAGGTGGAAGAATAATCCTTAGTTCTCTAGGGCCTTAAGGGATAGAGAACCAGATGAAGCAGAGAAACCATAAGGAGACAGGTACTGACTCCACCTAAGGAAGACGATCAGACCAGCAGGACTTTTCAAACAGGAAGTGATCTGCCGCAGGGGGTGTGCACTGGCCACTCAACCCAGGGGAGAAAACTCTATTGACACAAAGCCCATTAAAATGGGCAACTGAATAAATATTGCACTGTTATCATAGGCCACTGGTCTCCCTGTGAGGAGTGACGAAAACTACACAGGAAAGGATTGACTGCTGGCTTGTTGCATTGGACTGATTTAGTTACTTCAACCATCCAATGCACCACTGGCTTCCTGGTTTTTTGTTTGTTTAGTTTACACCTAAAAATGTGGGCTTATAGACCCCAAAAATCTGAGTACTTGACCTTTTAGTGACTTTAACATGCAAAGCATGGGCTTTAGAGTCATACAGATACATATGTGTGCAAACACTGGCTGCCCCCTTTACTGGCCACAGAGCCAGGGCCAAGTTTCTCAGCCTCTCTGAATCTTAATCCCTTTATCTGTACAATGGGGACAATAATCCCTGCCCTCCCAGAGATGTTATGATTAAATTCAAAAAGAAAACAGACTGCAGTGTCCACAAACAGGAATTAACTAATTGAGAGTAGTTAACAAACATCATTCTCAGTCTCAGCATCTTATTTAACAAGGGTGACAAAATTGACCACTGCTGTCCAATAACATTCTGTGATGATGCACATGTTCTATATCTACAATGTCTAATACCTTAGCCTCAAGCCACATGTGGCTACTGAATATCTGAAATGAGGCTGGTGTGAATTTTAAATTTTATTTCTAATTAAATTGGTTAATAAGCAGTTAATTTATTAACTTAAACAGCTACATATAAACTAGTCACTGCCACACTGGACAGCCTAGACAGTTCCTTAAAGTGACTCCTGGTTCAGAAATCCTGGTTCTATTATTTTAGTGAGAGACTAAAACCACAAAGGGCAAGCAACATCGGGAACCTCATAATAGGAAGTGCCCAGTGATGCAAGGGGAATCCCATCCTGCAGGGAATTCCAGAAGGCTCCTAAGGACCACATGTGAGGGAATGATAGGGACTAACCTGGGAAATTTCTTTGAACTTTACCAAAGAAGGTGCTGATCCAATAGAATTGTTTTATTTTAAAGGTGTTTTCCTTGTAAATAGAAAATGAAGCAATAAAAACTGTTACTGACAAAGGATTAAGAAGTTTGTTTCCCTTTACCTTTCACCCTCACTCAGCTTTATCAAATGAGAAAACAAAATTCAAAATTCATTCAATGCAAAATAATCCCTTAGTTTTGCTGAGAATGAACCTTAAACTTTGGCACTGAATTTCCCTCACTATTCTGCTCTGCTTCAGAACTCAGGAAACAATCCCATGACTACTTTCATCACAGAGAATTTCTACAGAATGAGTAAGAGTTCAAAGGGAATCTTCAACCAATTCATGCCTAAGGCAGGAAATTGAAATGGGACAGAATATGTTAGACAAACACAGGCGAGGTCTGCTGGTGAGAGCCGAGTTTTTCTTCCTCTGACCCATTTTTAGAGAACTACAAAGAGGAATAAAGGGAGGTCGTTAATTGGTCACAGGACTTATGTAGAGCCACCTCTACTTTCCTTTTCTAGTTGACTGCTGGGAATAACACCCTCTTCAAGGAATGCTCAAAGGGGAAACGTGCTGGGACAGGAGACCACTGATGAAATGGCTTCAGAAGCCGAAGATCATTAATTAAGAATATTTAGAGTGAGGTTGAAAGCTTGGCTGAAAAGAGTGGGAGGGACAAGTCTGTATCAGCTGCTACCTACACATTAGCAATTAAGCCTTATAAAGGCTCTCAGTGGAAGTTACATTTCCCAGGCATCCTCCTCGGATAAGTGAAGAGCCTCCTGAGCCAAATGAACACTGAAGACCATAGCATTGACTTCAGAGTAATACTGCCAGCATCCACTATTACACACCCTTGATTCTCAGGATTCGATGTCTTCAAAACACCACTACCCACTGCCTGACACAGTGTTTCTCAAACTTGGGCGAGCAGCAGATTCACCAGGAGGGCTTGTTAAAAACACACATTGATTAGCTTTGTGCTCGGCTAGGTATTAAAAAAACAAAAAGAAGAAAGAGAAAGAAAGAAAGGGAGGGAGGGAAGGAAGGAAGGAGGGAAGGAAGGAAGGAAAGGAAGGAAGGAAGGAGAGAAAAGAAAGAAAAGAAAGAAAACAAAAAGAAACACAAATTGCTAAAGCTCAGCCCCACGGTGAGACTTAAACCTGGGGTGAGGCTGAGAATGTGCGTTACTAACAGACTCCCAGGTGATGCTGATGCTGCTGGTCTAGAGACCACACTTTGAGATTCACTGGCCTAGAAGAGTGGTTTGCAACCCTGGCAGCACCTCAGAATCACTTGGGGGGCTTTTAAAATAATAACTATGTCCAAATTCTACGCCAATGAAATCAAATCAGACTCTCGGGGTGGGGCCTGGGTATCAGTATATTTTAAAATCTCCCTACCTGATTCTAATGCGCTGGCTGGGTTGAGACCCACTGCTGAGATGATTACCTTCAACTATTTAAATTTGGAGACTACATATACTCTGAACAGTTTAATAATTATTCCTTGTTTTAAGTAAATTCCATAACTTTCACACTCATAAAATGAAAAAGAGAAGCAGAAAACTACCTTGTTTTTCCTTACACATTAGAGATAGGGAGGCAGATCCTGGTGTCTGCTTGATTCCACCTGCCCTTACTGGTGATGGTCACTTTCTTCTTTTTTTTTTTTTAACAAACCAAAATATAATGAGCTTCTTTGCACCTGCAAATGTCACCCTCCACTCCAATTCTGCTATTTAGACAGGATTCCCTACAGATTTACTAATTAGAGCAACTCACGCTTTGTGAACACTGATAAATCTTCTAATCCCTTTAAAATATGGTAGGTAAAAAGTGATACATTTTCATGACAATCCTACAACTATTTGAGGAGCAGGTAATATTTCCAAAACACTCAAATTCTTCTAATGTTTCTTCCTTCAGTCTCTTTTCTATCCTCCTTGAATGCCTTTTTTTCCTTCTAAATCAGATTCTACTTTTCCTTCATCTATCATCTGCCTGCCTGTACCCTTCCTTCATCACCTCTGCCTTAATGTGACAAGTGTAAACTTTACAATTAGTTATTCTTATGAAATAAAGTTTTATGGTGCCTGTTCCTAATTTAACAAACAAGGGAACTGAGTATTTTTATTTGGTGAGATAAAAAGACACTAAATTATTTTTGGTATGTGCCTCTTGATTAACTCTGCCTTGGGCATTAGTCCTCAACAGGAAACTTATTCCCCACCCTTAATTCCTTAAATTAAGAAACCTTCAGGCTGCAATCCACTGTGTGCCATGAATCAGCACCTATTGGTGAAATGTGACAATACAGTTTACCTCAAAATAATACAGCCAAAGAAGGTCTGGTGCGGTGGCTCACACCTGTAATTCCAGCACTTTGGGAGGCCATGGCAGGTGGATCACTTGAGGTCAGGAGTTCGAGACCAGCCTGGCCAACATGATGAAACCACATCTCTATTAAAAATACAAAAAATTAGCAGGGCATGGTGACATGCACATGTAGTCCCAGCTATTCGGGAGCCTGAGGCAGGAGAATCGCTTGAACCAGGAGGCAGAGGTTGCAGTGAGCCAAGATGGCACCACTGCACTCCAGCCTGGGCGACAGAGTGAGACTCTGTCTCAAAAAAAAAAAAAAAAAAAAAAAAAAAGATGAAGGGCTTTATCAATAAGAATCTAGAACTGTAATTTTAGATTCTTAATCAGGAGGTGATTTGGCTCCCTTCCTCCCTGTGTACAATGTCTGGAAACATTTAGGACTGTCACAGCTGGCATCTAATGGGTAGACTCCAGGAATACTGCTGAACACCCTATACTGCACAGGCCAGCTCCCACCGCAAGGCATCATCTGGTCTATGTCATTAGTGCCGAAGTAGAGAAACCCTGGTCTAAAAGCTTCTGCATGGAGCCAGCTGACTTAGCCCTGGAGAATTTGTAGGGATCGAAGGCCAAGAGGAGGAAGAAAAAGAGGTACAAATGGCCCTGGGTCAAAGAGGTACTACAAAATGCTCAGCCAAAGAGTGTGGATGCTGCTCGTCCTCCCAGCTGCCCGGAACAACAAAGAAAGGGTCCTCTTAGTCTTTACCTTGCCAGAAGTTGTCAATGACTGCTTTCTTCATGGGATTAGGGTTTAATTTGGTCACAGAAAGAATTCTATTCCATGATTCATCACCTGGCCAGCTGACAAACTACCCCAGCTCTATAAAGCATTCTTATATCACTGTTAGCTTTTAACAGGGCCTAAATCAATGAAAGAAGGGATGGAGGCAGGGAGAAAGGAATTAAAAAATAAATTCAGGAATTGTGAACAGACAACATCTAAAAAATAGGCTATCTCATTACTTTTGTCAAAATCTAAATGATCATGTTGTTCTTTCTCTTGAGAGACCTTGTTACCTAACCATTTTTATTTTGGGTAATTTGCATGGGGCATTTGCATAAGGGTAAAACTTAAAGATTCTTCTCATGTATTATTAATGTCATAAGGAGATCATGATATTAGATGTATTTCTTGTTGCTATTCAATTCCTAGAAAAATTACATGAATCAACTGAACTGTAAATATCAAACTGATCCAGCATAAAAAGATCAACATCATGTCTTTAGATCCTAATAATCCAAACGAGTATGGTAGCTAGCTTTTATCTGTGATACTCTTTGGGCCAAACTGCAACCTAATGGATTACTTAAGAATCTAAATTTTAAAAAGAGTTATAGTAAGGAAGTACATGCCTCACGAAACAGTGTTTCCTTTGTAAGTATTCATTACGGGTTCCATTAAACACAAAGCCCACTTAGTTGACTGGAGTATTTACCTTCTTCCCAGTTGGGGAGGGAAAGGGAGGTGCCAACCAAAGATTGGTCACAAAAAATTAAGCACTGGGTAGGGCAACAAGGACTGCCCTTAAAGTAGTTCCTGCATAAACTGCCATAGTAGCCCCATATTTTCATTGCCCCCTCCCAACACAGTGCGTTATTTCAGCATATTCTCAAGTTTTACCATGTAACATAAACTCATCTCTAAATTATAAATTGTGTAAATATGTCACCAAGAAATGCTAAAATGCTGCTATTGAATATGAATTGTTTATCCCAGGCCTCTAATGTTCTATGCCCTAAGCTTCAGAGATATTAGATACTAAAATTTGATTAAAACCATATTCCTTGCATTTGCTGCCATTATCAATGATGCAAATTCACACATGTGTTAGCTAAAGAAGCAGCCAGACAGGGTTTCACAGGCAGATAAATGGCTGAAAGAAATCTTTTTTGCCAAACAGAAAGTGGCCCAACTGTGGGAAATGATATGGATACCCAAGGTAGTCCTCAAAGCCAAAACTGTAAATAAGGTTAGACCCTCACATGGTTCCATGGTCTGAGTATACATTACAACATTTTAAACCAAACATTCATTTCATTGTAGGGATTTATGCCAGCTGGCATAGCACAGTTGACCAAAGTGAAAATCGAGCTTGAGTTTTCCTTCCTTGTAAAACTCAGTACATTTGTAGCATTAGCCCCTTACCAGAAGAGGGCAACGGTGGCCAGGCTGGCATTATTCACAAAGAATAAAGTTACCTGCAGCCAAGGTAATGTTTGCCAAGGGAGCCAGACCTTAGGAAACTGCCTGCAGAACTGCTGGCTTCTGAGTGTCACACATGCAAAGAAACAAGGCTCTCTGCCTTTCCTTTTCCTTGGATGAACTAACAGGCGACTGAAAGATCAAACCGTTGCAATATTTCTAATTGATGATACAGAAGCACTGCTCACTGCAACCAACTCACCAAATTTATTTAATCCTTTTTTTTTTTTTTTAAAGAGACAAGGTCTTGCTATGTTGTTCAGGCTGTCCTCAAATTCCTGGGCTCAAGCGATCCTCCTGCCTCAGCCTCCCAAAATGCTGCCATTACAGGCATAGGCCATCAGCGCCCAGCCCTATTCACCACATTTTAAAGTTATCCTCTCTCCTGTCCATACTAGCTATAAAACTTGTCACATTCCAAAAAACAAGAAGGTGTGTTAAAGATCTCTAAGTGGAGAACTATTATGTAAATAGTATATAAGAAGTTTGCAAATTATAGATACCGTAAGAGCCATTCTACATTCAGGTTCAAGTTCACCCACAGTGCCCTGACTTTTCGGACTCCCTTGGTGGAGTCTCCGGCGCTCATTTCTGCTTACTTTTCTCCCTCACTAGTGTTTCCAGGCTCATCTTTCTAAACAGTGTGTCTCTAGCTCAGGGTCTTCAGGCTTTCTCAAAACAAAGCATTCTCCAAAATCCTTACCCCTTTGAAAGCATTTGATCTGCTATGCAAATTTACTCAATATTTGCTTTTTAAACACATTCATCTCTAGTGAAGGAAAGAACTTGTTTTTAGTTAATAAAATTCAGGCCTATGTGAGTAGTGAACACCTGGGTGGAGGGGTGAGGATGGAGCATGAATGTGCATGCAACACAGGTAGTTACATTATTCTCTCCTGGTTTGGGAATTCATGAGACTAAGGATGAAACCTCTTAAGTTCATACCTTGACTCTTACCCTAGACAAAACTACATGTTCTTGGGCCGGGCGCAGTAGCTCACGCCTGTAATCCCAGTACTTTGGGAGGCCGAGGAGGTGGATCACCTGAGCTCAGGAGTTCGAGATCAGCCTGGCCAACATGGCGAAACCCCATCTCTACTAAAAATACAAAAATTAGCTGGGCATGGTGGCACGCACCTGTAATCCCAGCTACTTGGAAGGCTGAGGCAGGAGAATTGCTTGAACCCAGGAGGCGGAGGTTTCAGTGAGCCAAAATCACACCACTACACTCCAGCTTGGGCAACAGAGCAAGACTCTGTCTCAAAAAAACAAACAAAACCTGCACGTTCTTTCCAAACCTGCTCCCTCCTCCTGTTTTGACTCAGCCAGTGGCACTAGGACTTATCCAATTCTGAGACCTCAACACTTCCCTTCCTCAGCAGCCATTTGCAATTCATCACTTCTAACCCCTTCCATGCCTCCAGGCCAAGCCATCACCTGCTCCGGCCTGGCCTTCTGCAACCGTCTTCCCCGGTCTCTCTCCTGCAACAACTCACTTTCAATCTATTACCAGTCTGTTGCCAGAGCGATCATGCCATGCCCTGCCTACACACCCCAAACCTCATCCCAGCTAAAAACCTTTGGAGGGGCCTTCCACTCCTCTCAGAATAAAGACTAAAATCCTAGGAAGCTGGTAAGAGGTTGACCATATCCCGGTACACCCAAGTCAGTTGCATTTTACGCCTTTCTATCCAGGCGTAATTATTAATAGCTCCCCCTTCTGCTCTAAAAATTATCTTGATTTTCATAACAACCTATGTGGTCTCCTTTCATGGTAACCTATGTGGTCTCCTACAAGTACATGATAACCTACAAGCCTCTGTGAGGTCTGGCCCCTGCCAGCTTCTCCAGCACCATGCCAACCCACTGTCCCCTGTGCTCTGCTCCAGCCCTGCTGGCCTCTGTTCATGCACTCGTTTTTAATTTATTGAGCATACCCCAGACGCCAGCCCTGCGCCAGGAGCTGAACACGGAGCAGGACAAAGCAGAAAGGACCTTGGCTCTGCTGGAAGGAGCTCCCCATTCCTTCTTCTACCCCACCTTCCCCTAGGCTCAGGCTTGACTCGAGGCTCCTTCTTTACGGAAACCTTCTAAGGCTCCAGACCAGGGCAACTCACCCTTTATCTTGCAGGCAGCATCATGTACCTCTTTTTGAAACAATGATTCAAGATTGCAATTTTTCCTGCTTCTGTGTGATTGATCTGACTGCCAGCTTCCTCCAAGAGACAATAAAGTCTGCAATTTAGTTATTGATGATTGACACCCTAATGCTTACCAATGCCTAGCCCACAGAAGGTGCTCAATAAGTATATTGCAGAAAGAAAGGAAGGAGGCAGGGAATACATGCTCACTCCCCGACTCAGGGCCAACACTCCTTCCTGGGTCCCAGTGCAGTTCTAATGGTGCCCAGGGCCTTACAAATCCTCTCATAACCTTGGCTTCTGCCCTGTTTACCCCTACCCACAAGGCACAAAGTTGGTTCAAGGGGGCTCTGGCAGAAGTGACCCACCACCCTCACCCTGCCTCGGCTGAGACAAAACTCTGTGCTCCACATGCAGACTCTCCCTCCCAGCAAAAGGCTGGAGGAAGATCTGGGAACTCATAACCAAAGGAAAAAGGGAGGGCAATGTGAAAATCAGACAACACAAAATTAATGGTGAAAATTTTTTTAAAAATAAGAGACGGCTAGGTGCAGTGGCTCATACCTATAATCCTAGCACTTTGGGAGGCTGAGGCAGGAGGACCACTTGAAGCCAGGAGTTCAAGACCAGCCTGGGTAACATGACAAAACCCCATCTCTACCAAAAATACAAAAATTAGTCAGGCAGTGTGGCATGTGCCTATAGTCCCAGCTACTCTGGAGGCTGAGGTGGGAGGATGGCTTGAGCTCGGGAGGTGGAGCTTGCAGTGAGCTAAAATCATGCCATTGCATTTCAGCCTGGGTGACAGAGCCAGACCCTGCCTCAAAAAAAAAAAAAAAAAAGGCCAAGAATGGTGGCTCACACCTGTAATCCAAGCACTTTGGGAGGCTGAGGCAGGCGGATCACCTGCGGTCAGGAGTTTGAGACCAGCCTCACCAACATGGTAAAACCCCGCCTCTACTAAAAATTCAAAAATTATGTATTTTTGTACATAAAGGTGTGGTGGCACATGCCTGTAATCCCAGCTACTTGAGAGGCTGATGCAGGAGAATCACTTGAGCCCGAGGAGGTGGAGGTTGCAGTGAGCCACGATCATGCCACTGCACTGCAGCCTGGGTGACAGAGCAAGACTCTGTTTCAAGAACAACAACAAAAAAGAGATGTTTCATATAAGATGATCAGACCATCGAGAAGACATGAGTTGCAAATTTTCATGCACTGAACAACCTTCTTCCCACCAGAGTGATTTACCTTAAACTTCTTTTCATTTCAAAGTGGATCTCTGTTTTATTTGCACAAATACAAGGCTCATTCATATGAGAGTTTTCCCAAGAGGTTTTGAAATACTGAAGTTTCTCCTTCTTGACACAAAAATATTGCTTGTGGGCCAGGCGTGGTGGCTCACCCCTGCAATCCCAGCACTTCGGGAGGCCAAGGCAGGCAAATCACGAGGTCAGGAGTTTGAGACCAGCTTAGCCAACATGGTGAAACCCCATCTGTACTAAAAATAAAAATAATTAGCTGGGCGTAGTGGCAGACATCTGTAATCTCAGTTACTTGGGAGGCTGAGGCAGGAGAATTGCTTGAACCCGGGAGGCAGAGGTTACAGTGAGCCGAGATCACGCTACTGCACTCCAGCCCGGGTGACAGAGTGAGACTATTTCAAAAAAAAAAAAAATTGCTTGTGGCTTATAAAAGTCCATTTTTTTTCTTCAGCTTTTCTATTCAGTATGAATTAAAATCTCATAGTCCGAATTTCAGCTTGGGGATATGCACCCATCTTGGAGAGGGGCACTAAAAGAATACGAACCCCTATTTAAGGCACTGGTTATTTTCACTACAATATGTCACCAGGGGGCCTCAGGTGAAGTGAGGACTAGAGATGGGTTGTGTTTTTATGAAATCGTCCACATGACAACACCCTGCTGCATGTGGCTGCACTATGTCCCAATCAAGGGTAAGCCAACAGGAAAGGGTACTACAATCAGGTCCTTCCCATCAGGAGGGATCCTTCCCTCCTTCATGTCACCTTCCCAGACAGAGGGCCCTTTGATGCACCAACCTAGTGAGGGTGCGGATACTAATTTCTTTTAATTGACAAATAATTGTGTATATTTATGGGGCACAGTGTGATGTTGTATGTATACACTGTGGAATGATTCCAAGCCAATGAACATATCCATCCCCTCCCATACTTATGATTTCTTGGTGGTGACATCAATCTTTTGATTAGTTCTTTTGAATTCAATAAACTAAATATAGATGAAAGTTCTTATATTTTCCCATACCACCGTGGATCATTTAATCTCTGCCCCCATCTTGGCACATGTACCCAACTATGGAGACCACTCCAGTCAATGACGAGATAGCTGATGACTCAGATGAGGCCCACAGTGAAAAAGGCAAATTCCTGCTGGCAGTTGCAAACCAATGTCAGGGATGTGATGTCAGAAACGTATGCTGGAGTTATAGGGGATGAAGCAGGGCATGTGTAGTGATGGAGAATAAAAGCTATAAAGAAATGAAAACTATCCTGAGAATCCAACAGCATACATGTGCAGGGAAAAGACTGTAAAACTTGCTCCTCTGATACACCATGTTTGCTTCTGTCTCAAAGGCTTGGTACCTGCTGTTCTCTCTGCTAGAACCACTTCCTCCAGACGCTAGGAGGTGTCTCTCTCTTTTCACTCAGAGTTCACCTTGAAAGTTCAAGTCTCTCTGACCATCCTATTTAAGCAGGAACCACCTCCAGTCACTAGCCACCAAGTTACCATCTTTTATTTTCTTTGTCACACGTCTCGGTATCTGAAATTGTCTTGTTTCTTTCTTTGTGCAGTGTCTGTCTAACCCCTGACTGAAATGCCATCTCCATGAGACCAAGGACTTTGTCGGTCTTATTCAAAATTGGGTCCCCACAGCTGAGAACCATTCCTGGCACATGGGAAATAAGGAATAAACATTTATTGAACAGGTACAATTTTTAAAAACTGCAAAGAGAAACACAAGAGTCACAGAAGACTGAGCTCACTTCTTTCAGGCCATGTCAGATCAAGGAGGCAAAGACAAATAAGACCATAGAGGACATATAATAGATAATGTTGGTCCACAAAATATACCTCAAACCCTATGCAATGAAAGCAGAGAATATACCATGTTTCCAATCATTCATGAAACTGTATCTGTCCATCTACATTTTTAATCTCCCAAATGAACTTCCCTGTGAAGTCACGGCAGGTAGGAGGTGGGGTGAGGGTCTGATCCCACAGCAAGACTTAACAGCTGAGATGGGTGGGGAGAAGTGGGCATGTGACGATCCCAGAAGAGGAGTCAATGCTGCAAGCTTGGCAGCGGCCTGGTATCTGTCTACTAGGCCCATCCATCTTCATGTCACATTGCTCAGTGGACTATCCATGTGCAGTCTAAACTGGGAGATATGATATAACCTAGTTAGCACAGGAATAAATCTAAATATGTTCGTAAAGCTGAGGACTTCACAAAAATATGCTCCTTACACCACTGAGGTACCCTCTGTAAGAAATATCTCATGTATACAATATGATAAAGTATGTTAATCAGGGTTCAGCATTTATGCTTTTTTTGTAGAATCCAGCTACGAAGTTGGTTTTTTGGAAGAGTCTTGGTAATTTTTTTTTTCTACCTTAGAGTCACTTTAAAATCCCTTTTTAAAGATTTGTTTCAATAGCAAAATTAATTTTCTTTTTATAATCAAATCAATTTTTAAAGCAAGATGGAAAAAGGCTTACAGTCTCTATACTAAAGCCTATGCTCATGCCATAAATAATTTATAGCAAGATGGTTGCTTCTCAGTGGCAGGCTCAAATTCCCATTTTAATCAAAACTGATTTTGCAATCTATTTCTCAATTTACGTGTGGTCAGGGAGCTTCTCACCAAGTGAGCACGCAGACTCCATGGAAATGTGCACTTTTCCCAAACTCCTAACAAATCGGGACATCGTTAACCACTGGTAATCATTTTCTTCTACCCTCTGATGCTCTTAACTTCATCAAAGGTTAACGTCATGGCAGTAGCTTCAGAGGGAACTCAAAAGCTGAAAGCCGCAAAACACCAATGGAACTATATTCACTGATATTTCCAAATGTGTAAACAGACCTCACAAAGAAAAAGCTCAAAGATTCACTGGATTATCTAAACGTACAAACTCATACCAGAAACACAAAGAATAACCAACAAATGAAAGGACCAGCCAGTGTATTACTGTGCTTCAAATCTCCAACCAGTACGTCTGAGACTGCACCGCCTTACTCTGGGGCAGGCAGCACAGGCAAGCCTTCTTACACGATTGTTTCCCAAAACAGTCTAAATTCCCTTAAACAGTAGGTAGGCAGAGTGTCAGCCTGTTCACAATATGGATTCCCAAAACTTTTGGGAACCACCATTCTCTGTGTCTGAGTGCTGGCTCGGCAGTTGAGACTTCAACAGAGAGAACTAGAATCTTCACGCTGCCAACCCTGCTGGTCTGCTCCCAACTTTTGCTCCATAGATGGAACCTCTGTAGACTGCATATGGTCTTGGACTTCTTCATTAGCAGAGAAATGAAACTATTTCCAAACTGAGGGCAGAGATTCAAAATGCTTCCCAAACTCATGAAATTCTCCTGGCACTGAGAACTCTGTTCATTTTGGCTTGAGGTGGTTTATATTCAGGTGGACTAGAATTGAAAAGAACATTTTCTATGATAGCAATTATGGGAGAGGGTCCTTGAACCTTCAATGATTTTGGTGTTCCTCCTTTCTTAGAGATATGGAATTCTAACAAAAGTAGGATTAAAAAAAAAAGAAGAAGAAGAATGTCAGCAATCAGAATCACTTTTTTTGTTTTTTGTTTTTTTGAGATGGAGTCTCACTCGGTCACCCAGACTGGAGTGCAGTGGTACAATCTCGGCTTACTGCAACCTCTACCTCCTGGGTTCAAGCAATTCTCCTGCCTCAGCCTCCCAAGTAGCTGAGATTACAGGCACCTGCCACCATGCCCAGCTAATTTTTTTGTATTTTTAGTAGAGATGCGGTTTCACCCTGTTGGCCAGGCTAATTTCGGACTCCTGACCTCAAGTGATCCACCCGCCTCGGCCTCCCAAAGTGCTAGGATTACAGGGGTGAGCCACCGCGCCAGGCCCAGAATCACTTTTTAAAATGCCATTTATTTTATCTTGTTTTATCATTAGCCACAAGGCTAATGAACGTAAGATTACATTATAAAAATTAAATGTCTCATGTTAGCATGACAGGAAAATCAATCTACTTACTCCTCCTAAAAACAGGACTTTTAAATAAGTTAAAGCAGTAAGCAAAATCTGAATCTACTTTTTAGTCTTTAGACATCATCCTAAATTTATTATTATAAAAAATAGAGAATATGGAAAGCAAACAGAAACAGAAACCCATCTGAACAATTCACTGACGTATCACTACCTTTCTTTCCTTGTACAGATTAAAATAAAATAATAGACAAATATTGTCATGTGTTTAAGTCACGTGCATAAAGGAAAGCTCAGGGAATATCAACTTTGAGCTAGGCTGTGTTTGGTTACATAGTTTGTGGGTATCTGAAATGTCTGCATCTATGTTCAGAAGAAAAATCCCGAATTACAAAAACATCTAATGTGACAACACAGGTATGCTGAGCCCAGGGAAATATGACCAGTGGGGCAAACACTGGCCAGCCACTCTGGTTGGGTGTGGATCTTCACATGGGTATCAAAGATTTTTCTCTTCTGAGTCTTCCGGCTGGGGCTGACAAGTCTAGGCCCTCCTCTGTTGGCCTGGTACATAAGGAGACAGGTCTGGGGTTTACTCCAAAGAGCTAGTCTGATATAATGACAACACATTCCTAGGAATTTTTTTTTAAAAGAAAAGAAAAGAAAATTCCAAGAATATGGCAAGGCCAGTGAAGCTTAACTTCCACAAGCCTTTTTACTCCTAAGTAAAATTATTTTCTTCTTCATAAGTGTTAGTTGTTGCTTTTGTTATTACTCATGAGTATCAGATAAAGGAAAGGGAAAATGGGCAGGAGGATGAAAGACTGTGAAAGGTGCAAATCCCATGTGAATGATTCAGCCTTACCAGGAAAATTAATTACATTTCAAAAATGATGATATTTATCAAACTAATGTTTGATAAATGGACCCACAGAAGGTCCATTTAAGCATTGTTTTTTCCTATTGCTTTGATGCTTTCTTGTTTTCATATAATTTCAAATTTCAGAAAAGTTGCAAGAATAGCGCAAAGTTAGAAAACTTTTGAATTAAATTCTAAGAGCTTAAAACCATTTTTTAATTAACTGCAAAAGTTAAAAATAAAACAAACTACTCTTACCTGACAAATGGTTACACAACAGCCATAATGATCAATTACTTAGGAAAGGTGGAACCACCAGGCCTGTCAACATTTTTTAAAAAAATTGAAACACGCAAGACAGAGGATGACATTTGTGACCCGCTCCCAGGAGTGCACAGATAAGACAGGCTGGGGGTTATGTGTAATTACAGAGGCACCAGCTGTCCCTCTGCACATTTCTTTCCCAAATGAAAAAGCAGGATGGAATGCAAATAAAAAGGAGTAATTATATTAATGAATAATCTTAAATGTGCGTCAATCTTTTTTTGGAAAGAAATCACTGACAAACTTAGGTACTATATTAGCAATCACAATTTATCCAAAACATACTGCACTGTGAAGAAACCATGGATTAGAACCTCTAACAGAGATGATAATTTTGGATCCCAAATTATTCTTCCTTATTAGATGAATCCAAGAGAGCTTTGTAAGAATACCCCAGAGAAATAATTTTGAGTGTAGTCAAGTACCCTGAAACAAATGAAAGCAATAAAACATCTCTAAAGGCTGAAGACTACCTTCCATTTCCCTTATACCTTATAAAAACATCTTCCTTGGGGACAGGATGGAGTAAATTTTTACAGAAAGAAGTAAAGGGGCTCATATTGAATACACTGAGAGGATTCTGTAGAGAGTTTAATCTTTGTATCATAAAGCCACTTTGCATCCAAAAGCCTGCTTGAAACACCTCTAGTTGGTAAATCATGAAACATGCCTTCTGACTAGTCCCCTCTGCACCTTCCACATGTGTCTAACATTCCTGCCAGAGTTGTTCTTCGTATTTTTAACTCCTTATTTCTATGGCTATTCAAGGATGTATTTAAATAATAAGTTAGGACCCTCATGGGCGAGCTGGCTTTTCTGGCAGAACTGTGAGCTCTTTGAGGGGCAGTATTTTGTTTTTATAGCTTTTATAGAGCCAGCGCCTAGCATAGGGCCTAGTTTATGGCATGTTTATCTGTTAAGTGAACAAATGAACCAGCAAAATACTGATGGTATGTGATCATTACAGCCAGAAGATGATATATCTTTTGATTATCAACATACAACACATATCTCAATGGGTACCTTGCTTTGGTTGCACCTGTGAATAGCCAATGCATTCCCATCTGGGTAACAGAAGGAGATCCTGTCTCTCTCTGTCTCTCTCTTTTTTGGGATGGGGTCTCTGTCACTCAGGCTGGAATGCAGTGGTGCGATCTTGGCTCACTGCAACCTCTGCCTCCCAGCCTCAAGCAGTCCTCCCATCTCAGCCTCCCAAGTAGATGGGACCACAGACACATGCCACAACACCCAGCTAATTTTTTGTATTTTTGGTAGAGACAAGATTTTACCATATTGCCCAGGCTGGTCTCAAATTCCTGAGTTCAAGTGATCCACCCACCTCAGCCTCCCAAAGTGCTGGGATTACAGGCATGAGCCACCGTGCCCAGCCTGAGACCCTGTCTCTTAAAGAGAGAGAGAGAGAGGAGAGAATAGATTTCTGTTGTTTTAAACCACTTGGTTTGTGGTAATTTGTTATGTCATCCATATGAAACAAATACAGAAGCCTACTAAAAACACAGCAGTTCAAAAACAATTTGATGGAGACAACATCTGAGTGGCAATCTTGAGGACATATTTCAGACAAATACCAGCACGTGTCAGAAACACTACTAAATTTTATTTGTTAATGAATTATATCCTAGCTCATCCCAGAAAGGATCATGACAGCTGACAAACCCAAACCCAACGATTCTCATACACCTGCCTAAAAACTGACTTTTCATGCTTTGCTAAACCAAAGTTGAGCAAGAGCTAAATTATAATTGAGAAAGAGCATGATTTCCAGAGTGGGAACCATTCTCTTTCTCAACTATAATTTTATCACCTCAATAGACATCTAGATTGATGACTAGGCTTTTACCAAGTAGAATATTGGGGAAGAACCCTGAAGTCTATGGGAAGAGTGTGAACAAATGCAGAGGCGTGAAAGCGCAATGTGATGTGCGCATGAAGGAAGGAGGGTATGATGGGGGAAGGTGAGACCGGAAATGCAGGCTAGAACAAAGAGATCAGCTGACAGGCCAGTGATGAGCAGGGAGAGGACTCCATGGAGAAGTGGGGCCCTTCTGCTGCTCAGCTCCAAGAATGCCGGCAGCAAGGCATTTATCAGGAGACCCCCAAGTCCTTACCCCATATCCACATTCCTTCTCAGAAAGTTACTAGAATTGTGTTCCACCGAAAAAGGAGTAAGTCAAGACAGTGGAAGGTGTGAGAAAAGGAGAATCTAACACAGAAGAGAGGTGAAGGTAAACAGAAAATGACGTCGGTGCACTGAGCCTTGAATGCAGTTGGTCCAGAAAGCAACAGAATGACATCTCCAGGAAGACACGAAGAAATGTGCTGGTCCATTACCTGATGGGTTTGATTGTGGGAAAATATTTCTTGGAAGGACTTTATAACTCATTTGAATAATTCTGGAGGAAAATAGTGATAGAAACAAAGAAAACCATTAACACCCCCTAATCCGCCAAAAAAGAGGCAACTCTAAATTCCAGGAAAAACAAACCATTATAACAATGAGAAAATGTATTCATGGTATATAGTTCAGCTAAGCAGTAAAAATACTTATATAATTATAATAATATAAACATTAAATACAGATTTAACTCAACATTGTAATACAACTATGGAAGGGAAAGAGGGGAAGCTTCTATGTGAGCAGATGGAAAGCAAGAGGTATGAGTGCTAAATTTCCATGTAGAGAAAGGTCAATATATAACATCAAAATTGGCAAATCAAATTACTGTATAAACAGGTAAAAAGAGGTGTCTTCTGGAGTACAGGATTTGGAAATAGGAAGAACTGAAGGCAGGGGTCTGCTACTTTTTCTTAAAATCCTTGTGGTACTGCTATTTCATGTTTTAAATGATATACACATAAAAATGATGAAAATACTAATTATAAAGAAACCACATTTAAAATAAAAGAAAAAGATAAGCTGGATCAGATTGTAAAGATTTTATTTTATTTCTATCTTTCTATTTTTAAAAATGTGCTAGGAACTTTTTTCTCTATCAAACAGGATAAGCACATACAGGACCACTGGCTCCAAAGGGGAGGATAGGTGCAGAGGGGAGAAGCTGAAGACAATGATACTAGTTAAGTGGCTGCTACGTAACCTTAGCAACAGGAGATGACAACCTGAACCAAGACAATGGCAGTAGAAATGACGAGGAGAAATGTCCAAGGAACAAGCAAGTATGACTGAGCAGGAGATCAGAATTCTGGACGTACTGAGCTTCAGATGTGAGCAAGCATGAATCATTACCTCATTTTCGAGACCTGTCAACTGAGGCTTTGAAAAGATAAGATCAAATGGCAGGTAACTGGCAGAGCCCAGTCCTCCTTCTTGACACTGTGCTGACTTCTGTACATACAACACTCAGCTAATACTTTTGTAGCTCCACTACCATCCTGTATCCCCACAGGTCAAATAAAAACTTGAAAGCAACTCACAAAAATATTAATTATTTTAAACATCAAAGACATTTTTACGCATATAGCAAACTGAATTTCCAATTAAACCTCTTCTTTATGACTATTTTCTCATCACTGCTGAGTGGGCTCCTGGGAGCCCTGTGTGTTTCTGACTTCATCCCAGGCCTGGCCATAGCTGACGGAACAATCATTTCATGTTTCTCGGCAACGTGGAACTAAGGCAGGGCGGGTGGTCAAGAGTGTCTCCCTGCATGGCTATGCCTGTTATGTGTAAACCTGGGCACTGTGGAACTAAAACAGAGCCTGAGAAGAGTCCAGCTGATTCCCAAAGAGCAGCAGCCGAGAGGAACGCTGCCAAGGGTCCTCCTTTCCTGGAGTTTGCGAGCCATCCCTGTAACTGTGTAATCAATCCCAAACGGACACAGCCAGTCCACTTTACAAACCCCATGAGGCCTGCAGCTCTCTTCCATCACAAAGCACTGGGACTGGCCCAGGCCTGCTGCCGTCACCAGGCCTTTCCACATTCTCTACGCCTCCCAGTGCAGAGTCTTAGGGTCATAAGCCTGCTGGTCCCCCAGCCAGCCAGGAAGGCTCTTATGTTCGACCAGCCAGCCCTGCCCTTGCAGGTCCCTGTCAGACAGGAACAACAACAACAAAATGGCCAAACATCACTGCCTCCTCCTACCAATTCATTTTTTAAAAATGATACTTCACCTACTGTCTCACATCCTTAAAAAAATGAATTTAATAGACTCAAATAAGAATTTGGTGGTAGCTAAGTGATAATGTGACTTTTTGTTTATATAGTGAGACAACTCTTAAAAAAAGATATTTTAGTCTGCTCATAATTTTAAAGCTTAATATGAGCTTCTCACCTAATACCTCTTCCAGCAGACGGTTCTGACGTATCATCTCCTGCAATAAATTATTCATTCATTCATTAAATCAGCACTGGGTGCTTGGTGCCAGGCACCATGCCAGGCCCCGTGGAGGATGGTGTGAATAAGCAGTCCTGGTCCCTGTCTTCTATGGTGCTTACAGTCTCATTTTAGAAAGTCATTAGTGTTTAATGCAACATTTACAAAGGTGAAGGATCTGTTACTTTATCTTATAATTAATCTTCTTCCATATAATCGTATGTCTGTAGATATGAAGAAATAAACACAAAGGCGTTTGACTATGTCTATATACAGAGGTCAATTGAAAGAAGGAAGAAAATTTAGGCAATTTAATAATTATCATGAAAACCAGTTAAGTGTGATTTGGATGAATTCAACTCCTCCTCCCCCCTGCAAACTGGCTTATGTGTCCTTTTATCATTAGAAACAAATTTCATATAAACTTCCACCAGGAGGAGAAAGCTATAAGCCTGTCTCTCTGACTATCACAGTATCTCGTGGTATAGCGTCCCTTTCAGGTGGAAACCAGCTTGAGATCCTTCTGGCCAGAGAGATAGTCCCCACCTGCTCTATAAACTTACCCACTGGCCCATCCCATGCCAAGAGGTCTGCTACAGAGGAACAATTTGATCTCTGTTTGCACTTAGGATTCACATATGCAGGCAGGCAGGTCAAGCAAAGGCAGGGAAGAATAGTGGGCCGGGAGACTTAGAGGCTAAATGGCAAGGAGAAACTGCAGGATGATCAGGGCTCAGAGAGAACTTAACACAGTAGGGAAGAGGGTTGTGCACCCAGTGAGGTGGATGTGATATGCTTTCTGTCCTACCAAATTCTTATTCACAGAAGGCCCAAGCAACCCTGTGGGGGGACCCCCTTCCTCAGCAACAGGCTGTGCCATGGGGTAGGAGAGATGGTCTCTATGGTTTTTGCAGCTGGGCTCTTGTGGCATCGGTGGATGAAAAGATTCAATGGCCGAGAAGAACAAGGAGGGTTCTCTGTGAGAAACAGGACCAGTAGCAGCCAGCTGGGCTGATACGTAAGCGCATGAGATGACCTCCCTCCCCAGGACTGAGTGACGGAAGGGCATTTTAATGAGGGTAAGGCACTTGGCTAAGAATGCAACAGGTCAACAAAATCCAGGTTTTAGCTGCATGCACTGTCACTGGTACCCGCAGGCCCAGGAGACCAGGAGCCATGTGTCTCCTTCCCTCCTAAATGCTTCTCTTTGCTCCCTGCTGGGCTGCTTGGCAGGAAGGAAAAAGGGTCAGCCAGCTCTCACCAACAGAGCACCTCCACCCTACGGGTTTGTATACTTTTTCCACGTATCATTGTACTTTAAGAAAACGTTGCATAGCTTTAAAAAGGGAGAGGGGAAAAGGTTTGAAAACACTGATTTCTGTCACTGAGAGTGTTAGGAGGGCTTTAATAAGTCTTTACAAAAAGAGCTAAGATCCCCCCAAAAAAGGCAACATTAAGAGAAAACTAATAATGTCATTGCATTAACTGCAACATAACCTGCATTTTCTATTGAGAGCAGAAGATCAAAACAGACATTTTCCAGTTTTATCTTACTAATAATTATCTCTAATGCTTGCATGTCACAACACATGCAAATCTCTTCAAATCTCTTGAAGGGGGGTGAAAGGGAGGGAGGAAGAGAGGCCAGTCACTTTAGAGTGCCATAATAAAGTGATGTCTCTATGTGATGCTGACTAATGTAGGGCCTTCTGTAATCAAATTAAATGACACATACTTCAGATCTCTACTAATTATGGATTGATTTTTTAAAAGTCATTTCCCCACCTGTCCCCTTAGCTAAGTGGCACTTCTTATGGCTCACAGTGTGCCCATCTCTGCACTCCCTCTGCTCCTAAATTTAAACACCTTCAGATTATCCGTTGTGCCTTAGAAAGCCAAATAGCCAAGCACTTTAGAATTGTATGTAAAAGAGAAGCAGCCTCTGAAGGAAGACAGATGTGGTGAGGAAGGAGCTGGGGCCTCCATGGGCATATCTGGGGATGCAGCACCACTTCTGGCCTTCTTGGTTTCCTGGTGGCTTGGTTCCTAGCATTTTAGTCCTCATGAATAATATTGCCACTCAGAGTAAGACAGCTGCTTTTGACTCAGCATTTTAATTGAATTTAATTCATTTTCAGTAGCCTTGAGCAGGAAAAGAAAATACTAATTAGCTCAAGGATATTAGCTAAGGGACCTCACTAGCCTGGGCATCAGGTTCCTTGACTGTATGTAAAGGATCTCCTACAGAAAAATCCACACTAAGCTGGGAGGCACAGGAACCCACGTAGAGAGAAGAGAGGTGATGGGAGCTCCTAAAAGAAGAGCAATATGAAGCCTCAGGAAGACAGCAGTCATGGAGAGCAACCAGCCTAGAATGAATGGAACAAGAGAGAGGAGTCCAGGAAGGATGACTCACAGAACAAAAACACAGACACACAATGAGAAAAGACAGAAGAGAAAGATGATCTGCCATGGAGAGAAGTGGACTGGCAGGCACTTTTAAGAGCTGCGGGAGAGTAAGATAGATCAGCAAGGCTGCTGAAGAGAGCAAGCAAATGAAAACAAAAGAGGTGTGGGAATTAAAGAGAAAGGAAAGGTAATCAGAGTACACTGCCTGGCTCGGCAGTAAATACTGTCATAATAATATATCATCATAATAATGAAAACACAATAGGAATTTCTATAAAAATGTGTCAAAATTAAATATTCTGTTTTAAATAATCCTCCAGAACTGCCATATAAGGATGCTATTTATAAGTATGAAGGTGAAAACCAGAAGAAACAGCTAAAAGAGTCTATAGAGTGATCACTTCTGGGGAGTGGGAACAGAGGATAGAGAGGAGTGGAAGAGGGAACTATTATTTTTCTTTCAAAGTCTATAATGTGATTCCAACAATTAAAGGGAGAAAGAATTTTAAGGGGAAAGAAAAGAAAACATATGTTCATACAGATGGTGTTGGGACAACTGAATAACCACATGCAAAAGAATTAAAGCTGGGCTCATTCCTCAAACCATACACAGAAATTAACTCAAAATGAATCACAGACCTAAATTTAAGAACGAAAACTCTAAAACTCTTAGAAGAAAACATAAGTGTGAACTTTCATAATCTTGGTAAGGCAATGATTTCCTAGATATGATACCAAAAACAAGTGACAAAAAGAAAAAACTAGATAAATTGGGCTTATCAAATTAAAAACACTTGTGCTTCAAAGCACACCAGCAAGAAAGTAAAGAGACAATTCACAGAATGGGAGAAAATGCTTTCAAATCATACACCTGATCAGAATATATAATGAACACTTACAATTCAACAATACAAAGATAAATAACCCAATTGAAAAATGGGCACAAGGGCCGGGCTCAGTGGCTCACGCCTGAAATCCCAGCACTTTGGGAGGCTGAGGCGGGCGGATCACGAGGTCAGGAGATCAAGACCAACCTGGCTAACACGGTGAAACCCCATCTCTAATAAAAATGCAAAAAATTAGCCGGCATGGTGGCGGGCGCCTGTAGTCCCAGCTACTCGGGAGGCTGAGGCAGGAGAATCTCTTGAACCCAAGAGGCGGAGGTGGCAGTGAGCTGAGATGCACCGCTGCACTCCAGCCTGGCCAATGGTGAGACTCTATCTCAAAAATAAAAAAAAGAAAAGAAAAAAGAAAAATGGGCACAAGATTTCAATAGACATTTCTCTAGAAAATAAAGTCAATAAGCACATGAAAAGATGCTCAGTATCATTAGCCATCAAGGAAATGCAAATTAAAACCACAACTGAGACACAACTTCATACCACTAGGATAGCTGTAAACAAGAAGACAGACAATAGCAAGTGTTGACCAGGATGTGGAACCATCATACGTGGCTGGTAGGAATGTAAAATGGTACAGTCACTTTGAAAACAGTTTGGCAGTTCCCCAAAAAGTTAAACACAGAGTCACCATACGACTTAGCAATTCCACTTCCAGGTATATACCCAAGATAAATGAAAGCATGTAAGAATATACAAAAACTTTTACACAAACATGCATAGCAACATTAGTCATAACAGTCCAAAAGTAGGAACAATCCAAATGTCCCTCAACTGATACATGGATAAGCAAAAGGTGATGTATCTACACAATGGAATATTATTCAATCATAGAAAGAAATAAAGTACTGACACATACTACAACATGGTTGAACCTTGAAAACATTTTGCTAAGTGAAAGAAGCCAGTCACAAAACACCATGTATTGTATAACTCCATTTATATGATATGTCTATAACAAGGAATTTTTTATAAATACAAAAAGTAAATAAACAGTTGCCGAGGGGTAGGAGTGGGCACAGAGATGAGGAGAATGACTGCTGATGAGTATGGGGTTTCTTTTTGGGGGGGTGATGAAATGGTATAAAATTAGATCATAGTAATGGCTGCACAACTCTGTGAAGATACTAAAAACTACTGAATTATATACTTTACATGGAGGAATCTTATGGTATATGAATTATGCCTCAATAAAGCTGTTTTTAAAAGTCGATAAGGCAATGATTATTACACAGATGTAAATATTTGTCAAAACGTATCCAACTTTTGCAAAGACTATGACAGTGAAAAGAAAAACATTCAACTGTACATTTACATGGATACATTTTATTATATGTAAATCACACCTCAATAAAGCACATTTTTTATAAAGCATCTCCAATGCAATAATTTTACTACAATTAATTTATAACAATGTTACTTTCAGAACACCAGGCAGGAAAGAATATCAAACTCATGACTACCTTTCTATGGCCAGCATTACTCACCTGTGTTAGGCAAACATTTTCTGCCTTCCTTAGAAAATCCCCTAGGTCAGGAATGGTAGCTCACACCTGTAATCCCAGCACTTTGGGAGGCCAAGGTGGGTGTATCACTTGAACTCAGGAGTTCGAGACTAGCCTGGGTTACATAGCCAAACCCCGTCTCTACAAAATATACAAAAATATTAGCCCGATGTGGTGGCTCCCACCCATGGTCCCAGCTACACAGGAGGCTGAGGTGGCAGGATCACTTGAGCCCTGGAGGTCGCAGTGAGCTGAGATCGCAGCACTGCAGCAGCCTGGGTGATAGAGTGAGACCCTGTCGAAAGAAAGAAGGAAGGAAGGAAGGAAGGAAGGAAGGAAGGAAGGAAGGAAGGAAGGAAGGAAGGAGAGAAAGAGAGAGAGAGAGAGAGAAAGAAAGAAAGAAAGAAAGAAAGAAAGAAAGAAAGAAAGAAAGAAAGAAAGAAAGAAGGAAGGAAGGAAGGAAGGAAGGAAGGAAGGAAGGAAGGAAGGAAGGAAAGAAAGAAAGAAAGAAAGAAAGAAAGAAAGAAAGAAAGAGAAAGAAAGAAAGAAAGAAAGAAAGGAAGAAAGGAGGGAAGGAGGGAGGGAGGGAGGGAAGGAGAAAGAAAGAAAGAAAGAAAGAAAGAAGGAAGGAAGGAAGGAAGGAAGGAAGAGAGAGAGAAAGAAAAGACTAGTCTCTAGTGCTGGGTGGAGAATGGTCATCCAGAGCGTCAAGACTCTCAGTTTCCAGCAGGAAAGCAACAATGTCCGTTTAATCAATGTGTTCTTAAAGTTAGCAAGTATATCTTCCTAACAGAACATTAACTTTTCTAAACAGAACTCTTTTTTTCCTTCAACTTTTAAGTTCTGGGGTACATGTGCAGGATGTGCAGGTTTGTTACGTAGGTAAGCGTGTGCCACGGTGGTTTGCTGCATAGATCAAGCCAACACCTAGGTGTTAGGCCCAGCCTCCATTAGCTATTCTACCTGAGGCTCTCCCTCCCCCTGCCCCTCCCCACTCCCAACAGGCCCCAGTGTGTATTATAAACAGAACTCTTAATTTGTAAACTACTATTTATTCTCGGTTTGCTTTTTGGGAGAAATAAAATTTCACCTTAAAAACATAAAATTTTCCTTCTGGAAGGAACTTGTATATAGCAAATCCCTTATTTGACAAAGGCTGAAACTAATGAAGGCCTAGAGAAGTTAGAAGACTTGCTGGGGAATGCAGGGATGATAAGCTGACAAAGCTGCTGAGCACCAGCCCGGGTCGCTTCTCCACACCTCCAGGGAGGGTGGCCCCATCATCAGCACAGATGGAGGGCTTCCTAAATACCCAAGATGCTCTCCTCACTTATTCCTCACATCAACCCTATGCAACAGGACAATTAGCCCCTGTTCCAATTTACTGATGAGAAATGTAGCTACTGAGATGTTAGCAAGCGGCCTACAGACAAGGAGCTAGGAGTGCAACTTGGGCTGCTCATTTGTCTCCAGAGCCTGACCTTCTAACTCATAACATATGTCCATCTCCCTAAAACCAATGCTTCAGATTTTCATTTCTTTTAATAAATGTTGGCATTTTTCATTTCTAATAAGTGGGAAGATTCTGACACATCACTTCTGTTAGAACACTCTGTTTATCCCCACCCTACATCACGTTCTGGCCTATGTCCATTCTTTGTCTTCAATCTGGTCCCTCCTCTCATCTGTCTCTGAATTTTCACCTTGTCAAGCCAGACTGTGGGGCAGAGCAGTACCCCTGGTTTCTGACAGTGTTATAAAACAAGTGTGATATTGACATTGACCCTGTGAGGGTTCGATGACAGTTTTCTGGTATGGTATGTATGGAAACAAAGAACCAGTAAGAGATGGGGTTCAGAGAAATGATCAGTTTAGAACAATTTCTTAAATTCTTAGGAATGCTTTCTTATATGCAAAGGCTTGACAATGTAAAATGATCAGAATGTTCATACATAGTTCCTCCCATGCTCATTCAAATACATTAGTCCAGCAGGTTTTAAGTTGCAGGTTGACCTAAAAGATAATCTTGATCTCAAAATAAATCTACTAAATATTGTATAGATTGAAGGGAAAGAAAAGGAAACCTCTCTGAGAAGCAATACCATATTTGGACTTAGGAATCCACTGGGATGTAAAACATAGACAAAATTATGGGCCACTTTAGAACAAAGCTATAACAGCCCAGACATTTTTTCATTCTGTTAAAGGGAAAGATGAATAAAAGCCAATGGAGACAACCTAACCCACTTTGAAATTTTCTTTGCTGATGCCAGCAAATTCCTTCTGAAAAAAATCACAGCAGCAAACTTATTATTACTTGATATTTCTATCACAGCTGTCTTTGATGGGGTGAGCTTCTGAGGTTTTCCGTGTTAGACCCATCTTAATGAAGAAGGGCTATAAAGCAATGAATCTGATTTGTTACAAAACATCTCAGAACAGACACTTACAAACAAGCACACATCTTAGAAGGCAGAATGCTCATTCCTCAGTGCTGCCAACCCACAGCAATTTCTTTTCTGTAACGGCCTAAGATTCAGTTTATAAGCCTCAGTAGAAGATAAACCTCATTATCTTAGAATCATACCTCAGCTTTGCTCAATAACATTAATCACCTTATTAATCTTCAACAGATTAATAAGGTGATTTTCTCTGAGTTGAAAAACTAAACTTACTTTCTCTGAGCTAAAAAAACTAAACCTTTCCTCAAAGAATAAAAACTTGCTAGCATTGACATTTTGTGTATGTGTGTACCTACCCATGCCTAGGAAGGCACCACTATCCCAGATACTAAGGTGCAGATAAAAATAGGCTCACGAGGCCAGGCATGGAGGCTCACACCTGTAGTCCCAGCATTTTGGGAGGCTGAGGTAGGCAGATCCCTTGAGCTCAGAAATTAGAAACCAGTCCAGACAGCATGGTGAAACCCCGTCTCTACAAAAACACAAAAATTAGCCAGGTGTGGTAGCACATGCCTGTATTCTCAGCTTCTCGAGAGGCTGAGGTGGGAGGATCACTTGAGCCCTGGAGGCAGAGGCTACAGTGAGCTATGATCACGCCAGTGTACCACAACCCAGGTAACAGAGCAAGACCAAGTCAAAAACAACAACCACAACAACAAAAAAACCTCAAGTAACATGTGAGAGAGCTGTTCTCACACAGCAAAATCAGGTGTAAAGACTTTATCTCTCTTAAAATATCAGCTTTCAGAAAGAAATAATAATCTGATACCAACCATACAAATACACCTAAAAGCAAAGTTTTTAAATTTAAAAAAGTTACCATTCAGATAGAATATTCAGGCTAGTGAACTAAATGAGCTATGCTTATGTCATGAATTTCATCCAGAAGACATCATTTCCTTCCAAATACCTGAGAAATAACAGTTTCTTAAGTCCTTAATGTATGCACATTATAATTGTAAGTGTTTTGACTGGATCTCATTTGGAGTAAGGAGCCAACACTTTTAAATAAGCCAAAACAAAGTAAAACTGGTAATTACATTATAGGACTTTATCCTTGTTTTAACACTTTCTTTCTGAGCTTTGGAAAGCAACTGTATCACTTCAAAGGCACACCTGTTTCACCAGAAAATAATTTCTCAAAAACATGCTTCAGCTAGGTCTGGCACGGTGGCTCATGCCTGTAATCCCAGCACTTTGGGAGGCTGAAGTTGGCAGATCATCTGAGGTCAGGAGTTCAAGAACAGCCTGGCCAACATGGTGAAACCCCGTCGCTACTAAAAATATAAAAATTAGCCGGGCATGGTGGCAGCTGCCTGTAATCCCAGCGACTTGGGAGGCTGAGGCAGGAGAACAGGTTGAACTCAAGAGGTGGAGGCTGCAGTGAGTCGAGATTGCACCACTGCATTCAAGCCTGGGTGACAAGAGTAAGACTCCGTCTCAAAAAAAAAAAAAAAGCTTCAACTTACAAATAAACGTGAATTTAACAAAAGACGCATTGACCTTCAATTCTGCCCCTCAAGAGTGTCCTATTTTCTAAAATACTTCAAAAATGGCCAAATCCAAATTGTCCACATTCCCAAAGAAGAGATCTTGAAGCCAGAGAGTCCTGTGTTCCAAAGTTGGTTTTGCTGCCAATCCTACTAAAAATTGCTTAACCTGACATACAGCGGATGCAACAGGGTGGTGGGACACTTCTCCATCTAAAAAATACAAAACTATAAAGGAAATGTACAAAGCACTACATTAATACTCACCCTATTTCTGTTGTCTCTTCTTACATAAAAACTACTTTCACAATATGCTACTTGCTCCTAGGCTTATGAAGCTCAAACCTTTCAAAGCTGCTTAGAAGAATTTCTCTCAATTTGACACAAGTTAACTTGACAGAGAAGAAATACATTTTTTAACCACATTAAGGCTCCCAAGTGGCCCATTAAAAGTGTTTGTAATTATTAATACAGTTATTAAATACTTAATGCATTGTACAGAGGATGATCTTTCCGTGCTACAAGAACTTTAACTTCAGCATAATCTGACCAGAATGCTCAAACAGGAAAGCTAACTGTTTGCAGATTTTTGCACTTGGTGCCCTAATGTCAGTTAAAATGTGGAATACGAGAGGAAAGAATTTAGCCAAGAGCTTAACAGAACAGAGAAAGAAGTTGGGGCAAGAGTCAGGCAAACAGGAAACATCCTCTCATTTGTCCTGATGCCAAAACGAACTTAAGACAGTTGTCCTGGGGCAACATTCAAAATCTGGGAAAATGCACCAAATAGAATACACCTCAAAGGATACATTTTAAAAAGTTGGGGCCAGGAGGCATATTCACCGGTTTTCCACTCTCACCTCCCACTCCCCGGTAGAGTTTTGTAACCAAACCTAGAGGCACCCTTCTTTGCAATTTTCTTTGAATGAGTAGCTTGCAAAAGCCCCAAATGACTGTCCTCATTGTGGTTAGGGTCACTGCTTTGGAAAATGTACAAAAAAATACCACCCAGAAATAATAAGAGCTGATGGGAATTATTTTTAAAGATTTCCTTTTGGCATAGGTTTATCTAAAGAAGGCAACTCCCCTCCCTTTGAAAATTATGTACAACTTGGTGTTCTCCTTAAATCACTGAGCTAGAAGTAGGGGGCCTAAAGTATAAGAGTCCAGAGACTAGTGTGGGCCACTCTCCCTCCACTGTCCTCGCTAGAAGCCACAGGTGTCCCACAGAGATGCACATCTTAAGTGCCAGGCAGATGCTGTGCTGCATACTGACTACTCTGCTGCAGAGGGGCAATGGCCAGTGATAGGCACAGCTAGGACTCCTCTGGTCCTTCTAGCCCTTGGGCCCAGCCAGACAAAACCCTGGGAATGCCAGAGGCAGCTCTAATGCAAAAGGCAGCCTCCTACTCTTCCTAAATCCAAGGATGCCCTTGCCCACCTGGCATCTTCTGCCCTCAAGTCTCTCCAGTGCCCTGAGATTTCTCTTAACCAGCAGGCCTAAGGATTTTGTAATGAAAAGGTGCAGCTAATACCCCCGACTTCCATGATGTTTGTACCTAAGATGGATAAGATGAGAGGTATGTCTTCCACCTCTTAACCTCATCCCAATCTTCTCCTGCTTTGATTTGACTGATTTATTAGATTTAATTATTTCACACCTGTTCAATCTCCCAGCTTGGGTTCTGGAGCCAGACAGTGTAGGCCTGAATCCAAACCAAATTTCCAGCTCTGTGACCCTAGGCAAATTTCCTAACCTTCTGTGCTTCAGTTTCCTCATCAGTAAAACTGAAATAATAATCATACTTAACTCCTGGGGTTAGCAGATGTTTCCCAAGGTAGGCCATATATAAAGCCTTTGGTACAGTGCCCAGCACACAGGCACTACTCCCAAAAAGTGAGCTAGGGATGCTCCTCTAGGAGGTCTTCGTTTTCCCTCCTTGAGTTTTCCTTCACTGCCAGGACATCTTCCTGGACTAGGACAGGATAGAAATCTATGGAAAAGTCACCTGATGCAGAAAAGTCCTGTTGTAACAAAAAATGACTGACTATGGTAAGGACATAAACCAAAGTTTCTATTTCACCTTAGTCTCATTAAGAAATTTAAAGTGGCTGGGTGTGGTGACTCACACCTGAAATTCTACCACTTTGGGAAGCTAAGGCAGGAGGGAGAACTGCTTGAAGCCAGGAGTTCAAGACCAGCCTAGGCAATAACAACAACAACTATATACACATATATATATATATATATATATATAGTGTATGTGTGTATATATATATATACATAAAATATATATACACAATACATATACTATATATATAAAATATATATACATAATATATATCTTATATATAAAATATACACTATATATGCTATATATAATACTATATATACTATATATAATACTATATATAATATATAATACTATATATACTACTATATATAATATATAATACTATATATGTTTTATATATATATATAATGTATATATACACACACCTATATATATATAAAATTAGACAGGGATGGTGGGGCACAGCTGTAGTCCTAGCTACTTGGAAGGCTGAGGCAGGAGATCATTTGAGCCCAGAAGAGGTATGATTGTACCACTGAACTCCAGCCTGGTTGACAGAGCAAGGCCCATCTCTTTAAAAAAAAATACTTAAAGTGACATAATACCAGGATGACAATATGTTAATTTATTGACCAAGACACTTTTGAAACTAAAAAGGGGTGCTATTAATAATTATAACAAAACATCTAGGATTCTCCTACTTAGCACCCACTTGTAAATTCTTTCTCATTATCAAGAAAAACCCCATTAAGTGAAAATTATAAGCCAAGGTCAAAACCCAGCTGTTGCCTGTTTTTGCAAATAACATTTTACTAGAACACAGCCATGCTCACTTGTTTACATATTGCCTATGTCTGCTTTTGTGCAATAATGGCAGAGATGAGTTAATGCAACAGAGACTCTATCACTCACAAAGTCTAAAGGATGTATTATTTGGCTATTTACAGAAAAATTTTGCCAATCCCTGTTCTAGACTCAAGTAACTCAGAGACATTGCCTTCCAATCCCATAATCTCACCTTTGTATGCTATTATCTGACAAGAAAAAAAATACCAAATTACTTCTCTTATGATAGGCATGAGTTTTTACTATGCGACAATTTCATGTTAAATTTCAATAAATTTTAGTTTCATACTTAATGAACATTATTACACATGGAATGGTCAAAGGAACTCAACTATTTACTAGAGAAGAAGAAAACCACTGTGGTCTCCATACACAGGAAGGGCTGTCACGTGAAGAGGGTGAGTCAGCACCGTGTGGTGACTCAGCACTCTGCTCTCAGTCTGGCCACCTAACTGTGGGTCCTTACGTTTTCCAAGCGTCATCTGCGAAGCTGGGGTAGTAAGAGTACTTTCCTCACAGGGAGGTGGTGAGCATCAAAGAAGATGGAACATGTCCAGCTGCTGTACTGCTTTTCTTAAATTAGTCATTTGTGCTTGCTGTTACTGGTGAAGAGCTGGACATAGTCTGCTGGCAAAATTAAAACAGCTGGAGGTAGGTTTCAAGGAGGCAGATTTCAGCTTTCAGCTCAACTTAAGGAAAAGCCTGATCGCCTTACTGTCTGCCTGGGAGTCAGGTGAACAGACAGCCTCATGGAGTTCAACATCCCTGACAGTACTGGGATACTGGGAAAGCTGAGGGGGAGGACTGCTTGAGCCAGGGCTTTGTAGTGAGCTATGATCGCACCACTGCATTCCAGCCTGGGCAAGAAAGTGAGACTCTGTGGCTTAAAAAAAAAAAATGTATTCATCATCCCAATGCTCGACCAACTGTCCCCATTTTTTCACCACTGTAAACAATGCTGCAATGAACATCTTTCTGGCTGGATCTTCGTCCACATAGTGAATCAGCTGCAAACTACTTTTCTTTAACAGGAAGAAAATCTGGTCTGTATCAAGGTGATATCCTACCACACTTGGGAAATGAGGTACAGGAGAGCGACCCTCTACTTTATAGTGTTGCCAAGGCTGTCCAACTTACTGGTTCAGATAAATTACAGCCCAAAATCAGAGCAATTTCATCCATGGTGGCCACTGTTCCACAGTGGGGACAGTGCTTTGTTGGTGACTATCAACTCGGTGATCTCAGTCATTTTCCATTCAGGGCTTTAGTTTCTTCAACTGCAAAACTATAAGCTGGAATGAGATTATGTCCATGTTCCCCACTATCTTTATAATTGAATGACAGAAATAATTGAAAGACCCGGGAACAACAATTTCACAGTCAGAGTACCCTAATGCTGAATTACAACCTGATGCCAACTACCATGGCAGTTAAAAGAGACTCCGTGCCCCTGGCACTAGGTCAGACATTGTGGGTAGAATCACAGGGGAAAGGGAGTGACACCCTGACTCGGAGTGGGAGGGGGGAGATTAACCCATCACAGAGCTACTAAGGAATGCTTACAGAGCCTCACATAGCAGCAGTGACCTCAGCATGATTCTCTTGGGAAGACCATAAATCCAAATGTGTCTGCCAGCCAGTATCAAAATGTCAGGCTGGGATGTCTAACAGACACCCCAAGTTAGGCCCCAGGGTCTGCAGGGAACCCTCAGTGGAGAGCCACTCACTGGGAGTCGTCTTTGGCTGTACCCAGAATTTACTTAATTTGACTATCTCCTTTCCCAGGCCCCAGCGGATGGAACTCATAAATAAAGAGTGAGAAATGCAACTGAAGCCGAGTTAGAAGCAGGCTCACTGACAACAGCAAGAAGGGATAGCTGCCAGCCCACGGAGAAGGAGAACCAGTAAAGTTAGCAAAAGCAGGCAGAAGAGTTTCTAAAGCAACATACTCTGCAAAGCAGTCTGGGCCATGTACTGTAGGAGCAAGTTGCCAGCAGCCCCCGGGAGCATGAATGGATATAGCAACTGTTGTTGAAAAGAACAATCCTGATCAACCCACATCAAAGGCTAATAGACCTCATTTAAGAAGATAGGGAAATGTAAATCTGTGAGATACTTCAGGATCATTTCTATCAAAAGCATTTCATATAATAAAGGAATAAGCCTCAGTTATCTGGAAGGGTCACCCCCGTTGAGCAGCTCATTTGCTGAAGATATCACAGGGGCAAGGACAAACTGACCCAGGACAAATCATGCTACAGGAATGCTATAAAGAGAAGGATTTTCAGGGCTGGGCTCTCTTAGGCTCTGCCCGCATTGGCATTGTGCCTAGCACTGTGTTAAGCCCAAACTAGGTGCTCGCCAAGTAGGCTGATGCTCCAAGGGCAGGGCTGTGTGCACACGCACTGGCTGACTCCGGCCAGGTGAGCACTGGGCCACAACCTGCCAAGTGTCCTCTCATATAAGGCTGGCTCTCTTCTCTACCTCCCCTTCCCCCAGATGCAAACCAGAAACAGGATCTGCTAATAAATTGTTAGGCATGATTGCCTCTAGCATGGGGAAAGCAACTAAGAATGGTAATTAGAAGTTTAATGTTTACGTACACACACAAATGTGTGTATACATATATCAAATATACACATATGTGTATATATATATAAAATGTACATATATGTATATATATATAAAGGAGACTGTATCCCTCTGCTCCTTGTATGCCTTTTAAGTATTCACAAAGAAATAATAAAAAAGGCTGGAAGCAAACATGCCAAAATGTTAACTGCTGTAAATTCTGGGTGGTTGGCATAAAGTGCTGTTATATTATTCTTGAGACTTCTTTTTTCTTTGCATTTTCCAAATATCTCAAAAAATAAAAGATAATAGGCTTCTGTCCCAGGAGGTATGTCACTAAATCATGCATCCATGTGTCTATCCCTGCAAATACTGACTGCTTTCCTGGGCCTAGTATTTGTTGCACTGCTAGGATGCAGTGGTAAACCAGCAGATCAAATCCCAACCCTCATGAGGTTTTTGGTCCTCAGGGTAAGTTTATGCTGGGTTCATTCTTCCTCTCCTCTCTGAACTCTTATGAGATGGGTAATCAGAAGAGGGTGTCTCATCTACCACAACTCGTTTCCACAAAGTAAAACCCAAACCCCTGCCGTGGACTATACAAACTTACCTGAGCAATCTCTTCCCACCTTTCCCACCTCATCTCCCCACTTTAAAGGGGCAGTCATAGTGGCCTCTTCCTCTCCTGTCTTGGTCTTTGGCCCTGCTGTTCCTCTGCCTGGGGCACTCCCACCTAACTCTACACATGACGGGTTCTTCACATCTTCCGGGTTTTAGTTCAAATCGCATATCCTCATTAAAAGGCACTTGCCTCCTTGCTTGTCAAAGGCACTGGCCTCCCATAGGCTTAGAACACTGTCCCTGAGACACATCTGAGCTAACTCCCTCATCTCTTCAAGTCTTCTCAAGCAGGCCTTCCCCAGCCACCTGATTTAAAATTGCAGCTTCACTTGAGATTTGCCCAGAGAGTAGAATTTAAGTGTTCTCACCACCCCACCACACACAAAATGTGAGGTGATGGTGTTAATTAGCCAGATTGCAGTAATCATTTCACAATGTGTAAGTTCATCAAATCATCACATTGTACACCTTAAATATATGCAATTTTTACTTGTCAATCATATCCCAATAAAGTTGGGAAAATAAATAAATAAAAATAAAATTGCAGCCTGTCCGTTCCCACACCCCCTGCTGCCTCACTCCTCCTGATACCTTTCACCTGGTTCTGCTTTTTCCTGTTGGATAGTACTGACTGCTTATCAACATGCTCTACAATTTATGTCTTTATTCCAGTTGTTGTTTATGGTCTGTTTCCTGTACTAGAATGTGAGACCCCTAAGAGGAGAAAATGTGCATTTGTTTTGTTCACTGACACATCCTAAGGGTCCCAACAGTGCCCTTGGTAAACATCTCATGTTGAATTTCATAGCAATCATAAACATCTTCTTGTTTACCTGATTACTTATTTAGTGTTTATTTCTCTTCAAGAGAGCCAGAGAGTTTGAGCAAACAACATAAGGCCTGTCTGTCTTGTTAAATTCACATGCCTAGCATGTAGAAAAGGATTTGACACATTTGAGGTGTTCAGTAAATTTATGAAACAAAAGAAAACACTGTCAAGCTGGGTCCAATGTGGGTTTTTCAATAAAGAAACTGCATGGTAATCCAGCCACCCATTTTCCTTTGCTTCCCTGAAAGAATCTTAGCCATCTGAAAAGGAATCATTATTTTAGCTAGCATAATCGTGATGCAAAAATAATTATTTCACTTATTCTGTACCCCAAGTTTGGAAGTCAACTACAGACTCTAATTGCTGCCTAAATCCCAGTAGTAAACAAACCAGCTTTGCATTTTATATGTTACCATGAGGTTCTCCGGGTTTGCTCCTCAGAGCCAAAGAAATGTTGACACAGTTGCACACCAAGTTTCAACATGCTGATCATGTTAAAATAGTGCACAAGAAATATTTTTCCACTTTATAAAAAGCCAGACTGTTTACATGCTTAAGTGGCCAGAGACTATGCTATCTGTGTGTGGTCCTGAAGTTTCAATATCATAACCATGAATACAAAATGGAGCAGCATGCAACAAACTAGTTTATGTAGTTTCTCAGCCAAAATGGGAATCAAGATGTTACCGTGCAAGAGCTCATAAATGGGCAGGTTAGAAAAGGGGAATAAAACCTAATTTTAATATATTTTTGAAAAAAAAAAAAGAATTAATGTAATACAACTGGGTTATATTTATATGTATATAATACAGACAAACCTATTAAATAGAAGATGAGAGAGACAGAGGACAGAAATAGCTCACAAGGTCTTTGGCCTATAGATTTCTTATCAAGATCACACAGAAATATGCTGAGCACAGCATTAACTACAAGCCCAGAATCAAGTGGTAGAAAAGATCTATGAAATGGTTACCAAACACGGATCTTCAGTACAAACATGAGAGAGATGAGAGGCGTTCCTTCAGCTTGGCCCAGGAGCTGAACATAAGCCTTGTGCAACCTCCCAGGAGCACTCACCAGAGGAGGGGCCCTAAGTTCACAGTCGGGCTAAAGAAGACATGCCCTGTCTCCTATGTCTTTTCCATTTTCCGAGTAGCACTGGCTTTGGTCTACAATAATTTAGTCTTTCTTCAAGCTAGAAATAGAATTTAAGCAGGGGCTCCACCCTGTCCAGACAAGATATAAGTGAAAAGAGACCTCACAGAAAGAAAAGTTATCTACATCTGACTAACTGAAGACATGCACACATTCCCAGAGTCTAGAGTTTAAATGTTCAAGACAGTTTCTGGATTCTGGGCTGTTTGCATTTATCATTCCTCTAAGTCCCCAAATGCTTCAGGTTAGTGAGGACTGCTGGTTCTCACATTTTTAATAGCTTTCTACTTGAAGAAAGTTCTCAGTACAGTGTGTCTAAACAAAAAAATAAATCACTTAATGTGAGCAGGTTCATGTTGCAACACGAAATGCCACTTCCCATTTGATTGCCAAATGCACAAACTGTTATTCTCAGTTGACTGAATAAGTGAAAGAATGGTACTTCATTAAAATTTTTTTTTTTTCCTGGCATTATCTTTTTTTCCTCCTACAGTTTCTTTTACAGAGTCTTCCATGGCTATAGGTCAGAACAGTTTTCCTGTTGCTATGAGAACGGCATAAATAAGTCAAGTTTAAAATTCACTTTGGGGGTATGGAGCCGCCACAGTTCCGGCTACCTAAGCCCTCCTGGGTGTGTGTTGCGTACTCTTCCCTACAGGCAGTGGATCACAGCCATTTAACATGGCCTCCCTCCACCATGGCCCATCTTCTGGCCAGAAAAATCCCACAAGCCTCGCAGAGGCCCCCTCTAACTGCTTGGGCTTCTACACACAGACCTAGTAATGGTCTTCTGTGCTGCAAGGAGAGGAATATAAGCTCAACATTAACATTTCTCCAAGTGCAGAAATTCATGGGCCTCCCAAACTCCACCAAGCACCCTCCTACTTCCTCTACAACAACGCCACTGAGAAATGATCAAAATGAAGAGCCCTTGGAATACATTTGGAAGGGCAGAATAATGGGCCAGGAAGCGGGTCTAGGAAGGGGCTCTTTACATCCCCTGCTGTAGCCTTCCAGATCTGCCTCACTGAAGGTCCAGGGGCTCCCACAAGGGACCAGAGCTACATCTGCAGGAGGGTGGTTCTTCCTGTATTTTCAGGGCATTCTCTATTCACAATTAATCTGCCCACTCTTCCAGTGCTCCTGGACCTCAGAGACAGAAGGTATGCTTGTCTCACTTTACTGAACTGCATTCCAAGGTTTGAAGATCAAAAACCCTACTCCTAAGACAAGCCAGTCAGTGAGGACAACAGTATTTAGGGAAGCTCAAGGCTGTCAAAGGAAAGGTCAAGAGCGCTCTCCACCCTTAAAAATATCTAGGCTTTCTTCATGGCTGCTGCTTCTTTCTCACGAAGAGCATTGTGGGTTTAATTGTGGGCTGAACTGGATATTATAATATCCAAAAGATATTAGGATAAGTCCTAACTCCCAATACCTGTGAATGTGACTTTATTTGGAAATAGTCTTTGCAGTTGTAATCAGGTTAAGATGAGCTCTTTAGGGTAGATCTTTAATCCAATATGACTGTTGTTCTTCTAAGAGAAGAAGACAGAGACACAGAGAGAAGAGCTGTGTAATGACAGAGGCAAAGATTGCAATGCATTTACAAACTCAAGAAGGCCTAGGATTGCCAACAAACACCAAAACTAGAAGAGGCAAGGAAGGATCTTCCCTAGAGCCCTCAGAGAGAAAGCATGGCCCTGCCAACACCGTGATATCAGACGTCTAGCATCCAGACCCATGAGACAATAAATATCTATTGTTTAAAGCCACCCAGTTTGTGGTTGTTTGTTACAACAGCCCTAGGAAACAAACGCAAAGAGCAAAAATGTTGCCTTGAGCTAAGAAACGAAGTCATGTCATTTGTGAACAGAGATGATGCCTTTCAGAGGAAAGCAAAGCTGCTTGCAAAAGCACAGGGCACACACATCAAATCCTCCCATGGCGAGGTGGCAGCAGGCTGGTCCAAAGAGCAGGTCCACAGAAAACAGCACATTTGGCTACTTCTTAAGGGTGCCTGGCAATGTCTGGCTCACACTTTCTAGGTTGCTTCAATGGTCCATCCAACCCAGCCACACCTCTAGGCCATCTATAGCCACCTATACTAAACTCTGCCAGTCAGTCACCCACCAGCTGTTAGGGAGACTGAGTGGCTAGTTTAACCCTGTAGACCTCTGGCAGACAGCAGGCCTGAAGACTCAGAAGGACTGCATCATATACATCCTTGGGTCCTACCTTAACCTTGGCATACAGAAGAGTTCCATTCATACCCAGAGTGAACCCTGCGGATATAAGGGAATGTGGGAGGACAGATGGCAGGGTAGGCCATAGTGAGGTGGCCAACAGTTGTATCAATGCTGGAGGTGTGTCTAAGGCAGCACAAGGCACTACAACTAGAGGGGGAACCAGACTCACAGTCACCAATATCAAGGTCAAATAGCAAGAAAGATAACACGAGCCATCAGGTCTAAAGAGCCAGATGCCCATTGTGAAGGGCTACTAGAACATACTACTGGCAAATTCTCTAAATATTTACTGAGCACCTATTATGTGCCAGACATTATTTTAGGCATGGAGGATAGCAGTGAATAAACCAGGTAAAAATCCCTGTCTTCATGAAGCTTGCATTAGAATAGAGACAGACCAAAAAGAAAAAAAAAAAAGTAAACTATTTAGCCCATTAGATGATGACTTGAGTATGATGAAAAAGAATAAGGAAGAGAACAAGACAGAAAATTTTGGGGAGGGGGCAGTTAACAGAGTAAATGGGGTGGTCAAGAAAAGGCTCAAAGAGAAAATGATGCCCAAAGAGGGAGTACACGCTGCAAATATCTGGGGGAAGAGCATTGTAGGCAGCAGGAGTAGTAAACACAAAGGCTGTGAAAAGGAGGCTGGCATCTTTGAAGAAGGCCTGTGAGGTTGAAAGTGAGTGGGTTTGTGAGCGGGGACATGTGAGTGTGCATGCACATGCACAGAGAAGAGTCAGATTGGAAGGCCTGAGGGCATGAGCTTTGCCTCTACATAAGATGGCCTGGATCAATACCTCAGCATTGGAGCCGAGGAGTGATGGGATCTGACTGGTGTTTCACAGGATCCTCTGCTGCTATGTAGAGGGCAGGCTGAAGGCAGGCGAGGGCACAGAGACCAGGTAGTGCAGAAACACATGGGCCTCCCAACTCCTCCGAGCATCTGCAGTGCCTCCCACTTCCTACACAGAAATGCCACAGAGCAATAATTACATGGAAGCCATCTCTCCTCACTTAAAGGGGTAAGTGCCTCACCTTTACTAGCACTGAGGATTACAAATCTTTGCCAGTGGTGTGCAGTTACTTAACCCCCTTGAGTATCTATGCTTAAGAAAAAATGAATAAGCTGCCGTTTCGGCCCCACCCAGTGAAAAATCTGCCAATAATTGGCTTATTGAAACTAAATGCAAACCAAAGATCACATCTAGGTTTATTTAAAGAGAAATGGTGTGCTCTCATCAGAGTACTGTAAGCAATGTGCCCATTACATTTTTACATAGGCATTCAAAAGTAGTACATTTAAAAGTAGTACATGCATATAAAAGTAGTACATTTGCTTAAAAGTCTTATAACAAAATATTAGATTTTTTTTAAAACGTTGTCTGCGTCTCAGAAGAAAATGAAAGGAAATGAATACATTTTGACACGAACTTTTCTTCATGGCCACAACAATTCTTGTTTCACCACCAGACTGCTTTAAGTCTGTTTGTCTGGGTAAGTAGAAGCAAGGAAAACCTGCCATCTGGCATGACTGCCATCTCTTTGTGGCCACACAATAAGTCTTGGGCAACTCTGCCTGCTGCCCTCGAGAACCAAGTGGGGTGGCAACAGTGGAGAGGAGGTAAAACAAGGAGGCTTCTGTGGAGGCAGAAGTATTTATCATGAGCAGTTCTGCCTCTGAAGGAAGGAGATTGCTGTGGGGGCTGAGCACTTTATTGCTGGGCCCCAGCTTTTTGGCAACTGCAAACAGTCAACTTGCAGCTCTTTGGGGAAGGTGAATTTACAGATGAGGACAGCTCCTTTTTTAGCTCTGGTTCCTTTACTACTCATTAGCATCTTTTTTTGAAAGGATAGACTGTGGGGGGAGGGGAGAACAAATAAGAACCAAATGTAAATTAAAGCATTAGTTTCTTTTGGAGTATAGCGGAAATTTTTCTGCACTGATTATACATACATTATTATATAATGTCATTATTACTCCCTCCACCATCATTAGCATTTCTAAATATGGTAATATTATATAACTACAATGTTTTTCACCTATTTTTGCCATCATCATTGTAAGTACATATGGCTAAACTTGTGCTTCATATGGGAACTTTCGCGATTTATTTTCAGGTGTAATTCCTGTAACTAAGGCACCAACTAGTTTCATCAAATATCACCATGGCAGTGGGGAAGGAAGCCTACACCAAATGAACACATGAAAACACTGGTTCTACAGGATTCTAATGCATTATCTCCCTGCAGACATGGCCTTAATCTGTGCTTATGTAACACACTCTGCATTCAGCCTGAGTTTGGAAGCATTTCCAACAAGAACATTATCCATAAAACAAAACTGGTTGCAAATTAGAATCCTGAAATGAGTACCTGAGACATGATGAGGGGCAAAGCATGCAATGGTAGACCCTTACAAATGTTCATATTTTTATTTACTTATTTCATTTATTTTTTGAGACAGGGTCTCGCTCTGTCATCCAGGCTAGAGTGCAGAGGTGCTGTCATAGCTCATGCAGCCTCGACCTCCTGGGCTCAAGGAATCCTCCCACCTCGGCTTTCCTAGTAGCTGGGACTACAGGTGTGCACCACCACGCATGGCTAATTTTTTAATTTTTTTGTAGAGACAGGATTTTGCTATGTTGCCCAGGCTGGTCTTAATTTCCTGGACTCAAAGGATCCACCTGCCTCAGCCTCGCAAAGTGCTAGAATTATAGGTATGAGCCACCATGCCTGGCCCCATCTTTTTCCACACATGAAGAGAACCACACATAGAACTTTAACACATCAGTGGCTCATGCCTGTAATCCAAGCACTTTCGGAGGCCAAGGTGGGTGGGTCACTTGAGGTCAGGAGTCCAAAACTAGCCTGGCAAACATGGTGAAACCTCGTCTCTACTAAAAATACAAAAAATTAGCCGGGTGTGGTGGCGGGCACCTGTAATCGCAACTCAGGAGGCTGAGGCAGGAGAATTGCTTGAACAATTCAGAGGTTGCAGTGAGCTGAGATTGCACCATTGCACTCCAGCCTGGGCAACAGAGCGAGACTCAGTCTCAAAAAAAAAAAAAAAAAAAAAGAATTTTGACACATAACATCATAAATTCAAAGTCTTCCCCATCTGTCTAACCCAGAGCTCAGACCACAATGTCTAATAAAGGGACAGGGTTCTACATAATCTTCTGGTCTCCTGACAAAAGAGGTGTTTCTTAAATAAGTCATCTAATAATTGTACAATAACCATGTTTTAACCACAGCTTTTCTTTTTCCAACTTTGACATGTACCATTTCCTTGAATTCAGTTATTGGGTTTATTTGTATTTTTGACGGCAGTCATTATCATGATTAGCTATACATAGATTTACTCTTCTAGATCCAGTTAAACCCAGGTTATAGATTATAACAGACCTAGAATATTTAACTTTTATCATTTTGACTTTTAAAGGACTACATTTTAAAAATATCTTTTATCTCCAATCGAATGGATACTATGCTACCCTCTGTGAAAGGAGGGTAAATAATGACTTTGTTCTCATGTATAGTCATACCTTTCAGCATTTTCACGGACATCAAAAAATTTGTCTTGTCTGTAGGTAATACTACTAAAATATTTAAATATTTCCTGTGCCAGGAATACAAATGGGAAGATGAAGCACATTGATTTTCATGAAAATTATCATTCATACAACAGACACTGTTTTTCAAGCAATAACCCATTACTGGATCCTGAAATCAGCTTACTGATTTACAATCAATATGTTTAACTGAATGTAATGAATTGTCTAGAATTGAATAAAACAAGGTATATTACATGTTACAAAGCTACATATTATTTTGTGATACTTTGGTTTCAATTATTTGTGTAAATGCATGTGTGCGTGCATGTTGTGTGCATATGCATATTGTGTATGTATGTTGGGGTTCTTCAAATCATGTAAAATGTATTTCTTATTGTAAGTAAAGTTCAAAGATAGACAAGTGTCTGTCATTTAACTAAAGAGAGTAAGCTATAAAAGTCCAAGCCATATATAACATAAAGAATTAAAGTTGAAAATCTGTATTAGACCCATATTTTTGTCATTAAAGAAGTTAATAAGATCACTAAATTTAAAATAAATAAAAATTTGTTCACACATATAGTTAAGATAATAATGATTGCTGTAAAGATACAAAGTAGGGAGTAGAGATATTTTAACATCCAAAGCATGTGTAAATATACATATTTTAGTTGTGATCATCCTCAGTGATAATTTATTGTCCAAATGCTTTATGTTATTTTTCCTACCTAGAAGAGGCCAATAAGAATCGCTATTGTTCTAACCCTATACAGGGTAGAATGATATGATAACAAAGTAAATTTGTCTAAAGCAGGAAATTTTTAAAAATTAGAGGATTTTCAAAAAGAATTTTAATATGGATATTAAAAATCTGAATCTTGAGAATAAGGGACAATAGACTCAATTACAATAGAGTGTCAGGTATAATCACCAGTTGTAAACTCCGTCACCACAAAAAAAAAAGAAAAGAAAAGAAAAAAGAAATTGCTACAAGCACCAAAGAACCTCCCATCAAGATGATACAGTAAGTGCTTATTTTGAAGCATCCCTATGGCAATGATCAATTTCCTTAAAACCATCCACAAAATATTACAGTGTTAAGACACTTCAAAACTGAGATAACCATTTCATAAGACAGAAATGGACCTGAAATAAGCAGGAGGCAGGGTAGATACCACAGACCTGGCAGGGGCACAGGAGGCAGGGTAGATACCACAGACCTGGCAGGGGCAGTGGGAAGTTCCATTCTGCAGAGTAATGGGAGAGATAACCCCTGAGGCCACACTGGGTGGGATGGAGAAGGACTCACCAGAGGAAAACTTCTGCTAACAGATTGACCTAGGGCACTGGCATGATAGGAAGCTGTAAACACAGGGAGGCAGGAAAACACAAACACAGGCTCAGGAACTGAACAGAGCTGCCCACTGGCTCAGCTAATAGATTAACAATATCTAATTCACTGCAAGACAGATGATCTGAAATTATATTACCTATGTCATCAAATCTAGGATGCCAATAATTGTTAAGGAAGAATATTATTGCTATGTACCACTAAGAAAAAATATTGCCAGTTAAAATGATATATCCATGAATTATAGATGTATCCCAATCTGAAAGATTTTAAAACATGAAAAAAAGTGAGTCATGGAACTCATAATACGCTCTATGACTTGGCTGTAGACTCCATGGTGAAGGAGTAGAGAGAAGAGAAAGCTGGTTCTCAGTGAGAAGAGGCCATTTTTTAGAAAAAGCAAGATTGGTGGAAGGATTGCATACAAAGGGCAACAGAGGAAAAATTAACACCAAAAAAAATTTTTTTAAAGGAAGAAGCAGCAGCCTACTCAAAATGAGCCTCCAAACCAAAATTCCAAAGTATATGAAGAATTCTAATATTAAGAAAATTGACCAACAAAGTCAATAACCAGAAAAATAATTTCTGGAACAGTCTATTTGAATTCTAAACAAGTACATTTAAGAAGTTTAAAGAAATAAAAACATCATTTTCATTAAAATGAGTAAGAAATTATAATACAGAAAGAGATAATGCTGATAGGAAACCGATATGAAAAACATGATAAACACAAGTAATAGGGCAGAAGTAAAGTTTCCGAAAAAAGAAAGCAAAGAGAATAGTAGAAAACCATATTTGAAGAGGGTATACTAGAGACTGCCAAAATTGAGGAAATGATTCCTCAGATGAAAACACCTTTCAGTACAAAGCAAAAAAGATAAATCCACATCTAGACACTATAGTGAAAGCATAAAGTATCAGGGATTTTTTTTAAGTTGTAAAATTTAAAAGTTATCACAAAATCTAATGGCAGATGTCTCATCTACAGAAAACGGAAGAGTGCCTTCAAAATATTCACAGAAAATATCTGTTGACCTAAAATTTCATACTCATGTAAAATAAACTGCCATCCAAGATTCAATGCAAAGTAATTTCTGACATTGAAAAACTAAGTATCAATCACAGACTCCCACAGTCCCTCATTAAAAGAACTATTAAATGTTTATCACTGGGAGAAAATGCATGGGACACCTGAAACAATAGTGACCCCAGATACTGATTAAAAACAAAAAAGAAAAGAAACACATACACATAGATATATACACTTAACTTCTGACTGAAAAAATATTAATAACCAATTCATTTTATATTAAGAAAACACTGTGAAAGTTGTTCAATGTTTAAATAAAATGTGCTAAGTCTAGGTCATATATGGAAAAAGGATAGAAATACTGAATGACTTTAGAATTTGCTGAAAAATGTTAGAATGAAATCCATGAGAGATACTGTAGATGATATGACCCCAAGCCCCATTCTTAATTTCTTCCTGGCTTCCTTCCAGCTATAGAAGGCTACCTGGCACAGTTCTGGCCAACAACAAAAGCCCCTTGGGTGCTACTCCCAGAAGTCTTTGTTTTTCTGACAAAAAGAAAACTCCTCAGTGAGCACGCCTTTTTTTTTTTTGTCCATTTGGCCTTTCCCAATTCCCTCCTGCCTAGTAGTACATGGATGTGAGGAAGTGCAGCTGCCAGCCTGCAGCCATAAAGCTATAAGAATGAGGAAAAGCCCCCAAGTTATGGGATGATAAAGCAAAAGATAGAAAAACCTGGGTCCCTGATGGTAGGTCTACCTCTAGGTTTTGTTTCGTGCAAGAAAAATAACTCCTATTTGTTTGTGACTCTCTAATTGGGTTTTCTGCTACTTGCATTGAGTATAACTTTATGTAGTAAAAAGAATTATGAGCAAACTCTAAAAGAAGAGAATTACTGTGTATGATGAATTAAGCAGAAGACAGGAATAGGAAAAAGAAGACACAAAATAAAGGGCTAGCTAGGAGACCTGAAATGTTGCCAACACGTAGAAATGATCAATGCTCGGGTGATGGATACCCTGACTTGATCATTACACATTCTATGCACGTAATAAATATCACATGTATCCCAGACACATGCATAAGCACTGTGTATCAATTACAACTTTTAAGATAAAATAATTTAAAAAGAAAAGCAATGGCAAGCAAAAAATATAATGTAGTAGAAATAAGTCCAAATACATTAATATTTGCAATAAATGGAACCAATGAACAGGTGCAGAAAAAAAAAATCAACCAAACAACAACAAGAAACAACCCAGCTATTTGCTACTTACCAGAGAAGATGCACAAAAAGGGCTGAAAGAGGAAATGTCTTTAAAAATTTAACCAAAAATGAAACAAAATTAAAAATCAACCAAATAATAACAACAACAACAACAAAAAACCCAGCTATTTGCCACTTATCAGAGAGAATGCACAGAAAGGGCTTGAAAAGTAAATGTTTTATAAATTTTAACCAAAAGAAAAACAGGTGAAGAAATGTTAATACTGAAATATTAATAGCAGACAAAACAGAATCTTAAAGGAAAACCATCAGTATTACTAAAGATGGATACCTAACAATATACATAGAAAAATCTATGAGGATGATAGAATAATCATGAACTTGTTTATACTTAGCAGTGCAGCTTCAACATACATAAAGCAAAAACTGACAAGATATAAGGAAAATGTGACGAATCTATTACTATAGTGAGAAGCTGAAAAACCAGGCAAAATATTTAAGCAAAAACATTAATAAATAGTGAAATTAACTTATCTGATTATTTAATAGAATCTTATATTTAATAAATGTAGACTACGAATTCTTTTTAATTATACTTTAAACATTTACAAAACCCCGACCACGTACCAGATCAAAAAGGAAGTCTCAACAAATTTCCAACAATGGTTATCACACAGACCACATCCTCTAGCCATAATGTGGGCAGTTAAATTAGAAACTGACAATAGAAAATATTCTCAAAAGGTATTTGAGAAATTTAATATGCAATCTTAAAAAAATCAGACAGTAAGGAGAAAATGACAATGACAATCACAAAATACTTAGAAATTAATAATGTTGAGAGTACTATATCTCAAAACCTGTAACATGCAGTTAAAGTGACTCTTAGATATATCTTACAGCCATATACGTATTTTTATTATTTTTAATCGATGAATAAAAATTGTATGTATTTATTCAGTACAATGTGATGTTTTGATAAATGGGAAAAATGTGGAATGATTAAACAAGCTAATTAACATATATATCATCTCACTTGTCTTTTTTTGTGGTGAGACATTTGAAATTTAGTCTTAACAATTTTGAAATATACATTATTAATAACTATAGTCACCATGCGGTACAACAGATCAAGAACTTATTTCTCCTAACTGAAACTTTGTACCCCTTGACGGCCATCTCTCCATCACTCCACAAACTCTATTATATATACTTTCTAAGACAGAAGAAGGAATCAAAATCAATTCAGCCTACAATAGAGTAAACTAAAGAAAGAGGAGGAGACATAAAGACAAAGTGGGGGTAGGGCCACGGGGAGATAGGAGGAAGAAGGGAAAAAGCAAGAGGGTAAAAGGAAGAAAGTAGAAATTAAGCAGAAAATAAGAAAAACAGCAAATATTAACAAAACCAAATTCTGGCTCACCAGAAAAACTAAGCAGGCAAACGTCTAGCACAAATAAACAATATTAGATAAAAAGGAGGATAATGTTAAATACAGAGTTTTATTTAATTAAAAGAGAAAACTATAACTCAATTCTATGTCAATATATCTAAAAACAGATGAAATAACTTTTTCTAGAAAAATATTAATAACAGACTCAAAAGCATTATATTGTATACAAACCAATAAGCATTAAAGAAACTTATAATAATATAAATATAATAATGATATTATAACAGTAATATAAATAATAATAATCTTAAATAATCAAAAAGCTTTATTTCCATCCTCCGCCCTAGAACCACAGGCCCAGGCAGTTTAACGAGAGAGTTTTATGAAGTCTTCAAAAAATGGATAATTACAAACTATTACAGAATATTTTTAAAGGGATGATCCATCATTTAATGAGATTAGTAACAAAGTCAACAACAACAAAAAAAGAAAGCTCATTCATAAAAAGTTTCAATAATGCTAAATTATACTGTCAAAGCAAAGCAGAGTTTATCCCAGGAATTGTAAGATCGACACATCTACTAAATGCCATATTGAGATATTAAAGGATAAAATACGATCATCTCAATAAATGCTCTTAAAAAGTCTTCAAGTCCAGGTGTGGTGGCTCATTCCTGTAATCCCAGAACTTTGGGAGGCCAAAGCAGGAGGATCACCTGAGGCCAAAGGTTTGAGACCAGTCTGGGTAACACAGTAAGACCCTGACTCAAAAAAAAAAAAAAAAAAGGCAACTATAAAAAAAACACTTCAGTAAAGTTTAACACTCATTTATAAGACAACATAGTTGCAAAGTAGACCAGTAGGAAACATTTTTCATCTAAAATGTGTTATGTATCAAAGCCTGACACAGACATTGCTCTTAATAGTAAGACTTTAAAATTATTTCCATTAAAGTCAGGCACAAGACAGGTATAACCACTACATCTTCTATTCACATTGCATTGGTCCTAGGCAATGCAATAATTCAAGAAATAGAAAATGGATATATAAGAATTGAATGTTCATGCATTTAAAAGGGCTGAAAAAAAAGAAGAACTTAATGAAAGAGACAAAAGTTACCTTATCTGTAGATGTTGACTATACATAAAATATTCAAAAGAATCTTGGAAAAACTATTAAAATATGGGAGTTCAATATGGTTGGTGGTTTCAACATCAATCTAAAAAATGAATAATTGTCCTAAATCCTGTGATAATCTATTATAAAATGTAATAGAATAAAATATCCAATTTATAGTAGCAACAACGAAAAAAATGCCTGGAAACAGACCTAATAAAAAATCTTATTTAAGGCCTCTATAGACCTTGTTCAAAGACAAGACTCAGAATCATAAGACTACAATGCTCCCCAATTAATCTACGAACTCAATATTACTTAAATCAAAATCCCAAATGTTTAAGGAAGATCAAAGTTCACAGAGTAGCCAAGGCAATGTTGAAAAAGAAAAAAGTAGAAAGATTTGTTCTGCTAGATGAAAAGACATACCACCAGGGGCAGTGGCTCACACTTGCAATCAAAGCACTGTGGGAGGCCAAGGCAGGAGGACTGCTTGAGGCCAGGCGTTTGAGACCAGCCTGGCCAACATAGCAAGACCCCATCTCTTAAAAAAAAAAGACTTATGATAATGTTACAGTAATCAAAACAGTTGGTATTAGCATAGAAAGAGACAAATGATAATGTGTACATAAAAAAATATGTCTATTTAGAATCATACTACATGACAGAGGAACATTACACTTCAATGGGGAAAGAATAAGCTGTTCTGAGATAACTAATTATCCATTGGGAATTAAAAAGTATAGCAGATGAATTAAAGAACTAAATATTTTCAAAAACCTAAAATTTTTGAAGAATATATTAGATACATTTTGGTTGGAAAGATACTTTCAAGCAGACCTAAAAAGTACAAACCATAAAAGACTGATATATCAGTCCATATTAGAATTTAAAACTTCTTTTCAACAAAGACACCGGAGACAAAGTAAAAAGACAAGTCACAGATTAGTATTTATAACAAATATAAATGACAAAAGATCACTATGTAGATAGCAGTTATGTCAAAAGATAACGACAAACAGTCCTGCAGAAAAATGAGTAAAAGATATGAACCAGGTATCAACAAAAGAAATAAAAATAAACAGTAAGATATCACTTCACACCCATAAGATTGGAAAAAGTAAAAATTCTAGCAATACCAAGAATTCCCAAAGATATGAAGAAAAGGAAATTCTCATATGGCTGGTGGGAGGGGAAACTGACGCAACTACTGTGGAGAGTAATTTACACTGTCCAGTGAGGCTGAGGCTGAGCCTGAGTCATGTTCTGTAGTTCTGCAATCCCACTCCAGGACACATCCCCTACAGCAGCCAGTATTTCTGTGCACCTTCTCCCTATTCACACACCCAAGAACATTCATCACAAACTGTTGGGAATAGCACAAAATTAGGAAAAACTTAAACATTCAGCAGAAACGGGTAAATAAATGGCATAGAGTTATAAAAAGGAAAACTATGTAGCAGATCCTTCACTAAAGCTACATGTATCCACAGCCAACATAACAATGAGTAGTAAAAGCAGACTGCCTAATACTATGCACACAGCATGTACCATTTATACTAACTTTGAAAATGTGCAAATCAATACCAAATGTTGTTTATGAGCATATTTGCTTGTAGAAAAGGCAGGAAAACGTATATAGAAATAAAACATACCAAATTCAGGAAAACTGTTACTTCTGGGGTTAAGCGAAGAGTTTATAGGTTGAGGAGACATACACGGGTATTAAAATATATTTACAATTTTTTAACCCAATGATACCAATACATACTATTACGTTGAACAATGAGTTCTTGAATTCTTTTGAAATAATTATGCCTCATAGTTTCCATAAACATGATAAATATTATTCAGTATGTATCAAATTATTACATAACACATAAGTTTAAAGATTTAATAAGAGAATCACTTTTGGAATTAAAAAAGAAAGTAATCTTCAGATGTAAAAGATGCATCATGTTTTGGGGAAAAGTGATAAGCATAATTGCTAAAAAGATGGTTAGGTTCTGGAACTTGAACATTCTCTAGTTGTACAGACAGCAAAATTGAGTTGAAATGGGGAAAACCTGAGATGACTTTAATGCTTCTCCACACTGGTTCATGGAGAAGACAAAGGAGCAAGGTCCGAAAGCTCTGAAGAACGTTAGAGCTGAGAATCATGAATATGATTACTTGGCTGCACAAAGTAAGAATATGAGAAAAAAACAGGGGAGTTGAGGGAGAAATAGGAGAAAATATAAAGGCATTAATTTCTTCATTTCCTTTAAGAAGAGTTGATGGGTATTATGTTTGGCAAAATGTGATGAAATGTTTAAACTGCGAAATAAGTACAAGGGTGTTGCTTATGCGACTAGCCATTTTATTAAGTATTTAAAACACAAATTATTTTAAAGAATTGCATCTGCAAGTGACAAAGCAAGACAAGAGGCAAGTACCAAAGTGTGTAACAACCTGTGTTTTTTTTTTAAAGTGGAGCCCACTGACAGCAACGTGACAAAACCACTCTCTTGTTTGCTTTCTCCTGGACTATCCTGAATGGGGAAGAGAGGGGTGGAATTACAAGTAGCTTGCTTCAATTTTGCATAACCCTGGATACCCCCCTGTGAGGGTGTGAGGCATGTGAAAGCCATCTGTGTTGTAGCAGAAAACAAGTTGAGAGCTACTGAATCAGAGCATTCACATCAAAGAATGAATGCAAACTGGCTCTCACCACCAGAAGCCATGTTCACAGGGAGAAGGAGAATGGACAGAGACTCTCAAATAAACCACAAAACAATGGTGAAAAAAACATTGTAAGTCACTATATGGCCAATAATTTCAAACTGCAGACCTTCCAAATCTTTTCAACCTCTATTAACTAACAGCAACACAGATGGGTTGGGTTTCAAGTCTCTCCATTCTTTCTGGATCCTCTGGAAAAGGCGCAAAGAAATAAAATGCCAAAACAATAGGTTACCCAAAAAAAGAGCAGGAAGTAGAGTCAGGAAAATTCACAAACTAACTGAGTGACCAGTCTCAATGTGAGGTCAGAAGATTCTATGAGACGGTGAATCTTAATCTAAAGCAGGGGGTGGGAGGGGATGACTTATTTTTAATCCACATTTCACACTATAGAAAGATGTTACAGGAAGACACACGGACCCAAATTAAGCTGAACATCTTTGTTACCACTGCTCTAAGCCACTGAGGAGACAGAACCAGCATGAAGGAGGATTCTGGGACAGACCCGGAAACGGAATATTTTAATTATTATATTTTATTCAGAAACAAAATGATATTATAAATACTCATAAAGAATTTTATACATGGACTTATCCAAAGTTAGTTTTAGTCTAAAAAAAAAAAATTTCCACTACTTTAAATACTAAAAATATCTCCTTTTGAAACATGTTCTTTAGGTTTGCATGATAGGGATTCTTTTTTAAGGCCTTTCATGGTGATAGAGTTTTTCCAAGGTGTGTCATTCATAATCCATACAGGTGATTCATCATGGCCTCCTTAGAATTAGATATTAACACTAAGAACTTTTTTGGCCCTTCCCTGTTTTTACCTATGAAAGATGTATGGGTGGGGTAGAGTTAAGTGCAGAAGAAAATTTAAATCAGAGACCAGATTTAAACATTTGCATGTGTTAAAACACCTTCAGAAGATAACACGGTAATTCTTAAAGAACCAAGTAAGCTCCATTAAATGTGTGAATAATACCACTATCTTAACTTAGCTGAATTCAGAGAAACTGTCCTCATGTTAACCATTTCCCTTTCCCTCTCACTAAGGAGTACAAAGGAAATAGAAGCCATTGAGGCCCATCCAGACACATGTCACCATGGGTAATCCCACTCCCCTTCTAAATTCTATCCCTAAGCCTAACCTGACCCCTTACTCTTGTGCTAGCACGTTGAGGAGAGGGAATATTTTTACAGAGCAAGAAGGTATAAAAGAGTTCTGGGGAAATTAGGAAGAGAGCCTTAGACAGAAGGGCAAATGGTATCAAACATTTCATACATCTTGTTTTAAAGATTTCCTCTCTATACTTTGAGTCAAATGGCAAGTTTAAGGCCCATTAAAAAAAATTATCCACTATAACTTAGGAACTAAAGGAAAAGCAAGAGAAAAATAAAATCTAAAGAGAAGGCCTTAGGTGGTATTATTTAAAATGTATCTTGTGGGTTTCAGCTGCCCATTTTGTAGGGAAAGATAACTGGTGAAGAGGGGGGTGGTGGTTTCCTCACTGCTTTCCTCTGGGACAGCACCAAGTACAATGTCTTGATTTGGCTACATTAGTGGACCCAACTATAACCTAATGACAAGTCAAGTAAGAAGAATGACCCCATACAGAACTCCTCGACTTACGTGAAAGTTTGGCATGAACTACACTTCACGATTCCAGGCTGCTGCTGCACTACTGTTTATGGAGGTAAGGCATCTAGCAAATACCTGAGTGGCTTGTTTCTATGGGCAGGTTCCCTTGTGAAAACTAGAACAAGCCTGTGGACGTCTAAAAGAAATCATTCTACAAATCTAGGGAAGGAAAATTCATGAAATGACATCCAAACTATGCTAACCCCAAACCAGCAGAAAACAGCTATATGCTTTTAAGTGGTATGTTCTTTGGTTATATATTATACTCATGTACAGACTAGACATGCTGTCATTTGTTCAGTGTGTCAACTTGAAATGGACAGCCTTGCCCAATATTTCAGCTCAAGGGAAGTGTCTATCACCAATGACTCTTGAATGAAAAGAAAAAAAATTGGGAACTGAAAAAAACATATTCTTTGCTTATTTTAGCTATATTAAGAAATATAACAATTACTTCTCTGGAAATGAAATGCACTCTTTGAAGTGTTAATCATCAGATGTCAGAGCAGGAAGGTCCTGACATCATCTACCCCAATACTGTTATTTTACAAATAAGGAAGCAGAAGATGAGGAGACTGAGAGGCTTGCTCAATATTTTACAACTTTGAAGGAATCAGGGCTGTATTTGCTTCCTGAGGCTATGATATAAAGTACCAAAAGACAGATTCTCTTGGCTTAAACCAAGAGAAATGTACTCTCTTACAGTTCTAGAGGCCAGAAGCTGAAATTAAGGTGTCAGCAGGGTTGGTTCCTTCCGAGTATGGATATGAGGGAGAATCTGTTCCATGCCTCTTCTCCTAGCTCCTGGTAGCCTCAGGTGTTCCTTGGCTTGTTGATGGCATTATCCTTGTGTCTTCACATCATCTTCCCTCTGTGTGTGCTGTCTCTGTGTCCAAATGTCCCCTTTCTATGGGAACACCAGTCATATTGGGTTAGGGTTCACCCTAGTGACCTCATTTACCTCTTTACAGACTCTGTTTCCAAATAAGGTCACATTCTGAGGTCCTGAAGGGTTAGAATGTCAACATACATTTTTGGGAAGAGATATTTCAACCCATAATAAGGACTATGAGCAGAACTCTGTTGGGACCTGGGGAGAACCCAGGTCTCCCAATGCATGACAGTGGCCTTTCTTATTCATAAGATTTCTCTGCTACCACAGCTGACAGGTCCTACTTACAAAGTCAGAAATGACTTCCGCCCACAAAAAACTGATATCTCACAAAGGACAATGAAACATTCAAATGCCAGGAAAAGGAAATCATCATTCCATTTGGTCACTAATGTTCACCAATGTATCCTAACTTCCTCCCTCACAAAAATGCCTGAAATATTTCTGCAATATGCCTGCCCTCATGTCTAAAATACCTACTGTTCAGCGAACATGCAAGAAATATGACTGGAAGAAAAACAACTTAAATCTACTCTCCCATTTTGCCCAAGACCGCCCTCTCGAGCATCTCAGCATGCCTGGAAAAGAAACGTGTGCGAGAAGAAACCTCGAGGCCCTCAGATTCCCAACAGGTCTCAGTCTCCTTCTGCTGCCCAAGTTACACATCAAGTGGCTGACTAATCAAGACACCCAGGTCCATGGCTGGGTTGCAACATCAGTGCTTTGGCTGAGAGCTTCATCCTGGCAGTGGCACTTTGCAGCAACCTAACTGTTAGAATAGTTCAATCATCACTCACCCTGCTGCCTAAGTATGCCTGAGTCTGAAGATAATTGTCATATTGTCTCACCATTTTCCATTACAAATTAATGACATCTGTAATATTGAGTCGTAAAAAGTCTATCCAAAGAACTGTATTAAAAATTACATGGAAATGATTTCTCTAAGTGGCCTCTTGACAAACACATGACCCACCCTTTTCCATTAAGGCCTTTAGAATCCTGATCTACAGCTGGCCTTGGAAAACTGGGAGTTATGTTTTACTGCACAAGATCTAACAAGTATCACAGTTCCAAAAGTGAATAAATAAGAGCTGAGCAGGACTAGACTGGATGTTGATTTTGTTGTTGTTGTTTTTGTTTTTAACTCTTAAAGAGCTACTGCTTTAAGGAATAGTTTTCTACAGAGAACAGAGGCATTCAGAGTTAGAAAAGCGTGCAGGCTGCTCTAATCCAAACCTCTGTTTACTGAGTGAGATGTGAAGGCCCAAAAAACTGAAGTGAATCAGAATCAATTGATCAAATGAACAATCAACACTTAACTGTACCCTCAAGTGATTATTCAAAAAAAAAAAAAACAGAGCAAGTTTGAATGTAGAGATTCAGGCATTACTTTCTTCTAACAGAATTTTCTTTCAGGCTAGAATCCTTTCAAAAGAACAATTTTTAAATGTTCTAAGAAATCTTTGCTAGGGTTGAACGTTTAATGTAAGTTGATTTCAAGTAATATTTGAAGGGCTATTAACTATCTTAGAATTTAAAATTTTGTGAACAGGGACATTGGGCTATCCTGGCTATATACTCTGCATGATCATTTATCCCAGAGAAGATATAAACAATAACAAGCTATTTTATATGAACTGATGGCCTTTCCTGTCTATATTTCCTCTATTTGCAAATTTGTCCCAACCTATGATTTAAATACGCATGTTCACATGCGTATTTAGCCCCCTAAACCTCATTTCTCCTCTGTATGTATGTAGGAATTAAAAATTTTACCAGGGTGTTGTGAGGGTTTAAGGAAAGTATATAGGAAAGAGCCTGGCACACCAGTTCCATCTCTTTCAGTTCTTGATTCTTCAGGTAGAAAGAGCTCCTTCTCTTCCTGTCAACTCCAGCAGCATTTCATCACTACCGTTCTAATAGTCTAACCACTCTCTGTGCATGGTAATGTCTTCATCTCTGAACTCCTTCACAACATGTTATGTGATGTCCTGCATATAACATGCCCTCAATTAATTTCAGCCTGAATGTTTCAAATAAAACAATTTTTTGCAAGACTGTGTTAGAATGCCTACCTAGTTAAAAAAAAAAAAATTTAAGCAAGGAGTTGATAATTATTTTAGTTAAGATGCCAAACAAAAAGAAAACTAAGAACTAAATAAACAAACCCTCTTGAATATACAGTTAACCCTTGAACAACATGAGTTTGAAATGCATGGGTCCATTTGTACCTAGATTTTTCCAGTAATGTTATACCGAGGGTGCCTGCCTCTCCTGCCTATCCTACCTCCTCCACTTCTTCTGCCTCCACCACCCCTGAGACAGCAAGACCAACCCCTCCTCTTCTTCCACCGACTCAATATGAAGATAACAAGGATGAAGATCTTTATGACGATCTACTTCCATTTAACAAACAGTAACTATATTATCTCTTCCTTATGATCTTCTTAACCTTTTTTCTCTAGCTTACTAAATAATAAGCATACAGTATATGTTCTCTAGTTTACTGTATAATAAGCATACAGTATATAGTACATATAACATAAAAATATGTGTTAATGGACTATTTATGTTATCAGTAAGGCTTCTGGTCAACACTAGGCTATTAGTAGTTAAGTTTTGGGGGAGTCAAAAGTTATCAGTGATTTTTTTTTTTTTTTGACAGAGTCTCCTTTGTCACCCAGGCTGAATGAAGTGTAGTGGTGCGATCTCGGGCTCAATGCAAACTCCACCTCCTGGGTTCAAGCGATTCTCCTGCCTCAGTCTTCTGAGTAGCTGGGATTACAGGTGTGCACTACCATGCCCGGCTGATGTTTTGTTTTTTTAGTAGAGACAGGGTAATAGAGAAAGGGTTTCACCATGTTGGCCAGCTGGTCTTGAACTCCTGGCCTCAAGTGATCTGCCAGCCTCAGCCTCCCAAAGTGCTGGGATTACAGGCATGAACCACCATGCCCAACCAAAAGTTGTATGTGGATTTTCAACTGCATAGAGAGAGTCAGTAGCCCTAACCCCCGTGTTATTCAAGGGTCAACTGTATAAGCATCTTGCACATAAGAGATACAAAAAACAGCCCAATTATCCATGTGGTCAATCAATAACCCCAACAAGCTTGTAAATTTTAATCTAATCATTTCTTGACTCAAGAACCCATTGATTCCCTAATGCCTAAAAATATAAGGCTAATCTCGTATGTTGGGCTTTAAAGCCCCTCTACAATCTTCAGTCCATCCAATCTACAATCTTCCATCCAACTCTGTTTCCCAGGTCTCCCCTTGGCTTCAGTGAGCCCTGTCTCTTCGAGGTCCCCCATTCAAGCCATCTTCATTTCTACCTTCATTTCTGAGTGCACTCTCCCTGTGTGCATTCTCTGTTCTTTGTCAGGAATTCAGGTGTACCCACATGGGTACCACCAACTCCACAGGCTTTTCTGAGCAGTCCAAGCCACTGTCATCTTCTTCAGGCACTATATGGACAATTTGAATACTTGGGATTATATGAGGACCTGTGTTACTAGCTATCTTTTTCATATGTGTATGACTTAGTTGTCTAACTAGCATATACTTTTCTTGAGGATAATAAAAGCATATCTTTTCTTAAGGGTGAGGACTATGTCTTACTTATTCTTTCATTCACTTAGGCATTAAATATTTATGGAGCACCTATATTAAAAATTGGAGATGTGAAACGAATTCATCAGACATAGCCTTTCCCTCAATGACCTCACAATTTTGGTATCACTGTGTGCCTCACACAGTGACAAGCAGACAGAAGTCTTCACCCATCTATTTACTAAAAAGCTGACCATTGAGAAGCTGGCCATATTTCTTTTTGGCATACTACTAGTTGATACCAAAGCAATGAGCTCCCCTCAAGATACTTCTTAGATAAGTGAATGAAACTCCTAGCTAAAGGAGGAAGTGAAGGCTATTTCTTCAGTGACACTATACACTAATTCCTTCACTGACAATGTATCTATCTATAACCTAAAGACCATCAAGATCTGACTCTACTAGATGCTATATTTTGCTATCAGAATGAATAAATAAAAGGCTGTCTCATTGTAGGGGAGGAAAAATATCATTCCCTTACTTATCTTAGGTTCATGACTGAGGCCCCTAAAACAAAAGACAAATTAACGAGAGAAAAGCACATAAATTTACTTAATATAAGTGTGACACGGGAGCCTTCCTAAGGAAATGAAGATCTGAATATAGGAGTAAATGTGTATATTTTTATGCTAGGTTTGATGAATAAGTGGATAGTTGTGGATAAGTAAGATTAGATTTAAAAGTATGATCTAATGGTAATAAACTGGAGGAAACATAGCAAAGTATGTTTGTTCAGACTTTTCTCTGTGACCCTTTGTATTCAGAGATAAGGATGTTCCTTTCCTCTGGGTATAGAGAGGGCACTTCTCAAATAAGGTCTTACGATTTGCTTCAGAGGAAGGTCAGAAACTCCTTCCTAGGTTTTATGAACTCCTTTAGAAGAGAAGGGTGGGGGGAGGGGAAAATGAACTAATGCTTCTGCTGTTTTCACATGTGCCATACTTCGGGGTCGCATGGCCTGAACTCCATCATTATCATAGACTCCTTTTGGGAAAGCATTATTTTAAAATGGTTTCCTTTTTGCTACTAGTTTTTTTATAGTCAGGATTTTAATATGTAATTAAACATTTAAAAATTTAAAATTAAATTGTAATATGTAATTAAAATTAATTTGCATTTTTGCAACATTCATGAGGAATTCTTCATTTATGTATTACCCAATCAATACTATAGAACTTTCTTGATAATCATTTTGTTTGCTAGTAAAACTAAAGAGAACAAACTAACTCATTCCATACTAATTACAAAATTACCTTTCTTGGACAAGCGCGGTGGCTCATGCCTGTAATCCCAGCACTTTGGGAGGCCTAGGTGGGTGGATTACTTGAGGCCAGGCGTTCAAAACCAGCATGGCCAACATAGTGAAACCCCGCATCTACTAAAAATACTAAAGAACTAGTCAGGCATGGTGGCACTCTCCTGTAATCCCACCTACTCATGAGGCTGAGGCACGAGAATTGTTTGAACCCAGGGGGCTGGGGTTGCAGTTAGCTGAGATCACGTCACTTTACTCTAGCCTGGGCAACAGAGCGAGACTGTCTCAAAACAAACAAACGAACAAACAAAAAACTTATCTTTCTGTTGTTAATTTTATCTGTGGTGATATATAGATAATACACAGATAACGTATCGCTATAGATAATAAATGAATAAACATGAACAGTGTATGTTCTAATAAATGAATAAACATGAACAGTGAATGGCTGGGACTGGTGCATCATCACCATTCTGAAAATTCTTATTAATGCCTCTCACTCGGGAAAAATGCACACTAAACAGATATGGCTTCTAAAAATAGGTTTATTAAGGTACAATTTTATGTCGTAAAATTCACCTGTTTTAAGTTTCCAGTCTGATGAATTTTAGCAAATTTATACAGTTGTGCAATTGTCACCATAATCTAGTTTTAGAACACTTCTAAAAGGTCTCTTAGCCCATTTGCCCACTTCTGCAAATACGCTTTCCTTCTATGAAGTATAGGGAATGGCTATTTGGGAGGCAGAGTTAACAACAGGGAGGATGTTCTCATGGCAGAGGATCTCACCCTACCCCACTCTCCCCAACAAGGAGTAAACCCTGACACAGTACCTCTAGTACAACCTCAGAAGAGAGTAGGATCCAGGCATCTAGTGTATAACCACCTCACCTCAACTGTGCTTGCTTCCTCCAGGGACCATTCTTTACAGGCTCAGGAAAGTGATCAAGCCAAAAATACCCAGTCCTCAAACTTAGCTTGAAGAAAAATCAAACTGGCCTCAGATAAAGAGGGAAGACTATAAAGTCACTCACATGATATCAAAACCAATAGAATGCATGAAAGAGCCGCATAAGACCACGATTAAATTAAATGGCATGGCTTTCACTGTGATTCTACCAAAAGCACAATGTAAAAAGGCACATGTCCAACCCAAAAGGAAACATAATATGAGAAACCAATTGCTTAAGGCACTTAGAGCCGTAGGAAAAGCAGGAAAAAATCAATCAATCGAGAACCCAAAGTTTTATGACCAAACAAAGTAAAATGAAAAAGGGAGCTTGGAAGACAGCTTCTAAGTGGCCCCCACTGATCCCTGCCTCCTGGTTTTCACACCCTTATATAATCTGCTCCTCTTGAGTGTTTTGCTTCTAGCAAATAGAATGTGACAGAGATGATTATGGGATATCACTTTGGGATTAGATTTCAAAAAGACTGTGGCTTCCATCTTGGGCACCCTCTCTTGCTTGCTCTGAGGAAAGCCAGCCACATGTTGTGAGTTGCCTTATGGAGAGGACCACTTGTTGAGAAACAGATGTCTCCAGCCAACAGCTGGGGAGCACCCAAGAGTGAACTTAGAAATAGATCCTCCCCGCAACTGAGCGTTAAGAACAATGCTGCCCTGGCTGACATTCTGGTTGAAGGCTTGTGAGAGACCCTGAGCAAGGGGCTCTCAGCTAAGCTATGCCTGTATTTCTAAGCCATAAAAATTGTGAGTCAATATAAGCTGCTAAATTCTGGGGTAATTTGGTGACCAGAAATAGGTAACCAACATAGGGAAAATAAGGAAATAAATTGAGAATCAAAGTCAGCGTTACTATAGCATTAATATATAAGGGAAAACAAGACAAACAAGATGCTGACATCCCTGAAAACTAATTTACTGACAGTGAAAAAGTTTGCATAATCATGGCAAATTCAAATTTTAAAATAATAAACAAGGAAATTGAAGCAATTAGAGAAAAGCTAATAAAAATGAAAGGCAGATAAAAATAATCTAATAGGAGAACAGATCCCTGAAGAAGACAACTTAAGAAATGGAACAGACAATGGATTCCAAGATATGAGACAATGTAAGAATCTCTCTGGACACTTAAGATGACTCCATATCTTTCCTGCTGTGAATAGTGATGCTATAAACATACAAGTGCAGGCATCTTTTCAATAGAGTGATTTCTTTTCCTTTAACAGTAAAACTTCGACATCACCACTATACAATATATCCAGGTAACAAAACTGCACTTGAACCCCCTAAATTTATACAAACCTTTTTAAAAAATGAATGTCTCTGAAGAATGAACATACCAAAACAAGTGCACATATCAAAATTAAAAAAAAAAAGTTGTAAGAATATTCCACACTGAGAGATGTTATAGTTAAGCTTTTATACTTCAAGGACAAATACAAAGTCTTCTAGATATCCAAAACAAAAAACAAGTCACCTATATAATAGGGAGATATTAAGTTGGCTTTGCATTTCCCCAGAGCAATATTCAATATCAGATAATAGTGGTGAAAATGTTGTTACAAAGCTCTGAGAGAAAGAAAGTAAGAGCCAAGACTACTACACCCAGCTAAAGCATCATTCAAATATAAAGGCAAAGAGGACACGTTCTCAAGCATGAAACAATTCTGGAAATGCAATACTTACAATGTAGAAATCAATCACTAGTATCTAAAACTGAAATTTAATTTTTTAAAAATCAGTTCAACCTATTTATTTCATAGGCTATTTTAATTTCAAAGAAATCTTATAGGAAAATCTACATGAGAAAAAGAAATTTGAGGTTCAGCAATTCCTTATATTTCAATTCTTCTTTTATCTATTATTAAAGTAAAATCACGTTTTATGTTTTTAGTTAAAACAATAGCTATAATATGCCATATTTAACAAAAGTATTTCTACCTTTAATTGTAATCATTCCATCTGTACATATGATATAATCTACAGTATACATCCGGAATGATGTTCTTTTAACACTATCAAGTTATTTGGACTGATTTTCCTTTTTTTTTTTTTGGAAACAGGGTCCTGCTGTGTCACCTAGGCTAGAGTGTAGTAGCTCAATCACAACTCACTGCAGCCTCAACCTCCCAGGCTCAGGTGATCCTCCCATCTCGGCCCCAATCCCCCAGTAGCTGGGACCACAGGTGCATGCCACCACGCCTGGTTAATATTTTGTATTTTTTTGTAGAGACAGGATTTCACCGTGTTGCCCAGGCTGGTCTCAGACTCCTGGGTTCAAGCGTTCTGCCCACCTCAGCCCCCCAAATGCTGGGATTACAGGCGTGAGCCACCGCACCCAACCGAGTGACTACTTTTTCTTCTTTGAATTATTCATAATAAAAATAAATAGGTCATTTTTTATAAAACAAGTTTTGTTCATCTGTTTACCTGCTTTGTTTGTTTGTTTGTTTTAGATGGAGTCTCGCTCTGTCGCCAGGCCGGAGTGCAATGGCGCCATCTCGGCTCACTGCAACCTCTGACGCCCTGGTTCAAGGGATTCTCCTGCCTCAGCCTCCTGAGCGGCTGGGATTACAGGCACCCACCACCACGCCCAGCTAATTTTTGTGTTTTTAGTAGAGACAGGGTTTCACCACATTGGCCAGGATGGTCTCAATCTCCTGACCTTGTAATCCACCTGCCTCAGCCTTCCAAAGTGCTGGGATTACAGGCGTGAGCCACCACACCCGGCCTCTGTTTGCCTGTTTTTAAATAAGAGCCTGGATGATAATACTGTAACATGTTAACAGTAATAGAAATATGCAATTCGAGCCCGGGGACGGTGGCTCACGCCTGTAATCCCAGGACTTTGGGAGGCCAAGGCAGGCAGATCACAAGGTCAGGAGTTCAAGATCAGCCTGGCCAACATGGTGAAATCCCGTCCACTAAAAATACAAAAAATTAGCTGAGCGTGGTGGTGCACGCCTGTAGTCTCAGCTACTCAGGAGGCTGAGGCAGAAGAATTGCTTGAACCCAGGAGGCGGAGGTTGCAGTGAGCTGAGATTGTGCCACTGTACTCCAGCCTGGGTGACAGAGTGAGACTCCATCTCAAAAAAAAAAAAAAAGAAATATGGAATTTGAGCGATGAGAATATGGAAATTTTTCTTCTTTATGCATTTCAGTTTTTAATTTACCAAACAAAAAAAGAAGTATACTAAGACCCTAGAAGTTATACAATACGGATTTTCATTTTGCATCCGCAGATGACTTACCCAGATTGTCCTCACCTTTCCCAGAAGGCTGGTTTGTCATTTGGGAAGGAATCAGAGTCACTACTTGCCTCTAGGTGGAGTCCACCGTCCTAACCACTTCTCAAGGTCTCCCTAACTCCTTCTCCAATGCCAGTCCCGAATCTGGGCAGAGGCCTGAGTAGGGGGAGGATTGGCAAGCTCATCCCTGGAATCCCAGGTTTTAGGCAGTTTTCTCTTGCTTCTACCTGAATAGAGGTAATACGCCTTTTTCTCCAAGACTGACCCCCTTCTTTCTTTCACCTTCCCTCTTTGCATACCATCTCACCCCATCCCACTTGGTAAGCCAAAGGAGCTCAAGAATCTCTCCCTTGGGAGTGGCAGCTACCTCTAGAAGAGCTTGGAAGAGTTGGTCTGATTCATTAAGCTTTTACAAAGGAGTCTGGGGTCCAAAATTGACCTTTGACCAGCACAGTCATCAACGCATCTGTTTTCCTAAAGGATTTTTTACTGAGGGGCAAGGACAATAAAGAACAAGAATCAGAGGCTCCAGGGCCCCTTCTTTAACAATGTTACCTGTGCTGCCTACCTCCCAAGAGAACATATTTTAACATGGTTAGTAAATGTAATATAGTTAATATTAGTAAGTTGTTTAAAATTACAAACCACTATAAGTAGTTGTGTTATTACTGGACAAGGATGATTCTAAATTAATATCTTCACAAGCTTGTAGCTAGAGTTTCGATCTTCATCAAAGCATATGCCTTTGAGTCAGAGACCCCAGGCTTGAAACCTGCTTTTCACATTCTCTACCTCCCAACTGAGCAAATTACTCAATCTCACTGCCTGTCACATCTGTGACATGTCAACAGTAACGTGTACTTCACAGTGTTGTGAGAACTAAACAGGAAAAACACCTACTGAACTAAATAGGAAACACATGAAAATGTGAAAAACACCTACTTTATTAGGTAGTCAATCTTAGCTCCCTTTCTTTTGCTGTCACAAAAAAAGCTTTTAAAAGAGAGCTTGGCCGGGCGCAGTGGCTCACACCTGTAATCCGAGCACTTTGGGAGGCTGAGGCGGGTGGAATGCCTGAGCTCAGGAGTTCGAGACCAGCCTGGGCAACATGGTGAAACCCCATCTCTACTAAAATACAAAAAATTAGCCAGGCGTGGCGGAGTGCGCCTGTAGTCCCAGCTACTTGGGAGGCTGAGGCAGGAGAATTGCTTCAACCTGGGAAGCGGAGGTTGCAGTGAGCCAAGATCACGCCACCCCCACTCCAGCATGGGCGAGAGAGCAAGACTCCGTTTCAAAAAAAAAAAAAAAAAAAAGGGAGATTGTAACAAGGAACACCACAATACACAGATTTCACATCTTAAGCAGCTGAAATAAAACGCCCAAAGAGGATGAGAAGGAGCCTATATAATCTTAAAATAGATATGTTTCCCAGCTGGTATCTTTGATTACTAATTAAGCTAAGGCTTATTTATTTGGTAAATGCTTACCAGTTGCCAGGCATTGTGTTAGAAACCTTTTATGTAACAACCCCATGAAGATTGACACTTACTATCCCCATATTGGAGAGAAGGAACCAAGATCCTAGAGATGAGAAGCAGTCAGGTCCATCTGACGACTGTGCAATAGCCTAACAAGAATTCCCTTCGGCCGGGCACGGTGGCTCACGCCTGTAATCCCAGCACTTTGGGAGGCCGAGGCAAGCGGATCACCTGAGGTCAGGAGTTCAAGACCAGCCTGGCTAACATGGTTAAACCTCATTTCTACTAAAACCACAAAAAATCAGCTCATGCCTGTAATCCTAGCACTTTGGGAGGCCAACGTGAGCAGATCATGAGGTCAAGAGTTTGAGACCAGCCTGACCAACATGGTGAAATCCCGTCTCTACTAAAAATACAAAAATTAGCCAGGCGTGGTGGTGCATACCTGTAATCCAGCTACTCAGGAGGCTGAGGCAGAAGAATCACTTGAACCCAGGAGGTGGAGGTTGCAGTGAGCCGAAATCATGCCACTGCACTCCAGCTTGGGCAAAAAGAGCGAAACTCTGTCTCAAAAAAAAAAGAGAATTCCCTTCACAGTCAGGCCAGAAATCTAAGGAACACTGGTATCTTTAGAACCTAAGACACCCAAAACCTGTGTCTGCTCTTGATATGGGAAAACCCACATTAATGCCCTAATAAGACCTCTTAAACTTCGAACAATATTTGTTAGAATTTAAACTGAAGACTGAAGGAAGGAGCTAAGACTCTTGGTTGTGCAGAGAATTACTAACAATGCTGAAATTTGGAAAATCTAGCTTAACTGCAAAAGCATTAATGTTATGTGGTACCATTCACTTTTATTAAACCCACACTTAGTTTGAATACTAGTTAATTTAAAAGTGCCCACAATGTTAAAGATAGTGATGGGTAAAACAATGTTCATTATATTCCTTCCCTTTAACAGTTTTACATTTTTCCATTGAGTTTTTTTTATCTACACACACACACATCTCCCATGATCTCTGCAATAAGAGGCTGATTCATGTAAATTTTACAGAAAGCACCCTTCTCTGGATAATTTTAACTTTTCCTAAAAATAAATATTCCAGTAACCAACCCAAGGAGGGCGCAGCAGATCAAGAATGCACTGTCATGGCAGGTGGAGAATCAGTCATTATGGGAAGTGAAACAGACACACGCGGCATAGGAACTGATACAGCAACATCTGATTGCATCCAGCAACCTTTAAAAAAGTAATCATTTTATCAGCTGTTGGTAGACTTTGCACAATGGCTAGCAGTACTATTTGGTGACAATTAAAAATACTAAAGCTACAATGCATTTTTTGTTGTGGAGGAAGTACAAATGGAATGCTGAGTCAAAAGCAAATATGCACACTCATAGATGACTATGGGACACTTTGCAATGCATTCAGTGCTTCAAAATTTAAGATTTAAGACCAGATTCATGCTACTGAAGGTTGGGTCTTCTCCCGACTCACAAGATCATCAAAGAGTAGCCATTCAAAAAAGTTTAGTAGAATGACATCCTCTTTGACACTTTTCTTGACTTTTACAATATTTGGTTTAATTATCATAACAGATATATACACACACACACACACAGTGAGGGATGTGAAAAACCTTAAAACACTTCAAAATGCCCACCGATAATAAAACACATTGCCAAATTGTAAGTAAAGCAGTAATTATGACCGTCCTCATCCCCAGGAACCAAGAGAAGCTTCTCAAGGGTCATATTATTCCAGCTACTTCTTGGATGCCCCCGAGGCCTCTCTACAAACTGTAAGTGCTCATTATTATGTTCTGTAAAAAGGCCTGTCTATGAGACTGCCAAAAAGAAACTTTCCAGCAAAGTCTCTAAATTGTAAAGTACTATCATGTAACTTCTGGAGGAATCTATGCCCCTTTTTCTGACAGCTGTCATGCTCAAGGGTGGGCATGGGCAGCCATGTATTTACCATGTGACACTGCCCCGTGCCACAACCGATGAAGCAGAAGTGGACATCTGCCCAAACTCACCTCCAGAAGTTTGCTATTGGGGCAGAAAGTGCAGCAGTTTTGTAGGATATGTCACTTGGGAGGTGAGGAGCCACTATCTTCTGCAACATGAACAAAGGAGCAGAGAGAGGCCAGCAGAGGGAGAATAACAAGGAAGATGCAAAGACCAGAATCCCACTTCTCAAAGAGAGGCCCACAGTGGAGCTGCCTCAGGACCATGGGCAACCTGAAGCTACCTCCGGGCCCTCACCAGCTCAATAGCACACTGATGCCAGTATGCTGAGACAGTCACACTCCCTTATCATAAACTGCCCATTTCAAGTTCTAGTAGTTTGCGTGGGTGTTACTTCCTTCCAAAGAGCCTTGACTAGCAGTTACGCTAGTCTAAGCTAGTTATTATGACTCTAAATAAGACACTAAGTTCCCTTGGGCAACTTCTGAGATCCTCACTTTCCACTCTCCAGGGATTCTCATCTCATCACTGAAGGAGCTGAACAAGGATGTTTTTCAATGTTAAATTCTATGCATGACCTCAATACACCAAACTGATGGTGGCCGGGCTGGCGGCTGGAGCAGAGACAGGGATCTGGCTCTGGCCCTCCACAGAATGCAGTGCTTCCAGGGAACTCTGCTGAAAGCCCTGACTTGGATGCTCTCTAGGGATCCTGGCTTAGCCTTGGCAGATAATATTCCCAATGAAGAGCAGCTTTACTTGAGCGGCTCCACGTGCTTGCCCAAAGAAGGCAACAGACAGGGGATAAGGAGTGTTACTCAAGTCTGAGGACCAGGAAGCTGGAGAAGATGAGACTCTCTCACCACCCATGGCCTGAACCCATGGCTCCCTGGGGAAAAGCAAATGCTTCCAGTCCTGGATGGTGGCGCCAGAGGGAGGCCGAGGTAAGCTATGATACAGAGATCAGTGGCCAAAGGGCAGCATCATCCCAGGGAACACCCCCACCACCTCTGATTCAGCAGCCCCGATTAGATGGAATAAACTGCTTTTCACTTTGGAAGTTTGGCTGCAACACAGTGGTAAGGGAGGGAAAAAAAGGAAGTGAACAAGGCAGCCGGCAGAAGTGGAGAGGCCCCAGCCCCAGCCCAGGCCCCCAAGGCCCATCTGGCCTTCCTTCTGGGGTTAACCATGATCCTTATTTGACCACAAATGGGGGGGGGGGGGAAGAAAAAGGAAAAGACTCCACAGAGATGTAAATGGAGGACATCAATACCTAAAGTAAAGAAGGGAAGGGGGTCTAGGAAAGAATGGCTCTTAAAAGCAAACTCCAGAGTTCAGACATTGTATGGGGCCTCATTAAATGGCATTAATGACTCCCACGAAGTTAGGGCTTAGAATATATCTGCATAGCTATGTTATGTGATCTCTCAATATTATTTTGGACTGAAGAATATCTTGTTCAGAACGATGGGCTTTTGTAAGAAGCTCCTTCTTTTTTAACAACTTGAAATATTGTTAGACCAGCACACCATTCATAAGCTTTTAAAAAGAACTAATCAGAACTCAGGCAGCTTTGGCCAGGAATGGTGGCTCATGCCTGTAAACCCAGCACTTTGGGAGGCCAAGGAGGATGGATCACCTCAGGTCAGGAGTTCAAGACCAGCCTGAGGCCGAGCACCGTGACTCACGCCTGTAATCCCAGCACTTTGGAATGCTGAGGCAGGTGGGTCATCTGAGGTCAGGAGTTTGAGACCAGTCTGGCCAACATGGTGAAATCCCGTCTCTACTAAAAATACAAAAATTAGCCAGGCATGGTGGCGTGTGTCTGTAATCCCAGCTACTTGGAAGGCTGAAGCAGGAGAATTGCCTGAACCCATGAGGCGGAGGTTGCAGTGAGCCAAGATCACACCACCACACTCTAGCCTGGGCGACAGAGCAAGACTCCTTTCCAAAAAAAAAAAAAGACCAACCAGCCAGGCCAACATGGTGAAACCCCGTCTCTACTAAACATTTTTAAAAAATTAGCCAGGCGTGGTGGCAGGCGCCTGTAATCCCAGCTACCTGGGAGGCTGAGGCAGGAGAATTGCTTGAACCTGGGAGGTGAAGGTTGCAGTGAGCCGTGATTACACCACTGCATTCCAGCCTGGGTGACACAGCGAGACTCTGTCTCAAAAAAAAAAAAAAGATACAGAACTCTGGCAGTTTTAAGAAGAATTGCAGAATAAGCTGCTTTAAGACACACTCTGGCAGAAAAATATTAACCACAATGATTATCAATATTTATGACAATGAAGATGAATATTACTAATAATGCCTAACACTTACTAAAATGGTTACTTGGTACTGTGCTCAACACTTTATATACATCATTTTATTTAACCCTCTCAATAACCAGTATAATAAAATCACTGCAATGACTGTGGGAGATACTAATGCTGCTGGTCCAGGGAATACACTGAGAACCACTGCTTTAGAGACAACAGAGATTTTCTTTTCTCCTACTGCCCTTAGTTGCTGAGCTTTCTGACCCCAGTGGTTTCAACCATTTAGCCTGTGAGTAGAAGTGCATGCCCAGTCTCACCTATCAGGCCTGGTTCACAAGCTAAGTACCACCACAGCGTATAACAGCCAGACCGAATGCTGGCCATGCCCCACAGCTATTTTTTTCTTCCAGACAAAAGTAACTAGAATGCCAAATAACTCAGCTGTTCACAGACCAAAATGCATTTTTCAAATTAAGTTATTTTTAAGCCTACTTTCTTAATAGCAACAATGTTCTAAGGACAATTTATAACAACAAAACTGATAAACAAACAAACTTAACAGTTTTGTTTGAACTCCTGGTCTTAGAAAAATAAGCCAGCATCTGCAAAACACAATTAAACACCTAAACATTTTTATATTTGAATGAAACAAAACAAAACAAAAAAACCTCAATGAATATCTTTAACTATTGTTGGCTTTAAAAAGGCCTGTATCAGGTAACAAAGAAGGGAAAAGGGATGGGTGCTAACACCTTCTGGGCCGTGACTCTGTGCTAAGATGGACAATTATAGAAGTGAGTTAACATTAATCCTATTTAATTAACCCTATTATTTAACAGATGTGTACAAAAGCTCAGAAAGACTCAAGTCACTTCCCAAGGTGCTGGTCAATCTTAAGGCCCTGGTTCAAACCCAGGCCTTTCTGCCTCCAAAGGCCAAATTATTTCCATTATACCATGCACACAAAAATTCCTTAAATAAAAATGTATAGTATTACCAGGCCGGGCATGGTGGTTCACGCCTGTAATCCCAGCACTTTGGGAGGCCAAGGCACGCAGATCACGAGGTCAGGAGATCAAGACCATCCTGGCTAACACTGTGAAACTCTGTCTCTACTAAAAATACAAAAAATTAGCCGGGCGTGGTGGCAGGTGACTGTAGTCCCAGCTACTCGGGAGGCTAAGGCAGGAGAATAGCGTGAACCTGGGAGGCACAGCTTGCAGTGAGCCGAGATCGTGCCACTGCACTCAAGCCTGGGCAACAGAGCCAGACTCCATCTCAAAAAAAAAAAAAAAAAAGTATAGTATTACGGAAATGTAGAGTTTGACAGGCCCTTAGAAACTCCCTAATTCAACATCTCATTTAATAGATAAGAAAACTATAATAAACAAATAAGAAAACTACAATAAACAATTTCCAAAGATGGCCACCAACAATCCCTTCCCTCCTCTGGAGGTACGCTGCTCCTTCCATCGAGAGGCAGAGTTATTTCCTCTCCTCTTGACCTTGTGATTTGCTGCCCAATAGAATACAGTGGAAATAATAGTGTGCCAGTTCCAGAGGTAGCCCTTAGGAAGCTGGCAGCTTCCACTTTCATGTGCTCTGGGGAAGCTAGATGCCATGTTGTAAGGGAGCTCAAGCCAGATTACTGAGTGATGAGACACCTTGTGAAGAGAGAGGGTATCATTGAGAAGAACTAAACATGTGAGTGAAGTCTTCTAGAGCTTTGTAGCCTGGTCAGTAACCAAATGCATCTGAGTGATTGACCCCAGCCAAAGACTAATAAAGCAGAAAAACTGCCCAGCTGGATTTTCTGACCCACTGAAATATGAGAATAGTGGGGCTTCTTTGTCACACAGATACAGATAACGGAAACAAAAGAGGCTAGCTGACTTGCCCCTAGATAGGAATCAATAGCAAGGACTAAAATCTAACAACCCTAACTTCTAATCCTGACCACCTGCCACTGTAGCCCAAAGTATAAACTGATTAATAAATAGTGCACCCAACAGACCGGCTGCCCTATGGCTTTTCCACAACATCCCATTCAGAAACATGTCTGAAAAAATTACTGGGCTCATCTGGTCATAACCCAGCTATGCTGGGTGCTCTGGTATCTCTTTTTCACTAACCTTTATTTAATGATATTAGTTTGACACATTAATTTCTCACTGCAAACTCCCTGAGGTTAGGGATGGGCAATCATCAGCCTCATCTGTGTCTATAGTGCCTAACCCAGGGCCTTGCATGATGAGGATAAATAAAGATTTGCTAATTGAGCCCTCACATATGAAAAGAATTAGACTACTCCTCACTCCCAAGAATTATGAGACCAGGAACAAATAAGTCAAGGCCAAGTCCCTCAAATACCACACAGCATGTCACTGTAAGATAATAAAATAATTACTGACAGCCTAAGACATGCATAAAATGTTATTTTCCCACTTTCACAGCATTATGTCTTTTATTATTAATTTGATATCCAAAAGAAACCCTGTAAAACAGACACTGCTGTTACTCCTACCTTATAGCTGAAGAAATAAGATGCTCAAAGGGGTAATAAAATTCACCCAAAGTCATCCAGTTTTCAAAAGTGAAACCACAACATGAATTCAGGAATCCTGATTAAAAGTCTGATATTTTAATTTTCTAGAATCCTTTCCTCAAAGACTTGATGATCTAAATTTCAAGAAGTGCTATCAAAGAACCTAGAGTAAAATGAATAGATTTAGAGAACCACAAAAATTTAGAACCAGACATGATCTCAATACTAATCAGTAACATATGGTGAATTTTTCAGGTAATAAGGATCCGGATGCTAGACCTGGTACATACCTTACCAGAATCTATATAATGCTATTCCACTGTGGAACAAACAGCATGACATTCTTTTTTCACCTCATATTAAACTCGCAAAATATAGCACAAGTGTGTGCATGTGTGTATGTGAGTGTTTAAGGTAACTATTAATAACCTGATTATTTCCAACAGTCTGAAAATCAGTGTTTTTGTCACATGACACTCACATGGGACAAAGTGACACATATAGAGGCCTAGCTTCCTGTATTACTTAATCATGGATATTCCAAGAGCCTACTACTAGAGAAGTATCTCAAAGCACAATTAGCAAACACTATGCATCGTTACATTATTTGGCTAATGACGGCTACGCTGCTGTACGTTTTTGCCATTTCAATGGAATGTCATTTCCATGGAATTCTCTGGGACTGTAAATTGCAAGGACACTCTCAATCCCCACCCCATCCCTCACTTTCTCAACCAAGCATCCCCCAAACTAAGAGTAATAATAACAAAAAGGAAAGGTGAGTCGGATGAGCAGTAATGGTAATAAAACTATGACTTCAAGGATTTCTTTCCAGACCCGACTGGCCCCCTCCAGCCCTTACTGCTGGGACCAGGGCGGAACTGGGGTCCCAAAGCTTTCAAAGGACAAAGAGGATCCTTACTCTCCGACCATCATCTCCAGGTTCCTGAATCTGGAAAGGAAGTACTGAAGAGGCAGTCTTGCGTCACTCTGAGAATGCTTTCCCTGGGGCCACTTTGGATAGTTTTCGTTGTTGGGACTGTCTTCCCTCGGTGTTTGGTGGTGGTACATCCTAGTGAGGAGGACTCTATGACAGAAGCAATCTAAATATACACATTCATAAAAGGCTAGGGATGCAAGTGTGCACATACAACCACCAGGCAAACAAACAGGCATTTAGGATGTCATAGTAACGTGGGCACGAGCCAACGACTGTAAAAGCACTTCAGTTGCTGTGCTTCTTTAGATCACAGCGGGAAGATACTTTATAAAACATGGAACAATGATGCCCCCTACAGCCCTCAGAGAGAATCCAAGGTGCTTACTGAGTTCATCTATTTGGTAAGAGACCCTGAGTTTACTTTTCTGGTAAGAATTAATTTTTACAGTAGAATAAGTAATAAAAACACATGCTTTGTACATATGTTGGAAAAAATTAAAAATATCAAGGTCTAACACTAAGAAATTATTAAAATAAAATATAATGTCTAGACAAAACCATTATACTGAAACATTTTACTTTTCTGAAGCATATAGAAGCAAATTCTATGGATTGCCGTCTTGATTATTAAGAGATTATTTTCAAAAGAATTATTAAAAATATTTTCAAAGTGGAACTGTGGACTCCTAAAAGGAGAAATAGGTTGAGATGATTTTTTTAAAAAAAAAACAAATATACCACAAATTGAAGATTACAACATTCCCTGACTGGAACTGAAAAAAAGACCAGTAAGAAATAATTCAAAGCTGGAGTGACTTCCCTGTTCTCTACGAGCCAAGACGAAAGAAACTTGTCATCTTTGGGACAAGGAAAGTGGGGGGTACTGGGCACTTCAGAAATGCTTTAGACCACACTTGTCCAACTCGCTGCCCAGGATGGCTTTGAATGCAGCCCAACACAAATGTGTAAACTTTCTTAAAACATTATGAGATTTCTTTTGCGATTTTTTTTTAAAGCTATTGTTAGTATAAGTGTATTTTATGTGTGGCCCAAGACAATTCTTCTTCCAGTGTGGCCCAGGGAAGCCAAAAGATTGGATACCCCTGCTTTAGATTATTCAAGGCCTGTGCAGATATGAAAGAAGCATAGGACAGCTCCTTCTTCCCAGGGAATGTGGCTAGGCATAATGTATATAAAAGCATATGTATATCACCTCAAGATGATGTTCTTAGGAAAGAAAACAAATTGGAAATATATATAAAACATAACATAAACTGCACATAACAGTCAAAGAAACACATAGCAAGAGAGAAATCAATATGGGAAAGGTTTAGATGTGTAACAAAGAAAAAGCGAGTCATTCACTGGTCAAGCTTGGAAAAAGCTGAAGGGTGTGGACCAAGGAAGAAAAGGTGAGAGATAGCAAACAGAGGGAAAACCACAGAAAAGCCAGATGACTGCAGGAAATGCAAATGCGTTAGTTTCACAGGAATAAGTGGGCCACGTTCCCCAGTTCCAAGATGAAAACAAACATGGGTCCAAGTTAAAAAGGAAGGGGAGAGTAATTATCAGAATGCCTTAAGTCTAGCTGGAGAGTTCAGATTAGATCCATTTAAACAAAAGGAATTACCCTGATCACCTAAGCAAGGAAGTAACATGATGAATATGATGTTAAGAAAACATTACCCTGGCACTTGTCTAGATGAACTGGAATGGTAAGAGAAGAGAGGCACAGAGGTCCTCAGAGACTAACATGGACATAAAAACAAGGACAATAAAGGCTTGAATTTCTAAGAGGAGTAAATTCAAGATGCTCTGCAGAGCAGGAATGCATTTAGTAAGTGACAAAAGAATGAAGGACGAGACATCATTTGGCAAGCCCAGGGTGTGTGAAGGCAGCATCAGAGACTTTCAAAGCAAAAATCAGCTTAGATGAAAGCCATGATAAACTCAGTTCTTTGTTTGAAGTTTTAGGGATCAATGTAGGCAGAAACTTCTTGGAGGCAGGTGGAAAGTTGAGACTAAAAAGGAGGATAAGAAGCCAGAGCTGTATTTACACATTTTTAGTCATCCAAAAAAAGAACAGACTAGTTTATCTATTATCACATGAGGAAAGGACTGGGAAAATGAAGCCTAGAAAACTGGGTGTCTGGCCAGAAAGGCAAAGAGAACACTTAGAAAAAAAAAATTAATTTCAAGTCCAAGAACTTTGTTTCAAAGTCATCAACACTCAGAGCAGATGCCTTACAGAGTGAGAAGGTATCTAAAAGCTCTAAGCCTGAGATAAAACTCATTGGGTGACTGCTGGTGTGAAAACTTTTACTAATTTTATTTCAATTCTTTCACGAAATCAGCACATACTTACTTAAATACAGCTTCCAGCATGAGCAAAGCAATAGAACAATGATACTGAATGGGAAAACAGCATCCTATGTTAGTTTGGGCATAGCATCAACCACTCTGCAAACTCTCATTGACCCTGTATGTCTTTAAAACATAAAGCTCTTACAAGGAATACATGAAATTAAGGAGGAATTGGAAGATGCAGACTTTAAGTATCAGGAGAAGAAATATAGAGGTACTTCTTTCACTTTAAAAGTTTCACAGGGACAAATCTCTGTAAAATCATTCTTCGGGACAAAGGTTGCACACTCCAAAGTTATTTCCAGTAAGGAATATAACCATTTAAAATGTTTGTGATTTATTCTGTTTAGGCACTTCAGTTTTATTCTTTCTTAAAATGTGTGGAAAAATCAGTACCTAGAACTCAATTGATATGAAAATAATTGCATAAATCTTTTCAATGTGATACACAAAATCAACGCAGCCATTTTCAAATGAGCACTGATAATAGTCAGTACCACGTTCCCATTTAAGTAGACGAAAAAACCTAGGACACAGGATTTAAGTGATTCCTTGAGGCAAACTAGCAAGACAAAAGCCTAGTGATTACCCATTTACCATTCAACTGTCTCTTTCTCTGAAAGTTTAAAGAGCTGCTCTATACTTTTACTATAAAGGGGAAATCATTGTCAATTCTTAGGCTTATTTCTCTTTTTGTGGTGTTCTAAGGAATGTGAAGACTAAGGTTAACTGAAATTCAGAGAAGAACATAAAACTATAATTGCTCTGAAAGAGTGGAAAGAAAAACATTGATAGTAAAGATGCAGGGAGTTCTTTTTTTTTTAATAAAATCTCTCCTTTCCTCCTAAATATTAATAAAACCTTAAATCTTTTACTTTAGATTCAGAAAATGACTCAAGCTTCCTACCCCTAAATTCCAGCCCTCCCCTCTCCCAAAATAAAAAGTAGACAACCCCATCAAGAGCAAAAGTAAAAGCGTTTAGCCTCCTGGAATGGGAGGGAAGAAAGAGGAGGGGATCATTACACATTCCCTGTAGAAGACAAAGCCAGATGCACATTCCAGAGAAATCTGGCGGGTCCGAGTTTTTCCTTAAATACAGACTGGCCTGTCACTAAGCCAGGCTCTGTAATCTTCCCAGGCTGCCACCGCTAGGGAAGCCAGGAATCCCTTCTAATTAATCAAGCCCTCCCAACAAAAATTTTCCCACCCACAATAAAGTAGGTTGGGGGGGAAGGGAAGCAGCAGAGAAAGCTCTGCAGCCAAAAGAATTCTAGACTTTAGTATAATACCTAACTAATCCAAGAAAACAGATGCAGGAAGCAGAGGAAATGATCTACAGAGACACACAATGAGGTAGGAAACTTTCACAGCACTGCTCCGCTGGGATCCAAAATTTAAATTCAAAATCATAAGATATAATTATTATTGAGAGCGACCCTGGCAACATTCTATACTTTTTCAAATGCCTCTAAGGCAGGGGGTGGACACATAAACTTTCCTGAGGTAGACACCATGTGTATCACTTGACACTTTTAACAATAATTTGATATTTGGATTTCTTTTTTATTTTACTAAAGTTTTGTTTTAATGGATAAACATTCATGACTATTACATTATGTGTCCATGTCTATTTCTTGCAAAGGAAATGGCTTTACCTTGGCCTTGCTAACTTACCCCACACCTGCAGCCAGTTTAACCCAAGGTAACTTCATTGAATGCTTATTCTGATAAGGTACCAGGAGGTAGGAGTACCAAGGATACAGAAATTTAGATCTGTGTTGGTCAATACAGCCGATATTAGCCAGTGGTGCCTACTCAACATTTGAAATGCAGCTAATAGGAATTGAGATGTGCTGTAAAAGATATATTTGTAGGCCGGGCGCAGTGGCTCACGCCTTTAATCCCATCACTTTGGAATGCAGAGGCAGGCGGATCACTAAAAGTCAGGAGTTTGAGACCAGCCTGGCCAACATGGCAAAACCTCATCTCTACTAAAAATACAAAAATTAGCTGGGCGTGGCGGCATGTGCCTGTAATCCCAGCTACTTGGGAGGCTGAGACAAGAGAATCACTTGAACCTGGGAGGCAGAGGTTGCAGTGAGCCAAGATCTTGCCACCGCACTCCAACCTGGGTGACAGAGCAACAAGCGAGACTCAATCTCAAAAAAATAGATAAATAAAAGATATATTTGTATACATATTCTATACATAAATCAGTGTGTGTGAGTGTGTTTATTTCAGACTTTGCAAGCAATAAGGTCTTTGTTTCAACTACTCAACCCTCCACTTCATTGTAGCATAAAAGCAGCCAGGGATGATATGTAAACAAGTGGGAGTGGCTGGATTCCGGTAAAACATTATTTACAAAAACAAGCAGCTGGCATGTGGGCTGTAATTTGCAGATCTCTGGTCTAGATCTTTTCCCTACCCTAAAGAGTTTATTATTTTGGAAATTTTAAAACACTGGGGTGGGTGCAAAGCTTGGGTTTAAGATTGCTATGAAGCCTTGGGGAGACACGCCTGCTGCTACCACTTCTTTCAGTTAAAATAAGAGTCACTCACTGAAGTACAGGACATACCTCCCTGCTAGAAGCTGCAGTAGCCCAGAAGTCTATAGACCCTGAAAGTTATACTTCCAAGGATTCCTACATCTCATGCACTACTGCCATTTCCTGGAAGTCTGGCCTCAGAAGAGTCTTCAACTCTTGAAAGAGTTCAAGAGCCAGCTGTGCGGTGGCAGTGCCGCCTGTAGTCCCAGCTACGCAGGAGGCCGAGTCGGGAGGACAGTTTGAGCCCAGGAGTTCATGTTCAGCCTGTGCAACATAACGAGATCCTGTCTCTAAAAAATAGTGATAAAAAAAAGAATTCAAGGCCAGAACCACAGCCCTTAAAAAGAAAAAAAAGTATTCGTATGCAGGAAGGTCAGAAGGGTAAGTCGTTTGCATGAATAATTAATGCCATTCCAAGGGCAGTCTTAGAATAAACAACCCAGATCAAGTGTCAAACTATTTGGTGTTCATCAATTTTTCTGTTACTTTGAAACCCTGCTCTAACCAAGTACTTTTCAACCCAGTCAAAAGTGGCTGCATCTCTGTGAAAAATTTGCATAAGTTAATTAATTCCTTTTAAATGTTATTTATTTATTTATTTTAATTTAGAGATGGGGTCTCACTATGTTACTCAGGCTGCTGGTCTCTAACTCCTGGCCTCAAGTGATCCTCCCTCCTGGGCCTTCCAAAATGCAGGGATTACAGATGTGAACCACTGTACGCAGCCTACATTTTATTTATGCACTTAATTTTTATATTAATGCATAGACACATATTAAAATGACATATCAAAGTGAGGTCTCAAGCTGGGTGTAGTGGTACACATCTGTAGTCCCAGCTACTCAGGAGGCTGAGGCAGGAGGATTGTTTGAGCCCAGTAGTTCAAGATCAGACTGGGCAGCATAAGGAGACCCCATCTTTCAAACAAACAAACAAACAAAAAAACAAAATGGCCTCTTCTGCCTCATCCAGCCCCCTCTCTCACTCCAACTCTCACTCACCATGGGCAACCACACTGAAACTTAGCTTTTTGATCTGGTAATTTGCCAACATATTTCTAAACACTATGTTTATCCTACGAATGTCTTATTATTTCAGTTTTATATACTTTATGTGGAAAATGAAGACTTAATCCTTATACCTGCCCTCCCACATGTTTCCTTCCCCAGCCTTCCAAAACTTGGAGTTCACAATATTATGAAATGTAACCTCTGTTTAAAGCTGAACCATGCAGGAGGATCACTTGAGCCTAGGAGTTCAAGGCCGCAGTGAGTTATGACTGTGCCACTGCATTCCAGCCTGAGCAACAGGGCAAGACTCCATCTCTATAACAAGAAGAACAAAAAGTTGAGCCACGTAGTATACTATGCTTAATTTCCTATCTTGCACAATCTTTTGTTTACTGAGAGCTGAGGGTTGCATCATTTTTCTTTTGTTTAGTTTTCTATATTCCTATGACTAAATCATTCCCATGCTACCTGACAGGTCTAAAAAAATCTCTTCTCAATGCATTTAAATACATGATGTATTTTATTCATTTCATTTTTTGTTGGAGAAATCTTTCATGGAACCCTCTGTCTTCTTCCAATAGGACTGGTTACTTTGGTTGCAGTTCAGAAACCAATACCCAGAAATATAACACTTTGACATGCTAAACTAAAAAAGCAGCAGCAAGGTCTCTCTGACCTCCTCCCCGCCTCCTCTCAATCCGTTATCTCTCCCAAAGCACAAGATGAGGCTCTCCGCTGAAGCTCTATTATCTGCCCAGAAACTGGATACCCAAAGAGGAACACAATTGCCTTCCATATTCCCTGAAATTATCTATAGCAGAGAAGACTAAAGAATGCAACCACACAGTGGACAGGCATTTCAACTAGGTATTATCTGCTTCTCGGCTCATTCAAATTCTAAAGAGAATCATTTACAAGTTAATTTCTGTCTCTCGAGTCCATTCATTTCCCCTAAAAATCAGTTACCCCTATATCTCCCAGTTCCCTCTCCCCAACGAAGAGGGTATTAAGGGTCAACTGTCTGGCTCTTTGGGTTTTCTTTTCTTGTTGTTGTTGTTTTTAGAGACAGGGTCTCTCTATGTTGCCCAGGCTGAACTCAAACTCCTGGGCTCAAGCAAATCTTCTGCCTCAGCCTCCCCAAATGGCTGGGACTACAGGCATATGCCATCACGTCCAGCTTTTGAGTGTTCATATTTTGTATGACTCCCATGCACTTGTGTGCACATAATAAATTTGTTATGCTTTCCTTAGTTAACTTATTCTTTTGTTACAGGAGTGCTGACTGTGACCCTTCATGATGGGGAGGAAAGGATCATACCCTTTCCACCCTTACACTTTCTAGGCAAAATACACAGTAATCATCAAGGAATTTGGTTAGGCCCTCACCTGACTGGTTCCCTATTTCCTGGATCCCATATCTGATTCTTTCTCTGTTTATTCCCCTATTTTGGAAGACCACATCCTTTCTAAAACAGTGTGCATCAGAAGGGAAGTGTTTTCTACACTCTGCATCCTAAAAATAAATGTCTATTCTACCATGTGACTGAAAGTTGGGCTGTAAAGGGAATTCTTGGTTGGAAACCATTTTTCCTAAAATATTAAAGGTATTGTTCTACTGTCTCCTAGTTATTGCTGTTGAGAAGGGTGTTCTGATTCTTGATTCTCTGTCTGTAATCTGTTTGCTTTTTAAGTTCTTCTCTAAATTCCCAGTGTTCTGAAATTTTAGGATGATATGCCTTAGCACAACTCTTTTTCATTGACTTTATTGTGTATTCACTCACAGCTCTTTCAAACAGGAAGTTTGTATCCTCCACTTCCAGTAAATTGTATTGCATTATTTCTTTCATAATATTTTCTCAACCATTTGTTTTTCTTTCTAGAAGTCCAATTTTTCATATCAAGACTGAAACTCTAATTTTCTTGTGGTTTTCTCCTCAATTTTTTAATCTATTATCTTTTTGTTCTACTTTCTGGGCAGTGTTCCTTGGTGTTTGCCCCATACTTTATCATATTTTCATTTATATTATGTTTTTAATTTATAAGAGCTCTTTCTTGTTCTTGGGAATTTCCCTAGTTCGTAACATCCTAACCTTGTTTTGTGGTTATATGTAATACCTTCCTTTTTCGCTCTGAGACTCCATCTCTACAAAAATTTTAAAATAAAAAAAATTAGCCGAGAGTGGTGGTGCATGCCTGTGGTCCCAGCTACTCAGGAGGCTAAGGCAGGAGGACTGCTTAAGCCCAGGAGGTCAAGGCTGAAGTGAGCCATATTCACACCACTGCACTCCAGCCTGGGCGACTGAGTGAGATCCTGTTTCAGAGGGGAAAAAAGCACTCTCAAAGTAATAAGGAAAAGAAAAACAGGGAAAGGCAATTGGCCACTGGCCACACAGCACTCACACAAGACTTCAGGAGCAGTGTTCCCTGGGAAGAAAGCATGTCTGACAACATCAGTAGCAGGTGTGCAGGTCTCCTGCTGCTCATGATACCCTGGAGCAGAGCACAGAAACCTGGCAAAACTTGATGTCAGATATTTAAAAAGGGATCCCCATGCTTGAGTCACGGAGCTTCTAAGTAAGGTACATGATTAGAGAAGCACTGGTCCCTAGCCTGTCAGAGGCAGAAATACAACCACAAAGTGATGTGCAGAGCCTTCAATACGATGTGTCAGAACCCTGTCCCTATCCCTATTATGCTAGCCTGATACTCACGGTTGAGGCAACTCCTCTGCCTGCCATGATCTGGAAGCTTTGTTCCAAGCCTTGCAGGCATCACTATAAGATGGGATAATATGGTAGCAGAATATGCCATTTCCATGGGTATGGAACAGACCCATCTCTTGCATAATTAGGGGCCTCAGGTCCAAGCTTCATGGTTGACCAGGATGGTCTGCCCTACTTGGCCATAGCCAGTTTCAACAGAGTTTTGCAAGAAGCCCAGCCCTTTTCTGAGCAGACAGACTACCAGGGCTCGGTCTTGGAAAAATTAATCTCACTCCTCTAGCATATAATAAAGTCATATGAGACTATCCAACAAACTTCAAATAAAAGTTCTCTATAAGAAGAGAATAGAGAGAATTAGGAGAGGCAGAGAAAATGGTCAAGAATTTTCCAAAACTGATGACTTGAGCTATCAAATTGAAGACATACATTTTATCCCAAGCCAGAATAAAAACAAGACTATAACTAGAGATTTCATAGTGAAACTATAGAAGAGCAAAGACAAAAATAAATCTTAAGAGCAATCAGAGAAGAAAGACAGATAACCAAGAAGGAATCAGATCAGGCCAACAGTGAACTTCTGAGGTGAGTAGTCTCCATAGATGCACCCCAACAATTCTCCCAATCCCTGTGAGAAAATACTGCTTCTCAAGTCAAGAGTGCAGCTTCCCCTGACTCTAGGCTGACCCTGTGAATGCTCTGATCAATGGAAGTCCACAGAAGTGGCATCTGAGATGTCTGCATCTAGGCCTTCAGAGGACTGACAAATTATACTTCTTTCATTGTGCAAGTCTTAAGATGCTACCCCTCAAAACTCAGCCACCGGGCTAGATGCCCAAGCCACGCAGAACAGGCAAGTGGATGAGAACTAAAGGACAACAATTAACAGATCCAGCAATGATTCCAACCAAAGCCAGCATCAACTGCACTGAGTATGCCATCTTTCATTTTCCACCTAAGTTGAGTCCCTAAGTAGAACTGCAGCCCCAACCAACGTCAAAAGGAAAAATTACTCAATTGATGCTAGGCAACCTACAGAATCAGGAGAGATTATAAAATGGTTCGTGTTTCAAGCCACTAAGTTTTAAGGTGGATTTAAGCATCAATACATAATGAAAACATTTCTCAGTAGTAATGAAAGATGCCAGAAGAAAATTAAAAATTATCTTTAAACTGTTGTTGGAAAATAATGCTCAACCTAGAATTCTAAAACCAACCAAATATCTTTCTAGGGTGAGACCAAATACATTTTTAGACACACAAATAGTGAAAGTTCATCACTTACATGGCTTCACAGAAAGAAATACTAAAGAATATATACATGGATACAAAAAACAACTGAAAGCAATGAAATTTATAAATATGTTAGTAAATCTAAATAAGCACTGACTTGGTTAAAAATAAGACAGAGCTATAATATTACATAGTATCTAATCTGGCCAACTAGCTATTGTAATTTATATTTTGATGTTTTGAACTTGCACTTATGGTAACATTAGCATACAGAAAATGTCCTAAAGAAACACCAACATATATGAAAGCATCTCCAAGATCTTGCACTCGTCATCAGTTCTTCTCTTCTCCCTTCCCACTATCCCTCACACAGGAGCCTCCCATCTATCCACACCTGAGAAGGTCTCAACCCCAGCCATCAAGGAACAAACAAGGGACATTTATAAGAGGAAAATGAAAGAGGGCAACCAGGCAAGAGAACTCTCCTGGCATTTACCCAGGTAGAGAATTTGCTGATTACTTCTTTTGCTTCAACCTTTTATCTGCTTTGACATAATGAGAAATCAAGCCATGGACATGGAATATGAATGATAATTTTTAACAGTAAAGACCAAGTGATGAACAAAAAGCATCTTTAAAAGATGAAGCAAGGAACGCCTCATAACCATATGAACATTTTCTCCGCCGTCTCATTCTCAAAATATAAATTTTCAATATGCCTACTTAAAATTGTCAAGTCCCCAAAACACCAAAAGCAATTGCGACAAAAGCAAAAATTGACAAATGGGATCAAACTAAACTAAAGAGCTTCTGCACAGCAAAAGAAACTATCATCACAGTGAACAGAGAACCTACAGAATGGGAGAAAATATTTGCAAGCTATCCATTTGACAAAGGTCTAATATCCAGAGCCTACAAGGAACTTAAACAAACTTACAAGAAAAAAAACAAATGACGCCATTAAAAAGTAGGCAAAGGACGTAAACAGACTCTTCTGAAAAAAGGACATTCATGTAGCCAGCAAATATATGAAAAAAAGCTCAACACCACTGATCATTAAAGAAATGCAAATCCAAAACAATGCAATACCATCTCACGCCAGTGAGAATGGTGATTATTAAAAAGTCAGGAAACAGCAGATGCTGGTGAGATTGCGGAGAAAAAGGAATATTTTTACACTGTTGGTGGGAGTGTAAATTAGTTCAACTATTATGGAAGACAGTGTGGCGATTCCCTAAAGATCTAGAGGCAGATATGCCATTTGACCCAGCGATCCCATTACCGGGTAATATACCTCCCAAGATATAAATCATTCTATTATAAAGAAACATGCATGTGTATGTTCATTGCAGCACTATTCACAATAGCAAAGACATGGAATCAACCTAAATGCCCATCAGTGAAAAAACGGATAAAGAAAATGTGGTACATACACACCATGGAATACTAAGCAGCCATAAAAAGGAACAAAATCATGTCCTTTGCAGGGACGTGGATGGAGCTGGAAGGCATTATCCTCAACAAACTAATGCAAGAACAGAAAACCAAATACTGCATAGTCTAACTTATAAGTGGGAGCTGAATGAGAACACATAGACACATGGGGGGAAACAGCACACACTGGGACCTGTTGTGGGGGAAGGGGGAGGGAGAACATCAGGAAGAATAGCTAATGGACACTGGGCTTAATACCTAAGTCATGGGATGATCTGTGCAACAAACCACTGTGGCACATGTTTACCTATGTAACAAACCTGCGCATCCTGCACACATGCCCCAGAACTTAAAAGTTGAAGGAAAAAAAGAATTTTTGCAGAGTCCCAAGTGTAAAAAGCAGAAAGTTAGGAACCTCGATTTTCAATTAACACAGAGCTCAGTTATATTAGAAAGTGATTAGCCTCTTTTTAAAAAGCTATTAAACATTACTTACTTTAACAGCAAATTTCTTAGATGCCATGGCTTATTGATTCCACAGTAACTACAGACCTTTAAGAAAAAAAAAAGTTACAATTAGGTATATTAAAATTTCTTTTTATTTGGATATTATACAGGAAAAAGATGGGCTGAATAGTAAAATATCAATGGGTATTTATGAGATGAATGTTCACTTATAATTGCCCTTAACCAAAATACTATATTAAATTAGTAATTTAAGCACTGCTTGCAAATAAAAGGACAGGCCCTGGCCAGGCATGGTGGCTCACACCTATAATCCCAGCACTTTGGGAGGCCAAAGTGGGAGACTCACTTGAGCTCAGGAGTTCGAGACCAAACTAGGCAACACAGCAAGACCTCATCTCTACAGAAAGAAAAAAAAAAAAAGAGAGAAAAGCACAGGCTCAGATGGCTTCCCTGCTACATTCTACCAAATGTGTACAGAATAATTTAAACCAATCCCTCATAAACTCTTTAAAAAAACAGAAGCATAAGAAAAATTTCTCAAATAATTCTGAAGCCAGTATCATCCTGATACCAATACCAGAGAGAGACATCACAAGAAAACCACACATCAATGTCCCTTATGAAGACACAAAAATTCTCAACAAAATACTAGAAAATCAAACATAGCAACATGTAAAAAAGATTATACACCACGATCAAGTTGGATGTAGCCCAAGAATGCAAGGATAGTTTAAGATCTGAAAATTAATCAATATAATACACTCTATTAATAGAATAACAGAAAAAATGCACATAATCATAATACAAAAAAAAAAAACAAACCCAAAATGCTTTTTTAATTAAAAACAAAAAAAAGCCAACACAATAGGAATAGAAGGAACTATCTCAACCTGATAAAAGACATTTAGGAAAAACCAAGTGCTAAAATCATACTTAATGATGAAGACTAAATGTTTTCTCCCTTAAGATGAGAGACATGTCTTTACATGAAACGTCTGCTCTTGCCATGTCTTTTCATCATTGTACTAAGGTTCTAACTAAGGCTATTAGGCAAGAAAAAGAAATAAAAAGCATCCAGATTAGAAAGAAAGAAATAAACTGTCTATTCATAAACAACATGTTCTCATATATAGAAAACCCTAACAAATCATCAAAAAACTACTAGAATTAATAAGTTCAGCAAGGTTGTAGGATATATGATAAATATTTTAAAATCTACTGTATTGCTACATATCAACAATGAATAGTCCTAAAATAAAATTTAAAGAAAAATTCCTTTCATAATAACATGAAAAAGAATACTTAGGAATAAGCATAACAAAAGTACAAGATTTGTACACCAAAAGTCATAAAATATAATTGAAAGAAATTAAAGACTTAAGTGGAAAGATAACCCTTGTTCATGGATTGTAAGACTTAATGAGGTTAATACAGCAATATTCCCAAATTGTTCTCAGATTCAACGTAATCCCTATCAAAATCCCAGCTGACTTCTTTATAGAAATTAACAAGTTTATCCTAAAATATATATGAAAATGCAAGAGATCTGGAGTAACAAAAACAATACTGAAAAAGAAGAATCAAATTGGAGAACTCAGCCTTCTCAATTTAAAAGCTTATTACAGCTGGACACAGTGGCTCACGCCTGTTAATCTCAGCACTTTGGGAGGCCGAGGCGGGCAGATCACAAGGTCAGGAGTTCGAGACCAGCCTGGCCAACATGGTGAAACCCCGTCTCTACTAAAAATACAAAAATTAGCTGGGCATGGTGGCATGCACCTGTAATCCCAGCTACTCAGGAGGCTGAGGCAGGAGAATCGCTTGAACCTGAGAGGCAGAGGTTGCAGTGAGCCAAAATCATGCCACTGCACTCCACCCTGGGTGACAGAGCAAGACTCCGTCTGAAAAAATATAAAATAAAATAAATAAATAAATAAATAAAAGCTTACTACAACATCACAACAATCAAAACAGTATGGTACAGGCTGAGTATCCCTTATCAGAAATGCTTAGGACCAGAAGTGCTTCAGATGTAGGATTTTTTCAGATTTTGGAATATTTGCACATACATGATGAGATATCCGGGGGATGAGATCCAAATCTAAACACAAAATTCACTTATGTTTCATATATACCTTATACAGATAGCCTGAATTTTATATATTTTTATGATTTTGTGCATGAAACAAAGTTTTGACTTCATTTTGACTACAGACTGTCATGTGAAGTCAGGTGTGGAATTTTGTACTTGTGGCATCATGTTGGCATTCAGAAAGTTTCAGACTTTGGAGGATTTCATATTTTGGATTTTCATATTAGGGATGCTCAACCTACACTAGCATAAGAACAGACATATAGGCCAGGCGCGGTGGCTCACACCTGTAATCCCAGCACTTTGGGAGGCCGAGGCTAGCAAATCACTTGAGGCCAGGAGTTCGAGACAACCCTGGCCAACATGGTGAAACCCTGTCTCTACTAAAAATACAAAAAATTAGCTAGGCGTGGTGGTGTGCACCTGTAATCCCAACTACTGGGAAGGCTGAAGCACGAGAATCATTTGAAACCAGGAGGCAGAGGTTGCAGTGTGGCAAGATTGCGCCACTGCACTCTAGCCTGGGGGACAGAGTGAGACTCTGTCTCAAAATAAATAAATAAACAAATATATAAATAAAAGACATACAGGTCAATTGGAATAAAATTGATAGAAATAGATCCTTAAATTTATGTTCAATTGATTTTCAACAAGGGTACTAAGATACCTTGATGGGAAAATAGTTTTTTCAACAAATGGTTCTAGAACAACTGAGTATCCACATGCCAAATAATAAAGTTAGACTGCTACATCACACTATATACAAAAAGTTAAATCAAAATGGATCATAGACCTAAATATAAGAGCTAAAACTATAAAAATCTTAGGAAAAAACAAAGGCATAAATTTTTGTGACCTTTCATTAGGCAACAGTTTCTTAGATATGATACCAAAACAGAAGTGACAAACACAATTAGTAAATTAGATTTTATCAAAATTAAAAACTTTTACACTTCAAACCAAGAAAGTAAAAAGATAATACACAGAATAGAAAAAAAATCTGCAAATCATACATCTGATGAAGGACTCATGTCCAGAATATATAAAGAACTCAACTCAATAAGAGGACAAATAATTTAAAAATAAGCAAAGAATTTGAATAGACATTCCTTCAAAGAAGATATACAAATGACCAATAAGCACATGAAAAGATGCTTAACATCATTAGCCATCAAATGCAAATCAAAACCACAATGAGATATTACTTTATACCCATTAAGATAAATAGCTAAAATCAAAATGACAAATAATAACAGATGTTGGCAAGGATGTGAATAAACTGGAACTCTCATACATTGATGGTAGGAATGTAAAATGTAGCCACTTTGCACAATAGTTTGATAGCATTTCAAAATTTAAAGAGTTGCCACATGACCCAGCATTTCCATTCCTAAGGATATATCCAAGAAAAAAAATAATAACCCCATACAAAAAAAGTATACAGGAATGCTCACAGAAGTACTACTAATAATAGTCAAAAAATGGAAACAACACAAATGTCCATCAACTAATGAACAGATAAATAAAATGTGATATATCATACAATAGAATATTATTTGGCAATAAAAAGTTAAATATTCCCCTTTACTGTGCTCAGCCAGGCAACTGCTTTTTCTCACCCTGGCAGAAACCTGGAGTATTTTCTGAAGAGGGTAAGACAGAGGATCTCGTCTGGAAAACACCAGGCACAGTAGAAGGTGGAGTCTTCTGAACAAAGAGACATTAGGGAATACAAACGGAGACCTTCCTCTGCCTGCATGCCTCTCTACCCTGCCCACACTCTCCAGACTGCAGACTGAAACCTCCCTATTCAGAGAATTGGACTAACCTAAAAGACAGTGTCTAAAAATACTGACATAGGGGTTCCTTGGGGAACAGCCTAAACAGATGGCTCTTAAGTGAAGTCCACATCCATAAGCCCCACACCCATATGCAGAGATTCTAGTCATCTTTTAATGTCCCACTCTCAAATACAAGTAAACAAGCAGGAATCACCTACCACCTAAGGCAAGATTAAATTATGAAAGAAAACCAAATACAGAAAAAAACCTATTTGGCTGAAACAAAGTATGGAGGGAGAAGAAAACATTTTTTAAGAATTATCATTAGGGAGATTGCAGATACTGCAGCCATAAAGCAAAAAATGACAGCAACAAAAAAAAGAGAACTATCAGAAGACAACAAACTAAAACAATGATAGTAGAATTTTAAAAACTTAATAGAATGGTTGAAAGATAAAGCTGATGAAATCTCTCAGAAACTTCAGCAAAAATTAAAAAAAAGAAAAGAGACAATAAATAAAAATTAAAAGACCAATATAGGAGGTCAAACACATGAAAATTAGTATGGAGACTGACCCATATTAGAGCATCTATCCCAGTGAAATTTTAGGCATTGGGGATAAAAAAAATTTTTTTTTAAGTGTGTTGGGGGGTAGTAGGAGAGTAGGAGGTGGAGAACACAATGGATCAGGAGTCAGAATTGGTTCCAAACCACCCAAAGAAATGGAGAAATATCTTCAAAATTCTGAAGAAAATTGTTTCCAACCTCAAATTGGATTTAAACTTCAGGGAAGAAAAAAAATTCTTAGACATGCAAGCTCTTATAAAACTGTTTCATGTATTTTTTCTCAGGAAGCTACTAAAGATGTGCTTCACCAAAATGAGGAAATTAAGCAAGAAAGAGGAAACAGGAAGGGTGAGACAGGAGAAAGGCAGAGCAAAGCTGAGGATCTGGTGAAAGGAGGCCTCCATGAGAGCTGTGGGTAGACCACAGGAGAAGCGCAGGTGCAGACCAGAGCAGGCCGCAGGGGAGAGGCACGTCCAGGAAGATCTACACACACACACACACACACACACACACACACACACACACACACACACACGGATGAGTTTTAGACAACCTGTGGAGAATATGAGATTGAATTAGGACAGGTACATGGAAAGCTAAACAGCAGAAGAATAACAAGGCAATGACTGATTTCCTTGATAAACAAAAACTGCAGTAAATAAAAAGAGTGCTTAATACACAGCTCAGTTACGACTAGCATTTATAGTTATAATAGCAAACATTGAATCCTGACCTAAACAATATTATGCTTACGATGATATTAGAAAAACAGGGAATGTGTGTGTATAAATATGGTGAGGGCATAGAGGTTAAACAGAGCAAAAGATCTCTAATGATGATGGAATGTTCCAGAAACAAAGTAGACCAGTAAAAACAATAACAACCACAATAGCTATAATAAAGCAAAAATACAGACAGTAATTTAGTGATCTGGATCCAATTCTTTTTTTTTAATAAAATTTTTTACGTTATTTATTTATTTATTTTCTGAGATAGAGTCTCACTTTGTCAACCAGACTGAAGTGCAGTGGCTCAATCTAGGCTCACAGCAACCTCCACTTCCTGGACTGAAGCGATCCTCCTGCCTCAGCCTCCTGAGTAGCTGAGATTATAGGTTCATGCCACCAAGCCCAGCTAATTTACATATATATATATATATATATTTTTTTTTTTTTGAGACAGTTTCACTCTTGTTGCCCAGGCTGGAGTGCAATAGCGTGATCTCAGCTCACTGCAACCTCTGTCTCCTGGGTTCAAGCGATTCTCCTGTCTCAGCTTCCCGAGTAGCCGGGATTACAGGTGCATGCCACCACGCCCAGCTAATTTATGTATTTTTAGTAGAGACAGAGTTTCATCATATCGGTCAGGCTGGTCTTGAATTCCTGACCTCAGGTGATCCGCCCACCTCGGCCTCCCAAAGTTCTGGGATTACAGGCATGAGCCACTGCGCCCAGCCTATTTTTATATTTTTTATAGAGATGGGGCTTCACCATCTTTCCCACGCTGGTCTTCATCTCCTGAGCTCAAGCAATCCACCAGCCTCAGCCTCCCAAAGTGCTGGGATTATACATGGGAGCCACCATGCCCTGCCTGGATCCAATTCTTAAGTACTAAACTCTGCCCCAAACTGAAGAACAAGGTGAAGAGAGCTCACAAGGATGGAGGAAAGGGGTTGAGGAGGACACCATAATTCACAAGCCTTGAGCATGGAACTATTTGCCTGTTGAAATTTTTAGAACAGCTCTTCCAAAAGAAATATAATGCAAGCCACAAATGTAATTTTAAGTTTTCTAGTAGTTGCATTTTTAAAAAAGTAAACAGAAACAGATAAAGTTAATTTGAATAATCTATTTTATTTTATTTTATGTTTTTGAGACGGTGTCTCACTCTGTCACCAGGGCTGGAGTGTAGTGGCATGATCTTGGCTCACTGCAACTTCCACCTCCTGGATTCAAGCGATTCCCCTGCCTCAGCCTCCCGAGTAGCTGGGATTACAGGCGCCCGTCACTATGCCCAACTAATTTTTTGTATTTTTAGTAGAGACGGGGTTTCACCATATTGGCCAAGCTGTTCTCGAACTCCTGACCTCATGATTCACCCGCCTCGGCCTCCCAAAGTGCTGGGATTACAGTCATGAGTCACCGCGCCTGGCCAATCTATTTTATTTAACCTGATATAGCCAACATGTTAGCATTTCAACATGTGAGCTATATAAAAATGTTTACATGCTTGTTGTTTTAACCAAGACTTTGAAATTCGTTATATTTCTAGGACATCTCAATTTGGACTGGTCATGTGTCAGGTGCTCAATAGACACTTGTAGGTAGCCACCATTATGGACAGCGCAGTCTGAGAGCCTTTTTTTAAACAAGAAAAACACGGCCAGGTGCGGTGGTTCACACCTGTAATCCCAACACTTTGGGAGGCCAACGCAGGTGGATCACTTGGGGTCAAAGTTCGAGACCAGCCTGGCCAACATGGTGAAACCTCATCTCTACTAAAAATACAAAAGTTAGGCAGGCATGGTGGTGGGCGCCTGTAATCCCAGCTACTCGCAAGGCTGAGGCAGGAGAATCGCCTGAACCCAGCAGGCGCAAATTGCAGTGAGCCGAGATTACGCTACTGCACTCCAGCCTGGGTGACAGAGTGATACTCTGTCTCAAAAAAATAAATAAGAAGGGCACTTATTTCTGTATCCTGAATATTTTATTTCTAAAATAAGAGTAATAATACCTAACTCAAAATTATTGAAAGGACTAAATAAAATGACATCCAAAAACACTAGGCCTGCCGGGCGCGGTGGCTCACGCCTGTAATCCCAGCACTTTGGGAGGCCGAGGAGGGCGGATCAAGAGGTCAGGAGATCGAGACCATCCTGGCTAACACGGTGAAACCCTGTCTCTACTAAAAACCCAAAAAAATTAGCCGGGCGTAGTGGCGGGCGCCTGTAGTCCCAGCTACTCAGGAGGCTGAGGCAGGAGAATGGCGTGAACCCGGGAGGCGGAGCTTGCAGTGAGCCAAGATCGCACCATTGTCCTCCAGCCTGGGCGACAGAGCGAGACTCCGTCTCAAAACAAACAAAAAAACCACTAGGCCTTCGATGAGTATTGATAATTATTATTACTCAGTCAACGGTGATTTTTTAGAAATTGGTACCCTTTGATTTTAATTTTTAATTTTTTAATGTTTGCCTCCTATGTGATGAGATCCTAATTTTTTAAATGGACAAAAATATCTTTATCCAAACCCTAAGTCATGTTAAGTATTCATTTCCATTCTCTAAATAACATAATGCACATGACTTAGAAAAATATTTAATGATGTTTATCTTAGCAAGCCCATTTAGACGCAAGTGTAAGTGGAAAAAAAGTAAGTTCCTGGGAAACCAGGCACATGTTTAAAAACAATATATATAAAGGTTGTCCTGAAAACTTTATATGAATTTTTTAAAATTACATTATTTTTGTCTAATAAACATAAAATCAGTCACCTTAAATACATTAAATCAGGCTTGAATAATCTTGCTAAGAATTAAGGAAGTCCCTAGATGAGGGTACTTAAAAAGAATACTCAAGTGGATCAGCTAGACATGGAACCAGGAAAAAGGGGACAGTTTTGTCAATAAGTAACCATCACAGGTAAAAAAAAATGTGTGATCCAATTATTTTTTAATTACACACCAGTTTTCCCATATGTACTTCTTTTCCTGAAGGACAGATAGACCAAGTGGAAGGCCAAGGCAAGGCTTTCACATCATATCTGCCTTGGATAGATCATAAATGAGCCATATTACAGTGAGGTTACTGTGATGGCTAATATTACTAATACAGTTACATTTTCACATTTTCAACTCACAATAAGGTTTTGTTTTTGTGGGTTTTTTTTTTACTTTTATCAATAAAACAAGAACAGCTACATTTACGATGTAGATTCTGAATTTTTCAAAGAGTATCATAAAAGTCCAATATCAAAAAAATGATCTCTAGGGATCTGGAACTGAAAAGCATGTATTTTTTATATAAAATAATATGGTCTGACAACGTAAAATAGGCTACCTGGGAAGAATGAAATCTATATTCTGAATATTTTAGTCTGTTTTTAATATCATAACACACTCTGCCTCAAGTTATGTAACTTTTTCACTTGTTTCCACAATGTTTGGAAATTCAAAAAGTCACAATTTTAGGGCTAAAATAGATCTTACAGACCCTCTACTCCCAGCCTTGCCATCTATTCCCCTAATGAGAACTTATGGGACCAGGCCAGCATCTCACAGCTGATGGCCTAACCAAGCGCTAGATAGAGTCTTGTCAGGTCCACTGAGGGCAAACTAGCACCATCTGTCACCTGTAGAATTGCCAAGGTCAGTGACTAATTGGGCTGTCAGGGTAGGTGTGACCTTCCTCCCTCTGCCTCACGCCAAGGTCCAAGTTCCCAACACAGAGTATGACCTCAAATGAAGCTACATGTGTAGTGGTCCTCTCCTGTTAATCAAAGAAAGAAAGAAACTCTATAGTTAATGAAAATGAAGTTTGAATTAATTTATTACTATGCTACATAATATGGCACCCTTCATAGTCAAAATATAAATAAATGAATTCTACCAAGATAAAGCCCATAACACATCTGGACAGTCAGTTGCATAGACCTTGAGCTTGCATATTTGCTAAAGTCATTTCAGATAAAGAAAACATCTTTTCTTTGGTTTATGACAGCACTAGGCATGTGCTGGGGATGAATTAAATGGTGAATTGAAATCTGAAATGAACTGAGCCAATCTGCTAAGTTCCAAATATGGTAAAATCATACTTATCTATGGTGGAAGGAGTACACACTCATATGTGAGCAGCCCTCAGAGCAATGCCTAACACTAGAGGGTACTCAAGAAAAGCCTGCTGGGTGAAAAAAATGTTCCAGATAATTGGAGCTGAGTCACTTATGCATATAACCTTTTTATTTTTTTTCTGTTTTTAGGGAAATTTTCCAAAAATATACTGAATCTTTATTAATGTTCATAAAAATACCATATATTGAATATTTATCTGATATTCTCAATTAAAGTTATCATCACACTGGGCAATCACATCGCTGCCCCTGTGAGCTGCTAGCTCCTACTCAAAGCTGCTCAACAGTAGGCCAGCGGGGTCGTCTGCCTGCTCTCGCAGGTGATCCCAGAGCTGTCAGAGTGCCTGAGTCCCTTTCTTAACTGCATTCTTAGTCTTAATCAGATAGGCCTAGAAAACTAAGAGACTAAGGCTAATGTGATGTTTTCCAAGCCACTCTTACATGGATTTGCATGGACTTCGGTGTGTGAAGGCTTTGAGCCATCTGTTTTACATAATAAAATGACTATTACCTCTACTTCAGGATTAGGGTTTCTATAATGATGAAATCACTGGGTCATGGTACAGTGCAAAGTGTCCCTTGGATTTAAGCCTCAGCATTTAATTCTTCCCACCTCAAAAAAAAACAGTGGAGTTGGAAAGGTTGACCACTATAGTCTATTCCATTTTTAAACCTCTAGAATCCAAAAATCAACAGTAGTTCAGGGTTCAAATAATGCCAGTATACAAATTCTTCCAGAGAAAAGAGTAAGAAGGAAATCATCCCACCGCTCATTTTATGGAGTACTGATAGCAAAACCAGACAAAGGCAGTAAAAGAATGAAAAATCAGTCAATTCTATGAGTAAACATAGAAGAAATAATCTAGAAGCAATTTTAATCTAGCAAACCTACTTAAAAACAAACAAACATCAGAACCAAGTGAGGTATCTGAGGAGTGCAAGGTTGGCTAAACACTACAGAAATCATCACATTAAAAAACTGAAGTAGAGGCTGGGTTCAGTGGCTCACACCTGTAATCCCAGGACTTTGGGAGGCTGAGGCAGGAGGACTGCTTGAGCCCAGGAGTTCCAGACCAGCCTAGGCAACAAAGTGAGACCCTATCTCTAAAAAAAAAAAAAAAAAAAAAAAAATCAGCCAGGTGTGGAGCCCCCACCTGTGGTCCCAGCTACATGGGAAACTGAGGCAGGAGGATCACTTGAGCCCAGGAGTTCAAGGCTGCAGTGAGCCATGTTTATGCCACTGTACTCCAGCCTGGGTGACAGAGAGAGACCCTGTCTCAAAAAACAAAAACAAAAACTGAAGAAGAAAAAAGGCATATAATCATTTCAGTAGAAGCAGAAAAAAATAAAAAGATAACATTAGAAATCTATGAATACAAAGGAATTTCTTAATCTAAAAAAAGCATCTACAAAAATGTAAAAAAATGCTTAATGATGAACCAGTAGAAACAACTTCTTTGCAACAAGTAGAAAATGTAGAACTTAAAATATCATTTAAACTAGCATCCCACAAATAAAAAGTATCTAGGAATAAAATGAAAAAAATATATATACGAGACATCCTCTGACTGATCTACTAATTTAATGCAACTCCAAACACAAACTTGAACAGGGAAACTGAGAAAGACTAAAAAAGATCAAGACACTTCTAGAAAAGGAAGAAAAAAACAAAAGATGGAGCTTGCAAAACTACTACAATGCAAGGTAAAAAAACTAACGTACTGGCAAACGGGCAGACAAACAGGCAGAGGGGGCAGACTCCACACACCAGAAACCAATGCATGCATTTATGAAACTGATGCATGCTGGGAGCAGCACTGTGAAATTAGTGGGAAATGAAGAGATGACTCATTCAATAAACTGTGGTCAAACAACTGCTCGTATCTATTTGAGAAAAAATTAAATTGGACTCTCATACAAGACTCAAAAATCAATTACAGATGGGTTAAAAACTCAAAGGTGTGAAACTAAAACCTTTCAGAGGATATTTTTATGAACTCAAAATCATAAAGGAGTTTTTTAACTAGACAGAGAAAATGTAAACCATAAAGAAAAAGAATGACAGCTTTGGCCATATTGAAATTAAAACTTTTCTAAAACTGGGAGAAAATTATTTGCAATCCATATCTAACAAAGGATTTCTATCTAGAATACATAGTCTCAAAATTCAATAGTAAAAAGCAACAGTCCAATCAGAAAATGGGCAAATGACAAACAGATATCTCACCAAGAAGGATATATAGATGGTAAAAAAGCATATGAAAAGATATTCGACATCATTAGCCATGGGAAAATGTAAAATAAAACCACAATGAGATATCACTACATATCTACCAGAAAGACAAATAAAAAACAGTAACACCAAATGCTGGTGAGGGTGCAGAGAAAATAGATCTCTCATATATCACTGGTGGGACTGTAAAAGTGGTACAGCCACTCAGGAAAAGTGACTGGAAGTTTCTTATCAATCTAAACATGCACTTACCTACAATCCAAAAATTGCTGTCCTCAGAATTTATCCCAGAGAAATGAGAACTTAGGCTCACGTAAAAACTTGTTCAAAAATGTTCATAGTAACTTTTTTTTTTTTTTTTTTTTGAGACAGAGTCGCACTCTGTTGCCCAGGCTGTAGTGTAGTGGCCCAATCTCGGCTCACTGCAACCTCTGCCCTCCGAGTTCAAGCGATTCTCTTGCCTCAGCCTCCCAAGCAGCTGGGATTACAGGTGCCTGCCACCACACCTGGCTAATTTTTATGTTTTTAATAGAGACGGGGTTTCACCATCATGGCCAGGCTGGGCTTGAACTCCTGACCTTGTGATCCACCCACCTCAGCCTCCCAAAGTGCTGGGATTACAGGCATGAGCCACCGCATCCGGCCATCATAGTAACTTTATTCTTAACAGCCACAAACTGGAAACAACCCTGACATCCTTCAACGTGTGAATGGTTAAACAAACTGCAGTACATTTATACCCTGGCATATTACTCAGGCAGAGGGAATAAACTATTGATACATGCAACTTGGATGGATTTTAAGGAAATAGGCTGAGTTTAAAAAAAAAAAAAAATCTCAGCCAGGCACAGTGGCTCATGGCTGTAATCCCAGCAGTTTCAGAGGCCAAGTAGGGCAGATCACCTGAGGTCAGGAGTTCAAGACCAGCCTGGCTAACATGGTGAAACCCTGTTTCTACTAAAAATACAAAAAATTAGCCGGGCTTAGTGGCATGTGCCTGTAGTCCCAGCTACTCAGGAGGCCGAGGCGGGAGAATCGCTTGAACTCGGGAGGCGGAGGTTGCAGTGAGCCGAGATCACGCCACTGCACTCCAGCCTGAGTGACAGAGTGAGACTCCATCTCAAAAAAAAAAAAAAGGGCAATCTCATCGGCTGGGCATGGTGGCTCACATCTGTAATCCCAGCACTTTGGGAGGCCGAGGCGGGCGGATCATGAGGTCAGGAGTTCAAGACCAGCATGGCCAACATGGTGAAACCCCATCTCTACTAAAAATTTAAAAAATTAGCCAGGCGTCTTGGTGCATACCTGTAATCCCAGCTACTAGGGAGGCTGAGGCAGGAGAATTGCTTGAACCCAGGAGGCGGAGTTTGCAGTGAGCCAAGATCGCGCCATTGCACTCCAGCCTGGGCAACAAGAGCAAAACTCCATCTCAAAAAAAAAAAAAGAAAGAAAAAAGAAAAAGCAATCCAACAGAAAAATGGGGAGAGGTGGTCCCCAGAGTAAGGTGCCCCTGCCTCCCAACAAAGTCTCTGCAGGTCTGGCAAGGCAGTAGGGGGTGGAAGGAGAGCTTCTCATCCCTTCTGTTATTTAGGCCTTGACAACCACTGTGCAACATCCAACCATGAGACTTGTATATCCTCTGGGAGCTGAGGGGCATGTCCCTCACTATTCTTTTACAAAACCCAATTAGTTGTGATATCTAAACACAGAAGAATTGACGGAGAATCTGTGGGGAACACATGTTCTCTTCCCTTACTACACGCACACAGCCTGTTATCTGGGATGGAACAGATGACAGTCATGGATGGGCCCATCCGCCTCCCATGAGAAGGAAAAATCACAACATGGTGCTATGGTCTACATGTTGGTATCCCCCCAAATTTATATGTTGGAACCTAATGCCCAGTGTAATAGTATTAACGGTGGGGACTTTGGAAAGTGATAAATAATGAGGGCTCCATCCTCATGAATGGGACCAGTGCCCTTATTTTAAAAAAGGCTCAAACAAGCTCCCCAGCCTCTCTACCTTATGTGAGGGTACAGCAAGAAGGTATCATCTTCGAAGCAGAAAGCAAGCCCAGGCCAGGCGCGGTGGCTCACGTCTGTAATCCCAGCACTTTGGGAGGCTGAGGTGGGCAGATCACGAGGTCAGGAGTTCGAGACCAGCGTGAACAACATGGTGAAACCCCACCTCTACTAAAAATACAAAAATTAGCTGAGCATGGTGGCACACACCTGTAATCCCAGCTACTCAGGAGGCTGAGGTAGGAGAATCACTTGAACCCGGGAGGCGGAGGTTGCAGTGAGCTGAGATTGTGCCACTGCAATCCAGCCTGGGTGACAGAGCGAGACTCCACCTCAAAAAAAAAGAAAGAAAGAAACCCCTCACCAGACAGTGAATCTGCTGGTGCCTTGATCTTAAACGTCCCATTCTCCAGAACTGTGAGCAATAAATTCCTATTGTTTATAAATTACTCAGTCTAAGGTATTTTGTTATGGCAGCACAGGCAGACTAAAACACATGGTGATGCCAGGAGGTCCAGACCCCAAAGAAAGGGTTATCCTGAGGACACCCCTACAACTACAGCCTCTTAAAGTACCTCTAATCTTTATCCTTGTACTTCCCCATCCCCAAACCCAACATTAGAGGTATCTGAGCATAAGTCCCCTATTCAAAACTCTTCACTGGGATTTCCCACAGCATCAGAAGCCCTTTTGTCGGTGCTTGTATTAGTCTGTTCTTGCAATGCTATAAAGAACTACCTGAGACTGGGTAATTTATAAAGAAAAGAGGTTTAACTGGCTCGCAGTTCTTCAGGCTCTACAGGAAGCATGGCTGGGGAGGCCTCAGGAGACTTACAATCATGGTGGAAGGCAAAAGGAGGCAGGCACATCCTACATGACTGGAGCAGGAGGAAGAGAGAGAAGAGAGAGGTACTATACACTTTTAAACAACCAGAGCTTGAGAGAACTCACTATACTGAGAACAGCAAGTGGGAAATCTGCCCCCATGAACAATCACCTTCAACCAGGCCCCTCCTCCAACACTGGGGGTCACAATTCAACATGAGATTTGCTCAGGAACACAAATCCGAACAACATCAGTGCCCCTGCCCAAACCTCCATCTTATGGCACAGGCAACTTCACACCTGTAATGCCACCACAGAACCAACTCCTGGCACATGTCCTTGAACATGCAGCTCCAGCTCTCCCTGCCTTCACCCATGCATGCTGCACTGTGGAGTGTCCTCTCCTAAAGCGAGTTGAGTTATCCTCTGAGACCCAACTCAGATGCCACCTGTTTCTTGGAGCCTTCTATGAACCAAGTGAATTGCTCCTTCTCTGGGACACACCTGAACCACCTCTACTCTCATGCTTAGCCCACTGAATTATAACTAACTCTGGTCCTCTCCCTGACTATAAGATTCCCAGGGACAGGGTCCATTCATCTCCTCTTTAATATTTGAGGTGTGGCACAGTTATGCATTAAAAGTTTGCTGACTTGGGTCCATTGATGTTACTAAATCAGACTGTGGTTTTTTGTTTTTGTTTTTGTTTTTTTAGATTTATACCTATTTATCCAACGTATCTTTACTGTCCCTATATTCCAAATTCCACAGTAAGCCTTCCAAAAAAGAGGTCAAGCACTCTGGACCTATTTCACCCACTTCAGTTATATATAATCATACAGCCAAAGCTGAGAGTTGTAATTCATATAAACACATACCCAGAAGATCCTAGTGTTTCATATTGAAAATAATGGGCAACAGATTAGAGGTATGGTTGAAGTTTATACCACAAAGATGATGTTTTTGGTGCATAAATGTCTTTGTCATTAAAATACTGGCATTTTAACATTCATTTAAATGGAAAAGATATTATTAGCTTCTATCTTAATTAAGTTTTACATCAAGGAACATCCTGAGGCTTTTCTAAATTTTTTTTACTGATCATTAAAAGGCAAGTGTGCACACACACACACAAAAAAAGCAACAATGCATCTTCAATGATTATTTTCCTAGGCCCTCAAAGTTGCTTTCAGGAGGATGCAACAAGCTCAGTGACCAGGTTTACAGAATAAATGTTAAAAAGCCTTTGCTACCAGAGCTGGCAATTCAAGCCTAATTCAGTGGCATTTTTATTTTGTTGCCTGTTTTTAAGAAGTGTAGGACAACCCAAAAAGATCAATTTTCCAAATATCTGAAAGTATATAATTTACGTAAGTATGCTAAGTTAGAGTATATTATAACTTACAAATGATGCCTCATCTTCTATTGTACATTCTTGAGTCCACTCTCTCAGGCCTGAAAACAAGCATTCTTTCACAAAGAGGAGACTTTGATAGGGTATGACCTACCAAAAATATGATTACATGTGTGTTTTTAGTGGAGTGAGAAAGATCCTAAGAGCCTTAAAAAATTAATTTGGGGAGGGAATGGAAGTAGATTAAACAATATCACATGGTTGTCCTGTCACTTAAATACAAAGCAGAGATAAACTCTAATAAAGAAAGTCAATGACCCTCTAGATTATTCTGTGGGAAAATCTAAGGCACTCTGAAATTCACATTTGTCTTCTTTCTAGTGTTGCTGGCCTGTGTCACAAGCAAATGCTCTCATTAAATAGACCAGAAATTAACTTTAGGTTTCTAATCTCCAGATTTCAAATTTTATCTAGGAAATTATTATGCTTCTTTCTATCATCTTAAAAAACTTTCATTAGTTATGGGAACAGAAACAGAAAACAGCAAAGGCAAAGCCCTAGAACTTCTGAAGTTACAGCTATAATTCAAGAATGAGAAATCATTTCACTGTTGTCCTCTCCCAACACATGCACCAATCTTATCACCAAAACAACCAATATCAAGGAATGAATCACAAACTTAACAAAAGACCAAGGAAAAATGACAAATGAGCAAAGGCCTCACTGGTGACCACTCAGATAAAGTCTGAAAGGCAACTTCAGTGTAAAAAAGAATTAGTTTTTGCTATTATTCAGATGGTAATTCTGAATGCCAAAGTTTACTTATAAAAAAAAAAACAAAAACAAACACGTCAGATTCAACAATGGAAAGAGGATAATGCAAGTAACAAAAAAATTAGAACTTTTAAAAATCCTTTGTCACTAAATGTAAGTCAAACATTGATACTCTACCAAGAATAATTCCATGGAACAGTCCTACCTTTTAGTTACTCTATACTCTCAACCTAGTCAGTTGACCCATGATCTGAGCCTCCCCTTCCTGCTGTGCCCACAGAAAATCCCCACCAGCCACTGCAGGGGATGCTTTACTAATAGGCAAAATCTAGTAGGTTTTCGTTGTTGTTGTTGTTTAGAGACAGGGTCTCGGTCTGTTGCCCGGGCTGCAGTGCAGTGGCGTGATCACGGCTCACTGAAACCTCAACCTCCCCAGGTTCAAGTGATCCTCCTGCCTCAGCCTTCCGAGTAGCTGGGACTACAGGTGTAAGCCACCATGCCCAGCTAATTTTTGTATTTTTTGTAGAGATGAGGTTTCGCCGTATTGCCCAGGCTGTTTTCTAAGTCCTGAGCTCAAGCACTCCACTCGCCTCAGACTCTCAAAGGGCTGGGATTACAGGTGTGACCCCACCATGTCCGGCCTGAATCTAGTTTTTATTTAATACCTAGTCAGAAACAGACATAGGCACCCACACCTGGTGCACGTCCTTAGGTTCTTGTAAAACACATCCCTTCAAATTCTGACTCTTCGTATGACCTGAGACAGGCTATTCAACTCCTTTAAGTCTCTGGTTTCCTTACATCTGAAATGGGATAATAACAGCAGTTTCTATTTCATGGCTCCTGTAAGGATTACATGAGATCAGATATGTAATTATGGGGCCTAGTGCCTGATACACAGTGGGTGCTCAGTCTCTTAAACGGAATCATTCCAACAACGAGAGCACAAGCAAACAGCACATGATCAATCCACTTTGTAACCCAAGAACTCTGATAACTAATGTTTTCCAGTCACCTTTACATAGAAAAAAAAGTTCTGATAATCATTAATAAAATAGTTTTAAAATCTAATCATTTCAAAGCAAAAACCGTTATGGTGGAGAACAGATCACTGGTTGCCAAAGGTGAAAGGGGTAAGGAGTACTACCAAGGGGTGGCAGAAGGGAAGTTGGGGAGGAAGGAGCTGATGGAACTGTTCCATGTGCTGATTTCGATAGTGGTTACAAAACACTCAATGCACTGATTAAAACTCTGAAAACTACATACCCAAGAATAATTTTATTTTACGTAAATTAAAAATAATTTTTATTTATTTATTTTTTAGTTTCCAGGTTTTTTTTGAGACAGAGTCTCACTGTGTCACCCAGGCTAAAGCGCAGTTGCACTATCTTGGCTCACTGCAACCTCTGCCTCGTGGGTTCAAGCAACTCTCCCACCTCAGCCTCCCAAGTAGCTAGGATTACAGGTGTGCGCCACCATGCCCAGCTAATTTTTGTATTTTTAGTAGAGACAGGGTTTCACCATGTTGGCAAGGCTGGTCTCAAACTCCTGATCTCAAGTGATCCGCCAGCCTCGGCCTCCCAAAGTGTTGGAATAACAGGCGTGAGCCACCGCACTGGGTCTGGAATAATTTTTAAATGCAAAAAAAAAAAAAAAAAAAAAAAAAATCCAATCTTTTCTAACTAGAAGATAAATCAAAAGTGACACAAATGAATTTCTATGTCCACGATATTGTAATAGCCATATTCTATATATTATCCTATAATTAATATGAGTCAAATCCAATTTTAAACCACCTCTGATTTATTCAAGCACAAAACGTCAATACTAAAATAAACACAAGTAACCACTTTTACATAATAGAAGCAAAAAGACTTTAGAAATATACTTACATCAACTCAAAATATAAGTGGTACTCCCCATCTCCCTGACAAAGGGGAGTTTTATGAAATTATAGGGTTGGCTTTATAGATCTCTACTTTGCTACCTTTAAATAAATAGGTTTCTTCATGTGCATGAATTATTGTCCTCAATCTCTAAAAAGTAGACTTGAGGTTTAATACAGCTTAAAGTGATTAGACATGTACATGTCAAGAACTAACAATCCACTTAAAAGTCAATGCACACATTTTGCATTTTTAAAAAGCCATGTTTCATTCACAAAACATTAATTCATAAACTACATAACAGCAAAGGTGAAGTTTTAATACAAACATGCTTTATGACTATCACCTCTTGGTTCACTGTATACAGAAGGCTTCATTACCAAATAATTAAACTTCTAAAAAAATTGTTAGGCCAGCCCCCGTGGCTCACACTTGTAATCCCAGCACTTTGAGAGGCCAAGGTGGGAGGACTGCCTGAGTCCAGGAGTTTGAGACAGGTCTGGGTAACATGGTAAAAACCCAACTCTACTAAAGATACAAAAAATTAGCCAGGCACAGTGGTACGCACCTGTAGTCCCAGCTACTCAGGAGGCTGAGGCACGAGAATCACCTGAACCCAGGAGGTGGAGGCTGCAGCGAGCTGAGATCATACCACTGCACTCCAGCCTGAGAGTGGGACCCAGTCTCAAAAAAATGAAAAAAGAGAAAAACGTTTTTAATTAAAATAAGCTAGAGAAGAACAAAGCAATGTGAGAATGAGTATTGTAAAAATAAGAACAAACCAAATGTCCATCAATTGGTGAATGTGTAAACAAATTATTATATATCTACACAGTGGAATACCGCTGAGTAATTAAAAAGGAATAAACTATCAACACTCCCAACAACAAAGACGGTTCTCAAAATAATTATGATGGCCAGACGTGTGTGGCTCATGCCTATAATACCAGTGCTTTGGGAGGCTGAGGCAGGAGGATCGCTTGAGACCAGGAATTCAAGAGCAGCCTGTATAACACAGCAAGATCCTCTCTAAAACAAAATTAAAATTAAAAAAAAAAATGATGATGATGATGATGAAAGAAGCCAGACTAACCTGTACCCCCCAAAAAGCACATACTCCAAGATTGCAGTTAGATAAAAACCTAGGAAATGTGGCCGGGCATGGTGGCTCACTCCTGTAATCCCAGCACTTTGGGAGGCCAAGGTAGGCAGATCATTTGATCAGGTAGCCTGACCAACATGGTGAAACTCCATCTCTACTAAAAATACAGAGAAAAATTAGCAGGGCATGGTGAAGGGAGCCTGTAATCCCAGCTACTTGGGAGGCTGAGGCAGGAGAATTGCTTGAACTCAGGAGGCGGAGGTTGCAGTGAGCCAAGATCGCACCATTGCTCTCTAGTCCAGGTGACAGAGGGAGACTTCATCTCAAAAAAAAAAACAAAAAACACACACCTAGGAAATGCAATGCAAACTTATCTACAGTGATAGATCAGAGGTTTCCTGGAAGAGGAGTGGCTGGAGGGATGACAATGCGGCAAGAGGAAAATTTTAGGGGTGATGGATACCTTCATTATCTTGATGAGGTGATAGTTTCACTGGCATAAACATACCAAATTGTACACTTTAATATGTGCATTAACTGTATAACAGTTATACCTCAATAAAGCTGTTTAAAAAATACTTAAAGAAAAAAAAAAGCCTCTTCCAGGCCTGGTATATTGTGTTTATATCACCCTCTTTTCTAAACAAGTTCATATCCTGAAAAGTCACAGAACTGTAATACCTTTCCCCTGGTGATTTGCATGCATAAACAAAACCTTAAAGCCCAGAAATTTAATTATCATAAAATTTAACAATAGTTAATTAATATTTACATGGCTGTGACTATGTGCCAGGCACTATTACAAGCATTTTTCTTGTATGAATTTATCTAACGCTCACATCAACCCTATTTTATAGATGAGGAAACTGAGGTAGTGAAGGGATAAGTTATCTGATCAAGGTCACAAAGCTGATTAGTAGAGGAGCTAGAATTTGAACCCAGGGAGTCTAGCTCTAGAGTTAATTTCCTAACCCATCATGCTCTACTGCCACACACAATATGAGGTATGTTAACACTAGAAGCAATGAATATTGTACTTGTAAAATACTTTTCTTTCTCACACTCACAGAATATAAACATTCACTACAATTGGCAACACCACATGAAACTAAATAAAAAACAACAGTGGCCTTATTTTCTTTTCCCAATTAATAGATGGAGGGAGGAGAAGCAGAAAGGCTGGACAACTTTCTTAGGACACAGAGCAAATAATTGGCAAGTTGACCAGTTACTGGGAAGCTGGTTCCTTACATTCTTAATCCAGATCTTTTCATGGTTTTCAAAATCCCAATTATTTTAAGTAACACCATCAGGGAGAGAAAATCTAACATAGCAACATAAAACGTAAAAGTTGTTTCTGTTTTCTCATACTCCTTACTGGCTCTTTAATTTCATCCAGAGGGTCTCAATCTCCGCAGATACAGGTCTGGAGTCTGTTTTTAAAGCTCCCAGGTGATTGTTACGTGCAGCCAAGGTTGAGAACTCTTGATTTAGTCTTCTCATTAAAGAAAGACAGAAGGCAGCTGGGTGCAGTCGCTCATGCCTGCTTTCCTGAACTTTGACAGACCAAGGCAGAAGGATCGCTTGAGCCCAAGAGTTGGAGGTTACAGTGAGCTATGATCCCACCACTGCACTTCAGCCTGGGCAACAGGGTTATACCCTGTCTCAAAAAATAAAAATAAAAGAAATAAAATAAAATGGGAAGACAGAAGAAAGCAAGGTGCCACAAAAAGCTTTGGTAAACCAAGGCCCAAGGTTTTCCAAGTCAGTATTGAACTGCTGTCCACATGAAAACTTTTGAGTTCAACTTTTAACAAATTAAAAGTACAAATATACATACAAGATATGAGAAAGCAAGAAGCACAGTAAACAACTTCAAAAAAAAAAAAAAAACGCAAACCAGTGGTAAATTGGATGCTAAGACTTACAGAGAAAACCCTACATTTCAGATGTTATAACAGAAATTACATAAAAGTATATTGGGATGACAAAATCTCTTTTCAACTTTTTGGAAAGCTAAATTGACGCCCTAACATCAAGTCAATGAACTAAAAGCACAGAAAAACCTGTCAAATATCCACTGCATTTAGAACATGCAATAAATTGATAATACACTGTGAATCTAGTTAAGAAGCACGGGTTGAATAAAGAATGGGCCAGGCCGGGCGTGGTGTCTCAGGCCTGTAATCCCAGGACTTTGGAGGCCAAGGCGGGTGGATCACCTGAGGTCAGGAGTTCGAGAACAACCCGGCCAACATGGCGAAACCTGTCTCTACTAAAAATATAAAAATTAGCCGGGGGTGGTGGCGCGCGCCTGTAATCCCAGCTACTGGGAACGCTGAGGCAGGAGAATTGCTTGAACCCGGGGGGCGGAGATGGCAGTGAGCCGAGATCGCGCCACTGCACTCCAACCTGGGCAACAGAGCGAGACTCCATCTAAAAAAAAAAAAAGCAAGAAAGGGCTGTATCTTTAGCCCATGCCCTGAATCAATGTTCCTTGAACTTTAAGGTACACTTCTTGAGGAAGATTCTGATTCAGCAGCTCTGGGGCGAGAGGCATGAAGTGTAATTCTAACAAGCTCCCAGGGGATGCTGATGCTGCTGGTAGGTGAAACGAACTTGGAGCAACAAGGCCCTAAGTAACTGGAATATTAGTTTTAACGCTAGCCAACTGGCTTACAAATATCGTTATGTCTAGGATCCAAGAAGTAAGTGTCAATACCATTAATTCCTACACCCGGCCAAAAAAATTAAAAACTAAAAGTAAAAAAAAATAGTTCAGGGGAAGGAGAAAGCAAATACTTGTTTATACAGTCTAGCAGTGCTAAGAACCACAAAATACTGTTATTTGTCTCAACCTAGTAGATGTCAAGGTGATAAAATGTAGGCTCCATGAGTTAATGGATTTTTTTTTAGCTAACTCCTGAATCCTTATGGCCTAGCACAAATTAGGTACTCAAGAAATGCACTGAATAAATGAACGAATGGGAAGTATATACAAACGCAATCTGTATTTACCTCACATCTCCAAAAATGTCTGGGAAGGGAGAGGTATTTGTACTGCTGGATGCAGGTAGCCATGATTTGATACAAATACCTGGCCCATCTACTGCATTCCCTTTGTCCAAGACAGTTAACTTTCCTGAATAATATCTCCACCGTAATGCCCATGCTCATGGCATCCTGATGTTTAGCAACTTTTTGGCTTTTTGAAAACAATGAAGAAAGGTGGAAGTACAGGGAGAAGGATTCGGAAAAGTCTCAAAAAATCAAAGCAAAAAACCAGGAGGGAGGAGATGGGCAAACAGTTCAGTTCACTTGAAAGAACATCTGAGGTTGTCAGAGGTCCATGTGCTTACCTATGATGGTGGCGGGGTTTGGGCTCGGGCTTTTATATGTTTTGTTACTGTCCAGGGTCACTGGCGGAGTAGTGCCTGGCTGTGGACACCCGGACTACACAGGTAGCCGGAACTGCAGCCAACCTTCAGAAGCTTAAGGGAAGCACTTTCGCGCTTACTTCCTCCTTCCCAGGGTCTCCGCGCGCGTTTGGGAACTCAGCCGCCGCCCAAACACAAAATAACCTGGGCAGCTTCGCTGCTGGATTGAGGCCACAGCCAGGATTTAAGATGGCAGCGAAACACTTCGATGGCCCGTGGAATCTGCCCAAAAGAAAAATGGCCTCTGTTCAGAATATCGCGGCTTTCAAAGTGGGCCCAAAACAAAAATGGCGCCGGACGCAGGCTACTTAAAGGCTGGGAACCCAATGACTCTGATTAGCAAGTAACGAATCATGGTAACTCACGGTGCTAGGCAGTTGAACTGACCGAGAGAAAAAAAAACGCTTTTCTGTGGTATGATTTCTTAACATTGGAAAATGACTAGTTCAAGAATGGAACATATATTCGGTGCGAAAGATTGTGGGAAAGGAAAGGTAGCTTTCACAGTGCCGGATAAATTTTAATGAAAATAGCCATGTTTGAACATAACTTCCTATATATTTTTTAATGTTAAAAGAGAATAAAAGGTTTGTGCTGGAACCCAGAAGCAGGATGGGGAAATGCCAGGTGAATTATCTAATCTGTGAAGAGTACGAGCTGTAAAAGTCCGCGCTTCCCTGTAAGCCCTCAGGAAGGACTGTGGGCTGATGCTTTAGTAGAAGGCAACTAGCTCTCACGGCGCATGTCCGTTTTCCAAACCCGATCCCGGGAGTTACTGGTGGGTAAAAATCCTGATTTTCCAGACAACCGCACAGAGAGGCGGGATACTGGCGCTGAGCGACAAATCCAAGCGCTTTGTGATTGGTCATGTCAGGACAGAGAGCAGAGCGCCGTGGACTATTTCTTTCTTTCATTCAATAAATCATTGTTAAACGCTCACCAAAAGGCAGAAGCTGTGCCATTTTGATATGTTATTTAAATTTTATGCGTTCTTTTAAAATTTCAGTTTCAACAATTTGCTGGAATATACGCTGAATAAATTTCGCTCCCCGTTTTTTCCGGTGACGGCCGCAGTTGGCTGGAGCTTCACGGAAAACCCGGAGAAGCGGAGTGGGGGCGGCCCGGCGCCGGCCGCAGAGCTGCGCGTGCTCCGTGCCCTCGCGCGACGCGAAGGTTGCCGGGATCCGCGGCAGCAGCGACTGCTTGAGATCTGTTTCTGGGGCCTCTGGCGGTGGCGGCCTGGGGCGGCGCGACGGCTGGTGGGCAGGTGAGAGCGCTGGGACTTTAGGTGGAAAAGCCCGCTTTGTGTCCGGCCGAAGAGAGGGGAAGGGGCTTGTAGGCGCCTCCCTCTCCACCCCCAAAGGTCACCGGTGTCCTCACTGAAGGATATTTGAGGGCGGGGATAAGGAGGAGGCTGGCTCTCTGTAGGAGGCCAAAGACCGACCTCTGAAATAGCTGCCGATGGTAAATGTTGCGGTCGGCACGGATGCGGGCGGCGAGGTCTTTCCGCCGGTGGGGAGAGCTGGAGGAGTGGCGCCTCACCACGCTCCCACCTGCGCTGCCGCCTTCTACGCCGAACCTGTGACTCCCCGTCCCCTCCCTCGCTGGGAGGGGCTCCGTGTGCCCCTGACTGTCTGGAGGGTGCACGGTGTACCCCAGGCTGTCGGGAGGTGGGGGCCGCCCTCCGACGGCGTTAGAGACGTTGTGCAGCGTGGCCCTGCCACCTACGTGAAAGCAGCCGCGGGGCTTGCAGGGCTGTGGACCTTGTAGGGATGACCCTCTAAGGTCATGCTCGTCTCCCTCCCCGATAAGACCATACCCAAATCCTGTTGCCGTTTCAGAGACTCAATATGACGGTTTCATTCATTCATTAACATCTTCAGTTTATCCATAAACAGATATACACGTGTCTACAGCACTGCCGAGTTAGTAGATACGGCAGTGACCAAGACGGACTTGCACGGTCCTGACTCCATGTTCTAGTGATGGGGGAGAAACAATACGCTCCCTATCCATGAGTTGCGCATGTGTGAATTCAACCAACTGCGGATAGAAAATATTTTGGGGCGGCGGGGTTTGGTGGCTCACCCCTGTAATCCCAGCACCTTAGGCTCCCGAGGCGGGCGGATCACTTGAGTCAGGAGTTTGGGGCCAGCCAGGCCAACGTGGCGAAACCCGGTATCTACTAAAAGTACAAAAAAATGAGCCGGGCGCAGTGGCGCACGCCTGTAATCCCAGCTACTTGGGAGGTTGAGGCAGGAGAATCGCTTGAGCCCTGGAGGCGGAGGTTGCGGTGAGCGGAGATCACGCCACTGCACTCCAGGTTGGGCGACAGAGACTCTATTTAAGAAAATAAATAAATAAAAACATTCTGGGGGAAAAAAGATGGTTACATCTGTACTGAACACGTGCAGACCTTTTTTCTTGTCATTCCCTAAACACTGCAGTGTAACAACTACTTACATAGCATTTAACGTTGTATTAGGTATTATAAGTAGCCTAGAGATTATTTAAGGTACATGGAAGGAGGTGGCAAGTTGTGTACAAAACTACACGATTTGATTTTTTTTTTTTTTTTTTTTTTTTTTGACAAAGAGTCTCGCTCTGTCGCGCAGGCTGAAGCTGGATCTCTGCTCACTGTGCAACCTCCGCCTCCCGGGTTCAAGCAATTCTCCCTGCCTTAGCCTCCGGAGTAGTTTGGGATTACAGGCACCCGCCACTGCACCTGGCTAGTTTTTGTATTTTTTAGTAGAGATGGTGTTTCGCCATGTTGGCCAGGCTGGTCTTGAACTCCTGACCTCAGGTGATCCACCCGCCTCGGCCTCCCAAAGTGCTGGGATTACAGGCATGACCCACGGCGTCTGGCCTACTACACAATTTTTAAATCAGGGACCTGAGCATCTGGATTTGGGTATCTATCATGGGTCCTGGATGCAATCCCCCAAATACTGAGGGGTGATTGCGCATTGATATTGAGCAAGATGTTTCTAGATTGTCCTAGGTTGGGTTTCCTGAGAATCAGACTCTGAGGAGATTTAGAGGCAGGACATTTACTAGAGAAGACTTTTTGGATGATTACCAAGGAAGAAAGGAAGCAGGATTGGGCAATAGAAAAAGTTAAGCTGCAGTGAAGTCTCAAGGATGTTCTCCACCAGTCCCACAGGAACTCTAGTGCTGGGTTGGCCCTTCAAAGTTGAAGAGAAGGGCCAGGCTTTTATACCCCTTGATTGATCTGTCGTTGGATGTCTGTTTCCCTGGAAAGGGCCTAACTTCAATTCTCTTCAGCCAAGTCAATCATGGACGGAGGCTGGCAGCCGAGGTCTGTCTCAGCACTTCCAGGAGCTGGGGAAATAAGCCTTTCATTCCTTAGGGGGGTCAGGGTGGCACGTCACAGCATTCATCACAAAGGTAGGGCTTTGAAGGAAACACATGTGCTAGAGAATAATGGGGAGGGAGAGGGAAAACACTTTAGGTTGAGTGCTGAGAGAAAGGCTCTCTGAGTAGGTGACATCTGAACTAAGAGCTGAAGCAGAAGAATAAGCCATCCTCTGTGGACCAAAGGGGACAAGAATCTCTACTTTTCTGCTACGCACTAGGAATATATCAGAGAAGACAAGTGGCTGCTACCTTCTGTTATCGTGGGTGGCAGTGACTAGTTTTTCTAGATCTTGACTCCCTGCCATAACTAAAGATGGAGTAAGTAAAAATGGATTGAGACTAATTCAGAGGAGAATAGAGGAAAAAATGAGAACTATGATTTTGAAAAATGAGTCAACTTGGTAAAGACTTTATGCAGTTTTTTGTGCGGGTTTGGTTTGGTTTGGTTTTTTGACCCTATACAGCATTGAGTTATGTTTTATTAAGATTGTCCCATTATCTTCTCAAACCTGTATTCTCCTTGAGGACAAGAATCATGCCTTACTCTTCTTGGTAGTTCCCCCCTGAGGCTAGTAGTCTTGCTAGCACCTAATAGACACTAAGTGAGCATTTGGATAGAATTAATCTTGTACATATTTGAAGTGAAAATTGCTAATCCCTAAATATTGTGAATGTGGGATACATGACTGTGTTTGGATTTGTCTTTATAGCATTTCCTCACCTTATAAGTTGGAACCCAATTTTAGTCAAAATATTCGATGATAATATATAATTGCTTTGATCAAGCAGGAACCTCCAGGGGTGCCTATTTTTATATATGATTCGTATAAGATAATATACTCCCAATAAAAGTAATGGCTGCCGTGTATTGAGCACTTCCCACATGCTAGGCACTGTACTAAGCTATGAATATATATAGTTCTTTTCATAATGTGGCCCCCTATTTCAGATCATGACATTGAGGCAGGAGAGAAGTAATTTGTCCAAGACCATAACTAATTTGTGATGGAGGTTAGACTTTGATTCTCCCCATTACTCAATGCTTTTGCTCTTATGTAAAACGTTGTTTCAGACCAACAGCGTGTCTGAAAATGTAGACCAAGTTTCAGTCATTGTAGGATTCTCACATTTGATCACTTGGCTGCTCTATTAACTGTTATTAGAGAAACAAACATGAAATTTTTCACCCTGTCTTTGCTTCTTTGCTCTGTATCAGTTTTCTGACTTCCTTCACAGCTTTCCTGGCTCTCACTTTAGAAGCTTGACAGTTATCTGTCCTATAATATCCTAGAATCTAATTACGAGATTCACTACCCTAGTCAAACCCCAAAGACCTCTGAACCTCTCTTTTGAGACTGGGTATTTTTATTCTTAGCTAACTAACTGAAACTGCCCAGAGAAGTGGGCCTTCCTTTATGGGGACCACTTCCCTTAGTTTGGGCATTAATTCTAATCCTCTCCAGTTCTTGCTATACTACAGGTTAATTCCAGTAATGTTTTTTTTCTTTTTGACATAATCAAAATAATAATAGCTAACAATTACTGAGCCCAGACAAAGTGCCAAGTGTTGTGATAACTGCACAGCAAGCTTATGATATGGATGTTATTATTCACATTGTACACACAATGGAACTGAAGCACAGTGAGATTAAGTGACTCATCCAAGGCCACACAGCCAGTTGTAAAGTGGTAAGTGAAGATTCAAAGCCAGGTGGTATGAGTCCACAGCTCATCCCTTAATCACTACATGACAATGCATTCTTACAAAAATGATTTAAAGTGCTTGACTTTCTGAAAACTGGTAGGCAGGATCTAGATCCTAGTGGATTTTTCTTTCTGCTGTACTAAGAAATTTAGATTTCACTCTAGTCAAAAATGTCACTAAAGGCTTTTAAGCAAAGCAGGAATACAACCAGATTTGTTTTTGTTTTTGTTTTTGTTTTTTGCAAGATGGCTATATTAAAAGTGTAGAGAATGGATTAGTGGATGTAGACTGGAACAGTGGGTCTCAAACTTTAGCTTCAGAATTACCTAAAGAATTAATTAAAACACAGATTACTGGACTCCACCCTAGAGTTTCTGACTCAGTAGGTCAGGAGGGGCAGCTTGATAATTTGCATTTCTAATAAATTCTCAGGTGTTGCTAATGGCACTGTTGAGAGGACCACACTTTGAGAACTACTGGAATCGAAGCAAGGAGGTCATGTGAGGGCGCGAGGGTCTGGACTGTGACCCTAGTGGGGAGGGATTATGTAAAGAAACACTTATGTCAAATGGCAGGATGTGCTGAGTGAGTTGAGGAGGAGCATGAGGAAAAGGGCAGAGTCCAGTATATCCAGATTTCTGAATTGAATGGCTTAGTAGATAATGCTTTTTGTTAACGAAACAGGAAATCCAGGTGGAACAGCAGTTTGGGAGGGAAAGAGGACTTATTTTTATATGAGATGAATTGAGACTATTTGTGGGGACGGTTAGTTCAAAGGTGTACAGTAGCAGTTTATTATGTGGGTCTAAGCTGGAGATGAACGTGTGAGAGCCAGAGTGGATGCATGATCATAGAAGTTTGGGGATTGAATGAGACCGCCCAGGAAACAAACACTACCAAAGACAGATCTTTGATAAGGATGAATAGGTGGATGGAAACCAGCAGGCTATTAAAGGAGACTAAGAAGGAACAGTATAGAGTCCTGAGTACTTAGGAGTCTCAAGAACACATCAAAAGGCTACCGAGAGATTATGTAAGGGGAAGGATTGGTGATATTTATGGTCAGAACACTCCATGGAGAATGAAACAAAAGCAGATTGCTTGGGTTTGAAGATGGAATGGGAAGTGACTAGGAAAAGATGCATTATTTGAAAGGAAAGAGATTGTGTAGTACTGGGAAGGAAGATGGTAAAGGGCAGTTGCCTTAGGGAATTTGTTTTTGACTCTTCAGTGGAGAAAAATGGTCATAGTTATGCAAAAGAGAAAGGCCCTTAAGAGTGGAAGGTTGGAGGTAGATGAGAGGGGATAATGAAGTTAGAACCCCAAAGATACAGTAGAAAATGGGACTGGAACACAGGTAATAGGAATACCAGTTCTTCTGACAGCAGGCAAGGAGTTTTATTTATTTATTTATTGAGATGGAGTCTTGCTCTGTCACCTAGGCTGGAGTGCAATGGCGCGATCTCTACTCACTGTAACCTCTGCCTCCTGGATTCAAGCGATTCTCCTGTTTCAGCCTCCCAGGTAACTGGGATTACAGGTGCACGCCACCACATCCAGCTAATTTTTCATATTTTTGGTAGAAATGGGGTTTCACCATCTTGGCCAAGCTGGTCTCAAAATCCTGACCTCAAGTGACCCACCTTCCTCAGCCTCCCCGAGTGCTGGAATTAGAGGCGTGAGCCACCGCGCCCAGCTGAAAGAAGATTTAGTTGAGAGCTAAGGTGCACATAAGGGGACAACAAGTTAGAGGTGTTCATACCTAAAGAGCCATAATGTCCTCTGGCCAATAGGTTATCTGCAGAAATGAAGGTGGAGCATACAATTAAAATCTTGAAAATGATGAAGGGTAGAAATGGGCTCTTTAGGGATTCAGAACATACCAGGAACATAAAGTGTTTGCTGTAGCACTAAAGGCCCATTCATCTAGGTATCTGATCTGGAACAATCTGGCTATCTGCATGATACCTACTCCCCTCTCCTCCACCAATCACCAGCATCAAATGGCAGCCAGGGTGTAAAAACAGTGAAAGGGGACAGGATTCTCAGACAACTCTATAAACCACTACAACCATTGTGATAAACCACAGCTTGCTGGTAAGCTAGTTTTCACTTCTCATTAGTTGTTAATCACTTGCTTAATATTTGAGACTGCCTACAATTAGTGAAACCCCCATATAAGACTTATGATGCTTTCAGTATATTTTTTATTTACAAATACATTAAATTCACAGCAATGAGCAGGGAGGAATAGCAAAAGACATAAGATACTTACGCATACCTGTTTCGGCCTTCTGACTGCAGATCCACTCCTGACTCAGTTATGCTGTTAGCAGCCCAGCTCTTGGATATAGGTCAAGCTGACCTTGAATGGTTTGGTGGGGAAGGTGGTAGGATTTGCAGAATGGAAACTTTAGAACTCAATTATGATCCATGGGTTCATTAAGAATTACAGTATTGTTTTTGGGGTGTGTGTTTTTACAAGACTGGAGAAGTCCAGCAAAATGAGTGTTATTTTAGGTGATATAGTTGGAAAAGAAAAAGGAAAACGATTGTTCTGTTTACCATGTCAGTTCATTTCATAGCACAGTTGAAGACCACGTGCAGTCTTTTCTATTGTGTACACAGAAAAAATGCCACAATTCAAACTGCTGTATTAAAAATTGAGGATAAAAAATAACTTTTTAATGTTGATGATGAGAATTCAGAAATGAAGAATTCACAAATACCTAAAGCCAACATTGTCATTGTAAAAGAAAAGGCATAGTACAATTCCAGTAAACTTCATAAAGTTTCATTATCGCAAGAGCTGGGCTAATTGGTTTTTAATATTCTATCTAATGTTCTTCTCATGATTAAATTACATTCAGTGGAAGTTTTTAAAAATTACAATTTTTTCAAATCACAACAGCAATTAAGACCAAAAAGAATCCGTTTTACACTGTGTCCAAAAGGCCAGCAGATGGCGCCCAGCAAGCCCAATAGGCAAAATGAGAACATTCGATGTAACATTCCCTGCATGCAAGTTATTTTAGGCCTAATTTTGCAGGAAGCAATTTAAAAAACTTGATGGCTTTAACTAATACTATGCTAGATAGAATAATCTGATGGCTAGATCCAGCTGTTTGGGAAGTTCTAGGAAGCTTGCTTGCCTTTTTGCCCTTAACCTTACTTTTGTGTGTGTGTGTGTGTGTGTGTGTGTGTGTGTGTCAGTGTTTTCTTTTCTTGGCCTTTAAGCTACTCTAAAAGATTACAGTATTTATAATGAGGTAGAAGCATAGCAAGTTCTCCCTCTTCTGTTCATTAATCTCTTGCTGTCATTCTATACTGAGAACTAAATTAAAGAAAACTGAACTAACCCAGCTAATCTCAACCATTAGTAGGTCACGGATGTGTTTTTGGAGGATATAGACTCTTTTGCCCTCTAATTTTTTTTCTTTTTCTTACCTCCAGAACTGTAAGATGCCCTCTAATTTTGGACAAGTGAAATGACAGCTGTTAACCTTTTATATACCTGACATGAAAATCAGCCAAGGACATGCCATGGGGCGCGCATGGCTCATGCCTGTAATCCCAGCACTTTGGGAGGCTGAGGCGGGCATATCACTTGAGGCCAGGAGTTGAGACCAGCCTGGGCAACATGGTGAAACCCCGTCTCTACTAAAATACAAAAATTAGTCGGGCATGGTGGCGTGGGCCTGTAATCTCAGCTACTTGGGAGGCTGAGGTACGAGAATCCCTTAAATCTGGCACGCGGAGGTGAGCCGAGATCACACCACTACGCTCCCCCTTGGGCAACAGAGTGAGACTGTCCCTAAAAAAGAAAAAAGAACAACATGCCAGGCATGATGCCCCAAGCTAGTTGACCTCAGTGATCCTCAAGGGTGTGCATCACGCCCTCCAAATGTTCCCCTCATCCGTGATCACACACTGGAAATTCTGATAGACAGTACTGCCCAAGCTGGGGCACTAATTCTTGACTTGAAGAATTGCTTAGTAGAATACTAGGCAAGACTTTAAAGACTTCACATCTAAATTGAATGCCACAGTTAACTGACAGTAATCTTAGAATCAATCATTTAATGTTTCTTCATTTATAAAATGATCTCATAAAGTTGCTATGAAAGCAAAACAAAATGAAAAATATGAAACTTTTGAATAATTTAAGACCATACTTTTGAGAGAAGAATATGAAAAAGCATAATCCACATTAAGATTGCCTGTAAACTTTTTCTAAACTTAACAAAAGACATTTTAGTAAATGAAACTATAAATATCAACTCTCTATTTTACTTGATCTAAAATTTACTAATCTCATTTCATGTCTCTTGATTTCTCTATCCTTCTAAAGGAGTCTTTTTTTAGAAATATGTTTAAAGAAGATTCAGGAAAGAAAGAAAGGGCAGTGGCAAGTACATTAGAGGGTAAGGAAGGGAAAAAATCTCATTTCTCTTGTTGCTTTGCTCCAAACTTGAAAAGTTCAATAAATGAGCATCAAACACTAACTTATTTTAGGGATTAACCAGTTACTGCTCATCAAATCTGATCATTTTGAGCTTATTCTTGAGAAATCTTTGTTTTAGACTCAGAATCTCTGCAAGACAGTCCATGCCTCTTGGAACGACTTGCCAAATGTTTTGAGGGAAGGACCATCTCAAGGCAAACTGTAAATAGCTTGTTTGTTTCACAAATTGGATCTCCCAGTCTGTCTGCTTCTCAGTATCATGAACCTTTCTAAAAGTCAAGGTTTTAAAAACTTTCTTGTCAAGTTCATTTGAAAAATGAGTTAATTTTTAAGAAATTTGTTAATTCTGAAAAGCAGCACATAGAGGCTTTGAGCATGGACTCTGGAGTATTTACACAAATATTTATTGCCATAGCATATTTTGCAATAAAGCATTGAAAAATCTCAAATTTCTTTCAATCACAGATTGGTCAAATTAGGATATCGCCATTATAATCAAATGCTGTATAGCTCTTAAAAATGATAATGGAGATTTATATTCTTTGCAAGAGGGATTACAAAACAGCACGTGTATCATGATCACATTTTTGTTACACCCAAAAGATTTTAGCTCTCTTTTCCTTGTTTCTATATTTGCTAACTTTAAAAAGTAAGGTTATACTATACTATATTTATTAGAAAAGAACAGTAATGCTAATTTTCTTTCTTTCTTTTTTTTTTTTTGAGAAGGAGTTTAGCTCTTGTTGCCTAGGCGGGAGTGCAATGGCATGATCTTGCCTCACTGCAACCTCCGCCTCCCAGGTTCAAGTGATTCTTCTGCCTCAGCCTCCCGAGTAGCTGGGATTACAGGCGCCTGCCACCACACCAGCCTAATTTTTTGTATTTTTAGTAGAGACAGAGTTTCACCATGTTGGCCAGACTGGTCTCAAACTCCTGACCTCAGGTGATCCACCTGCCTCGGCCTCCCAAAGTGCTGGGATTACAGGCATGAGCCACCGTGCCCTGCTCTAATTTTCATTTTGTAAAAAACCACAGAGGAACTAAGAAGAAAAAAAGTGCTAAATTTAAATTGTATCCCCAAAATATGTTTGATTGTAAGTAAAAGCTCTGCAAGAGTTTATAAACAAAATAAATAACACATTACCTCGCTAACTACCATATCAAATATAAAATTTGAAAACTATTTTTTTTTTTTTTGTAAAACTAGCAATGAGCTTTGCTAGTAAGGTATAGTAAGGTCTAATGTGTCTTGCCCTGAGAAGAGGTTATGCAGGCAATAGAATACATCCAATGTACTGGAGATTTTTCACTATTAAGTGAAAGAAATGAAGTAGTTTAAAGTTATATGCCAATGTCATTTTTAAAAAATATATGTTTTTTCTTTTAAAATAGAGATGAAGTCTCACTATATTGCCCAGGCAGTCTCGAACTCATGGGCTCAAGCAGTCCCCCTGCCTGAGCCTCCTAGAGTGCTGGGGTAACAGGTGTGAGCCACTGTGCCTGGCCTTTTTTTTTCCTTTTCATTTAATATATATATTTTTCGTTTAAAATAGAGATGAGGTCTCATTATATGCCAATGTCATTTTAAAGTGCTAATTCCATCTTGCTCAGTGAAAAGGGACTATTATATGTACAGTGTGATACTTATTGTTTTTATGTTAATTAAATGAAAACTCTAAAAATAGTTTGTAAAGTGAAAAGCCCTTCCATACTGATCCTAATCATTTCCCAAGCCTCTCAAAGGACAACAGAATTATCTGTCAGAAAATAGTTACTTGCTCTCTCACCCCCATTAGCCAAATCAATATATGAGATATGGAGAATTTGAGGAAGTGGGGACATGTAGATGTTCAGTAAACATTAAAGCAATTAATCATTAAATCAGTCTACATCATTTACTAACCAGGAAATACTGTACTGAGTCTCAGTGATGTTTAGCAAATAGAGTTTTCAGTTAAAATAGATACTGATTTCCAGGTTTAACTAAACCTAAATCTAGAAAAAGATTCATCGATCCTTAAGTTATCCTAATGGAAAGAGTAATAGACTGTTAAGCACAATATACATAAAATTGAGCATTTCTTTTATCTTTAACTGGGAGATGACCTAAAGATTCACTAAGTATTATAGGGAGCTAACCCTATATAATTTTCACTCTTCTCAAGGAGGGTTCATACTATGTCATTACATGCTGTTAACCACTTTGCTGGAGAGAATAGTACAACACCTCCCCAAACAGATTGTCATTTAATTTGTTCCTAATTTTAGTTCTTGAGTTACAAATCTCAATTTTATTATTACATCCTTTTATCCTATCCAGTCTCTTTTTTGCTTTTGGTTTGTTTTTTTGAAACGATCGCATTTCATCACCTGTGCTGGAGTGCAATGGTGTTATCTCAGCTCACTGCAGCCTCAGCCTCCCAAGGTCCAAGCGATCCTCCTACCTCAGCACCCCCCACGCAGCTAGAACTACAGGCGTGCGCCACCATGCCCAGCTAATTTTTGTATTTTTTGTAGAAATGGGTTTTGCCACGTTGCCTAGGCTCAAGTGATCCGCCCACCTCAGGCTCCCGAAGTGTTAGGATTACACTTTTGTGAGCCACTGCACCTGGCCCTAATCTCTTTTTATAAGCTAGGGTTTTTTTTCCTTGAGTTTATAGTTCAGAAAAAAGCTGACAAATGTTGAATTATGTTAATGATCATGGAGAAGTAAATGGTGAATGGCAGAAATGGCTCTTAAAAGTAATGTGACTTGAAGGGCCGGGCGCAGTGGCTCACACCTGTAATCCCAGCACTTTGGGAGGCCAAGGCAAGCGGATCGCAAGGTCAGGAGATCGAGACCATCCTGGCTAACACGGTGAAACCCTGTCTCTACTAAAAATACAAAAAATTAATCAGGCGTGGTGGCGGGCACCTGTAGTCCCAGCTACTCGGGAGGCTGAGGCAGGAGAATGGCGTGAACCTGGGAGGCGGAGCTTGCAGTGAGCTGAGATGGCGCCACTGCACTACAGCTTGGGCGACAGAGCAAGACTCTATCTCACACACACACAAAAAAAGATAATATAACTTGATAACCTCATGTTGAGGGGAATAGAGGTGCCAAAGTCACCTTAAGTATTGAGACTGGATATAAATAACAGTATCTTCTAGGCCTTTAGTTAAGGTGTTTGCAAACAAGAATGCCATATGTCAATCAACACAGGCCAGCTGACCTTTGGTGCAGCCTCTGTCCCTCCTATAAGTAAGTAGCCCTTACTAGAATTCTTCCCTCCTTACTCTAAATTCCTCCCCCAGTTATTTTATTGTACCCTCAAATTCCCAAAGGCTTTTGCCTTTGGACTTCACAATGAAATTTAATTATGATACAGTTATTTGTAATTGATTCCCTCTAAAAATGGAACATAAGCATGTCAATAAAAGGTGTATTCTCTAAAGGTTACAAAAAGTATATAGTATACCACAGTGCGTTAGAAAAGGAAAAGGCCATAAAATACTTTCATTTACAAAGCAGGTCGTGTTTCCTCTGTCTAGTAATTAAAATTTTGCCACAAAGTCCTTATAAAATATGAATTGAGACCTTTGGGAGAAATGATTTATAATGCTAAGAATAACATGTTCATAGCTATAAGATAACATCTTTTATTATTTTTAGTATGTATACACAGAACACAGATGGTTCAGACTGTTTAACTCAGTACTATTGTGTTTTGGTCTTAAAAGGGGGAATAAGAAATTCTTTTCAGACCTTTTTCTAATGGCATTTAGACAAAAATAAAGTAATTTAGGAGATTTCATGGTACTAAAACTCAGAGATGCAATTGAGCCAAGTTCATAGCATGTCTCATAGATGGTGGAGCAGTCCTTATTAAGAGTATAAGGAGTCTTTAGAGGTTGTCCAGATTCAAGTTCCCAAACCCAACAGATCATCAAACATAGCGTCTTTCTGGGCCCTACTTCCATCCTTTCCAAATTTAAAATATATATATATATATTTTAAAAGCTAACTAACTTTGTAACTCCAGGCAACTGTCTAGCCCCAGTTTCTTTGTCTAAACTAGGTCGATAACCCTGTAAGTTAGGGTTTTCTAGTGATTCAGGGCAAACACTCTAAAATGCAGTAGTTTTGCACATAAATGTGGAAATGGCATTACATTCATTCTGATTTGTAGCGTCCAAGCCAGAAATCTTTTCCTGCAATTGGAATCCATGTTCAGCTGTTGTAATCGCAGTTGAAACACTATCACTACATCCTGTCAGAATATAGAACCTAAATTCTTACTGCATATTTGTGGATTACCGTTTGATTCTTCTGTTAAAATTGTGACTAAATGTAATTTTTTTTTTTTTTTTGAGATGGAGTCTCATTCTGTTGCCTAGTGCAGTGGCATGATCTTGGCTCACTGCAACCTCCACCTCCCAGGTTCAAGCGAGTCTCCTGACTCAGCCTCCAGAGTAGCTAGGATTACAGGCATGCGCCACCATATCCGACTAATACTTATACTTTTAGTAGAAACGATGTTTCACTGTGTTGGCTAGGCTGGTCTCGAACTCCTGACCTCAGGCAATCTGCCTGCCTCAGCCTCCCAAAGTGCTGGGAATACAGGCGTGAGCCACCACCCTCAGCCGTAATTATAATTTTTAAAAAATATAATTTAAAAAAAGGCTGTTACTCTATTGTGGCTCAGAGAACATTAATATATTTAAAGAACACTCCATGCATGTGTGTTTTCAAAGATTCATATAGCTTTTCCAGCAGGTAATGTTGCTCCTTTACAATTGTTGCCAAAAAGTCAGTATTGCTCTGTAAGTTTCCCAAGGCTGACTGCCTGCTCCCTTTGGGTCAATGACATGTCTCTTTTTGTTTATTAACATTGCAATGTATTATAATTTAAAATGTTTAACAGTCAGCATTTGTTAGAGTACAGCATGCTACTTGTAGTGATTTAGAAATGTAATTAAAGGGAGGTTATGGGTTTTAGTGGTTTTTTTCCTCTAACTGTAACCTTTTCTTAGGTACACTGATGCTGAAGTACTATGAGCCTTCAGAACTTGTGGAGAGACTACAAAGTTTTGGTTGTTATGGTCCCTTTAGTTGGGCTCATACATTTGGGGTGGTACAGAATCAAAAGCAGCCCTGTTTTCCAAATACCTAAAAACGACGACATTCCTGAGCAAGATAGTCTGGGACTTTCAAATCTTCAGAAGAGCCAAATCCAGGGGAAGTAGCAGGCTTGCAATCTTCAGGTAAGTTCCATTTAATCTGGTTGGTTAATCATATGGCACATTCCAACAATGGGAAACTCAATCTTTTAGATCTCTGGCAAGGAAAAGCCTAAATTGGTAAGTTACCTGTTGTTTTTATTATGACCCACTGGCAAAATACTATTCTGCAGTTGTTTCTAGAAAAGTTCGTTGTGCAGAGACATTTGACACTTGCCTGGCAGTCAATTGAATGCAAAGGGAAAGAGCACTTTTGCTAGCAGCATCACCAGGATCATGAATGTGTGCAAAGGAGCCCCTGACTCCTTACCATTACATATCACAAAAGTCCAAATTTATACAAGATTATTTTCTTCTATTAGTGTTCTTTTTTTTTTAACAATACAAAACTAATTGTATTCATTTCTTAACATCAACTATTTTAGCTTGACCATAATTTGTTACTTTTGAGAGTCACTGAAATAAAGAGGATGAAGTTATATAATTTAGGTCTATAGTCCCTTATCCATAATTCCAAAATTCAAAAAGTTCTCAAAACCAAAACATTTTATCCTCACTCCTTTGGCAGCAAAACTTGATCTTAACTGACATGAGGCAATTTGCAGTGCAGTTGTCTCCCTTTATCCGCAGTTTGGCTTTCTGCAGTTTCAGTTACCTGCAGTCAACCCTAGTCTGAAAATATTAAATAGAAAATTCCAGAAATAAACAATTCATAAATTTTAAATTATGCACCTTTCTGAGTAGCATGATGAAATCCTGGGATATTCTACTTCATCCATGCAGGATGTGAGTCATTCCCTTGTCTGTCTACCTGCTCATTAGTCACTTAGCAGCACTCTGGGTTAGATCAACTGTGGTGGTATCTCTGCGCTTATGTTCAGGTAACCGTTACTTTACTTCACAATGTACCCAAAGCACAAGAGTATTGTGCCTAATTTATAAATTGAACTTTATCATAGGTATGTATGTACAAGAAGAAAACATAGTATATATAGGGTTTAGTGCTATATGTAGTTTCAGGCATCCACTGGGTGGTCTTGGAACATATCCCTCATAGATAAATGGGGGAGGCCACTGTTTTTATTCCACTTAATATGAAAATTGAGTTTCACTGCAGAAATTTTATTGGCATTTGTCACGTTTGATTTACTATAATATAGCGTTATACTATATTATGATTATATTGATTACGGATGTTACATACACTATATTGTATTTATAAAATCTAAGAAATTCTGAATTATGAAACTCATCTGGCCCAAGGAGTTTCAGATAAAGAACTGTGACCCTGTAATTGTAAAGCATTTTCTATTGTAATTTACTTTTTAACCTTGAGGTGAATAATATGCTCTAAGTTTTGTTATAAGATAGATGAGTGTAAGGTTCTGCTCTTTATGGAAGATGAACCTCAGTAAGATTTTCCTTATTTATAAGCCTTGGTCTGAGATTTTGACTTTTGGTATAATTACTGCTTTCAACAATATTTTAAATCAAGATTTTACTTTTAAATGTTCATAAGCAGAAGTGGAAGAGCATAGCTTAATATATTAGACAATTATTAAATATAAAAGCCAGGTAGTAACATAGAAGCTTAACAACTTAAAAGAGTAACTTTAGGACATTCTATATAAAATTTGTATTTATAGGAAGAGTTTTAATATATATAAGCAGGGAGTTAGAGAATTTATTAGGTGCTGGATTTTTATATATATAGTCTTTCAGACTAGTAAGACCATTATATTATGTATGTATATTGTACTTATGACAAGAAGTAAAGAACAAAAAGATGTCTTAACAGTTTGGAGGCCAGGTATGGCCAAACTTCGGAGGAAGAAAATTAAGTAGTTTCTTCTCATGCAAAAAGAAATACTCTTGGAGGAAAAATAGAGCTGAGAAAAGAATCTCTAAAATGTTAGGTGAATGTAGTAAGAGATTTTAGATGCCAGTGCAGCGATAGTTAAAAGTTTTAGAGGCTAACATTTCCAGTCAAGCAAGCAGAAGCAGATATTTAAACAGGCTTTTAGTAAGCAAAAGTTAGAGCCGGATTTAGAGTAAGTTAAACACAAATTCTGAATAGTTGAAGTACATCAAAAGAATGCATTTATTTGTCTCTTATTTTCTATTCTTATTTTCATTATGGAAAATTACATACATGCCTCAAGATAAAGAGAGGATACTATATTGAGCCCTCAAGTATCCATCAACTGGCTTTAATAGTTAATGGCCTTTTGCCACAACCAGCTTTAATAGTTAAGGGCATTTCGCCACAACCAGCTTTAATAGTTAACAGCGTTTTGCCAGTCTTCTTTTATCCATCTTTTCCTCTGTTTTTTGAACTGCTAGAATATTTTAAATCAAATCTTAAGCTCCACTATGTAGTCCTTTAGTATGTGTCTTTAACAGTAAGAATAAACACACATACACAAACACATTTGCATTATCACCTAGAAAAACTTAACAGTGACTCTTTACCTACAATTTGATACCCAAGGCCATGTTTATATTTCTGAATTTGTCTATAAAACTCTTTTCAGGTGGTTTGTTGGAATCAGGATCCAAACAAGGTCTACGTATTGCATTTGATAGATAATATCTCTTTTCAATTCCCCTCCTAAATCTGCCTTTTAAAAAATTTCCCACATTCTCAGTTTGGCTGATTGCTTCCTCATCTTGTCATTTAACAATTTCCTCTTTCTCTCCCCTATTTCCTGTAATCTCGTAATTATATCAAGAGGCTACTTTCATTTGTTTTTTTAATTTAGTTTTTGAACAAGAATACTTCGTGGATGGTACTGTGGAATAGATCCTAGGTAATCATGTTGTTTCATATATATTGTCTGATCCACTTTTGATGATGATGTTGATTTTTTTTTTTAGAGAGAAGGGTCTTGATTTGTCACCCAGGCTACAGTGCAGTAGCATATCATAGCTCACTGCAGCCTCAAACTCTTGGGCACAGGCCTTGATTTGTCACCCAGGCTACAGTGCAGTAGCATATCATAGCTCACTGCAGCCTCAAACTCTTGGGCACAGGCCATCCTCCAGCCTCAGCATCCCAAGTAGCTGGGACTGTAAACATCCGCCACCACACCTGGCTAAGTTCTAAAATATTTTTAGAACCAGGGTCTTGCTGTGTTGCCCAGGCTGGTCTCAAATTTCTGGCCTCAAGCAATCCTCCTGCCTTGGCCTCCCAAAGTGATGGGATTACAGGCAAGAGCCACTGCGTCTAGCCAGTGTTGCTAAGACTAACAGGCAAGTTAGCAGTGTTTCTTTCCATTATAAAGTTCCCCTTTGATTTTTTTTTTTTTTTTTTTTTTAAGATGGAGTCTCACTCTGTCACCCAGGCTGCAGTTGGGTGATGTCGGCTCACTGCAACCTCTGCCTTCTGGGTTGAAGTGATTCTCCTGCTTCAACCTCCCGAGTAACTGGGATTACAGGCACCCACCACCACACCTGACTAGTTTTTTGTATTTTTTTAGTAGAGACAGGGTTTCACCATGTTGGCCAGGTGATCTTTTACTTAATAATTATTAGCGACTATTCATTATCATTGCTGTAACCTAGAAATTGGCAAACTTTTTTTCTATAAAAGATCAGATAGTAAATATTTTAGGCTTTGCAGATCATATAGTGTCTATACCAACCCTTCAGCTTTCTGTTGTAGTGTAAAAGCACTCATACACAGTACACAAATTAATGAGCATGGCTGCTTTCCAATAAAACTTCATTTACAAAAACAGGCAGCAGTCTGGATATGGTCCATAGGCTTAATTTACCAACCACCATATATGGGTCTAATGCACTATTTCATTAGGGGTTGCCAAATGATGCTGCTCAAATTCTATCATTCCTTCTCCATTTATTAGCTGGAACAACTTTCCATCGTCAACTATTCAGTTACCCCAAAATGCATTTATACAAGGAAAGCAAGATTAATGTTTTATCCCTGTAATTCCCTTTATTGGTTTTTATAATAATGAGTGCTCAAGCCACTTAGGGTTTTTGTTTTTGGTGTTAGTACGAACCTGTGGGTTTGCATTTATTTCAGTTATATGAATCTGTTGCAGTCGCCATGTTTTTTTTTAATGCTAAAGTTGTCCCATTTTGGATCCTCTCCAAGTTGACTCCTGTTGTTGTTTTTCCTTTGTCCTTGTGATATGACCCACGTAGTCTTTAATAACATCCTTACTTTTTGGCAGAAAAGGACCCCAGCTTACCTTGTGTATTTCTTACCTCATACCTATAATCATTCTTTTTGCCAAAGAACTCCCTTTGCTTTTAGGAAAAACTTTTACCTGTTTGTATTTTCTTTAAATCATATTTTATAGTGCACCTCTTAATTTAGAAGAAGTCATGCAAGTTTTACTGTTATTTTAATTAAGTTATCCATCACTGCAACAACAACAACAAAAACCCATCTGCCAAGCCCGTGCATCCAAGAATAGTCAGGACCATTCGTCTGATGGTAACTCTTGGAATTATGGAGCACCTTGTTTAGGAAGAAAGAGTTTTAATAGAGCTGAACTGATACTTCCGAACATGTTCTATAAACCAGCCCCAGTGGTTTGGTTTTTTTTTCTCTTTTCTCTTTCTTGTACCTTCTTTCGTTCAGGTCTAGACCTGTGACCACAGATCAGCAAGTTTTGGCATCTTTAAAATGATTTGGGAGTCACTACCACTTTCAGTGATTTCTTTGTCATTTTAATGAAATACTAGCCAAAAGATGTGTGTACTTGTCTCACTACTGTAAGACTGACAGAGGTGCCAACATGGCATTCTGTTTTTGAAAAGTTACATGACACTATTAAGTATTGAAAATGTTCTAACTAGAAAAACGATTTTCTTAATCATAGTTTTTATTGTGGGGTGTGTATGTAAGTTTTAACGTGCAAATTAACATATAGAAGTCACTTTATGAGGTTTCATTTAAATGTATTTCTCAGATTTTGCTGAATCTGTAATAGCCATTGAGATATTTAAGTACCTTGGCTGTTCCTGGCATCAATAAACAGATTTTTCTTTCCCTCCTCATGCCATACAAAAGTTGACAATAGCTTTATCACCACAGGAAGAAAGCTGACCATCATTGCCCTTTATTTGGGCCCAGTTGCCATGGTTACAGCCCTTTAGCTAAATTGGGAATGGTAACCAAAATAACATTTGCATAACATTCCCTTGTTCTGCCCACCTCTTTGCACATCTTCAAATCAAGGTTTTGGTCTGATCACCATACTATGCTGTAGCCTACTTTTAGAAAGTACTTTAGCTAAATAGATTTGTTTCATTTATGCTAAATGCTCTCCTGGACACTACCGTACTCAGCATATTCCTGGAAATACTAACGAATAATATACCTTTAAAACACCCGGCCTCAACAGATAAGATCTATGATCTAACGTTTTTATTCTTTTCACACATTATTATTAATGTGTCAGGAATTTATGCCTCAAGGCACACTTTTTTTTAGCAAGGACACTACCTTGTTAAGGAAACTAGAATTGTATTTCTACATGTCCTTTTGATATATAACATTTTATGGTATTTAGACTTTGAAATTGAATTGCAACTCACATCCTATTTTTATTGTTGTTGTTATCCAGCATATCCCTTGGTTTTTGCATGTACTGTCATTAACCAGTGCTTTGGGGAGGATCCGTTGACTAGGATTTCCAAAGCTGAAAATCATTGACTGATAACGTAAAATGATAGAAAATTAGCTCTGACTTTAGCCAGGTGTTTAAAACATGGTTTGTTTTTTGGTACAATGTGTTGTGCAGAATTATTCAGCTAAATATAGACTATACATTAGTGAGTTCCTGCAGTAGACATGCCAACAGCTATCTTGTTTTTATAATTATTTACAAACATGACTTGATATAAATGCACTTCTGTTCAAACCTAAAGTTTCCAAGCAAACCACAATTATAGATAAAAACATAATATTAAATCTTCATGTTGGAGAATAAAGATATTTGGGACTTCTTTTAAGACTCAGAGACTTGCCGGGCACAGTGGCTCACGCTTGTAATCCCAGCACTTTGGGAGGCAGAGGTGGGCAGATCACCTGAGGTCAGGAGTTCGAGACCAACCTGACAAACATGGAGAAACCCCATCTCTACTAAAAGTACAAAATTAGCTGGGCATGGTGGCGCATGCCTGTAATCCCTGCCACTGAGGAGGGTGAGGCAGGAGAATTGCTTGAACCCAGGAGGCTGAGGTTGTGGTGAGCCAAGATCACGCCATTGCACTCCAGCCTGGGCAACAAGAGCGAAACTCCATCTCAAAAAAAAAAAAAAAAGGCTCAGAGACCTAATTCTCTGTTTTATATTGTAGCATTTCTCTCCTAGAAGCATGCCATATTCAAATAACTGTGCTGTAAGCTTTCTAGCCATGTTGTTGTGCCTTACAGAATCACTGGAATACAAGCACTTTTTCTTGTAGAGGGGATTTATTGAAGAATAAAGGAATTTTAAGTCAAAGTTGGTCTACCTTTCTCATTTTCTGGACGTTTGTGCCAGTTAGTAGTTCCTTTTTCTAAAAAGGCAGCAGAGCATTAGAATAAATTATTAAACTGCAGTCTACAAAATGCTTGGGAAGTATTTCTCTAAAATTTTTTTTTTTTATTATTTATTAGGTAAGAAGCAGCTTTGAATCTGAGCTTCATATCGAAAGAAGAGATGAAAAATACCAGTTGGATTAGAAAGAACTGGCTTCTTGTAGCTGGGATATCTTTCATAGGTGTCCATCTTGGAACATACTTTTTGCAGAGGTCTGCAAAGCAGTCTGTAAAATTTCAGTCTCAAAGCAAACAAAAGAGTATTGAAGAGTGAAGTAAAATAAATATTTGGAATTACAAATTTGTCATTAAATCATTCTATGCTGATTAGCTTCATAAACATTGAACTTTTTGATTTTATAGCCACAATGCTGCATATTCATACTTTAATTCCTAAAGAATAATTTTTAATGTTAAAACGTGATAATGCAATAAATAGAAAAATGTGGTTTACAAAATAAAAACGGTCTTCACTAGTTACCACCTGAAGTAAGATGTCTCGTTTGGAAGCTAAGAAGCCATCATTGTGTAAGAGTGAACCACTGACAACTGAGAGAGTCAGGACCACACTTTCTGTCTTGAAAAGAATTGTAACATCATGCTATGGCCCTTCAGGTAGGCTGAAGCAGCTGCACAATGGCTTTGGAGGTTACGTGTGTACAACCTCACAGTCCTCAGCTCTGCTCAGTCACCTTTTGGTCACACATCCCATTTTAAAGATCCTGACAACCTCCATACAGAATCATGTGTCAAGCTTCAGTGATTGTGGCTTATTCACAGCCATTCTTTGCTGCAACCTGATTGAAAATGTTCAGAGATTAGGCTTGACATCCACCACTGTCATTAGATTAAATAAACATCTTTTGAGTCTTTGCATCAGTTATCTCAAGTCTGAGACCTGTGGTTGTCGAATCCCAGTGGACTTTAGTAGTACTCAGATCCTCCTTTGTTTGGTGCGTAGTATATTAACAAGTAAACCTGCCTGTATGCTCACCAGAAAGGAAACAGAGCATGTCAGTGCTTTGATCCTGAGAGCCTTTTTGCTTACAATTCCAGAAAATGCTGAAGGCCACATCATTTTAGGAAAGAGTTTAATTGTACCTTTAAAAGGTCAAAGAGTTATAGATTCCACTGTATTACCTGGGATACTCATTGAAATGTCAGAAGTTCAATTAATGAGGCTATTACCTATCAAAAAATCAACTGCCCTCAAGGTGGCACTCTTTTGTACAACTTTATCCGGAGACATTTCTGACACTGGAGAAGGAACTGTGGTGGTCAGTTATGGGGTTTCTCTTGAAAATGCAGTCTTGGACCAGCTGCTTAACCTAGGAAGGCAGCTAATCAGTGACCACGTAGATCTTGTCCTGTGCCAAAAAGTTATACATCCATCTTTGAAGCAGTTTCTCAATATGCATCGTATTATTGCCATAGACAGAATTGGAGTGACTCTGATGGAACCCCTGACTAAAATGACAGGTAAAAATCACTCTTGGCTTTTGCCTCTTACAGTTAATAAATCACACTTTCTTGAGCAGAGATATTTTTGGTTTGTGTCACTGTTAACATCTTGAAAAATTGACCCAGCATGTGTCAGTACCATTTCTGGCAGCAAAGTTTTCTGGAAAAGATCCTGTATTGTTCACATACTAAAAATGCAGTGATTATAGCCATTTTCTATGTATTGTCAGCCCCCTAATGTACTATATCATCTAACCCCCAAATATTTTACAGGTTATTGAGAAGTCTAACATCCCCATAATCCTAAGGTCTTTCATACTTTACACAAAATTCTTCAGCCTCAATTGACAAAACTTTTAAATCATGTTATATTTAGAAAGTAATTTTGTAACTAGAATGACCCTTTTTCTTCACTTTATCATAATTCCAACAAACTTCTGTACTTCTCCTTAAGTAGTTGTTTCTAATGGGAGGGGGATGTACATGCACCTATGTTTTACCTATATCAAAACTGTTCCCACCTGACCTTGAGAACCAAGATCATCTTTTACTTTCAGCACCTATTATAGGCCTGGCCCACTGTGGGTGTTCTAAAGTGTTTGTTGAATTGACCGAAATATATTTGGTAATATACAGAACTAAAATAGGCAAAAAATTCACTGTATTTTACAAACTCAGCAAATTAAAAGCAGATATAAGTACTGTTAGAGCCAAAGAAAAATGACAAGCTGAAGAGTTCCTGATTTGAGCTACTTTTCAGTATCCTTTAACTGCTTTGACAGTCTATCAGAAAGATGATCATTTAGTCTGCATTGTTTCCAATTTTTAAGTTACTAGACTTAAACCATTGTTAAAGTTTATTTAATAAAAGTCTTAGTATAAATTATCAAAAAGGAGCCCTATGTATGCCAAGTGTTGAATACATAATATCTCTGGGTTATTGCCCTACCTTGGTAAGACTCAAATGACTGTCAAAAGTAGAGTTTCTTAATAATGGAAATAATTCCTTGGAACTCATTGTTGGTATGGTAAGTCAGACTGATAGCCTTAAATATCTACTAGCTTTGCATGAATCTGGCAATTTCCAGCTTGTAAATACTGGGTCTTCCAGATTCATTTTTAAAATATGGGACACTTTAGCTGGGTGTGGTACATGCCTGTAGTCCCAGCTACCTGGGAAGTTGAGGCAGGAGGATTACTTGAGCCAAGGAGTTCAAGTCCAGCCTGGGCAACAAAGCAGGACTACATCTAAAAAAACAAAAAGGGCTGGGCAGTGGCTCATGCCTGTAATCCCAGCACTTTGGGAGGCCAAGGTGAGCGGATCACAAGGTCAGGAGATCGAGACCATCCTGGCCAACATGGTGAAACCCCATCTCTACTAAAAATACAAAAAAATTAGCTGGGCATGGTGGCCGCACTTGTAATCCCAGCTACTTGGGAGGCTGAGACAGGAGAATTGCTTGAACCCAGGAGGTGGAGGTTGCAGTGAACCGAGATTGCGCCACTGCACTCCAGCCTGGTGACAGCAAGATTCCCTATCAAAAAAAGAAGAAAAACCAAACATTTTCCCATAGAAACCATATTGTAACTGGGGGCTGGGTTTCCACACTAGCCCATAATATATACCTAAACATGGCATTAATAGCCATAGCTTTAGTCCTGGATCTTGGGAGCAGAGAGCTTTTGAGAAAAAAAGAAAAGAGGGGGAAAACTACCAGGCACATAGCGCAGGTAAACTTTTAGGTAGATGAAGTATGTTTTTGGCCTTACCTATCTCCCCTGGTAATCTAAGTTAACATTACCTCATTTCAGGCCTTCAAACAAAATTCCTGTTTATTAATGATATAGGTTGTGTAGTGGGTGTTACTGTGGATGGGTGCCACATGTGAAGCATATTGCAGCTTACAGAGGTTTTTGTTTGTTTGTTTTAAGGTGGAGTCTCACTCTATCGCCCAGGCTGGAGTGCAGTGGCGCAATCTCGGCTCACTGCAACCTCTGCCTCCTGGGTTCAAGCAATTCTGTCTCAGCCTCCCTAGTAGCTGGAACTACAGGCACACGCCACCATGCCTGGCTAGTTTTTTGTATTTTTAGTAGAGACAGGTTTCACCATATTGGTCAGGCTGGTCCTGAACTCCTGAGCTCAGGTGATCCACCCATCTCAGCCTCCCAAAGTACTGGGATTACAGGCATGACCACCACGCCCAGCCTGGAGCATTTTTAACATTTGACTTGGTTTGATTTATTTGTGAAGTATGCATTATTATCCCCACTTGCCTCTCATGTGAGGGAGGCAGAAAAGTTAAATGACATGAGTGACAGCATCCAGTGGCTGATAAGCAGTAGAGCCGGTCTTCTCATGCAGAATCTGTTGTTCCCACCATGTGAAAGAAATTATACTATAAGATTTTGGGTTTTTTACTTAGATCACTTTTTTAAAGTATTCGTTATTCTTGAGTATTTCAGAAGTAAACAATATTCAAATAAGTGAAATTGTTTAGTGATTATATTCTATAAATTTTTTGAGATGGAAGTGTTTTTAGACATTTTAGCTTTTTTTTTTTTTTTTTTTTTGAGACAAAGTCTCGCTCTGTTGCCCAGGCTAGAGTGCAGTGGCGTAATCTCAGCTCACTGCTCACTGCAACCTCTGCCCCCCAGGTTCAAGCGATTCTCCTGCCTCAGCCTCCCAAGCAGCTGGGATTACAAGCACCTGCCACCACGCCCGGCTAGTTTTTGTATTTTTAGTAGAGATGGGGTTTCACCATGTTGGCCAGGCTGGTCTCGAACTCCTGACCTTAGGCGATGCCCGCCTCAGCCTCCTAAAATGCTGGGATTATAGGCATGAGCCACTACACCCAGCTGACATTTTAGACTTTCAAACTAAACCCCATTAGTTTGAAAGAAACCATCTTTTAAAGGTGAGTCTGAAAGCAAAGGAAACTAGCTGAAAGGGGTGAACGGCTCAGAATTATAGCTTTAGACTTTAGTATTGTTTCTTGTAGGAGTTTGATGTAGGTTTCTTTTCTTACATAACTTCCATTACATTTGGAGATTTGGAAAATTCAAGTCACCCTAACTTCTTTATTCATATTTTTACTTGTGGTTTATAAAACTTCACTATTTTACATGTGCAGGTAGGAGGACAAAATACTTAATATATCAAATAATAGCAGTGAAATAAGCATGTCACTTTATTTTGGCATAATTCAGTTAGCTATTTTATAAATAGTTGCCAGACAAAAAAATAATTCTTACATATTCACTATGTAGCATCCCAAAGGAATTCAACTACACAACTATGGATAGCAGCATTTATTTTAAATTGAAAATAATAATGCCTTTAAAAAAAATAGCCTGTCACATCACCCTTAATCCAAATTAGTGAAGTTCTTAATTTGGGGTCTCTAAACCCCGAATGGGCTTTGAGGGTTTTCTGAATTCCTTGAAAATGTATGCAAAATTGTATGTGCCCTTTTCTGGGAAGACAGTACAAAATGACTTCTAAAAGATTTTCAAAGAGATCTGAAACAAAAATAACTTCTACTTTACTTTATTTGTATATCATTTTAATAGCAGAATATAACTTAGCAATTTAGGAAGATTCATCTTATTTATCCTGTATTTCATATTTTAAATTATATGCTTGTGGGGCTTTTATGTTGGCTAGGAATAAATATACTTTTAAATGGTTGTTTGCTCCACTTTTGCTTATACATCTTGTATTTTCTAATCTTTAAAAAATAGGAACACAGCCTATTGGATCCCTAGGCTCAATATGTCCTAATAGTTACGGAAGTGTGAAAGATGTGTGCACTGCAAAATTTGGCTCCAAACATTTTTTTCATCTTATTCCTAATGAAGCAACAATCTGCAGCTTGCTTCTCTGCAACAGAAATGACACTGCCTGGGATGAGCTGAAGGTAGGTAATGAACTTTGAATTCCATATGCAGGGGCTGAGGGAGGAATTAGTCACTCAATAGTTATTATGATTTTTTTTTCGTAGCTTCCCTAGGTAGTATAGAAAGCAAAAATTAAAATGATTGATGCAAAGTCACAAGTAAGCTAATTTAAATGCCTGTGGCATTATAATAAATTTGGCATGTGTTGCCATTTATTATTTCTACTATTTACTAGAAACCTAAAAGGCCCTTGACATGTGAACTTTTCTAAGAAATTAACTTGAATTGTGTAGTCTTTGATGGTAATGTGTATGAATAATTCACTTGGAAAAATGAGTTCCCCAGTCAATACCCATCATCCACTTCCTAGCAGAGTTTCCTGTTCTCTGCCAGCAATAATACATGCAACTTTTATACAAGGGAAATGATAATCTATGGGATTGGTCACAAGTTTTAAAGATTCATGTATGCTCAAGGATATATCCTTAGTAGATGTTAAAGGTCTGTGTGATTTTTTATTTATTATTGCTGGGATGTAACTGTATTATTTCCAAATCCATTCAAAATAAATTTATTATTTAGACTGAAATAATTTTTTTAGTGGAAGTGCCAGCAAACCTTGTTGACCCAGATATTTTGAGGCCATATATTCATCTCAATTTGAAGAGCTAAGTGTATATGAAAGAAAATACTAATCTGGCTCCGTGAAAACAAACTTCTGACTGAAGTATCTTCCCTTAATCTCTAAACCTTCCTATTCAGAATGTATTAATCACATGACAACCTTGGCACGACACAAGTTTTGTTCTTTTGTAATTAAAATCACACTCTCTGTATTCACTATGATGCTTTGAGAGCATGATTTTTTGTGTGTGTATATGATGTGAACGTCTGATTCTGATGATTTGGGTTTTTTCTTAGCTCACGTGTCAGACGGCACTGCATGTCCTGCAGTTAACACTCAAGGAACCATGGGCTTTGTTGGGAGGTGGCTGTACTGAAACTCATTTGGCTGCATATATCAGACACAAGGTGTGTAAGATAATCCTCTTTGGATTACCTGAATTCTCAGCAACTTTTGTTTTCTGAGATAATAAGCCAAAATCATAATATCCTATAGTCTTTTTGTTTGTTTGTTAGTTTTAACTTTTAGGTTCAGGGGTGCATGTATAGGTTTGTTATATAGGTAAACTTGTAGCCTTTAACACTGAATTTTTCAGTAGTCTAAATAAAATACATAATCAAAAACACTTGAGGAAAATAACAAGGTAAATATAAGGTAATATCCTTATTACAATGATTATTATAAAAATATTTTAGCAAGCGATCACGTTCTTTGAGTATTGTCTACATGTTCTTCATGTTGAAGCTAGCATTCTGTTATTGGGAGTTCTCTTAGAGATCTCAACTGCTGCAATACAGTAATAATTGATGTTCACAAACAAAAGGGCCAAGTTTCTACAGAATACTTCAGTATCTTCTAGAGCATCAAGAAAAGTTTCATTTATTTAAGCAGTTCACATATTAGATTCTATTATAATTTTAAAATTAGTATTTACGTATGTTATTTATTAATTATACTAAATAGAATTTTTTGATTAGTCTAGGAAACTCCATTTCCTGACAGCTCTCAGATAAGTTTAGTGCATTGTTGTTCTGATTATTTCATAAGTACTGGCCTACTTTATTTGAAAATGGATAGAAAAAGGTATAGGTGTTTTCCAGATATTAGCAATCGATTCATTGGGTAAACATGCCCTGTCCTTCCCCAAATAACTTAGAATCTCTTTGAAGATAAAGCACATTCATGAAAAGTTATCAGAATATACATTATGGAAAACAAAATTTGTGCCAATCTATTGGTGCTGAATGGACAATAATGTATTCTGAAATGGAACTGAGTAAACTAGAGAAAGTTTTTTAGAGGAAGGAGGTGTCTTGAGTAGGAAAGTAGTCACTGTTTTTAAGCAGTTAAGATATGGATTTTTTAACCCATCATTCAGTTATTAGTTTGCTAATACAGACATGTTGCTTAACAAAGATATATTCTGAGAAATGCATCATTAGGCAATATTGTTGTGCAAACAATATAGAGTGTACTTGCACAAACCTACATGGTAGAGCCTACCACACTCCTAAGCTATGTGGTATAGCCTATGGCTCCTAGGCTACAAACCCTTACAGCATATTACTGTACTGAATACTGTAGGTAATTGTAACACAATGGTATTTGTGTATCTAAACATATCAAAACACAGAAAAGGTTGGTAAAAATATGGCCTTATAATCTTATGGGACCACTGTTGTATATGCGGTCTGTCATTGACTGAAGTGTTGGTATGTGGTGCATGGCTATATATTAATTTTTCTTTTTATCATGGAATTTCTAGGATAAACATTTTTAAATAGTGGAACCAGAAGACTGTTTAAGGTCTTATTACCTTTTCATTAATTTAAAGAGAAGAATATTCATTTTTAAAACATTGATATGAAAATTTACATCATGATTTCCAAATAAAAATATGTGCATTCCCATTTTAAGCAAATCTCAAACATTTTGCAGAGATAAATAAGTACTCTATTTGGGACATCAGTCTTCAGGAACTTCCTCCTGTGTGCAGAAAAACCTGTAATACATGTATTATGCCTAGTCCTTCATGTATTAAGGAGGCACTACCAAGCCTCATTCAGAATAAGCTGATGGTGGGGTTATTCTGATTCACTCATTCTGGTAACATGACTGGTAGTATATACATTTTTAATACATTTTTACTATAACCAACCTAGTTAAGGGTTTGCAACCCGGCCGGCTGACCCATACAAGCCCATTAGCATTGTGCCAGACCCCAAATTAAATGAAAGTAAGTAATTACTTTAGGAATAAGATTTTGATTTCAGTATCTTATTTTTCTGAAACATTTTATATTAATTGCTTTGTATGTGTTTTCAATGTTTTTATTACTCTTTAGACTCACAACGACCCAGAAAGCATTCTCAAAGATGATGAATGTACTCAAACAGAACTTCAATTAATTGCTGAAGCATTTTGCAGTGCCCTAGAATCTGTTGTTGGCTCTTTAGAACATGATGGAGGTGAAATTCTCACTGACATGAAGTATGGACACCTTTGGTCAGTTCAGGCAGATTCTCCCTGTGTTGCTAACTGGCCAGATTTGCTTTCACAGTGTGGCTGTGGATTATACAATAGCCAGGAAGAACTCAACTGGTCTTTCTTAAGAAGCACACGTCATCCATTTGTGCCACAAAGCTGCCTTCCACATGAAGCTGTGGGCTCAGCCAGCAACCTGATCTTGGACTGTTTGACTGCAAAGCTTAGTGGCCTACAGGTGGCTGTAGAGACAGCCAATTTGATTTTGGATCTTTCATATGTTATTGAAGATAAAAACTAAGAGAATAGCATGTTCGTATTACAAGAGAAACAAATAAACTAGTCTGTTGGCAATTGAGAAAAATTGTGAGTGTATTTGTTTTCTCCCAAAGCCCTGTTCTACATATTTGGACAAATGACTCATAAAATTATAGATACACTTATTTAGGAAAAAAGGTGATTCGTGAATGGAAATGCCATGAAACAATAAAAATATGAAGCATTATTTATTTAAAAATATTATAGTTATCTTAGGGATTCTATAGTGGCTGCTGTACATTGTTCTAAATTTTTGTTATGTCGGCATCATTTTGAGAGCAAACAAATAAAAAAGACTGCTAATCCATGCTCTAGTTTGGATATACATATTTTAGATATTTTCCAGTTAGCAGTAATTACATATGCTTAAAGTATAAAACTAGATCTCAAAGTGTCACAAAACATTCAGTATATATTGCTCAATCAAAAGAAGTATTCAAACTGCACATTTAGTAAAATTTCACTTTTCTCCATGCCCTTTATCTCAAGCTATATTCTTCAGTGGTTAGGTAATTGAGTAGAACCTGGTTTGCCTGCAATTTCTAGTTTATATCACAACTCCACATTTTTGTTATTTTGGGGAAATGTTTGCTTTTGGGGAGAAAAAGTAGATTTATATAGTAACCAAGGCTAAAGCAACATTGTAATGTCTTCATTTTTAAAGCGGGAAGAAGGACTGGTTTGTTTTACACTGGGGTTTCTCAACCTTGGCATTATTGACATTCTGGGCCCCATAATTCTTTGTTGTACGGAGGCTGCCCTGTGCATTACAGCTTATTTAGCAGCATCCCTGGCCTCTGCACACTAGATGCCAGTAGCACTCTCCTGTTGTGACAACCAAAAATGTTTCCAGACATTGCCAAATGTCCCCCGAAGAGCAAAACTGTTGTTGGTTGAGAACCATAGACTGATAGAAAAAGGAAGGACAATAAGGAGTATTCTAGCAGGACTTCAGAAAGCAGCATAAAGGAAGGGGAAGTTATTTCTCTAGTCAATAGTATGAAAAAGAAAGCAGAAAATCTTCCATGTTCAAAGTAGAGACATTATGTTTCACCAAGGGATGTAGTTTGAATTTTATGCAAATATAAGATGTATTGATAAATTGAAGAAAAAATATAGAAGGCAGCCACATGAATAAGCATGGAGCTATAACAAATGTTGTATTAAACTTTAGGAAAATATTTTGGAAATTTTTGGGAAACAAACCAACCTAATAGTCAATGATCAGATCTATAGCCATGATAAAGAGAAATAGAATTGTTAAACAATTTCCTCTGATATTCTTGTAATCAAAAAGAATTTTTACTCTGAGCCAAAGGAAAAAACTAGCAATACAAGCAGCAATGCCATCCATATATGTTAGATATCAGCCCCACCTGAAGTCTCATAAAATATTTATCAAAAGTTTTACTCCTTTTATTATTAGAATCAAATAGAAGGGCAGTGTGGTAGGCAGCCTCTAAGGTGGCCCCACCTCCTAGTTTCAGACCTTGCATAATTTCCTCCCCTTGAGCATGGGCTAGACTTAGTGACTCCTTTATGTCTCCCGTTTCCCAGCTTTGTGGACAGAATGTTATGGTGATGGTTATGGTTATGCCTTATCCATAATTTTATGCTGTGAGTAGAAGGCAGATAACTTTTCTCTAGTTTCATGGGTCTACAGATGGAAAGCAACTGTGTTCCAGGAACTGTACTTGAAGAACTACCTCCTAAGGAAGCCTGGGGTGATTCCAGGTATGATATCACCCTGACTTGATTCCAATTATGAGATTCTGAACTTTGAGCTGATGTTGTAATGCAAAAGTGAAACTTTTGAGGATCTGAGGAGTAGGGGGGACGTATTTTGCATGTGGTAGGCAGCCTCTAAGATGGTTCCCAATAATCTCACTTCCTGGCAGTTCACTCTCTGGGTGTAGGTGGGACCTAGTGACTAGCTTCTAATGAATAGAATACAGCAGAAGGGACAGGATGTCACTTCTGATATTTGGTGGTAAAAAGATGAGTTTGTCTCTTGATGCCTTCTCTCTCAGTGGAAGCCAGCTGTCATGTTGGGAACTGCCCCCTGGGGAGGCCAACATAGCAAGGGTTGAGGGAGGCTTCTAGCCAACAGCTCAAAAGGAACTGAATCGTACCAATAACCACAAGAGTGAATTTGGAAGCAGGTTCTCCCCAGTGGAACCTTGAGTTGAGTATAGTCCTGCCACTGGAGCCACACGAGAGACCCTGAAGCAAAAAAGCCAGCTAAGCTACTCCCAGGTTGGTTCCTAACCCACAAAATCTGTGAGATAATAAATGTTGTTTTAAGTCAAATTTGGGATGTACTTTCTTATACAGCAATAGCTATCTAATAAAGGCAGGAGGAAAAGCTTATTTGTAATAAATTATTTACTGAAAACTTGGTCACATAAATGGAAAAAAGCATTCTTGATGCCATGCCTTTGCATTTTTATCATCACCCCAACCTAAAAGAAGGGTTCTTTATCACATGTGTTTACAATGTGTCACATAGGAGTTGGGTATTGTCCTGGTTCTCCTTGCCCTTATCCTGCATTTTTTCAAGTTCATCCAAGAAGGGGTGACACAGCGAACCTCTCCAATTGATCTTATAGATTAGGGGCTTCTACTTTTCACGATAGCCACTTTTTAAATTCTATCATTTTTAGCTTTGCCATACAATTCGATTACATTCCTTGGTGAAACATCAATGCTCTTATTTTGAATATATCATGAATTCATTAAAATATATTTATAAATACCTCTGTGTTTCCTAAAGTTATAATAATCCCTAGCAGAAAACACTGGAAATAGAAAAAAAGAAAAGAAAAAAAACCTTCCTCTATAGTTCAAGAAAATTAGCATTCAAACTTAGATGATAAAACATGAAATGAAAATTCTTGATGAAAATAATTTTAGAGGAGTTCCTTTTGGCAGAAATAAATGATAAGTAAAAATAGCAACTAAGGTAAGCCTCAGGCAGTGTTTTGTGACTTAAAGTAAGATTGAGGTCTGAATATTGCATTATGAAGTACCTCAGGAGAGAGAATGGGAAACCGTGATAGCTGTGGAAAAGGAAAGGGAGAGTGTGCAGAAGAAAATGAAGTCAGTGACAGCTGCTCAGTAGTTTTGTGGGACTCTCAGGACATGTAACATTAAACATTATTGAACCATAGGAGTCCAACAGAATTATCATCTTATTAATCAAAAGGCATTAGGATTTTAGCAGCAAGGAAAAAAGTGGAGAGCTACAGCAAATAAAGGAAACTTTTAATCAAATACTTATTTGGTCTTATGGATATCCTACTCTTTAATTCTTCCATTTGTACCATATTAGAGAGTCTTTATATGTTAGACATTGTAAATCAACTGTTAGACTGAAGCACTTTATGTAAGTGAAGTATTTTACACAAGATATTTAAACTATATCACATTAATATCTTTTATTATAGGTATCCTTGAACTCATTTGGTTTGTATTATCAAAGCTACTTAGGCATTTACATTGTAGACAAGAAATTTTAAGTAACCATAAATCAGCCATTGTACTATGTATTTTCATATTGTTGTTCATATTGTTGAGCAGTTCTTTGGATAACTTCAAAATAAAATACTGTTGTTTACAATCACATACATTATGCAGGTTATTTAAAATTATCATGTAAAAAATCAATGCAGGCCTTGACAAAACATACAATTAGTTAGGTTATTCCTTCCTGATAATCTTTGGGGAATAGTCAAAGAGACAAAACATCTCCTACAAGGCCCTGTTTCAGCTGTCTAAATAAAGCTATCTCTTAATCTGAAGGAAAAGTCAATTTTGAATATCTGATATCTTTATAACTTTTTTCATGTAGCTAAGTGCTTCCATTTAGTAACTATTGTATCCCACAATGGAAGTTTTTGCCAATCATCTACAGAATTTGAATTTAGATGCACCTAAACCCAATGTTAGCCTACTTTTGGATTATAAGTAGATTTATATGCTGCTTTACTAAGAATATAGTAATATTCATGAAAGAGAATGCAATCCCTGAAAACTATTCCTAAATGTAAGTGAAGCTGTTTGTTGGAGAGACGATTAGTCTTGGCGCACTAAAATCCATAGAATACTATATTACCTGTAATGAAGTGTGAATTTAGAGGGAAATAAAACAGCTTGACAATCTCCTATTAAAAATTCTCTTTGAAAAAATACTTATAATAAACATCTTATTTTAGCCATCTTGATTTTGTTTCTAGTATTGTGGTTTCATTTTGGGAAGTATTAATTGAGCCCTTTCTGTTTGCAGATAGGATAGTCAAGCGTATTTGGCGGTGAGAAGAGGAAAAAACAACACAAATTTGTTCACAGTCTCTGGCCTCAACAAGTTGATCATCTAGCCAGGGAGAATTTTTTTTTTTTTTTTTTTGAGATGGAGTTTCGCTCTTGTTGCACAGGCTGGAGTGCAATGGCGCGATCTCAGCTCACTGCAACCTCCACCTCCTGGGTTCAAGGATTCTCCTGCCTCCACCTCCCGAGTAGCTGGGATTACAGGCATGTGCCACCATGCCCGGCTAATTTTGTATTTTTAGTAGAGATGGAGTTTCTCCATGTTGGTCAGGCTGATCTCGAACTCCTGACCTCAGGTGATCCGCCCGCCTTGGCTTCCCAAAGTGCTGGGATTATAGGTGTGAGCCACTGCGCCTGGCCGAGATTTTTTTTTAATTGTTAATTTTATAAGTTAAACATGTTGTAATAGAAAACTGGGAAAATATGAATCAGACACACACAGACACACACACACTAAAGTCAAGTGTATTCCTGCTATCTTCAGAGATAATCACTGTTTACATTTTCTATGTATCTTTTCAGTTTGTTTTCTGCATGGATTTTTCCAAAAAGATGATCATACAGTATGTTCTGTTTTATAATCTATTCCTTTTACTTAATATGTCATGAGCATCATACACATATAGAATTCTACACATTCTGTTATTACATCATGTTTCTTTTAACTTTTATGGGTACCTAGTAGGTGTATATATTTATTGGGTATATAAGATATTTTGATGCAGGCATACAATGTGTAATAATCACATCAGGGTAAATGGAATATATTATATCATTTTTAATGCCTGAATAAATTTTAGTTATAAAGATTATGCCATAATTTAGTTAATAAATTGGTATTAGTAAACCTTTGGGTTGTTTTCAAAATTTTTGTGTTAATATATGCAACAATGCAGTGAACATACTGTATATATTGTTTTCCCATATCCCTGATTATTTCTTCAGGATAAATAAATATAATTCAGATTTCTGGGTCCAAGTGTACTGGAAATGGAAAGACTACATATTATCTACCCCCAGTGATTTTTTTAAATATTAGTTTTAAAAGGAGAGTCCATTTTCAGTTACTAAATTGGCAAAGATAGTAACTATTGTTGGCAAAAGTTTAGGAAAAGGAGCACTTTCACACTGTGGTTGCGGTATATGGATGTGACAACTGGAGGACGATTATATAATAGATTGCCTTCCATTTCTAGTACACTAATCAAATGCTTCTGAAATGCCTTCCACATTTTCTATCAGTAAGTTTATCTTTCTCATATGCATTTTTATTTTTGTATTTATTTTCTCATATGCATCATTAAAGATATATACATATTCAGGTAATCTTTAGAGCAAATGCATAGCCTCTCTTCATGGGCTGAACGTTCAGCCGCACATCCCCAAGCTAGACATTACGTCTTCTTAATGATCCAGTTTTGTACCCATCTGTTGACTTGTCACTCACAAGCAGCAGCAAAACACCTATGTGGTATGATGAATTCAAACAATAAACAAACTATTGCCCTTAAGTTTTTACTACCTTCAACTCTTATGGTGTCTATGAAATGGGGTGGTATATTAGTTTTTTAGGGCTGCCATAACAATTGCCACAAAAGTAGTGGCTTAAAATAACAGAAACTTATTCTCTCTGTTTTAGACACTAGAAGTTTGTCATCAAAGTGTTGTTGGCAGGGCTATGCTCCCTCCAGAGGCTCTAGGGTTAATCATTCCTTACCTTCTCCAGCCTGTAGTAGCTGTCACCACTACAATCTGCCCTTGTATTCACATGGCCTTCCACCGCCCTCTCTGTGTGTCAAATATCCCTCTCCTTTCTCTTGCAAGGACACCAGTGATTGGATTTAGGGCCCACCCTAAATCCAGGATGATGTCATCTCAAGATCCTTAATTGCATTTGCAAAGACCCTGTTTCCAAATAAGGTCACATTCACAGGTAGCAGGACTTAGGTCTTTGGACATATCTTTTGGGGGGACATCATTCAACTCACCACAGATGGTAAAAAACTGCCAAGATGTAAATCCTTCTCCAGGGCTACAGATGAACAGAAAGCAAAATACAGTCATCCCTGGGAATTCTTGGGGCATTAGTTCCTGGACCTCCTTGGATATCAAATTCCTTAGGTAAAATGGCACAGTATTTGCATGTAACCTACACACATCCTCCTGTATACTTTAAATTATCTCTAGATTACTTATAATACCTAAAACAATGTAAATGCTATGTAAATAATTGTTACGCTGTATTTTTTATTTTCGTTATTTCAAATATTTCCCATCCACAGTTGGTTGAATCCACAGATGTGGAACCTGCCATATGGAAGGCCAACTGTGTGCCCAATGTGGACAGAAGGTACCAATGCCAGGTTTTACCACCAAGCTTATCAAATCATTTCTTAGTTTATTGTCGTTCTTTGATTATAATCGTCTTTTTTGGTAGGGTGCAGTCTCTTTTCTCTCTTTTTTTCCTTAAATTGTCCTAGACCTGACATTCTTCCCTACTCCCCTTTTCTACCTGCATCATCTTCATTCATTACATAGGTATATGTAATACCTAGTGCATTCTCCTGCACTAGGTATTACATATAAACTAGCTACTGGGGCTGGGCACAGTGGCTCATGCCCGTAATCCCAGCAGTTTGGGAGGCTGAAGCAGGTGGATCACTTGAGGTCAGGAGTTCAAGACCAGTCTGGCCAACATAGCAAAAACCTGTTTCTATGAAGAATACAGAAATTAGATGGGCATGGTGGTGTGCACCTGTAATCCCAGCTACTCAGGAGACTGAGACATAAGGATGACCTGAACCCGACAGGTGGAGGTTGCAGTGAGCCGATATTGTGCCACTACACTCCAGCCTGGGCAACAAGTGAGACTCTGTCTAAAAAACAAACAAAAACAGAAAAAATGACCTATTGGGCATTGAACCATATTTTCTCTATACTCAGATAATTTATATAAAGACATATGAAGAAAAATTTTGTACATGCTTTTGTAAAAGAAAAAAAAGATCATTTCATATAACTTTGATCTGCTTTTACATAACTTTGATCTGCTTTTTTCAGAAAAGTCTCTAAGTCAACTGAAAAAGCTAATTCTTTTCTTTAACGGTCACATACTATGCCTGTAGAGATTGTAGTGGAAGATGTTGGTGTCCCACCCAGGTCCCATTTGAATTGGCCTAGTGTACCCATCCCCAAATCCTGCGAGCATTAGCTGCTAATGGCTTACAGCTACCTCTTCTCAGGAGAGCTGCTCTAAACCCAGAGGCCACCTTGCCAGAGAGGTTATGACAAGATTTTTATATCTGCCTTCCTCCTGTATGTCTGTACCCATAGACAATGACTTTGTACATATATTCTTTTTAAGAAGGCCAATAACTTTGTACACATATTGTTACCTACTTATGTTTTCATTTATAAGTGTTAGATTCTAATGAATGAAATCTCCAGGTCAGAAAAAGATTTGCACTCTTTACTAAGTATTGCCTCATTATTTTGCAAAAGACTGTAACAATTCATAATTCTACCAGCCATTCATGAGTACCATTTCCCATAACCTCATTACCTATTGCCACTACCAGTTAGTAATAGGTACTATGTTCTTTTTTATTTTACCAATTATTAGTTCCTTGTTATTTTGTTTTGAAGTTTCTGATTACTAATGAATTTGAGTATTTAAAAAATATATTGCTAGCCATTTGGATTTGTTCTTCTTTGAATTATCTATATTTATTGCCCATTTTCTTATTTTTCTTATTTGTAAGAGTGCTTTGTGCATTATAAATGTTATTAAAGATATTAACCTTTCATCTATCCTCTTTGGTACAAATATTTTTTGCAAATTGTTTTCTATTTCTTTCAATCATGGGATGCTTTACCAATTAAAACGCTTTAATTTTTCTCTAATCAAATATGTCTATGTTTTCTAGTCTGGGTTTCTTATCTTGATTAAAAACCCTTAGGTCTTCTAAATATTCTCCTAAGCATTTTGCCTTGTACATTTAAGTTTTAATCTATCTGTAATTATATATATATATGATATGAGGTATAGGTTCAGTTTAATTTTCTTCTAGATGGAGAACCAGTTGTGTCAACATCAATTATTTTTAAAATATCTTTTCCCAACAAGTTGAAATACCACCCTTGTCATATATTACATTCTCATTTATGGGAAATTTATTTCTAAACTGTCTTTTCGACTAATTTTTTTTGCCTTTTCTTAAAGCAATACCACACTTATTGATTATAATCATGTCTTAAAATTTTTAGTATCTGCTAAAGGAATTCCCTATTTCACTATTTTTCTCTTTAATATACCCCTTGGCTATTTTTTAGTTTTATTCTTTCATATAAATTTATAGATCATTTCATGTAATTATAAAATGAATTACATTGGAATTCAATTCAGGTTTATATATTAATTTGCAGAAACATTAACATTCTTGGGTTATTAAGTGTTTCCACTCAAGAATGTGGTAATCATTTCATTAATTCAAATCATATTTCATTATCTTTATTAAGATTTTAAAGTTTTCAGTATAGGTTTTAAACCTTTTATGTTAATTTTTAAGCATCTCATTGTTATGTTGCTATTTTAAATAGAATAATTTTCAATTACTAAATGCCCAATACTATATTTCTATATTTTTGGAAGACCATGAATACTGCTCACTGCTAATGGAGATAATAAATCACAGATACTTTTAAGATCCATGAGATTGTTTTCTTTTTCACATTTAACTTTTCTAAAATTGGAGTGTGTCTTAAAATCAAAGTATACGTTATTTGATTTTTCTTTTTCCCTATAAAAAAACATATTTAAAGTTGATGATGTTTTACAGACATCAGACAGGTTTTACAGACTTTTACAGATTTGAGAAAATAAGTGAGCCTATGCAGTTTACAGAGCTGAAAGGAAGTGTGGCATAGCATTTTGAAGACAGAAAGACCCAGGTTTAAATACTTAAGTAAACTCTAATTTTGTGAGCTTCTTAACCTTATGTGGTTGTTCTTAAGAACCAATGAAATGGCTCTCCCCTCTCCCCTCTCCCCACGGTCTCCCTCTCCCTCTCTTTCCACGGTCTCCCTCTGATGCCGAGCCGAACCTGGACTGTACTGCCGCCATCTCTGCTCACTGCAACCTCCCTGCTTGATTCTCCTGCCTCAACCTGCCGAGTGCCTGCGATTGCAGGCGCGCGCCGCCACGCCTGACTGGTTTTCGTATTTTTTTGGTGGGGACGGGGTTTCGCTGTGTTGGCCGGGCTGGTCTCCAGCTCCTAACCGCGAGTGATCCGCCAGCCTCGGCCTCCCGAGGTGCCGGGATTGCAGACGGAGTCTCCTTCACTCAGTGCTCAATGTTGCCCAGGCTGGAGTGCAGTGGCGTGATCTCGGCTCGCTACAACCTCCACCTCCCAGCCGCCTGCCTTGGCCTCCCAAAGTGCCGAGATTGCAGTCTCTGCCCGGCCGCCACCCCGTCTGGGAAGTGAGAAGCGTCTCTGCCTGGCCGCCCATCGTCTGGGATGTGAGGAGCCCCTCTGCCCGGCTGCCCAGTCTGGAAAGTGAGGAGCGTCTCTGCCCGGCCGCCATCCCATCTAGGAAGTGAGGAGCGCCTCTTTCCGGCCGCCATCCCATCTAGGAAGTGAGGCGTGTCTCTGCCCGGCCGCCCATCGTTTGAGATGTGGGGAGCACCTCTGCCCTGCCGCCCCGTCTGGGATGTGAGGAGCGCCTCTGCCTGGCCGTGACCCCGTCTGGGAACTGAGGAGTGTCTCTGCCCGACCGCCACCCCGTCTGGGAGGTGAGGAGCGTCTCTGCCCGGCTGCCCCGTCTGAGAAGTGAGGAACCCCTCCGCCAGGCAGCCACCCCGTCTGGGAAGTGAGGAGCGTCTCCGCCTGGCAGCCACCCAGTCCGGCAGCCACCCCGTCCGGTAAGGAGGTGGGGGGTCAGCCCCTGCCCGGCCAGGCGCCCCGTCCGGGAGGGAGGTGGGGGGGCGCCTCCGCCCGGCCGCCCCTTCTGGGAAGTGAGGAGCCCCTCTGCCCGGCCACCACCCCGTCTGGGAGGTGTATCCAACAGCTCATTGAGAACGGGCCATGATGACGATGGCGGTTTTGTGGAATAGAAAAGGGGGAAAGGTGGGGAAAAGATAGAGAAATCAGATTGTTGCTGTGTCTGTGTAGAAAGAAGTAGACATGGGAGACTTCATTTTGTTCTGTACTAAGAAAAATTCTTCTGCCTTGGAATGCTGTTGATCTGTGACCTTACCCCCAACTCTGTGCTCTCTGAACATGTGCTGTGTCCCCTCAGGGTTAAATGGATTAAGGGAGGTGCAAGATGTGCTTTGTTAAACAGATGCTTGGAGGCAGCATGCTCGTTAAGAGTCATCACCACTCCCTAATCTCAAGTACCCAGGGACATAAACACTGCGGAAGGCCGCAGGGTCCTCTGCCTAGGAAAACCAGAGACCTTTGTTCACTTGTTTATCTGTTGACCTTCCCTCCACTATTGTCCTATGACCCTGCCAAATCCCCCTCTGTGAGAAACACCCAAGAATGATCAATAAAAATAAAAATTAAAATTAAAGAAAAGTTTAGAAAGTAAAATAATAATAATAATGATAATAGAAAAAACCTTATAGACTACTGTTTAAAATAAAATTTGCTATTTTGGCCAAAAAAAAAAAAAAAAAAAAGAACCAATGAAATGAATTAAAAGCTCTTACTACAGAGCCAGGCACATAATGCACACTCAATAAATGGGAGGTAGGCAAAATCTTCAAGTAAATTCCAACACTCTGACAATCACACATTATTTTAGCAATTTCAAAAACAAAAACAGTAAGAATGTCTTAAAAATTTAACTGAGATAAGGCAAAACTACAAATTTATAAGTTGAGTGGAGTTGTTACAAGGATATTTAATCATTTGCTTAATTTTGAAGTCCTCTTACAGGCTTAGTAACTTAACTGGGCATACTCTTATAATTCTTTTAGGTGGTGTTAGGGACCACACACAAGGGGCATATTTATTAAATCTCCCAACAGTCTTGGTCCACTAGAAAAATAGATAGATGTGCTAAGTTTTACTTTTTATCAGCACATTGGATATATCTATGAGTATCAAGTAGATTATTTTATTACAAAGGAATTTAATATTCCCTGGATTTAAGAAAGATGGATTGAGTTTTTATCAACAGCTTATTAATTAAAATTTGTTCCCAATGACTGGCTCTTAAAATATTATCAAAACTATTATTTTGCAAACCTTTACTTCTTTACTCTTATTTATATTTTTTGACCGTAAGAAATGAATACATATGAAATAAGTTTCAATCTATTTTAAAATTATATAATAGCTTAGATATTCTTAGGTTACTTATCAAAATTAAAGAACTTTTAAAAACTAAAACAGAAATTCCTATCAATTTCTCAAGAGAAATTATCAGCCATTCTTATTTATTTTACTTAAGCATTTACTATGTATGAACATTTTATTAAATTAGATTTTTACTTAATGATAAAGTATAATGAAAAATTTTGTCTTAATATTTATAGCATATGAAACCAAGGGTTTAAAACACAAATGAATTCAAGTTCTTGTTTAAATACCTTTTTTACTCTTTATTGAGCATCATAAGAAATAACTTTGTGATTGTCTACTATAAATTAATTCCTGATAATCCTCAGAGATGAATCTGTCTTCTCATATTTGAATGCTTTCTGGTTTTATTTTCATTGTAATGAATGCTCTGATGTAAACACTAGGATTGTGCTTTGGAAATAGTTTTAAAATATGAAATTAAATATGGTACATTTGCAGGTTTTTTGGTTCTATGATTCTTACTTTCTTAGAACCAGATTATGTTTCTCCTCATTCACAGAGGTTGCAGTGAGCCAGGATTGCACCACTGTACTCTAGCCTGGCCTACAGAGTGTGACCCTGTCTCAAAAAAAAAAAAAAAAAAATTCTCCTTATTCATTCGATGAAGACCTTTATTGGTTACCATGTCAAGTCATTGTGCATATATTTTTCCTATTCAGTTTCAATTCTTCCATTTGTTTGTTGAGCTCCTAGTGTCATAGCTAGGGATACCATAGGAAGTATGAAAAGACATAGTTCCTGGCCGGGCGCGGTAGCTCACGCCTGTAATCCCAGCACTTTGGGAGGCTGAGGTGGGCAGATCACAAGGTCAGGAGATCAAGAGCATCCTGGCTAACACGGTGAAACCCCGTCTCTACTAAAAATACAAAAAAATTAGCTGGGCGTGGTGGCGGGCGCCTGTAACCCCAGCTACTCAGGAGGCTGAGGCAGGAGAATGGCGTGAACCCGGGAGGCAGAGGTTGCAGTGAGCCGAGATCGCGCCACTGCACTCCAGCCTGGGTGACAGAGCGACACTCCATCTCAAAAAAAAAAAAAAAAAGAAAAGACATAGTTCCTGTTCTGATTGAGCTTAATGTCTAAAATTCACCCACATAAAGGCTAAAATTCACCCACATAAAGGTACACTTACAACTAAACTATTAAGAGATAATCAATCTGTTATTTTGCTTTGTTTCTTTTTTCTCTCTCTCTTTTTTTTTTTTTTTAAGACAGTCTTACTCTGCTACCCAGGCTAGAATGCAGTGGTGCAATCTTAGCTCCTGGGTTCAAGTGATTCTCATGCCTTGGCCTCTCGAGTGGCTGGGATTACAAGTGTGTGCCACCACACCTGGTTAATTTTTTTATTTTTAGTAGAGGCTGGGTCTTGCCATATTGCCCAGGCTGGTCTCGAACTCCCAGCCTCAAGTGATCTGCCCACTCTGACCTATCAAAGAGCTGGGATTACAGGCATGTGCCACCATGCCTGGCCTGATAATCTGTTTTTTAAGAAGATGTAATAGGAATAAGAGAGATCTTTTAGATATCAAGCGTTGTTAGAATTAATTAGAATTAGAGAAAAATGAGATTATTCCAGACAGAAAGAACAGCATATACAAAGGCACTGTTGTAGGAAGAAACATACGTGAAGAATTGGAAGAAGGTCACTGTGGCCAAAGCTTAGAGTAGAGAGTGAGGGCAAATACTGTGGAAGATGTCTCTGAAGATACAGGTTGCAGCCAAGCCAGGCCAAACTTGTGATGATGAAGGGTTTGGAATTAATCTAAAATCAATGGAAATTCTTTAAAAAATTTTTTTTTGTAGAGATGGTGTCTCACTATGTTGTCCAGGCTGGTCTTGAACTCCTGAGCTCAAGTGATCCTCCTGCCTCAGCTTCCCGAGGAAGATTACAGGTGTGAGCCACCACACCTAGCCTGCAATTCTGACATTGTTTTAAGTTGAGGCAGGAGGGCAGTAGGGGGGAAATAGTGAGTTTGAGGAGGAGAGATTGGTTAGGAAGTTATTCATTAGAATAGTGAAGGAATTATGACACATGGTGGTGTCAGTATACATGAGAGACACAGATAGATTCAAGAAACATTTAGCAGATGCATCCAGGAGTAGTTGTGATGACTTCAATAATCACAAATGGACAATTGGCAAGGCACAGCAGCTCATGTCTATAATCTGAGCACTTTGGGAAGCTGAGGTGGGCAGATGGCTTGAGTGCAGGAGTTCAAGAGCAGCCTGGGCAACATGGCAAGACCCCGTCTCTACTAAAAATACAAAAAATAGCTGGGTGTGGTGGTGTGAGCCTGTGGCCCCAGCTACTTGGGAGGCTGGAGGACCACCTGACTGGAAGCTGGAAGTTGCAGTAACCCAAGATGGCACCACTGCACTGCAGCCTGGGACAGAGCAAGACCCTGTCCCAAAACAAAAACAACAAACAAACAAACAAACAAAACAAATGGCCAATTAGATGATTAGAGTTAACTCTGTTTTTAACCTTACTCAATTTGATGACTGGAAGAGCACAGGGTTTGCAAGAGGGATAGTAGTTTTGTTTTGAACACAATGAGTCTGAACTGGTTTCTTACTAATCAGGTGAAGAGATTACTAAGACAAATCTACTGATCTGGAGTTCAGAAGATAAATTTGGCCTAGAAATATAAATATGAGTCAGTTTCATCTAGGTTGCTTAGTTTGGATGTTTGACCCTCCAAATCTTGTGCTGAAATTTGACCCCCAATATTGGAGGTGGAGCTAGCGGGAGGTCTTGGGTCACATGGGGGTGCATCCCTCATGAATGGTTTGGTGCTGTCTTCTAAGTAATGAGTGAGTTCTTGCTCTATTAGTTCCTGCAAGAGCAAGTTGTTAAAAAGAGCCTGACACCCCCTGTTTGCCTCTACTCTCACCATGTGATTCCTGAACAGGCCAGCTTCCCTTTGCCTTCTGCCATGAGTAGAAGCAGCCTGAGTCTCTCACCAGGAGCAGATGCTGGCGCCATGCTCCTTGTACAGAACTGTGAACCAAATAAACCTTTTTTCTTTTCTTTCTTTCTTTCTTTCTTTTTTTTTTTGTTTTAGAAGGAGTCTCACTCTGTCACCAGGCTGGAGTGCAGTGACGCAATCTTGGCTCACTGCAACCTCCACCTCCCGGGTTCAAGCAATTCTCCTGCCTCGGTCTCCCGAGTAGCTGGGACTGCAGGCATGGGCAACCACAGCCATCTAATTTTTGTATTTTTTTTAGTAGAGATGGGGTTTCACCATGTTGGCCAGGATGGTCTCGATCTCTTGACCTCGTGATCTGCCCACCTTGGCCTCCCAAAGTGCTGGGATTACAGGCGTGAGCCACCGCACCCAGCCTAAACCCTTTTTCTTTTTTCTTTTTTTTTTTTTTCTTGAGATGGAGTTTTGCTCTTGTTGCCCAGACTGGAGTGCAATGGTGTGATCTCAGCTCACTGCAACTTTCGCCTCCCAGGTTCAAGCGATTCTCCTGCCTCAGCCTCCTGAGTAGCTGGGGTTACAGGCATGTGCCACCAAGCCCAGCTAGTTTTGCATTTACTATAGTAGAGACGGGGTTTCACCATGTTGGTCAGGCTGGTCTCGACCTCCTGACCTCAGATGATCTGCCCACCTTAGCCTCCAAAAGTGCTGGGATTACACGCATGAGCCACTGCGCCTGGTCTTCTTTTTTCTTTATAAATTATCCAGCCTCAGGTGTTCCTTTATAGCAACACAAATGGACTAACATGATGGTATTGAAGCTGTTCATTCACTAATTCATTCAATCAGCATGTTTATCACACTCCTACTATGTGCTGGGCACTGTTCTTCGTTCTGGGAATTCAGATAGATCTTAGGGTCAGCTTGACAAGTTCCATGAAAATCCTTTAAGATTTTAATTGGAATTGCATTATTTGTATAATTGATACCTGTATAACATTTAGGCTTTTCATCCTGAAGAAGGGTGTCTGTCTTCTTTACTTGAATTTTATTTAGTTATTTAATATTTTTGTAGTTTTTTGTTGATTTCATTATATATTTTGCATGTTTCTTTTGTTGAGTTTATTCCCGGATATTTTATAAGTTTTTTATTATTGTAAATGGAATCTGGTTTTTAGAGATGGGGGTCTTGCCCAATCACCTTGGGTGCAGTGCAGTGATGCAATTGTGGTTCACTGTGGCCTTAAACTCCTGGGTTCAAGCAATCCTCCCACCTTGGCCTCACAAAGTGCAGGGATTACAGGCATGAGCTGCCACACCCACCCAGTCTCTTCCTCTCTTTTTGGACCTCATTGCATTGGCTAGGACTGCCAGTACAATCTGAATAGCAAGAGGGCTAGTTCGAGCTTCTTTTATTTTCTTTTGTGATTTTCCAAGTGATGCAGGATTTTTGCTCCTTAACTCAGCTAAGTCCGGGTTACTGTCTCATGGTCAGGAAGAATTAGGCATGTGGACACCAGAGAGTGAGTGGAGTAGAATTTATTAAGCAAAAGGAAAGCTCACAGCAAAGAGAAGGGTCCTGAAAGCAAGTTGCCAGTTGCCCCCTTCACAGTTGAATACAAGGGTGTAAGGCACGAATTTCTGGTGGCTCCACCCCATCCTTCCAGTGTGCCTGTGGGCCCTTAGTCTGAGCCACTCCATATTAATTTATATCCCTTACTGTGCATATGTTACTGAATGGAATTTTCCACGTGGACATGTTTAGGCAATCCCCCTTTGCAAGTTCCCTTATCTGCACAAAGCATCTCATGCTGTGGAGCCAGTGGCAGGTTCTCTGGGGACCCTTCCCTTACTGTCTGCCTAAAGCAAACTGGCTAAATTCTTTCACAAGCTTTTCTTTTTCTTTTTTTTTTCTTTTTCTTTCTTTCTTTTTTTTTTTTCAATTTACATTAGAAACCTTTTATTGAGACAAGGTAAACAGTGGGCTGAAAATATTACAGGCTGAAGGAAGGCTGAGGAAACCAGTATGAAGGCTGCTCAAATGATGAACTAAATACATTCCAAAGGTACTATTTATACTTAAGGCAGTTTTAAAAGTGAGGTCTTAACCAAAAATCCTTTACATGGCATTCAAAAAAAGAAAAAAGAGGGGGTCACTTAAATCTTTTGTATTGACTAAAAGAGTTAAATTATGTACCCAAAATCTGTACAACAAGGGCCTGTTTTCAGCAGGTAAGCCTATGTACAAGTAAGAACCTCTTACTCTTATAACATTGTCCTGTTTTCTTTTGTTTTATAAGAATATATAACTCCTGTCCCCACAGAGTTAGTCCAAAAGGCCTGAGTGACCTCATAGAAATATGGAGCTACCTCTACTAGAGAACTATTTACACTGCGCTGTAAATACACATATGTGTGTCCACCCCCACAGATAAGCTGTCAATGCCTTGAGTGAAGGGGTTACAGCTCATTTGTTTTATGTCTACAGTGACAATTAACAGGCACTCAATACTTTTTTTTGCATGAATGATAAATGAATTGATTTTACACTACCACCACTATTTACATTAACATTCCCACCATTAGCCGTCTCCAAAATAAAAACACCAAATTGCTGCCACATTTTCAGCAGTTTTCACAATACAGTGCTTCTGGACTTTTTAATGTAAACAAACATGCTTGATTTACCAATTTTCAGAGTAATGACACAAACTTAGCATTCTTCTTGGAATGGAAAACTTGCTGGGAAGTTACTTCATTCTTTTTCTCTTTTTCAAAAGTGCATCTCGTAGCGCCAACTGTTTTTCTCGGAAGGAACGCTTATTTTTTCACCGGACATTCTGGCTATACTGCATCATCATAAAGTTCTTCTGTTTTTTTCTTCTCTTTATTTGTCAAACTGGGAAATGGATTCATTTTGGTTTTCTTCCTCACAAATTCTTTTCGGTCTGTCTTTCTAGCCATTGCAGTTGCTAGTCTTGTCTCTTTGTCAGACTTCAGCTTTTAATGAAGGCGTTCAATGTCCCGAAGAGAAACTAATTCACCCCTGGGCTCTTCATCACTGTCTATTTCAATTTATTTCCTCTTCTGGGATTTCCCAGGGGCAGTATCAAGTTCTTTTCTCAGTTGGGCCATGCGGATTTTCTGGAAGTCTTCCTGAGTTAAAACTTGGCTGGTGCTGATGGCTGCAGCTTTGTCTTTCTGCTCCTCCATGGGCATCCTGTTCAGCTTCTTGGAGATTTCTTGCTGTTCTTCATCAGAAGAGTGTTGCACATCAATCCATTCACCAATAGCATCCTCCTCCTCACTGAGACTGGTATTTTCCCATCCATCTTCATCATTTTCAGCATTCTTTTCTTTCTCACCTTCCAGAACTTCTGCTCCTGGAATGTAATCTTTAGCATCTAATTCTCCATATTCTTGTACTCTTGCTTCTATGGAGGCCTCTGTAGGCTTACCCTGGAATTTCTTCTGCAGCATCTGAGGATTCAGTGTTTGGAAGAGCTGAATCAAAGTTCTAGCACACATCATTACATTCTTATCCTTGTGTGTTTTATACTGAGCCAGGTCTTGGAGAAGTTCTTCAGTCATGGCCAGAGAACATCGAGCTGTTATCTCTTTTATAGCATTGATTCCTACTGTCATGACTTCTCCAGAGTTCTTGTCGGTAACCAAATTGTTTGCCAGAGTCGTAAGCAATGATTGAATAATCTCTGGGGGTACTAGGTGATGAGATGCTTGTGCAGCAAACGGAGGATCTTTGTTACTTCTCTTTGGTGGGGCTGCAGAAACTTTTGCAAACAAGGATAGAAATTGAAGAGAAAGAGCTCATGAATTCCCACCAATCTGGAGATGAGGTTCATGAGCATCATTTTCACGTCAAACTTCTCCTTACTTCACTCAAGCTGCAAAATCTTGGGGATCATGAATTAAGTGAATGGCTGAAAAGTTAAACATCTCTGGTTTTCTCTTGTTTTTTTGTTTCTCAGATTCGGAGTCACAGTCCTGTTTTTCATCTTCATCTTTCCCAAGACAGAATGTCAAAGTGGCAACTAATATCTTGGTGACCTTAGAGAAATGTGCAGTTGTGATAACATTGACAGTTTTGGCATCATTCCAGATGTTCCCTCTGTAGAGTTCAATCATTACATCTAAAGACATCTTGGCTGCGGTTGCATTGCTATGTCTTAACATGATGTACTTGAAATTTTGCAATACTGCATTCACTTTCCTGTTCTTGTGTTTTGCATTTATATTCTTGATATCAGTCACAATATGTGTGTATAAAGTCTTTCGCAGAAGCTTATCATGGCAACGTAGAAGTTCAAAGAAGAGTTCTAGCAGGCTTGATGGATTGATGAGATTCTTATTTCTCAGCAAGATCAAAGCTTTGCAAAATGTCATTCAAAGATCTGAATTCTATACGGTATGATTGCAGGAGAGAAGCTCTTTCACCTCTTGAGGAAAATTACTTAAATACTCTGGGTAGCAGTGACTAATCTGTAGCAAAGCAAAGGCTCTTCTGAAGTTTCTCTCTTTCTCTCCTATAATTAAGATGCAGACATTTAGGCTGTTCTGTGCCATAAACATCACCAGCTCTGCTAGTTCTTTGCTGGGTTTATTTGGTTGCAATTTGGAAATCTCCACATTGGATTTGTAGTGATTTTACTGCTGTAGAAACTCCTCAATGCAGGCCGGTGGGTCTAGCTTGATCCGATTCTGTGACTGCGGCAGGTTACTGGGCAGCTTGTTGTTTCTGCTGGACATTTTGGCTGCAGACTGGCTTCGCGGCCAGCAGTTTTAATAAAACTCAGATGGCCGGTAGCCCCCAAACCCTGCCAGCTGCAGCTACAAGTTTTTCAAACTTACACCCTTCCCTGCTAAAGAACATATTTTTTGGGGATATAATTAGTAATGTCCTCAAATGCTTAAATTTACAAGAAAATAAATAATATATAGTAATTTGATTTATGGGCTTTATTTTATTTTTACAAAATGTGAAAACATTTAATTTTACTGTTCAGGCTCGGTGCAGTGGTTCACACTTTAATCCCTGCACTTTGAGAGGCCAACGCAGGTGGATCACTTGAGGCCAGGAATCCAAGACTAGCCTGGCCAACATGGTGTAACCTGGTCTCTACTAAAAATACAAATATTAGCTGAGTGTGGGGGTGGGCACTGGTAATCCCAGCTACTTGAGAGACTGAGGCAGGAGAATTGCTTGAACCCAGGAGGCAGAGTTTGCAGTGAGCCAAGATCACTGCACTCCAACCTGAGCAACAGAGCAAGACTGCATCTCCAAAAAAATAAATAAATAAAAATTGTACTGTTCAAATGAATTCTCTGAAAAAACTATTGACATAAGATGGACTTGCCAGTTCTAAACAAGAAGGGTCCATCTGGTTTTCTGTTTGAGATTTACGTCCTAAAGTATATCAAATGAGTTTAGAAAATATCAGGAATAACCAAGCCTAATTTGAGTGTATGTTTGAAAGACTACAAAAATACTAGTCTCGCAGTTAATGATGACCCTGTAGTATGTGCTACGAATAGCATTTTAGTTCCTGTTAATAACAGCTTGCCATCTAAACAGAATAATGTAAGGTTTGATGAGTATTACTTTAAAAATAAATATTGCTTTTATTTTCAGTGAAGTAGAAACCAGTGCCTTTGTCTTGGTTTTATATTTCAATTGCTACAAAAATAAATATGCTCAAAGGTGCATCAGACAGCCATTGTGCAGCTCGGAATTCAAGGTATAGCCAGCTAGACTTTTCTGTGAAGAGCGTATTATTATTCGTCTTCAAAAATTTTGTTGACCAGAATTATCTGACGTGCCCACAAAATTGCATAATTGTAATGGAATTTAATGTCAAAATGAATAAAACAATGATGACTTTGGCATACCCACTCTGTAGATAAAAACAAATTATTTAGTTCTAGAAAAATATACTTCATAAAACAGAAAACATTTGATTAAATGGTCAACTATTCATATTTTCAGTCAAAATATATATTGACTTTCAAATTATGAATGATTGAGACTATTGTCTGGCTTCAACTAAACTACGCAGCAAGTAAGTTTCATCTTGTTCGGTTATACCAGCCCATTACCAAGAATTTTAGAAATCCTGTGTAACACTGGACAACCCCATATCACTTCACACATTTATTGAAAAATTTAGATGTATATTTCAAATTTAATCATCGTTCAGAGTTTTATTCCTAACTACAAAGACAAAAATTATCTAAAAAATATTATGATTTTCTCTGGGTGATCAAATTATGAGTGACTTTATCTTTCAACTTTTCTGTATTTTTAAAATTATTTGCAGTGAGCATATATTACTTAATGAAAAAAACTAGTATTTTTAGAAATGGATTCAAGCCGATTGGAAATGTTTATTAGAATAAATCTTCCCAAGGGCAGAAATTTTGCAGATGTTTCTGAGCTACAAATAAATCTTGTGTTCCTTATCAGATCTCTACCCTTCACCAGCCTCCCCTCTCTTTGGGGTGAAACTTGACCAGCAGGAAACAGGAGATGGGGAGGAACTAGCAGAATAATTCCCCTGGTGCAATCTTTATCATGAATTGCCAAAGTGGTTCTACCACTTTATGCCTTGATTAGCAGTGATATGGTTTGGCTGTGTCCCCACTCAAATCTCATCTTGAATTGTAGTTCCCAGAATTCCCATGTGTCATGGGAGGGACCCAGTGGGAGGTAATTGAATCATGGGGCCAGGTCTTTTCTGTGCTATTTTCATGGTAGTGAATAAGTCTCACGAGACGTGATGGTTTTATAAATGGGAGTTTCCTGCAAAAGCTCTCTTGACTGCCACCATGTAAGATGTCACTTTGCTTCTTCTTTGCTTTCAGTTATGATTGTGAGGCCTCCCCAACCATGTGGAACTGTGAGTCCATTAAACCTCTTTCCTTTATAAGTTATCCAGTCTCAAGTATGTCTTTATTAGCAGTGTGAGAACAGGCTAATACAAGCAGTAACTACCCATTCCTGTCTCCCACATCTTTACCTGTGTTTGGTCTGGTTTGCAGCAATTGTCAGACTGTGTTGCCTCATAGGTAGGGACCTGAGTTTGTTCACCTCTCTCTCCACTCCATCCCAACTATACATACTCCTTGCCCTTGTATTATAGAGATTAGGACCATTACATGAATACTGAAGCAAGGACTCGTTGTATTTATTTCATTCATTCAGAAACTATTTAGTACCTCCTGTGCATTGCACATGGGGGACAGATGATAAAAGAGCAGACAAGGTAGCTTTCAAAAAACCATCAGCCTGGTGGGGGTCACTGGGCAGACACTTTAACGTCTGGCACAGTACCCTGTGATAAGTGCTGTGGTGAAGCTGTGGGTTACATGCATGTTCAAGCTGCCAGGAGAAAGAATGTGAGGTTGTAACTGATTCTATCTGGGCAAAAAAGGGTCAGTCAAGGCAAGGTCGCCCAGGAAATAGTATTTGGGCTGAGTCTTAGAGGTGAACAGCAATTGCCTTGCCCAGTTTAGAAAAAATATACACGAAACTTTTTTTTTTTTTCCTGAAACAGAGTCTCACTTTGTCACCCAGGCTGGAGTGCAATGGCACGATGTCAGCTCACTGCAACCTCCACCTCCTGGGTTCAAGCAATTCTCCAGTCTCAGCCTCCCGAGTAGCTGGGATTACAGGCATACACCACCACACCCAGTTAATTTTTGTAATCTCAGTAGAGATGGGGTTTCACCATGTTGGCCAGGCTGGTATCGAAGTCTTGACCTCAAGTGATCCACCTGCTTCGGCCTCCCAAAGTGCTGGGATTAGAGGCGTAAGCCATGGCCCCTGGCCCAATATATACCAAACTTCTACAAGGACTAACAATGCTAACTTAAGGCCTAAAGCTATAACTCTGAGTAATTCACCCTTTTGGGTCAGCTGCCTTTCCTGTTGCACTCACCTTTAAAAGATGATTTTGTTTCAAACTAGTGGTGCTAAAATGTCTAAAAACACTTCCAGCTCAAAGAATTCATATAACATAATCACTGAACAATTTTACTTATTTGAATATTGTTTTACTTCTGCAGCTTCCAAGAATGAGAAATACTTTAAAAGATGATCTGAAATTTAAGAAATAAAAAATCCCCAAATCTTTATTATAATTTTACATGGTGGAAACAAGAGCCTAGAGTGAGAAGACTTGGCTCTGCTGCTTATCAGCTACTGGATGCTGTCACTCATGTCATTTAACTTTTCTGCCGCCCTCATAAGGGAAACATTACTAAAAAAAACAGCAGTCAGATCTGAATGGTGGCATCCCCTTACTCTCTAATACTGGAGTATTTTCTAAATGCTTAGGCTCCCAGAACAATGTTATCATTAAGAGCATGGATTTAACAGGCCGGGCTTAGTGGCTCAGGCCTGTAATCCAAACACTTCGGGAGGCCAAGGCGGGCAGGTCCCTTGTGTTCAGGAGTTCAGAACTGGCCTGTGTAACACAGTGAGACTCCATCTCCACAAAAAATACAAAAGTTAGCCAGGTGTGGTGGTGCACAACTGTAGTCTCAGCTACTTGGGAGGCTGAGGCAGGAAAATCACTTGAGCCCAGGAGGTTTTGGCTATAGTGAGCCATGATTGCGCCACTGCACTCCAGCCTGGGCAGCAAAGGGAGACCCTGTCTCAAAAAAAAAAAAAAAAAAAAAAAAAAGCATGGATTTGATGTTAAATAAACTTCATTTCAGCCCCAATTCTCTCAATTCCTAATGATTGACACTGGACAAATTACCTAACTTCTGTGTGCCTCCGTTTTATCATCTGTAAAATGGGAATAGCTACCACATGAGGGTGCTGTGGGAATTGAGTGAAATAATTAGTGTAATGTGCTGAGCACAGTGTCGAACATAGTAAGCCCTCAATAAATATTTGCTGATAGAACAATTTATTAATGGGATAGTGATATAATTCCATTTCAGAGTGGACTTCTGGTGGGACATAGAGTTTGATGGAAATACTCGTTTTTCAATTCTGTGAAGAAACTGTATTTGCACAATAGTAAATGTGAATCCTAATAGAATTATAGTACTAAAGTCAACTTGTTACTTTTTTTTTTTGAGAAGGAATCTTGCTCTGTCTCCCAGGCTTGGCTCAGAGATCTCGGCTAAAGGCAACCTCCACCTCCTGGGTTCAAGCGATTCTCCTGCCTCAGCCTCCCGAGTAGCTGGGATTACAGGTGCCTGCCACCACACCTGGCTAATTCTTGTATTTCTAGTAGACACAGGGTTTTGCCATGTTGGCCAGGCTGGTCTCGAACTCCTGACCTCAGGTGATCCGCTCCACCTTCCAAAGTGCTGAGATTACAGGATTGAGTCACTGCGCCCAGCTCATTTTAATTTTTCAGCCTGTTTCTTTTTGTTGGGAGAAAAGATAGACAGGGTGGGAAGTCTACTGATTAAAAGAGACTCAAGAGATACAGTAATCAAATGCAACATATAGTCTCTGGATCCTGAATAAAAAATTAAACAACAAAAAAATCATGAGACAATGAGGAAAATGATAGTAGATTCACTATTTGATAATATTAAATTATTTTCATCAATTAATATTAGTAATGGTATTGTGGTCTTTAAAAGGTGTGTGTGTGTGTGTGTGTGTACTGAAGTTTTTGCAAATGAAATATGTTTGGGATTTGCTTTAAATCATCTAGTGAGGAGAATGAGGATTTATGTGGGTTGTGGAAAAAACAAGATCAGCTATAAATGTTGATACTGCATGAGTGGTACCTGAGGGCTCATTATACTCTATCCTCTATTCCTGTGTATATTTGAAAAGTGTAAAATATTTTGCTTTCACAAGAGAGCAGTAGTAATTTATCTAAGTCCTATGATTTAGTACTAGAAAAGCTCTTTTTCTTTTAAATTGTTGAGTGGCCATGTTAATCATCTCACATTTCTGATATTATCTTTGACATAAAAATATTTATAGAGCATGCCTTTGAATTTCTATCTCTAAGTGCTTTTATAATTTATGAAACTCAAAAGAACATTTCTGGGCACCTTGGCTCAATGCAGGTGAAAAAACATTGAAAAGTGGAGTCATGATTAAGAAATTTTTGAAAGGTCTTGAAATGATTAGACTCCCAAAGGAACAGAACTATGATTTTATTTTATATTGCACCCATTGATAGGAGAGTCAAGGGATGAAAAGCGATTTTAGAAGAGGCACACTTTAAGAACATCTGAACTCTGAAATGTCATCAGAAATAATTATTCATTTACCAAAGGATTTGCTTCAGCCTTCCTTTAAATAGTGGTTTCCACTTGAGCACTAAAATAAACAACCCAAATGCGATTAACTATCATTTTTAAGAGCACACTTATTAGACAGAATACCTGTAATTACGTTCTGAGCTGGAACCTTCCAAAAGATTGGTTAGTATTTCTGTTGCATTTCGTTTTATGCCTTATGGTATTATTACATACATAGAAAAATGTGCACATAAACATACCGCTTGATGCATGTTCACAAGCTGAACACGTGTATGTGACCAGCAGCCAGATGAAACAGGAAATTCGTCCTCTGTGTCACCTTCCAATTGCCTCCCCCTCCAAAGAGAAGCTATTATCCTGACTTCTAACACATGGATTAGCTTTGCTCAGTTTTTGTACTTTACATAAATAGAATCAAATAGTAAGTATTTTTTGTGTCTAATTTCTTTCACTTATTATTATGTTTGTGACATCCATGTTGTTTTGTGTATCATTATCATTGTTGTTTTATATTGTGTTGTGTAATAGACCACAATTTATTCATCTTTCCATTTTCCCATTGATGGACATTTGGGTTGTTTTTCAGTTTGGGACTATTATGAATAGTGTTGCTAACAGCATTCTCATACATATCATTTGGTCAGCATTACTACATCTTTCTGTTGGGTATCCATTACTCCGAGAGGAATTGCTAGAACATGACTACATGCTGACAGTCAGCATGAGCTGATGTGGCCAAAGAAGTACTCACAACTACCAGAGTGTGAGCATTCCAGTTGCTCCAAATCCTTCCCAATATTTGATATTTTCTGTCTTTTTTAACTTTAGTCATTCTGGTGGATTCTAATTTGTAAATGGTTTTAATTTGCATTTCACTGGTGACTAAAGAAGTTGAACACAGTTTCAAACATTTACTGGCCACTTAGATATTCTCTTTGAATTTATCTTTCATAAGATATTATCTGTTCAAATCTTTTGTTAATTTCTACCAGATCACCTTGTCATATTTTCTTATTGACTTGTAGAAGTTCTTTATATATTCTGGATTAACATCTTTTGTTGAATACATGCATTGCAAACATTGTGTCTTTTCTGTGGTTTGTGTTTTAACGCCTTTTATGGGACCTTTTGATAAACAGAAGTTTGTAATATTAACATAGTCCAATTTTTTCAATTAGTTCTGTTTTTAAAAAAAGTTTTATTATTGTACCTTTCATATATCAATTTGCAATTCACTTGGAATTGATATTCGTGTTAGGCTCAAATTATATATATACATACATGTGTATATATATGTAGAGAGAGAGAGAGCACATAATAAAAAGGCCATTCTTTACTGCCCTGCAAAGCCACTTTTGTCGTAGATCAGGTAACCATGTGTATGTGTAAATAGAATTGAATGTGGGATGTATTTGATAGAGGAGGGGGAGAAAGGAAAGTGTTTATGCTTACATACATTAAAATGTTTTAAAAATGTAAGCTTCCCAGCTGAGCACAGTGGCTCACACCTGTAATCCCAGCACTTTGGGAGGCTGAGGCAGGCGGATCACTGTAGGTCAGGAGTTTGAGACCAGCCTGGCCAACGTGGTGAAACGCCATCTCTACTAAAAATACAAAAATTGGCCAGGCGTGGTGATGCATGCATGTAATCCCAGCTACTCAGGAGACTGAGACTGGAGAATCACCTAAACCTGGGAGGCAGAGGTTGCAGTTAGCCGAGATCACGCCACTGCATTCCAGCCTGGGCGACAGAGCAAGACTCTGTCAAAAAAAAAAAAAAAAAAAGTAAGCTTCTCAAATGCATATCCTTGTTACTCATATCCACAGTCAGTGCTCATGAACAAGATGATATAGATGAAATCAATATTTTTTAGCAATCTCTGAATATAAAATCTTCAATTTCTTACATTGGATGGAAAAATTGTTGAAACCATACTAGCATACAAACATCACATAAATAGGCTTGAGTTAAAAACACCTGGCAACAACAAGCAAAGTTAAGCAAAAGCCATAAAATATCTATCATTTGTGAGAGAAATAAAAGGAAAATTCTTTAAAAATCCATATTCTTAATGACCAACATAAATCACTTTGTGTATGATAAAACAAAATTTCTCCTGCCTCCTTCACCTGTCTTCATTATTTATTAGTTTATCTTGCTTTAAAATCTACCCAGAGGAAAAGCAAGGACAAGAGTGAAATCAGTTCCCATCAGTGCAATTGAAAAGGACGAGCCCAGGGAGCACTGGAGGTGCATGAAGAGCAGAAAGTGCACAAATTTATTTATCTTCTTAACTTTGAAGGCCTTGGCTTAGAAATCACAGGGCTTGGTTTCATCCTCAGCCTAAGGGAGATAGAAGGAAAATCATCCGTGACAGGTAATTGTCCAAAGCAGAACATGTAGGTAAGGGTTGACAACATTTTTGGAGTGAAAAGTGCTTCCTATTCAGGTTAGAATATTTCAAACCCATTTGCTCAAATCTTAGCTTGTGTCTTAATTGCTGACAATTTTACTCTTTCTTCCTCAAAATGGATAATAAAGATTTATTATCCTGTGAGCTGAGACTTTTCTTTTCTTTTAACTGAAGTATGAAATGTCAAATGAACCAATCTTTCATTGCTATCTGTTGTGATGGAAGATGAGTATAAACCATGGAAGTTTAGTAAGTAGGAAAGAAAAAACCAAGAAGGATAGGAACTTCCTTTAACACATCAGCCCCATCCTTTAACAAATGAGAAACCAGAAGCCAAAAAGATGGCAAGACTTGTTTAAGATCTAGCAGGGAGCTAATGAGAGAGCTGAGAATGGAATCCAGGGTTTGCCATATTCCTGCAACACATTCATTTTATTGGGTGCATTCAGTTTTTATTTCAAAGGATGGCATCAGGCAGCAAAATTTAAGTAATGGGAAATTTCTGTGTTTCAATTGCCTATTGGCTACAAAATGTACTGCCTGCTACTCGGTAGTGTAAAACAGCAACAAACATTTTGTTGTTGTTATTATTATTTTGAGACAGGGTCTTGCTCTGTCACTCAGGCTAGAGTGCAGTGACCCGATCATGGCTCACTACAGCCTCAACCTCCCTGGGCTCAGGCAGTCCTCCTGCCTCAGCCCCCACAAGTAGCTGAAATTACAGGTGTGTGCCACCATGCCTGGCTAAATTTTTTGGGAATAGTTTTTAAAGATGGAGTTTTGCAATGTTGCCTGGGCTGGTCTTGAACTCCTGAGCTCAGGCAATCTGCCCACTTCAGCCTTCCAAAGTGCTGGGATTACAGGCCTGAGTCACTGGACCTGGTTGTTGTTGTTATTATTGCTCATGGTTTTGGAGGTTCACTGGGCTCAGGTATGTAGTTCTCAGTCAGGAGTCTCTATGCAGTTGTGGTCAGCTGGCAGCTGGAGCCTCCTGATGTCTTCTTCGCTCACATGTCTAATGACCGATGCTGATGTTGCTGTCCTCTGTGACCTCAGTGAAACCTGTCAGCCAGAACACCTACATATGGCTTCTCCACCTGGCCTGGGTTTCATCAGGGCATGGTGTCTGGATTTCAAGAGCAAGTGTCCTAGGAGAAACCAAACAGAAATTACACCATCCTTTATAGTCCAAGTTCAGAAGTCAGTGGGCCACTGTCACTCTTGTCACAGCACACTGAGATTTAAGAAGAGGGAACATAGCCCTTATGTCTCCATGGGAAGAGTGTAAGAAGAGCACGTGGGATAGAAGATAGCATTGTGATCATTTTGGAAAATGCGATCTGCTATACCATGGTATCATGAAGAATCGATCTAGTCTTTGTTCTCAGTTTCTGACACAGAGCTTCAAAAACACTTGGAATTTCCTGTGGTAGGAGTGTTTTTATTATGCTAACAAGGTGACTCATGGTGGGACATTAGCATTAGGTTGGGAGCTGGCTGCCAGAAAGACCAACCGTGTGATCAGAAGGCTGGATCTTTGGGTCAGTCTGACTTCCAGGGATGGGAGAGGAACTGGAGACTGAGTTCAATCATATGACAATAATGTAATCAATCATGCCCAGGTAATAAAATTCCAATAAAAACTCTGGACACCGAGGTTCTGTGGAGATTTCTGGTTGGTGCACACATCAATGCTCTGGGAGGGTGATGAACCAGGATTCCACAAGGGAAAGGCTTAGAAGCTCTATGTCTCCTCTACCACCAAATCTTGCCCTATGCATCTCTTCATTTGGCTGTTTCTGATCTGTATCTTTTTTTTTTTTTTTTTGAGATGCAGTCTCGCTCTGTCACCCAGGCTGGAGTGCAGTGATGCAATCTTGGCTCACTGCAGCCATGGCTTCCTGGGTTCAAGCAATTATCCTGCCTTAGCCTCCTGAGTAGCTGGGATTACAGGCACACGCCACCACACCTGGCTAATTTTTTTGTATTTTTAGTACAGACAGGGTTTCACCAAATTGGCCAGGCTGGTCTCGAACTCCTGACCTTGTGATCCACCCACCACAGCCTCCCAAAGTGCTGGGATTACAGGCGTGAGCCACTGCGCCTGGCCGCTGTATCTTTTGTAATAAAACAGTGATCATAAGCACAGTACTTTCCTGAGTTCTGGAAATCATTCTAGCAAATTATCAAACCTGAGGGTGTCATGGGAAACCCTGAATTTGGAACTGGCTGTTCAGAAGTGCAGGTATCCTGGGGACCACTTGTGGCTGATGTATGAAGTGAAGTTGATATTGTGGAGGGCTAACCCACTAACCTGTGGGGTCTATACTGTTAAAAAGAAAAGCCTTAGACAAATTAAATTTAACAGAGTTTAATGGAGCAAAGAACAATTCATGAAGCAGGCAGCCTTCCAAGCCAGAGTAGCCTCCAAGAGACTTCAGTGTAGCCATGTGGAAGAAGAAGATTTATGGACAGAGAAAAGAAAGTGAGGTACGGAAAACAGAAGTGAGGTAGAGAAATAGCCACGTTGGTTGCAGCTTGGTATTTGCCTTATTTGAACATGGTTTGAACAGTTGGTCACTTTTGATTGGCCAAAACTTGGTGATTGGCACAAAAGTAGGTTAGTCTGTTTACACATCCAGTTAGGTTTCAGTTTATTATGTACAGAGAAACCTTTAGGATGAACTTAAAATATCTAAGGAGGCCGCTTTAGGCTAAACCTCATTTAACTGTGCTCACTCTTGGTTAGTAGCATTAAAATTGAATTGCAGGACACACAGTTGGTGTCATAGAATTGGTGTGAGAACACTCATTCATGTGACCTTCTTCAGTTATCAAGTTTTCTTTTTATTATTCTCACTTGTCTTAAAATGGAATTTTATATATGTGGTACCCAGTCTACGTGCTGGAGACAGCTTACAGGTATTACAAAAAGCTCAGAGAGCATTCTGTTTTTGTCTCCAAAGCTCTCTCTTTTCCATTTTCTTCCTATGTCAAAGATACCTAGTGAACATTTGTAATTTCCACTTTAGTGGGTTTCCTATCCTATCTTCAGTTTTAAGGATCATGAAGGCTTGGACAGCACTTCTTTCTGATAGGTCAGGGTGTTCTGCTCTGATGGAGATAATTACAGCAACATCTCCCGTACTCAGTGCTTGAATTTTTTCTCTTTTTCTGCCTACATTCTCTCTTTAGTTGATTTCATCCTGTATCATGGCTTTAAGTACCAGCTATCTACTCCCAACAGGATGTCTCCTCTGAACTCCAGATTTTTACACTAAATTGCCCAGCCAACACCTCCACTCATATGTTTAATACTCATCTCAAACTTGACACTAAGCTCATATGGTTTTCTCCAAATCCTGTGCCTCTCACAGTTTTCCTAATCTCAGGTAATGCTGCCTTTAACCTTCTAGTTGCCCAGGCTCCATCCTTAACTCTCTTTCTTTTGTATTCCATCAGCAAATTCTAACTGACCTGTTTCTAAATATGTTCCAAATTTAACCACATCTCTCTACCCACCACTGTCACCATTATTTATTGACTAAACTATTGCAAAGTCCTCCTAATTGGTCTTTTCACATCCACCCTTGCCTCATCCCACAGTCTGCTCTCAACACAGAGGGCAAAGAGAGTATGTTAAAAATTAGTTAATAAATAAATTAGATCATGTCATTTCTCAAACCCTCCAATGGCACTCTATCCCATTCAGAGTAAAATGCAAGGTTGTTAGTAAAACTTACAGACCTTACAAGGCCTAGTTCCCTTACCTCTCTGATTTCGTATTCCAACTTCATCTTTTTTTTTTTTTTTTTTTTGAGACAGAGTCTTGCTCTGTCACCCAGGTTGGAGTGTAGTGGCATAATCTTGGCTCATTGTAAGCTCTGCCTCCCGGGTTCACGCCATTCTCCTGCCTCAGCCTCCCAAGTAGCTGGGACTACAGGCACCCGCCACCACGTCCAGCTAATTTTTTGTATTTTTAGTAGAGATGGGGTTTCACCTTTTTAGCCAGGGTGGTCTTGATCTCCCAACCTCGTGATCCGCCAGCCTCGGCCTCCCAAAGTGTCCAACTTCATCTTTTTATTCACTGCATTACAACCACAATGGCCTACTTCCTGTTCCTCCAGCATATCAGATACACTCCCACCTCAGGGCTATTGTACTAGCTGTTCTCTTTGCTTGGAATTTCACTCCCTTATACCCACATGGTTCACCCCTTGCTTAACTCAGATTACTACTCAAAATTCTGCTTTTTAGTAAGACTTTCACAGATCACCTTATTTAAAACTTCAAACCTCCTCCTTTCTGGATATTCATCATATTCTTTCCTGCTTGATTTTTCTCCTTAGCTAGTATTACTATCTAACATACTATATATTTTACTCATTCAATGCCCAATTAGGAGCCAAATAAAATACTTCAAGCAATTTGGGAATTTGGAAAAGGGGGAGATTCATAAGGCAAGACTTCATGGAGTGGGAGGATTTGAGCGGACTTTTGAAGAAATGAGTGGGCTTTGAATAGTCAATGAGACGTGTACGGGTAAAAAAGTTAATACCTTTTGAGAAATGCAAATCAAAACCACAATGAGATACCATCTCACACCAGTTAGAATGGCAATCATTAAAAAGTCAGTAAACAACAGGTGCTGGAGAGGATGTGGAGAAATAGGAACACTTGTACACTGTTGGTGGGACTGTAAACTAGTTCAACCATTGTGGAAGTCAGTGTGGCGATTCCTCAGGAATCTAGAACTAGAAATACCGCTTGACCCAGCCATCCCATTACTGGGTATATACCCAAAGGACTATAAATCATGCTGCTATAAAGACACATGCACACATATGTTTATTGCGGCACTATTCACAATAGCAAAGACTTGGAACCAACCCAAATGTCCAACAATGATAGACTGGATTAAGAAAATGTGGCACATATACACCATGGAATACTATGCAGCCATAAAAAATGATGAGTTCATGTCCTTTGTAGGGACATGGATGAAATTGGAAATCATCATTCTCAGTAAACTATCGCAAGGACAAAAAACCAAACACCACATGTTCTCACTCATAGATGGGAATTGAACAGTGAGAACACATGGACACAAGAAGGGGAACTTCACACTCTGGGGACTGTTGTGGGGTGGGAGAGCATTAGGAGATGTACCTAATGCTAAATGACGAGTTAATGGGTGCAGCACACCAGCATGGCACATGTATACATACGTAACTAACCTGCACATTGTGCACATGTACCCTAAAACTTAAAGTATAATAATAATAAAGAAAAAGAAAAAAAAAGTTAATACCTTTTCCTCACCCATTGCAGGGGTCATAGCTGACATGTCTATAACAAAAGACAGATTAACAAGAGAAAAATGTAACAAATGTATTTAATCAAAGTTTTATATGACATGGAATCTTCAGAAATGAAGACCGAAAGATGCAGGGAAAACTATTTTTAGGCTAAGTCTGATGAAATAAGTGGATAGCTGAGGAGAAACATGACTGGACAGAAAGTGCATGATCTAGTAATAAACTGAGGAGGAAATTCAGCAAAGTCTCTTTGTTCAGCTTCTTCTTGGTCTCTCTGTGTAGCATTCCTTTCCCCAGGACATCTGTCATATGAGAGTAATATGACCTACTTTCAGGAAAGGTAGGTCATAAGGTCTTATGGCTTGCTTTGGGGAAGAAAAAGGGGTGAGAGACAGGATGGGGGGAGAAGATCAGGGAAACCTTCTAGCTTCTGAGGTCCTTCCTATCTCCTTCAGCTCAAAAATACTCAGTGTTCCAAAAAGTATCACAATACTTTGTAATACTGTGTTCTGAGTCCTGACCAAAGAAAGGGAGTAGTCCACATAAGAGAAGGTGTAAGCTATTTTCCTGAGATTTTTGGATGCAAAAAAATCTGACCTCTTAGTAAGTAGAGGATTTCAGTACTTTTTTAAAAAATTGGCACCTCCTTGAATGCAAGAACTGTTTAATCTCTGTGTTCTCAAATTTTATCTATCTGGCATGGAATAGAAATTTAATAAATGTTGGGTGGATTATTCAATGAATAAATGGATGGATGGATAAATAGAAGATGGAGGTAGGAATGAATAAGGGATGGGTAGATGGATCAATGGGTCAATGGATCAACAGATCAAAGGATAGATGAGCAGGCAGATGACACAAACTCTTGCATTCAGCTGCTTCCTGTTTAAATGACATTGGTCTCTAACCATAAAGATGATTCTACACTAGTGGATCAAAACACTCAGATAATTTTGACCTACAACTGAAAAAAATCTTTCAAACAAACTATAAGACATTTTCACTTTTCTTTATGCTACTTCTACAGGTTCAGTCACTGGAAAACTTTCTATATTGGAAACTAAAGTTCCCTGTCATGCAATTCAAAACTAGACTGTGAAACAAGAGCTGATTATTAATTTCTTGGTCTAATCTTTATATGTATTTGGTAGGGAAAATGATAATTATCTTCATTATATAAATGAAGCAAGTCAAAATATCATGCTTTGTGAATTCCAAGATGCTCATTTTTTCCCTCACATTTTAATATCTCTGAAATAAAGATGTATCTTCATACATCAATGGTGTTTTAATATTGTGTCATAGTTTAATTGGCAGCATTTTTTCTCTCCTGGTGGCATTTTTTAAATGGTTTATTTGATAAGCATTGGTGTCTTAGAGCCATGAAACAAGATCAATAATTATCTCAACGTGTCAAACCCAGTCTATGGTGGAAGTGGGACTGGAACTAAGATTTCCTCAGTTTTTAACTAGTGTTTTAAAGACTAGATGACATTTACACTAAAAAATGGAGCCCTTGGCAAATTGCTTTTATACCATACCTTATAAATTTAAAGAAACTATCATTCTCCTCTTCATGTCTCCCATTTGATGTTACAAGGGAAGAAATGTTGAGTTTCAGAGACAATATCTTATGATAATTTTCCTGCAGCTGGTACCTCGCCTAATGTTGCCAAATATAGCAAATAAAAATACAGGAATGTTCCACATGTTGGATATGTTGGGGTTCATAAAACAGCACCCCTAAATATGGCTCTTTGGCATGCAGAACAAAGGAAGCAGCCTCAATATCTCTCTGATCTCACCAACCACCCCGATCCTGTCTCTCAACACTTCTCACAAAGCACAAGATGAGGTTATTCTCTGAAATTCCCTTATCTGCCTAGAAACCAGACCTACCAAAAAATTGCACAATTGCCTTTGATTTCTTCCCTGAAATTCATCAACCAGAGAAGAGATAAACTCATATCACAGAGAAAGAGAATGAACATTAAACACCATGTCTAGAGCCCAGGCAAACTTTGTCCCAAACCACTGTTTGTTCTCAGGTCCCAATCAATTTCCAAAGAGAATCATTTACAAGATACTGCCTGCCACCCAGGTCCATTCATTCCGCACTAAAAATTATTCACTCCTATATCCCCATCTCCTCTTCCCCTATGAAGACGGGCATATATGCATCTGGACCTCACTGGGTTATTTGAGTAATCATCCTCCAGAATTCCCCTGTGCTTATGCATGTTAAATAAGTTTGTATGTCTTATTCTCCTACTAATCTGCCTATTGCCAGCTAATTTTCAGCAAACCTTTGGAAGGCACACGGAGGGGAAGCCTTCTTTTGTCCCATATATTTGGAACAGACGCTGAAAAATAATGTATTGTTAATCTGAAATTCAGATTTAACTGAACATCCTGTATTTAATCTGGCAACCCTAACCTCACCCAACTTTCACAAGAAAGGAAATTAACAGACTGGTTTAACTTTCCAGAAGATTCCACAAGAGTGCCAAGCAGGGGAGCTGGGCAGGGAGGTTGGGGCTGCTCCAGTGGGGTGGAAGGGCATTGTCTGACCCATGATCTTGGGAACTCCGCTGGTTCATTTCTTAAGATTTGTGCTGGAAGTGTGCCAAAACTCATTTCGGTTGAATGCTAATTGGCCTAGTGTTTAAATAAATATCAGACTGAAGCCAACTATCACCAACTTAGAAGGAACTTCTGGGGTAGACTGTTCTCTTTTAAAACTCATAGGTGGAATGGAATTTAATCATGAAATAAAAATACAGTTTTTAAAGGTTATTTTAATGTCATGAATAATAATCTAATAATTCTGCAAAGATTTCAAATATGTTTTACATATAATCCTTTTATTCTGCCTTCCATTCTTATTTAAAATTGTGTAAACATTTGTTGGTTCAAAAAGGATAGAGTGTTCCTAAAGTTATCTAGTAGAGGCATTCTCTCTTTGTAACTTTATTTTGTAGAGACAGGGTCTTGCCCCATTGCCTGGGCTGGAGTGCAGTGGCACCATCACAGCCTAGTGCAACCTGGAACTCCTGGGCTCACGTAATCCTCCTGCTTCAGCCTTCTGAGTAGCTGGGGCTACAGGTGCATGCCACCACACCTGGCCAAGACATTCTCTTTTACTAGATTTCTATTAGCTGCTGATCTTGCTTGACTTAACTACTTGAAAGCTTTAAATTATTGATTTTGTAGGTAAAATCCTCAGCTTTCACAATCACTAATTATAGTAGCACTTTAAACTCCTACAATAATGAATATATATTTATACTCCAACTTACTGATAGCATTTTAACATATAAAGGTTACAAGGAGATTTTTCACACCAGGTTATATCTAAATGATCTAGATGCTTACCTCTATTCAAAAATGAATATTCAGATATTAACGATAAATCTGAAATATGTACAATAATTATATGTAAATAAAAATAAAAATAAATAATACTCCTGAAAGAATGGCATGCTTGTTTTATTTAATTTTTTCTTGAAAACACTGAAAATGTGGTCCTGCATCAGCCGCATTACCTGGGAGGAATTCACAGGCTCTCAGGCCCGCTCCAGGCTTTCAAAATCAGACCCTCTGAGGGTGGGGCTGTGTTTAACAAGCCCTGCAGGATACGCAAGTTGAAGTTTAGAAAGCCCTGACCTTGCAACAGAAGGACCTGGCAGCTGGTTAGAAATGCTGGATCTCAATCCCAACCCAACCTAAGGAATTGGAACCTGCATTTTAACAAGATGCCCTGGTGATTTGTGTGTACCGGTAAGTCTGAGACACGCTGCCCTAGAAAATACTGTAACTGAAGGTTGTGTTTTAGTCGCTGTCTCTAACCAGCTGATGCTGATGAGGAGCCTTCTAAGTAGGAGGTAAATGGGTACCATCCCTGTGAAAAACCCAGTCATTTATGAAATCCACACCAAACCCATTCCTGGAACTAAGTTCTTATCACCTGCTTCAGACACATCAAAAGTTTGCCAAGGCTGGGCATGGTGGCTCACGCCTGTAATCTCAGCACTTTGGGAGGCTGAGGTGGGCAGATTACCTGAGGCTGGGAGTTTGAGACCAGCCTGACAAACATGGAGAAACCCCGTCTCTACTAAAAATAGAAAATTAGCTGGGTGTGGTGGCGCACGTCTGTAATACCAGCTACTCGGGAGGCTGAGGCAGGAGAATCATTTGAGCCCAGGAGGCGGAGTTTGCGGTGAGCCGAGATTGTGCCATTGCACTCCAGCCTGGGTAACGAGAGAAAAATCCGTCTAAAAAAAAAAACAAAAAACCTAAAATTTGCCAAAAGACTAACATTTTATTTTCTCTTCTTTCTGACCTGATGACGCCTCTCCCCAGTGTGTTGAGTTGCATTCCCCATCCACCCCCTTACTTTACCACTAGGAAAAAGATCTGATATGTGAGGGTCAGAGTCCTGTAGACAGCTAGAAATTGACTTTTAAGTTTGAACTCTAGGTTAAATATTGATTGATTTTGATCTCTCAACCTAACACAGTCTTTGGGAGAAATTATTTGTGTTTAACAACTCTTATGGCCATAAGACTATTGCTTAAATTTAACCCCAATCCCTCCAGCAGCTGAACAAGTTTATCTCCATTATAGAAGAAAATTCTTGATTACAGCTCTGCAATCCCAGATGTGCTTTGGAATTTGAAATTTTTGGATTGTAGAAAGATAATACAGTGCATATATTGCATATTGCATTCCATCTCCAGGGGGATCTAAAGCAGCATCCTGTAATAAACACATTTAAGTCTCTGCAATAAAACACAAAAATTCACAGTAAGTGAGATAAACTGACATTATAAACAGCCTCATGTGAGTTCCGGTTTTCCATTCAGTTTAAGAAAAACCTTAGTTTTCACAGCTTTTTCTATTTGGACAGTATGGATAAGAGAGTGTGGATTCCAAGAACGAGGTACAAGTTGCTGTAAAAAATTAAAGGGAATGAGCACCAACTGGGAAAAGCTGAAGGGAAACAAATGAACAACAGCAGTGGTAGACACTGAAAAAGCTCATTTAACAGATTTCTTTCCACAAGCAAGCTGCATGTAGATGAAAATTCTTGCTCTTCGGGGGCCAGGCTCAGATTCCCGACCAGGAGACCTTGCGACAAAAATGAGACTGATTTGGATTGGGAGATAAAGTTTAAGGGAGAATGGAATGAGGGAAATAATAAAGAGCTTTGGGAACACCTAGAAATGGCACTGCGTATGTGAGCTAATTATTTCCAAGGCTGATTCATTTCCCAGTTCACAGCTGACTCCCTTTTATTCCCCTCATTCTTTTAATTCATCTTTGTCCATGTGCTGAGTGGTGGATGGGTCAGGATGTCTTGGCCCACCCTCAAATAGACCCAATGTTTTTGTAGCCTTTTAGAAATCTCTGGCAGAGCATGGCTCACATCCATAATCCCAGCACTTTAGGAGGCTAAGGCAAAAGGATCACTTGAGCCTGGGGGTTCAAGACTAGCCTGGTCAACATAGTGAGATCCTGTCTCTATAAAAATAAATTTAAAAGAAAATAAAAAGAAATCTCATGGCCTCTTCTTAGATCTTTTAATTTTACATCCCAAATCCTCAGTTCCGCTCTGCTCTTTGTTTTTCTTCAGAGGGAGAAGAGAGGGATCTCTTGGGTCTCCTCTGATTATTTAATTGGCCTTTGGTCAAGGATCATAACAGGTTAGTGGAAAGGAGACGGAAATTGGAAGGCTGTGGCCCTCCTTTAAGAAGCATGGTGCTGGTCAGGCGCAGTGGCTCACGCCTGAAATCCCAGCACTTTGGAAGGCCGATGCAGGCGATCACTTGAGCTCAGAAGTTCAAGACCAGCCTGGGCAACATGACAAAACCGTGTCTCCACAAAAAATACAAAAATTAGCCAGGAGTGGTGGCACATGCCTGTAGTCCCAGCTACTTGGGAGGCTGAAGTTATGGGGGCATCGCTTGAGCCAGGGAGTTTGAGGCTGCAGTGAGCTGAGATCGCACCACAGCAATCCAGCCTGGGCAACAAAGCCAGACCCTGTCTCAAAAAAGAAGAAAGGTAAAAAAGGTTAAAAAGAAGCATGGCGCTTTTCTTTCTTAGCATGTTCCTGAGGATTTTCTTTTTACCATCATCTTTTAAAGAGTGACTCTAACCTGAGATCTGACAAAGATAGGTTAAATATTCAAGAGCAAATCATTTCTTCCTCACAAATACCTTCCTGAATAGAAAAACAAAGCACCTCAGAAGTCTATATCACTTTTAAGATAGTCACAGGGTTTTTTGTAATGTAAATTTTGTTAATGTGTGGCATACATAGAGAAAAGTGCACAAATCCTAAGTGGACAGAGAGATGACAATGACATCATAAGAAATGTATATTTGGTCTCTGCTCACAGTTCCTGGCACAGGGCTTCTGAAACTCTTGTAATTTCCTGAGTGATAAGGGTGCTAGGAGCATTTTTCATTATAATGTAGTTGTCCTTCGGTAGCTTCAAGAACCCCCCTTCACCCCAGATAGCACAATAGGAGGTTGCTCAAGTTCCTGAGATAAAATGATGTAGTATTTGTATATAACCTGTGCACATCTTCCCGTATATTTTATATCATCTATAGATTACTAATAACACCTAATACTATGTAAATGCTGTGCAAATAGTTGTGATACTATACTGGTTTTTACATTTTTTTTTTTATTATTTTTTCCAAATGTTTTTGATCTGCAGTTGGTTGAATCTCGGATATGATGGGCTCACTGTATTTGTTATTAGTCCTGGTTTGTGACACACAAGCAGTTCTAAACCTTTTGGAATTCCTGGAGTGATCAAAGTGTCTTTTTGTATGTCAGTGAGAAGACTGGTGGCTGAAAGCCCCTAGAAAGATTCAGGATGGGGGCTGGTTGACAGAAGAACAAACCATGTGATTAAAGGGTTAGAACTTTCAGTCTGAACTCCAACCTCCAATGGCCAATGATCTAATTAATCATGTCTACATAATGGAACTTTTGTAAAACCCCTACATGATAGGGTTTAGAGAGTTTCTGAAGACATGGAGGTGCTGGGAGGTGGCTCTCCTGGAGAAGGCATGAAAGCCCTACAGCCTTTCCTCATACCTTGCCCTGTATACCTCTTCATCTCCCTGTTCGTCTGTATCTTTTGTAATAGCTTTTATAATAAACTGGTAAACATAAGTAAATATTTCCCTGGGGTTTGTTAGCCATTATAAGTAAGTTATCAAACATGAGGAGGGGATTGTAGAAACTCCTGATTTATACCTGGCTTTTCAGAAGTACATGTGACAACCTAGTACTTAAGTAGGGGATAGTTTTATGAAACTAAGTCCTTAATCTGTGGGGTCTATGCTAACTCACAGTGTCAGGGTTGAATCGTAGGACATTCAGTGGTTTGCAGAGAATTGGAGAATGGCTTAGTGTGGAAAACCCACATATTTGATGTCAGAAGTGTTGTGAGAGTTTAGAAAAACAGTTGTTTATCCTCTTTAATGACTTGTCACAGAGTTTACATACTCTGTAACTAGTGCAACAGACCAAGTAATAGAACATAACCAGCTCTGCAGAAGCCCTTCCAAGTCCCTACCCCAAAGGTGGCCCCATCTGAACAGAACATAGGTTAATTTTGTTTGTTTTTAATTTCATTCTTTTGTTTTGCTTCTTATACTTAACATATTCATGAGATCCAGCCACATTATTGTGATACATTGTAGTTCAACAGTTTGTATTGGTGTGCAATACTTTATTGTATGATATGCCACTTAACCATTCTCTAATGAGTGGTCATTTGGCTTGTGGCCAGTCTGGGCTATCATGACTAGTACTGTTTAAGCATTTCTGTACCTGTCCCTTGGCGAACATGCATATGCATTCCTGTTGGATACCTAGGAGTAGGATTCCATAGGTGGGTCACTGGGCATGTGCATGTTCAGCTTTAGTAGATATTAGGTTGGTGCAAAAGTAATTGTGGCTTTGGGCCGTGGATTTTAAATCATTATAACTAGGCTCAAACACATCTTTATTAATCAAAATAGGAACCATTATAACCAACACATTTTTGCCAATGAGAAATAAGTTTCTTTTATTCCTGTAGCATAAAAATCCATGCTTCGGGATTTGACAAACTCTTGGAAAGCATGTTCTGCATCCTGCTGGCAGTGGAAGCATTTTCCCTGCAAAAAGTTGTCAAGATGCTGGAAGAAGTGGTAGCTGGTTGGCGAGAGGTCAGGTGAATATAGTGGATGAGGGAAAACTTTGTAGCCCAGTTTGTTAAACTTTTGATGCGTTTGTTGTGAGATCTGCAGTTGGGCATTGTCCTGGAGAAGAATTGGGCCCTTTCTGTTGACCATTGCTGGCTGTGGGCACTGCAGTTTTTGGTGTATCTCATCAATTTGCTGAGCATACTTCTCAGATGTAATGGTTTCACCGGGATTCAGAAAGCTGTAGTGGATTAGACCGGCAGCAGACCACCAAACAGTGACCATGGCCTTTTTTTGGTGCAAGTTTGGTTTTGGGAAGTGCTTTGGAGCTTCTTCTTGGTCCAACCACTGAGCTGGTCGTCACTGGTTGTCGTATACAATTCACTACTCGTCACACATCACAATCTGATTGAGAAATTCATTGTTGTTGCATAGAATAAAACAACAGTTCAAAATGATGATTTTTTAAATTTTTGGTCAGCTCATGAGGCATCCACTTATTGAGCTTTTTCACCTTCTAATTTGTTTCAAATGCCCTAGAAAGGTCGACGTTGAGTTATTTGCCAACTTCCCGTGTAATTGTAAGAGGATCAGCTTTGAAGATTGCTCTCAATTGGTTGTTGTAAATTTCCAATGGTCAGCCACTATGCTCCTCATCTTCAAGGCTCTCATCTCCTTTGCAAAACTTTTTGAACCACCACTGTACTGTACGTTCGTTAGCAGTTCCTGGGCCAAATGCGTTGCTGATGTTGCGAGTTGTCTCTGCTGCTTTATGACCCACCCATTTTGAACTCAAATAAGAAAATCCCTTGAATTTGCTTTTTGTCTAACATCATTTCCATAGTCTAAAATAAACATAAAATAAACAGCAAGTAATAAGCCATTAGCAAAAAAGTATAAAGAGAGAAATGCCCATTAAAATGATGTATAATATAACCACATTTATTGAAGAATGTATTCCAATATCAAATGGCAAATTCCCATAATGCAAAAACCACAATTACTTTCGTACCAACCTAGTACTACCAAAGAGTTTTCCAAAGTGGTTGTACCAATTTATACTCCCACCAGCAGTGCATGTGAATTCCACAGGGCTTTTTAAAACACATCTCCATGCACAGTCATGTAATTTTTCAGTTTAGATATTTGAAGTTGTCCCTCTGTCTTATATCCATAGAGATCCTCTCAGTTGAACTATGAGCCTCTCTTTACCTTTTAAGTCATCCCACTTTTAAAGTAAGCTCTGGGTTTCAGAAGAGAAATGCCTGGCTCACTGTTCTATGAGCTTCACAGCACTCGATAGCCTTACTTGTTCCTCCGTGACCAATCTTCTTTTGTAACACCAGGTGTATTGCTTTGATCATTTCTGAACTTTCAGAGAGCAGTTTAAGGGGCTCACAATTTAATGAGTAATGTTCAGACTAAAAGTTAATTAGTGAGGCATTGAAGAGTTAGCTGAGAAAGTATACTCAATTCTAGCAGAGTCTAACACTGAGCAGAACTTGAGACAGCAAAATCAGGGTGACTTTCACATGCAGTTTGTATGTCTCATTACTTTGTAATCACATGTATGGCCATACATAAGGCAAAGACACAGAGTGTATGTACCTTACAGAAGGCTTTATTGGCCTCATTTTATGCACAGGTGTATAATCTAATACCAATAATACCTATTGATTAACCACTGGCTGTGTGCTAGGCAGTGTGATTGAGGCTTTAGATTCTTGCTATTCAAAGTGTGGTCTGGACATTAGCAGCATAGCCATCAACTGGGAGCTTGCTAGAAATGCATAGCCTCACGCCTCACCCCAGACAGGTGGACTCAGAACCTTCAGTTTAACCAGATGCCAATGGGGTTCTGAAACACATTAAAGTTTGACAAGTGCCGTTTTAGACACATTATCAAAATTAATCCTCATTATGACCATGTAAGGATGGGAGAGCAATATCCTCACTTTAGAGATGAGGAAACAGGGACATAGAAAGTTCTGAAAAGAGCAAATTCAGAGAAAGACTGACAGCAGAGCACAGACTTGTAATCATTAGTCCATGAGAACTCCAAATTATTCTATAAGCATTTAATTTATGTATAAATTTTAGGAGCTTACCTTGGTATAAATAAATGCTGACTAACATTGGAAGTCTGGCCTTTTCAGTATTGACTTTTGGTAATTCTGATATGTTGCTGCTGATCAGACAAGGTTGATTAGACAAGATTGAATGTGACAGTAGAGAACTAGTTTTGTTCCCAGGTAAGGTAGGCAATTTGGTGTAGATGGATAAGCAGATGAGGAAATGAGTTGACATTGTTGAACTTGACCTGAGCCCTGTGCTCCCATGAAACAGCACAGTTAAGAAATCCTCATAACATTTTGTTATCCAAAATCCCCCCCAACTCTTTTTTGTTCCAAGAAAAGGTTTATGGCAAAGAGCCAACCTCCCTCATAGAATTAGGTCAGATTGGCTGTCCATGTTCTGATGACTCCTATCACACTTGCATGGAGGCCTCCCTTGTTCACCTGTGACAAGGCCAAATATAGACCTTTCTTCTTTGGCTTGAACCTGCTCAAAGGCCAGAGACAGACCCTCCACCTCTCTTTTGTTTGTCTCATGAATGATTATCTGAGATTAGAACTACCTGTACCCTTGAATATAGCTAGACATAGAGATAAACATTTTCTTTTCGGCTAACAGAGAATTTTCCTAATTGCAAAATAACCTAACTGTAAATCACCCCATTTATAACGTGTCTACACCTCCCTATGAAAGTGTAAGGCAGGCCGGGCGTGGTGGCTCACACCTGTAATCCCAGCACTTTGGGAGGCTGAGGCAGGATGATCATGAGGTCAGGAGATTGAGGCCATCCTGGCTAACGCAGTGAAATCCCGTCTCTACTAAAAATATAAAAAATTAGCTGGGCTTGGTGGCACATGTCTGTAGTCCTAGCTACGCAGGAGGCTGAGGCAGGAGAATCGCTTGAACTTGGGAGGCGGAGGTTGCAGTAAGCTGAGATCATGCCACTGCCAGCCTGGGCAACAGAGTGAGACTCTGTCTGAAAAAAAAAAATGTGTAAGGCAAACTACCTTGCCAAGACACTGTGGGGTTTTCTCCTAGTTTTGATAGTCTGAATAACATCAATTTCCTTACTTATTGGTTTTTATCTTTAACAGGGCTCATGGTCTTAGTGACTCAGGGTTGGTGGTCAACTTGGTAAAGATGAATCTTGCCTTATTACCTGAGTTTGTAACATCAAAGATAAGAAATGATTGTTCCTTTCAAACTGCAAGAATTATCTTCTCCCCCAATTACTGTCATCTTCCCCCAGGTCTGATAACTTTAATAAACTACCATCTTCTTAAAGGCTCTCTGGAGCACAGGACTTCACCTGGGCTCCGGCATCAACCAGTATTAAGTTTATCCTTAGCAGGTTCGGTGGCCTCTGAGTTTCCTGCTAAGGTGCTGAAAATGTTTGAAAACTGTGAGAATATTTAAAGCAGAAATACCCTAAATGTGTAAGTGTGTAATGAGGTTGCAGAATTGATCTGACAAGCATCGAAAGGCTTTGCACTAAGATATATAATGCATATACTCTTTCAACATTTGCATTTCATTTAATAACATCATTTTGTTCCTCTAGAAGTCGCTTAACCTTTGAATATAAAAGGTGTTAGGAAGAAATATGTATTTATTCCATTTTGTTTGTCACAAAGGAAGAAATCAAGCTCTTTCCTATGCTTTACTAAAATACATGCTTTCTCCAAAACAGAATTTTAGAAGCAGCAGGGAAAGGAGGTTTGCATTTGTTCTGTCTTCCATTTTTGCCATTAGAAGCAATCCTGAGATCTATATAAAAATCCATTTAAGGAGCCTTCTTTGCATTGCATTTGTGTGGTGGGTCAGATATTAAATGATTAGGAAATAGAGAATAAATAAACAAATAAATAGAGAAGTCCTGATTAACCAAATGGTTTTTGGCTTCAGTTTTTAAATCCTGACACTTGAATGTGTTATTCAGTGTTCTTTTCCTATTAAGTGTGAGTGTATTTAATGAATTCAAATTAGAAACTATTTTTAGGTTCTGTTAAAATCAGGTCTAAGACATCAGTAGGAAGTGAAATATCAAGATCTATTAATTACTGTTTCTGTAAAACTCTATAAAGCTATTATTAGAATTATTATATCCAAAGTTGTCAATATATAAATGTTTATGACTGTAGACCTTCTTAGTTGGCATAGAGTCTATGCAGAAAGATCATCTACTTGTCAGTCACTTTCACTGCCCACCTCCAACCTGTGGTCATTAAAATCTCAAGCCTTACTTTCATATCTGTGTTTTCTAGTCTATCTCTAGGGAATAATTAGACAGAACCAACAGCACTGAAGATAACCAAAGGGTTGTAATGGATTTCAGAAGTAGTGAGAAGTAACAACAAGCAAAGACCTTTCAGCACAATAGCGACAGTGTGGCTGGATTTTGAACCTAAGCCAACTGAATTATTTTTGTAGTATGAGTATACAGTTAGGTTATGGCAAAGTTATCTTAGCCTTTTTACAAAATAACCTCTATTGTGAATCAATGCATAAGATCTCAAGACTGTTGTTTATTATTTTTTCGAGGTTATTTATAGACTGAGTTAATCTAAGGTCAAAATAGCAGCACCTTCCGTTGAATACAAATAATTCCATTTGTGTTTTCATTTTTAAAAGTTGGATGAGCTCATGGTCTACTCATGATAACAAATCCACCACGTGAGTGTTTGATTTAATTGAACATTTCTGTTTTATAAACTTAAAGCAATTTATATTGTACTAAATGTTATTTTTTAATAAAATAAAATTTATGGTGACATTTAAAGACAATCAAAAAGGTATAAAGAATAGCACAGGGATAATATAACATGTACCCACTACCCAGCTTCAGAAGTAGAATTTAACCTTTACATTTGAAACTCTTGTATTCTCTCCCCCAGTTACAACTCCCTCCCTTTGGAGAAACCACTGTCTTATTTATTTATTTATTCTTTTTTTAAATTGTACTTTAAGTTCTGGGATACATGTACAGAACGTGCAGGTTTGTTACATAGGTATACACGTGCCATGGTGGTTTGCTACACCCATCAACCCGTCATCTACATTAGGTATTTCTCCTAATGCTATCCCTCCCCTACCCCCCCACCCCCTGACAGGCCCTAGTGTGTGATGTTCCCCTCCCTGTGTCCATATGTTCTCATTGTTCAACTCCCATTTATGAGTGAGAACATGCGGTGTTTGGTTTTCTGTTCCTGTGTTAGTTTGCTGAGAATGATGGTTTCCAGCTTCATCCATGTCCCTGCAAAGGGCATGAACTATCCTTTTTTATGACTGTATAGTACTCCATGGTGTCTATGTGCTACATTTTCTTTATCCAGTCTATCATTCATGGGCATTTTGGTTGGGAACCACTATCTTAAATTTGGTGATTGATATTACCCTGCAATTATCTTCAAACATGACTGTATCCCTAAGCAATTACACAGAATTTTGTGCATCTTTTAAAACTTTACCTAAAAGATAATATATTGTATGAAATTTTCTTCAACTTACTGTATTTTGTCAACATATATTTGTGAGATTTATTTCTGTTGATGCATATAACTGTGGGTCATTTTTAAAACTACTGTATAGTATTCTAGTATTCCTTTTTTTTTTTTTTTGAGACGGTCTTCCTCTGCCACCCAGGTTGGAGTGCAATGATACAATCACAGCTCACTGCTGCCTCTATTTCCCAGGCTCAAGGGATCCTCCCACTGTAGACACCCAAGTAGCTGGGACCACAGGTGCATGCCACCAAACCCAGCTAATTTTTTTTTTATTATTTTTTGTAGAAATGGGAACTCACTATGTTACCCAGGCTGGTCTCTAACTCTTGGGCTCAAGTGATCCTCCCATCTTGGCCTCCCAAACTGTCGAGACTACAGGTATGAGCCAATGAGCCCAGCCTGTACAGTATCCCATTTTATAACTGTGCCATAACTTATCCATTTAAGATATTGCTTATTTTACAAAGTTGTTTTAATTTATATGTAATTTACCCATAGTGGCCTATAGGGGTCCCTATTGTTTCATAGCCTTGCCACCATGTGATATGGTCAGAGTTTTCTTTTTTGCAAATTGTAAGAATATGCTAATTATTAATTTAAGTCAACATTTTATTAATATATAAACAAATTTTAAACAACCAAATATAAAATTTGGAGCTAAATTACCATTCATAGGTATATTAATTAGAGCAGAGATAAGCAAATTTTTTCCTAAAAGGCCACATGGTACACACTGTAGGCTTTGTGTGCCATGAGATCTCTGCTGCAACTACTCAACCCTGCCACTGTAGTGCAAAAGCAGCCATAGAAAATACACAGACAAACAGGCATGATAGTGTTGCCATAAAACTTTATTTACAATATCAGAAGGCCTATATTCAAGCTATATTTGACAACACTGAGTTAGAGTGAGTGTATCAGAGTTCTTCAGAGAGACAGAGTCAATAAGATATATATATGTTGTTGAAGGACAAGAGAGGAAGAGTGTATCCTAGCTCCAGCAGATAGGTTGATACATTCACCTTTTTTCTGCTTTTGTTCTCTGGGGGGTCCCCCAGCAGATTGGATGATGCCAGACCACTTTCCCCACCTAGTTCATCCAGACTCACATGCTAATCTCTTCTGGAAACATCCTCACAGATGCATCCTGAAACACTGCTGATATGGTTTGGCTGGGTGCCCACCCAAATCTCATCTCAAATTGTAATCCAAATTGTAAACCTCACACGTCGAGGGAGGGACCTGGTGGGAGATGACTGGATCATGGGGGTGGTTTTCCCCATGTTGTTCTCGTGGTAGTGAGTGAGTTCTCACGAGATCTGGTTGTTTGATAAATTTCTGGTACTTCCCCCTTATTCCCTCTCTCCTGCCGCCATGTAAGACGTGCCTGCTTCCTCTTCGCCTTTCGCCATGATTGTAACTTTCCTGAGGCCTTCCCAGCCATGCAGAACTGTGAGTCATTTAAGCCTCCTTTCTTTATAAATTACCCAGTCTCAGGTAGTATCTTTATAGCAGTGTGAGAATGGACTAATACAAATGCCTTACCAGGTTTCTAGGTATTCTTTAATCCAGGCAAATTGACACCTAAAATTAACCATCACAGTAAGTAACACTAAATGCTGTAATAAATCTTCTCCAAATTTCAGTGGATTAACACAATAAAGATTTATTTCTTATTTAAGCAAAATCCAAGGTAGAATTTTCTGGTTATTTGGCCCCCTGGGAGTTTCTCCTTCAAGCAGCGACTCAGGCTTCTGTGCTTCCTTCACGTTATGCTCTGTAACGTGTGGCCTCTGTGGTTGCCACAGAAGGGGAAAAGAGATGGTGCATCTGGTCATATGTCCAGTCAGCAGCACCTCTATATATACTCCATTGGTCATACTCCAGTCAAATGGCTCCAACTGAAGGTCAAGGGAGGCTGGAAAATGGAGCTGTCACATGTGCCAGGAAAAGAAACAAGAGTAATGAGCATGGAGCCAGTCTGCCACAATATGAGTTAAATATATTAGTATTTCATGAGATTCCACAAAAAGCATCATGATTTCCAGACTTGCTCCCTGAAGAATTTGAAAACCATTAAGGTACATTCTTCTTTAAAACACTAACACTCCTGTTGGACTCTAGAAATGCTGATCTAGGCCAGGCACCAGTGGCTCACGCCTATAATCCCAGCACTTTGGGAGGCTGAGGCAGAAGGATCACTTGAGCCTAGGAGTTTGAGACCAGCCTGGGTAACATAGTGAGACCTCATCTCTAAAAAACAAAAGTAAATAAATGCTGGTCCAACATTTTCAACTATTAAAAGCCTGAAACAAATTAGTTGACTAAGTGCCACGGATATAAATTAATATTTTCATTCAATGAATTTCTTCATTCTTGTCTACATTCCCATTCAAGAACAGAATTTCTGGAGTAAAATTGATACAAATACTTTTTCCTCCACTGTAGACTTCTTGGCTAGGCTTCATACATTTCTTTTTAACTCTTCAACCCAAGGGTCACACATGCTATGGAAATTACAGCAAATCCTAATTGATTTTATTCCAAGTTCCTGAGGCTTCTTAGGCACTTATATTATTCTAAAAGAAATGCCCAGGATGGTCATGTGGCACTCTAGGGATGATGTGTACTTTGGGGTTAGGATAATCAGAGTACATTATTTTTCACCAAAACCAATTTGTTCAAGTTATTTGCTTTCCAAACTTCTATCTACAGTCTGTTGCTTCTATGGTTCTATTTTATATTGATCACTCTTTTATACAGTGGAAGCATAAAAGACTATATAAACTACACATAGGTTCTATAAACCTTTGTGTTTCTGCTTTACAATGAAATGGCTATCACTAACTTGCAATCCAAAGGCCTTTCCAACAAACATTCAATAGTTCCTTTTTAGTGTTGTGAAATAAATGTAAATGAGTCAATTGGAAATTGGAGGGAAATAAAAGAGGATCAAATATCTAGAATGACTAGTATATTATTATTAAGATATAGGCTTTTTCTCTTTTTTCCCTAATAACCACTCCTGTGATTTATTATGAGATGTTGCTGATTATGGTGCTGGTGGTCAGGAGATGATGACTCTGTGGATATTGCGATGTTGTGTTATGTATAGTTTTAGCAATATCTCAAGGAGGTATTATTATCTTCATTTTGTTGAAAATGCAACTAAGGTGTAGTGTCCCATCTATCACCACATGCCTAGTAAGCAGTAGAGATGAGACTCAAATGCAAGTTTTCCATTAGAGTTGTTAGTAACACTGTCATCTGTACCAGGGCTGCCTCCGTTAGAATGGCACCCAACTATAGAACACTATGTTTACAATTTATGGCCAAGAAACCCTGTGTTGGCTTTATTTTTTCCTTCACAGATTCCCAGAATGTTATAAAATTCAATTCTTCACATAGCAATTTGATACTTTGTATCCCTCCCCATGGAATCTGCCCACAAAAATTGTTATTGTTGATTCAGGCTTTCCATTGTCTGGGAAGAAGAGTTGTACTTTATTAAATTAGAAATGAGAAAAGAACTATTGATCAAACAAAGCAAAATGAAACATTACTTGAAGGAGTGAAAAAAGCGTTGAGCTTTCTGAGAAATGAATTAAACCTGTTTGTTCAAGTCCTAAACACACCATATACAAGAAAAAAGCCTTAGCAAGTGTCATAGAAAATATTTATGGGACTTGGTGCAGTAGCTCATGCTGTAATCTCAGCACTTTGGTAGGCCAAAGTGGGAGGATTGCTTGAATCTAAGCTGGTTTGAAACCAGCCTAGTGAGACCTTGTCTCTATAAAATGAATTAAAAAAAAAAAAATTAGTTGGGTGTGGTGGCATGAGCCTGCAGTCCCACCTATTCTGAAGGCTAAGTTGGGAGGCTCGCTTGAGCCCAGACAGTCAAGGCTTCAGTGAGCCAAGATGGCGTCACTGCACCCCAGCCTGGGTGACAGAGCAAGACCTTGTCTCAAAAATAGTAAAAAACAAACCTCAAAAGAAAATGTTTAAACCCTTTAAAAAAGAGAGAAGAAAATATTCATGGACTAGATAGAAAAAATGTTAATTTATGAAATGCTCATATCATTGTGTTTTGCATCAAAGCACCTATATGCTTTGATTTTAAAAAGAGATATCACTATTAAAACTGTTTAATCTTTCTGGAGCTCAGTTTTCTCATCTGTAAAATAGGAACAATAAAGTCTATTCTTCTTATCTCTTGGTGTTGTAAAGGCTAAATGAAATGATTAGCCATTCCTATTGACTTTTGTGCTTTTCCCACTGCTCTCTGTGGGTGCACTGGCTGTTGCAGTGGCTATAAACCTAAGGAGAGAAGAATAAGCCTGCCATTTCCCAGCTTCCTTCAGGTAGCAATACCAATAGAATATGCACTACTGGCTGGGCACAGTGGCTCATGCCTGTAATCCCAGCACTTTAGGAGGCCGAGGAAGGCAGATCACGAGGTCAGGAATTCAAGACCAGCCTAGCCAATATGGTGAAACCCCATCTCTCCTAAAAATACAAAAATTAGCCGGGCATGGTGGCGAGTGCCTGTAGTCCCAGCTACTCAGGAGGCTGAGGCAGGAGAATCACTTGAACCCAGGACGTGGAGGTTGCAGTGAGCCAAGATCATGCCACTGCACTTCAGCCTGGTTGACAGAGTGAGACTCCATCTCAAAAAAAAAAAAAGGAATATGCACTACCATGTAGATATGCTACACTTGATTTATTATAGACTGACTTTGACCAAGGTCAGGGAGAGAAATCCACTTGGGCCCACAAACTCTCAAACAAACATTTAATTAAGTTCAATTTAACTCTATTATAAACAACTTCAGAATGTTTTCTCTCTACGTTATCTTTTGTAACCTCAATCCCAAGGTGGAACTAGAAAGACAACCACTAGCTCCACATGTAATTAGTATTTACTTCCTTTGGATGTGTTTTTTCCCATTATCAGATGGGGAAGGTCAGGTCTTAACCAAGGAAGCCTAAGTGGGCGTGTGTTCAGGCTCTGTGGGACTCCCTACCCCACTGGGTCACATTCCAGCTGTGTTCTTGGCTCAGTTCACTTTTGTGGTTTCAAGAATGTAAATAATTTGCACTTTTACCCTCTTCATTTTATTTATTTCTGCACAAGGTATTGGTGACCTGAATATGTTTCCTTGAATTCATCGACTTCAAACATTCCATTTCTGTAACTGACCTCAATATGTTTTCCTCCTTTGAAACAAACTCGCTAACAGATCAACACAGTCTACTCACAGTGAAAAGATCATGAATAAACATGAGATTCTTTAGAATTTTGATATTGCTATTGCTAGCTTTGTGTTGCTCGTTTTAAACACAAAACACTAGTAAGGATGAACTAATCGTCCCAGGACCACATGTTGTCTTTCCTGTCTTTAAATTTTTGCTCCTGTACTTCTGCTTCTTTCAATGTCCTCTTGTTGTCCTGACAAAGCTTTCAATCCAGCCAACCTTGGTACTGAAACTTCCTGTAAACACTTTCTTAATTTCCCAAACCTGGAGTCATTATTCATTGGCATTTATTGTTTATAGAATTCATTTATTAACGTACTCAAGAGCTGCCTTGCAATATTGCTTCACTTACTCTTTTACCCCTTATTTATCCTTCATTCTGCTTAGTGCCATGTTAATGTCATTTCTCCCTGCCTAGAATTTTAACTCCTCAAGTACAAGAACTGTTTATTGTACTTGTAGGTAATCCAACCTTCCTCAGTTCAATGCCTTAATTTAGACACCTGAAAAAATAATTGTTTTTATTTTTTGTTTTAAGCATTGGTAGAATATAGTTGCTTCCCACATTTTGTCAAAGGAAGTTAACTTGAGCTGGTACTGCTTTAACTTATTTCTGAGATAGAATAGGAATGGGATGCAGCTCCTCCTTCACATATTTTTTTTTCTTTTTCTCTAGTTCCACTGATCACAAAACCCACACATACCACTCGCTGGTGATATGCCCACGAATCCCAAGGCTTTAGTCACACAAAGAAAACAGCCATTCTTCCGTGCTTTCATAACATGTAACCATGCCTTTTATGTAAAGAATTCCAGAAACTGGCTTAGGAAATCTAAATATTGTGGACTGTCCCGCCTTGGGAAGGAATGCTGAACAATTGATTTACAGCTTTGTTGCTGCCAGAGCACCAGGTGGTCCATTACTCAAGATAAACATTGCAACCAGATATGCTAACTGAATAATCTACCCCTCACATGCTTTGCCCAACCCAGCCTGCATACCCTACGCCTGATGTTAATTCCCGTGCTTTGCCTAATAAAAAAGCCCCAACCAGCTTTTTCAGGGAGTCCTTGTACCTCCACTGTCTTCCTTGAGCTTGAGCACAAGCTCCAAAATAAAAACCTTGACTGGGAAAACTACTTGGCCCCGTATTAATTTTTATTACATGGGAAACCAAAGAGCTTGTGATCTGTAACATTTCCAAATCTTCTGCTCTGAATTTTGTTTTTCTTGAGACGGAGTCTCACTCTGTCACCCAGGCTAGAGTACAGTGGCGCGATCTCGGCTCACTGCAACCTCTACCTCCCGGTTCAAGTGATTCTCCTATCTTAGCCCCCAAAGTAGCAGGGATTACAGGCACGCACCACCACACCCAGCTAATTTTTTGTATTTTTAGTAGAGACGGGATTTCACCATGTTGACCAGGCTGGTCTCAAACTCCTGACCTCAGGTAATCTGCCCGCCTAGGCCTCCCAAAGTACTGGGATTACAGGCATGAACCACTGTGCCTGGCCTGAAAATTCTTTTTTTTAAATTAAGACTTACTTTTTTAATTCAAAAGTTAACACAGCAGAGGTGTTTGTTCCAGGGGTGGTTGTGATGATGGTGGTCTATGACACAGCTTCCACACCTCGAGAATAACAATCGTCAGTGCTCAGTGAGCACTCCCTATGTGTTGTACTGTGAATAATCAAAACATGTGTTTAGGCTACTTGGGAGGCTGAGGTAGGAGAATCACTTGAACCCGGGAGGCGGAGGTTGCAGTGAGCCAAGATCACGCCATTGCACTCCAGCCTGGGTGACAAGTTTTGAAACTTCGTCTCAAAAAAAAAAAAAAGTATTTGGTCTTTGCCCCTGATTCCTGCCACAGAGTTTCAGAAACTCTTGGAATTTCCTTAATGACAGGAGTGTCTTTTGTTATTCATAATGAGCCACTTTTGCTATATCCAAGTATAAGCTAATAAGGTAACTTTTGGCAGAGCCCCTAGAGAGCTTCAGGATGGGGGGTGGCAGCTAGGAAAATCAACCATGTGGTGAGAGGGTTGGAACCTTCAGCCCCAGTCCCTGCCTGCTGAGGAGGGGAGGCCAGAAACTGAGGCTAATGTGGCTAATGACTGATTCAATCATGCCTACATAATAAAACTTCAATAAAAGCTCTGAATGATGAGGTGTGAACTGCTTCCCAGTTGGTGCACACATTGATGTACCAGGAGGGTGGCAGACCCTGGCTCCATGGGGACAGAAGCTCCTGTGCTCAAGACCCTTCCAGATCTTGCCATCATATGTTTTTTCATCTGACTATTCATTTGTATCCTTTATGGGAAAAGAGTAATTGTAAGTACAGTGTTTTCCTGAGTCCTGTGAGTCATTCTTTCACAGGGTGAACCTCAAGGGGGTGCAGCCTGGGAGGTCACATGGGTTCTTGCCTTCATGCAGGAAGGAAATCAAAAGTGAGATGACAGAGTAAAGTGAAAGCAAGTTTACTAAGAAAGTAAGGGAGCAGGCCGGGCGAAGTGGCTCACGCCTGTAATCCCAGCACTTTGGGAGGCTGAGGCTGTTGGATCACGAGGTCAGGAGTTCGAGACCAGCCTGATCAACATGGTGAAACCCCATCTCTACTAAAAACGCAAAAATTAGCTGGCACACACCAGTCGTCCCAGCTACTCGGGAGGCTGAGGCAAGAGAATTGCTTGAACTGGGGAGGCGGAGGTTGCAGTGACTGTACTCCAGCCTGGGAAACAGAGTGAGACTCCATCTCAAAAAAAAAAAAAAAAAATCAGAAAGTCTTACGGGGGCAAAAACCAGTTACTGCATTGTGAGGGCTCAATTGGCAATGTATTCCTGTTTAGTTTCTCCCTCTTGATTCCCTGATCCCCTGTTCCCCTCCAAACCGCCCCCATCTGACACTCCTGCTTCCTGGACTTATTTCCCAATTAAACTACCTATATGTTCTCAGGCTCTGCTGTCCAAAGAAACCAGGCCATGATAAGATATGGCTAACCTCAGCCAGAGGGATATTGATGTTACCTTAATGACAAAATGGTACAGGGATGAATGGGTTCTTGCTAAGTTTACTGCTCCTGTACTTTGACTTGTGGTGAAAGAAAATATGTTGAAACTAATTAAAATGGTTTCACATCATGAAATTTTTTGAAAGAAATGACCTTGAGCTAATAACATCTGAAAAATGAATAATAGGACAATTAAAAAAGTAACAATGAAGAGTGTTCTTTAGAATTTATGGAAAAATTAATACGAAGGGATTCAGAGTAGAAAAGATATCCTTTTATGTGAATTTAAAATATATTTTATTACAGAAGGATTAGGATAAAAACCTTTGATAAGTTGTCATCTGGCTAAGGAAGGACAGTGGCCACATCATGCTGATGTTTGCATCCTCACCATTTGGTGCCTGGAACATAATAGATATTTTAAAAATGTGTGTTTGAATGAATAGAATCTTAATATTGGTGGTTAGACATTGTAATGGGTTGCATCGTGGCCATGAAAAACATGTCCAAGTTCCAACTTCAGATACGTGTGAGTGTGAATATGATCTTATTTGGAAAAAGAGTCTTTGTCGGTGTAAATTAAGTGAAGAATCTCAAGATTAAACCATCCTGGATTAACTAGGTGGGCCCCAAATCCAATGACAAATGTGCTTATAAAAAGAAGAGCAGAAGCAGACATAGGGGAGGACCATGTGAAGATGGAGGCAGAGATTGGAGTTGTGCAGCTACAAGCCAAGGGATGCCTGGAGACATCAGAAACTAGAAGAGAGCTTTTCACAAGATGGTGCCAAAGATGAAGAAGGAAGCTTCCGTCCCTCCTAAAGCCAAGGCCAAAGCAAAGGCTTTGAAGGCCAAGAAGGCAGTGCTGAAAGGTGTCCACAGCCACACACACACACACATAAAGAAAATCTGCACGACCCCCGCCCACCAAGACACTGTGACCTCAGAGGCAGCCCAAATATCCTCGAAAGAGCACCCCCAGGAGAAACAAGCTTGGCCACTATGTCATCATCAAGTTTCTGCTGACCACTGAGTCTCCCATGAAGAAGACAGAAGACAACAGCACACCTGTGTTCATTGTGGATGTTAAAGCCAACAAGCACCAGATCAAACAGGCTGTGAAAAAGCTCTGTGACACTGATGTGGCCAAGATCAACACCCTGGTTAGGCCTGATAGAAAGAAGAAGGCACATATTCTTCTGGGTCCTGATTATGATGCTTTGGATGTTGCCAACAAAATTGGGATCATCTAAACTGAGTCTGGCTGGCTAATTCTAAATATATGTATCTTTTCACCAGAAAAAAGAAACTAGAAGAGACAAGGAAAAATACCCCCCTACAGCCTTGGAGGGAGTGTGGCCTTGCTAACAGCTTGATTTCAGACTTACAAACTCTAGAACCATGAGAGAATAAACTTCTGTTGTTTAAAGCCACCAAGTTTTTGGTAATTTGTTATGGCAGCCCTAGGAAACTAATACAGAGGTATGAAAAAAAAATGGCAAAAGCTAATGGAACATAAACAATGATTTCAACCATAAAAACATTCAACAAATATTTATCAAGCCTTTACCAAATGCCAGGGACTTCTCTAGGGAAACAGCAGTGAGCAAAATATATGGAGGCCTGTGTACTCACAGTGCTTACATTCTAGCAATATTCTGGTCAGAGAAGCCAGCTTATTCAAAACCTTTACTCTTAACCAAGGCATGTTTATGTCTGTACCTACATCAGGACCAACTTTACACAACTAGTGGTAAAGAATTTAGAAAATAAAGATTACATAACAACAAAGGAAGCACTTACCACAGAGGACTCAAGCTCCAAATTTCCAGATGGGATATATTATTTTTTAACAAGGATAACAGAAGAAAGACATTCAGAGTTTTTTGACCTTCAGATTTCTATGCAGCTCATGAGATAGATTGGAATTGTCTCCTTGGTTGCAACGGAAGGTTTATCTTCTATAAGCGAATGCAAGGGCTTCGGCTAAAATGTAACTGTATTCCAGTTTGGGGAAAAATAACTCAAGGAAATTTTTCTTAAACTTGTTTTTCTACAATACTTTTAAAAAATATTATGCATCTTAAACTTTTGACAGGTGCCATTGATTATCTGCCAGAGAGGACCAGCCGGTAGCTAGAAGAATGATCATACAACAAACCAATATTAAGAGATAGGTTTGATTCAAAAACCTATGAATCATATGCGTGTGTGTGTGTGTGTTTGGATTTTTACAGTTGCGATCATGACACTATTGCCTTTCATGCTGTGTAAATTTAATTAAATGTAATGACCCTAATCAATATAAACTTAAAATAACCAAATATAATTTTGTGTTAAAGTATTATCTGTGTGATTGGAATACAACATAACAATACTATATTCTGCAAGAAGCACTTTGGCTTCCAGTGGCTCTAATACTAGAACAATTCTGAGGCCTGCTTGGTTAGCATCAATCAGCAAGCAGAGCAAAGCTCAGAAATGCTGGACAGAGAAAGCATAAGATCAAATCTGAGAGAACACTTAAAGATGAATCTGAAAACTTCTTTACCTTTTAATATTAATATGTCAGGGTTAAATCATGAATGTATTTCATGTATGCAGGTTCAACTTGGCAAAAATAAATAAATAAACAACTTTTTAAATTTTAAATTGCAACTGCTAATCCACTAATTGAGAGTGAGTCCTGTGGTCAAGGTGAGATAGGAAACTTTGTACCCTCAGCCTCCTCAGTCTCTGAATGCCTCTTGTGTGTGTGTGTGTGTCTGTCTGTCTGTGTGTCTGTGTAGCTAAGTTAAATATAATTCTTGTATTTAAAATTATGTAATTTTTCATAGAACATGTCCTCTGATTCTAAGCCAACTATTCTCCCCAGCTTTTAACCAGACCTTTCACTGTGTTCAACATCTTGAAAGGGATACAGACTGTGTTTTAGGGGTAATTTGAGGGGTTTTTCAAAAGTAAATTGGCTCTGGAATTTCTGTCTCATATAGAATCTAAATGAGAACTAGAGAGAGAGAGAGAAAGAAAGAGACTCTGTTTAACATTATATGACACAGCCAAGAATATGAAAAATGATGACAGTCGCCCCAGCAAACAGCTTGACTGCAATCTCGTGAGACACCCTGAGCCAAAACTATGCAGCTAAGCTGCTTCTGAGAAACTCTGAGAAAATAAATGTGTGTTGTTTTAAGCTGATGAATTTCAGAGTAATTTGTTATGCGGCAATAGATCACTAATACTGTGTCATAGATGTGAAGAAGAAAATGTAGAGTCTTTGCCTTTCTATATTTTGAAATCAAGATGAAAGAAATATGTGCAAAAAAAAAAACCCTATAAAACAATGTGAGAAATGCCATAATAGGAGCAAGTCATTAATGAGCCAAATAGTATTTAGGAGGAAAAAAATGGTTACTCCATTTCTGATCACTAGAGGACTACATTATACTCCACTAAACAAAGAATAATCTGCTTTCAGCAAAAAGTTTCCTAGTTTTGGGAAGTCCAAAAGGACTATTGCCAAGGGAAATCCAGGTTATACTAGTAAGAAATGGCGGAGGGGAGGAACAGCTGAGAAGCACACAGGAGGGCCACTGACACTTATTGATTACTTATGTCTCATGTACTTTATCCACATTTTCTTATTTGATCTTCACACCAATTGTATGAGTTAGATCTAATTTTCTTTATCTTATAGATGGACGCTATCTATACCAAGAAATGAAACCTTTTGTTTTTGGAATATTCTATAGCATTTGGCAAATTTGATCACTTAAGACTATGCTGAAAGTCAGACTCTCTGGTCTGTAATAGATGGTGACCTGAATTTTATTACTAGTCAACTGCCATCAGAGAGCTATGACAATTTCGTAGGGGTTGGGCAGCTATTTCAAGAAGGGTCAGGAATTAAACAATGAGCAAAAGTGACGTAATCAATAGGTTTTTCTTTCTGCCCAGTTCTCTAACTTTATAGGTGAACAGTACTTTCCAATCTTATTTAACTCTCCTGAAGTACTCCAAGTGGATATGTTCACTGTAATCTTTACCTTGACAGTTAGGATTATGTCCACATTTTTAAATCACTTGAATAATTAAGAATAAGCACAAGACATTTACCTTCCAAGAAAAAATTATCAACAGCTTAAATTTCTTTGAGAATATGCACTACAGCATCACTCTTATTGCTAATGATTTATAATTCTGTAAAATTAGACTTGTAAAACAGAAATGAAAGGAAAATGATTATTACCAGGTGAGGAACAGTTAGAAGTTGGCCTAGATAATTGTATTGCTAAAAAGCCATTTGCTTCTTGTTTTAGTCTGTTTCATGCTGCTTTAATGGATTACTGCAGATTGGGTAATTTATAATAAACATAAATTTATTGGCTCACATTTCTAGAGGCTGAGAAGCTCAACATGAAGATTCCAGCATCGGGTGAGGACCTTCTTTCAGTGTTAAAACATGGCAAAATTCATCATATGGTAGAAGGGCAAAGAGATCAAGAGGGCCGAACTTGCCCCTTTATGTCAACAGTAATCCCACCTATGAAAGCAGAGCCTCATGGCCTAAGTGCCTTTTAAAGTTCCCACCCTTAATACCATTACAATTAAATTTCAACCTTACTTTTGCAGGCGACAAACATTCAAATCACAGCACTTCTGTACCTTGAGAAGTGCTGAAAGGTTACTCCTCAAATGATTTCTTTATTGTTTTGTTAAAATACCTATAATACCTGTGATCAGAGTCACTGCTTTTGTAGTTTTGTGAGGTTTGATCCTTTAATGGGCATGAGAAAGGCTACATGATCACAAAACAAGACAAACACAACAGCAACAACAAAACACAGACCCAGGAACTTCCAGTATGACTCTGTGTAAGTAAGTCTCTTTCTTTTTCTCCTCCTGAAATCTATACAAAATCTTCAAGGAGAATGAAAAAACACACTTCAGAGATGCCATCTTTAGTAAAAAGTAGGAGACAAATATGATTCACAGACTGTAAAATATAAAAGCAACAGACAGGAAGAGCAGCTGAAAAAAGTAAAAGAGAAAAGGAAGGATAAAGGCAAAAGGTTAGTGAAAGAACCCAGAAAAAACAGATTTCAGAAAGCACTGTAAGAATACACTGGCTAAAGGTGATAGAGCCATCTTGAAGTGACTATGGACAATATAGAAATTTTACAATACTACAAATCGGAGTGAAGAAAGTAGGAGTTAAAATAAGTCTGCTGATTTAAATGACATCATTAAAAGCTGACTAATGAAGTGATAGGCATACACACATTTTTAATAATACAAAGGTAACAATAAGAAAGATAACGTTATTGATTTAAATTGGGTGGTGGGGAGGAGAGGAAGGGAATGGGGAAGAAGGAGAGAACGCTATTTTTTATTTCTTATAACAGGGAACTATTATATGCTGACAATATGCATTAATAAAAATAATCATCATAACAGAACTACAGACCTCATCAAATCTGAGAACTATACACAGAAAGCAAACCAAAGAAAATAGACTGCATGAAGTCTTTAAAATATTAAAGACTTTAATATATAAAAACAGAAAATGTGAAACAATATGACAGAACAGAGACCAAACACATGTCAGCTCAATAAATATAAATGGATTTAACTTACGTTTTAAAGGAGAATAAGTTTAAATTAGGTTGGAATTTAAGCGATTGTAAACCCTATGCCATATATGAGGGACACATGTTAGAAAAGTGATTTAGGATGGTCAAAAATTGAGGGATGAGCAAAACTGTATTAGGAATGGCAAATTTTTGAAAACCCAGGAATCATGGTCATAATATCTGAAAAGATGTAATTCAGTCCTAAAAGCTGTAGGTACTTCATAATTTTGAAATGTGTAAAGCATATAAAAATATATCAGTTTTTTGGGAGGCCGAGGTTGGTGGGTCACCTGAGGTCAGGAGTTCGAGACTAGCCTGGCCAAATGGCGAAACCCTGTCTCTACTAAAAATACAAAAATTAGCTGGGCGTAGTGGCGGGCACCTGTAATCCCAGCTACTCAGATGGCTGAGGCAGGGAGAGTAGCTTGAACCTGGAAGATGGAGGTGGCAGCGAGCCAAGATTGCGCCATTACACTCCAGCCTGGGCAACAGAGCAATCAAATAACATGGCAACAAAAAATCATAAGATAGAAACTATAGAATAATAGAGGACTTCAAATCAACTCTTTTATTCTAAAATATTTTATTATTCAATTTTATTCTATAATAGTTTGGATGAAAAATAAGAAATGATATGAAAGGTCTAAATAACATAATTTTAAAGCAAAATTGATTATATATATATACACACACATAAATGTATACATACATGTGTGTGTGTGTGTGTGTGTGTGTGTGTATATATATATATATATGTTTATTAGAGCATATGCATTCTTTCCAAGTGCCCACCAACACATATAAAATAGGGTACAAAGGAAACCTCAATAAGTTCCAAAAAGTAGAGATACCTTTTGTCTTGAATGAGTGAATGACTGTTTCTTGACCTCTTACTGTGTTTTATTTTGGATTCTGCCAGAGAACAGATTCTGACACAAAGATTTGAATGTAATTTAGGAGGTGAACATTTTGGGCTTATTTAGAAGATAAAGGCAACTGGAATTGAGGGTTACATGAGACAGGGAAAGGGAAAGGAGCCAATGATATGTACCTTGTCAAGTCAGCTGCCGTTAGGGACGGCTGGAGCTCATTTCTGCTGGGAATACTCTGAAAGCTGGTGTAGAATATTCTACCTGAGGGTTAAAGAAACTGAGACCTTTATACACCAAATGGCAGAGGGGGATCCAGGGGACAGTGAAAGCCCTTAGGGAAGGAAATGCGAGGGCTGGCTGTTGAAAGTTTGACTGATGTGCATTGAAGAGGAGTCAGGGGACACGAGGTGGGGCACCAATAGCATCTGAACTTCAATGTGTGCAAATACGGCATTCAACAACGGGGAGAGCTGGATAAAAGCAAAGTCAGATAAAGATAAAGTCAGAATGGACAAGTTATTCTGGGCACCCAGGTTAGGTTAAGCAGAATTCTAAAATCAGAAGTTTTTCTCCAAAGCTTTCTTCTGTTGTTTTTCTATTTTCTTAGTTCTTTCATTAAGGGCTTTTCCTATGAGTTTTCCTTATAGGGAGCCCCCTCTGCCAGTTGGTGTGTAAATGCCTCAGTTCTTTCATCTATGTTAGGCTGTACAATTCTTCAATATTTAGGAATTAAAAAAAAATCTAACACTTTTTGTTAGAATTGTTTGCACAATCTTTCCTCATTTGGGTAGCATTAGATGTAGAATTAAGATTGGTTCCCATTCTGTGCTTGTTCTTCCTGGCTTTCCTTCTATTTTGCTGCTGCTGTTTTTAAAGAGATTTGCATTGATTTTGTGATGTGGCTGGTGGGTGCCAGGAGGAACTTAACTGGAAAGGAACTGTGAACAATTTGGGAATGTGGGGACTGTAAAGCCAGGGGTAAAAATGTAAAAATATTTAGTGTACAACACGGTGTGGGCAACAACCAATCACCATGTGAACCCTTGACTAGATACCGACTTTCTGCTCTATGCCAGAATTAACCCTTTAGTAGGTGACTGATCTTGGGGGTTCTAGAGGGAGAGGCTGGGATTACTGGGATAACCTGAGGATTATATGAGTGGCTCAGAGCCATGGCTAGTTACCAAATGGTGCTTAAGTATTACATATTTTAACAAGATGTGAATACTTGCTGAATCTCAGCCCTGTGTATAACCTAGATAAAACTTTGTCAGAATTTGCTTCTTTCTTCCAGGTGTAGTGGTATGTGCTTATGTCTCAGGATCCTTGGAGTGTCACTTCACCAGCTGGGAACATCTGTGGCCAATGGCACCTTTGCCTGAGTTTTGCTTGGGCCCACTGGATTTGTTCCACCCACTTGGCCTGGCAGGCTGCACTCGGCTTTTGCTCCTAGCCTGGATCCCACACCTGCCAAGGGCGAGCCAGGCATGGACCAGTGAAGGGGTGCATGAATGAGTGAGCCTGGGGTCCAGCCACTGTGTACAGCCAGGCTGTGGTGGGGCAGGCAGCTCCAGGCATTGGCATGGGTGCTGGCTCCCTGCTGTGGCTGAACTAGGCGTACCACAAGTGGCTTCCACTGCAGGCACTGGGGAACATGTTGGTGCCCAGAATCTTGGAGACACCAGGAATGGCAGAGCCCTAAATTGGGTGTCATTACCCTGGTTCTGGGAGCTCTTAGTCTGGGCTTCCAGAAGGGCAGCAGCTCTTCTCTCCTCTCTTTCTCCTTGCCATGATGTGGTGAGCAGTGGGGGCGTGTTTCAGCTCTGTTTGTGTTACAGCTCCTCCAGCCCCACCATTCAGTGGGTCTCAAGTTCTTGTCCCACATCCAGGAAGAATGAGATACGAGGACAAATGGAGGGTGAGCAAGGGGTGCTTTACTGTGTAACAGTACAGTGCTCAGGAGACCCTAAGTGGGTCACTCCTTTCTGCAGGCAGGTAGTCCTGACAAGTGTGCAGCTCTCAGCAGAGAGGAGACTCAGAGTGGGTAGCTCCTATCTGCCTCCAGGTCATCTGGATATCTACCCAAGTCTGGCTGTGTCTGGGGTTTTTATGTGCTTCAGAAGGGAGGAAATGCATGCTGATTGGTCCATGGGAGGTGTTGGGCAGGCCTGGAGAAAGCACCATAAGTTCTCACTCTGGTCGGAGGAACTGGCAGCTCTGCCCCTAGTCTTCAGGCTGTCCCTGGCTTGAAGGCAGGACTTCACCGGGGTCCTGCCCCTTTCCACCCAGGAAGCTCTCTGCCTCCTACCACCATCAACCTACCATCTATGGCACCCACAGCACCCAGGCTGTTCATGCAGAGGGGTGCCTGCAGGCCCACGCCAAGCTGCCCTCAATTCCCTCTCACTCTCTCCTGTGCTCACTGGTACTCAAAGTCCAGAGGGGACTGAAGCGGCAGGGGACTGGCATGTCAGTGCCACCCCAAGAACACACAGACCTGGCCAAGTTGAGACAGTGACCAGTCTCAGCCACAACTTTGCTCTGAAATAGAAGCAGGTGCTGGGAGCCAGGAGAAGGAGGCCAGGCAATAGGATTGGGCACTTTCAAGCCTGCAGGGGCAGGGGGGCTTCGCAGGTCCACCCCCCCTCCAGAGCACAGGGATGCCCAGGTCTGCAGCCATAGTTGGGTGGCTGCAGCAATGCCCAGGAGTGTGGGGTTCCCACCCCACCAGCTTGGAAGGGGATGGGGCTCCTGCCTGTTCCCAACTCCTGCTGGCTCTGTGGAGCGTGCAGCCCTGGCTGCACCTCCCTCGCTGCAGCAGGCATCTTTGCAGCAGTGGCTCCAGATAGGCTGCCACTGCTATCATTATAGTTGCAGTTCCTTAGAAGGCTGAGGCAGGAGGACAGCCTTGAGCACAGGTGTCTGAGGCCAGTGTGGACAACACAGCAAGACACTGTCTCAATGCAATAATAATAATAATAAATTTACTCCTGTGAATTGGGCTTAATATGACATTTTGCCTACCTCTGCTTTTCAGATGGGGGCTAAGGAGTCTACGAAATCCCCCAAATGTCTGTAATTCACATTGGTCATGTCTAGTGACTGTGGGAAATACATAACCTCTGAAGAGGTAACATGGACAAGATTAGTCTAGACTGGTAAAAAAAAAAAAAAAAAACCTCTTGCTCCAATAGCATTTCTAAACATTAACCTACAAATGAAGAATTTAGTGTTTCTCTTTCAATTGATACTGAAGGAGAGTCTGAGGATCTCTAGCGCTATTAAGCTAGTTTCATTGTAACATGTGGCTGCAATGCACAAATTTTCAGTCATATATTCATAGGATTTAAATTATTTCAGATGTGCCTTCTCCCTGAAGACATTTTTCTGATTTTAATCTCATGCTTTTTTTTTTTTTTACTAATATTGTTGTTAAGAAAAAATATTACCCAAAGCTTATACATAAGGTTAAAAAAAAAAAAAAAGGAAACTTTGTTTCCATTGTTAGACAATGCCCCGTTCCCAGATCAAAAGTTGGCACCTGATATAGTTTGGGTGCCCCTTCCAAATCTTATGTTGATGTGTAATGTCCAGTGTTGGAAGTGAGGCCTGGGGGAAGGTGCTCAGGTCATGGGGGAAGATTACTCATGGCTTGGTGCTCTGCTCACAATAGTGAGTGACTTCTTTTAAGATCTGATTGTTTAAAAGTATGTGGCACCTCCCGCTTACCCCTCGCTCCTGCTCTTGCCATATGATGTGCCTGCTACCACTTTGCCTTCCACTGTGAGTGAAAGCTCCCTAGGTCCTCCCCAGAAGCCAAGCAGAGGCTGTCGATATACTTGTACAGCCTGCAAAACTGTGAGCCAATTAAACCTATTTTCTTTGTAAATTACCCAGTCTCAGGTATTTCTTTATAGCAAAACAAGGATGTCCTAACACATCAAGATTTTTGTTATATTTCGTTTTCTGTACAGAGGCCAGATAGTATTTTAGACTGTATGGGCCATCCAGTCTCTGCCACAACTATTCAACTCTGCAGCAAAAGCAGCTATTTAAAACATGTAAACAAATGTGTGAGGCTGGGTTCCCATAAAACTTTATTTACAAAACAGGTGGTGAGCTAGTTTTGACCCAGAGTCTAAGCAAGGCTGTAATTGGATGACTCCTGCCCTAGGGTGACATGATATATAAGTTTGTTTGATTTACCATTTACTGTTGATTAGGGCTCAGACAATTTACAACTCTATGGTATTGCTTTACTGGAAACTGATAAGGTATAAATAATTTTTGACCAATATTATGCAATAATTTTTGTCCAGAAATGGTGGGGACTATTTTTGCCTGGTGGTGATACACACAAATTTCCTTGCGTAGAAAAGATAACCTCAAAGGATATAGTTGTATTGCTAGTAGAACAATAACAGTTTTGCATCTAACTTTGTGATTTATTGCAGAATTCTTTTCTTTCATTGACTATATAATTGTCAGTCCTTGTATCCTACAAGTTTGAACCTACAAGTTGGTTTGAACCAACTTTGTTGGTTCAAAAAAACCGCTAACTCATTATTAAGTCTAATAAAGCTTTGATTTCTATTCATTATAAATTTAATTGAGAATTATATAATTTTAAACATTTTGAAAATTACATTTTGGGTATTGTCTGTTAAGATATTTGCCTAGATTTGATCCCAGTGCTCTTGTCCTTCAATTTTATGAACAGGTAGGGGAAGGAAAAACTATTTCTGTTGACTTTCAAATCCAACTCAAGACTCTTAAATAATCTAACCAAGAGCTGAAAACAAGTAAAAACTATCAGAATGTGATAAAGAAGCCATAGGTGCCTTGGAAAGAGCATTTAACTGAAATGTCAGGATGTGGCTTCAAGTTTGGCAGTAGCAGAAAGCATGTGGCATGTGTTTCTAATTCTGATACAGCGAACCTCTTGCAACATTTTCTGTTTTCTGGCAACATCTATCTCAAGATGGCAGGTGTTTTGCTCACTGGAAGTTGTCGGCACTTCTTTGATGTTACCTTTAAAACAGGAATGAAGGAACTTTTCAGAGTAAGTGAAATCCATGCATTAAATGTATTTTTCCCAAAAAATAACCCTCAGGAAAATTTAAGAATTGAGATTCTTCTCTCCCCCTTTGGCTCACAGCAGTGACTGTGTCTGCTTTTAGGAGAGGCTGAACTTTTGAAGGACGGCTGAGCTCATGCTAATCAGCACGCAGTAGCAAACTGAAGTGGATTTTTTTTTCACATTAGACTAGATGGTGTAGTGCCAAGTGGAAAAATATTATTCAGTTTCATTTTGGATTCATGAGTTTCCTTTTTCTACTGTGTGATACTTGAAAGTCAAACTGAATGTCAGAGATAAAAATGTCATGCAGATTATAGCTAGGTTCCCTGGGTTAGTTGGAGATGTACACAGTTGAGACTCTTGACTGAGGTATAGAGAGGTCAGTTCAGCCCTGCGGTTCCACAGCCGCCCCCTGCTATTCCTTACTCCAAAACAGTAATTCACTTTTTGTGTCCAGTTGAAAGTCAGGTATGACTAATATTCAGCTGTGCTCCTAAAAGCTTAAAGACAGTCAGTTTATGAAAGTGCTCAGGATAAAGTTTTTAGAAAAGATAGACTCATAACTCTTCTACAAATAGAAAGTGGACACACGTCAAAGATTTTATTTAACTCGTTAATGAGGAAACAGTAAGATGTTACAACCAGTTCAAAGAACAATTTGAAGAGAAGACATACATGTAGGCTACCATAAATGTCAAAATGAATTTGAATGTCCATAATTGGTGCCAAAATGACTTGTTTGGGTAGGGGGGAGTCAACTGAACCTCCCAGATTCACTTGTATATTTGTGGAGGTTCAATTCAATCCCAATGCTATGGTCTTTCAATTTTATGAACAGGTAGGGAAAGGAAAAAGTGTTTCTTTTGACTTTAAAAACCAACTCAAGACTCTTAAATAATCTAACCAAGAGCTGAAAACAAGTAAAAACTATCTGAATGTGATAAAGAAGCCATGGGTGCCTTAGAAAAATCGAATGTGGAGCATCATTTGCATTTCTTTTTTTTTTCATAGCAGCATTATTTGTAATAGCTGAAATGTGGAAGAAACACAAATGTTCATCAACTGATAAATGGACAAACAAAAGGTGGTATGTCCACACAATGGAACACCACTCAGCCCTAAGCCATAAAAATGGATGAGTGTTCATTCATGCTATAGTATGGATGAGCCTGGAAAACATTATGCTGCCTCAGAAGAGCCAGACACAAAAGGCCATATGTTGTATAATTCCATTTATATGAGTTGTGTCCAGAATAGGCAAATCCACAGAGGCAGAAAGTAGATCAGTGGTTGAGAAAGGCTGAGAGGAAGGTGGAAAGGAGGGTGACTGTTAATGGAGATGAGGTTTCTTTTGGAGTGATGAAAATGTTCTGAAATTAGTGTTGATTGCATAATTCTGAATCATTTGCATTTTTCAGTTGCAGAATTGTAAAGAACTCAAATAAAATAAAAGGTATAGAGACTCCAAAGAATCAGGTAACCTGGAAGGGTATATTAGACAATGCCTATATTTTCATTTAAAACATACAGTAATTTTTTTTGGTGTATTTTAGTCCTTTGCAATTTTTCTCTACAAAAGAAAACTCAACTAAAATTATGTTTGTATCTCTAGGGTTATATAAAACAGAAAAGGCAATAGTGTTCTTCTCCTGCATCTGTTTGCCAAACACAACATAATAGAACAACAGATGGACTAAGTAGCAGACACTTGAAAGCTAGAGAAATCAAATGGAAGAAAAAGTAAACTTTATTCTTTGCTTAATCATTGCCCTTACAGCATTTTACTTTGTGTTTCACATTGTGGAAAATTTTAAGAGAAAAATACTAAATGGACTGAGCTGTCTTAAGCTCCCTGTTTTCATTTTACAACTTTTCAACATTTTGTAATGTCAGAAAAAGCAATATAAATCTAAAGCCTTAGAAAATAACGTGGAAATCTTGTAACAATTTTTCATGGAAGGAAGAGGCAACAGCACAATGGATTCTACATGGCATACCTTTCTAATAATCCTTCTTATATACCATCCCCCCGAAATATTCCACTCCTAATAGCTCTTCCTGAATCTTTTCTCTCTCACGTACTCTCCAAAGTTTCCAGTTGTGCTAGCTCTTCTGTTTCTCCTGTCTTTTCTCTTTTTGTTCTCATGAAGATTAATTGCACCTTCTCAATTCTTCAAGTCTTCTCTCCTTCCACAACGATACCCTGATAAACAAACCAAACAAATACTATTTCTTTTACCCTTAGGAAGAAATGGAGAGGGTGATCACAAAAACTTGTAATTTGGTATTTTCCTCCACACCACACTTTATTTTTAACCTAAAGATTAAATATGTTTGCTATATACCTTGGAATATAAATAGCTACCACACTGTAATTTTGAATTAGTACACCATAAATGATAGCAATTTTATTAAACTTGTGTAAAAATGTATTTCTATACTTCATCTAAATGTCAACTGGGTTCCTCCCAATACTTCCAAAATTCAGGTAGGCAAAGGGCTGTATTAGTTTGCTGTGGCTGCCATAGCAGAGTACCATTGACTCTGTGGCTTACAACAGAAATTAATTTTCTCACAATTCTGGAAGCTTGGAAGCATAAGATCAAGGTGTTGGCAGGTTGGTTTCTTCTGAGGCCTCTCTCTTTGGCTTGGAGATGGCCATCTCCTCCCTGTGTATGTCTAAATTACCATTATAGATAATTTGTTTAGTTTAATGTTTAGGATTCTTATGGAGAAAATAAACATAATGCACACATTTAAAGTGTTCTTCATTTATCTTTGCATTAGTGCCTAAAATACATATTTCTCTTTCAAGATGGCATTTAAAAATTATTCTAATACAATAGCAGCAAAAATACAATTCTGCAATTATAAAAGAGCTCAACTGGAATCCATAATTAAGCTATTCTTATGTTTAGAATTGTGATTCTGAGGCCAGGCGTGGTGGCTCATGCCTGTAATCCCAGCACTTTGGGAGGCTGAGCCAGATGGATCACTTGAGTTCAGGAGTTCAAGACCAGCCTGACCAACATGGTGAAACCCTGCCTCTACTAAAAGTACAAAATTAGCTGGGCATGGTGGCACATGCCTATAATCCTAGCTACTTGGGAGGCTGAGACAGGAGAATCACTTGAACCCGAGAGGTGGAAGTACAGTGATCCCAGATCATGCCATTGCACTCCAACCTAAGCAACGAGCAAAACTCCATCTCAAAAAAAAAAAAAGAAAGAAAAAAGAAATAATTGTAATTCTGAAATAAATACCACTACTATGTAGCTCTGTTGTAAGCTTTCTAAGTTTAGTTTATTATTTATTTATTTATTTATTTATTTATTTTTTGAGACAAAGTCTCGCTCTGTCACCCAGGCTGGAGTGCAGTGGCATGATCTCAGCTCACTGCTACCTCCTCCTCCCGGGTTCAAGCAATTCTCATGCCTCAGCCTCCAGAATAGTTGGGATTACAGGCATGCAGCACCACATCCGGCTAATTTTTGTAATTTTATTAGAGATGGGGTATCGCCATGTTGGCTAGGCTGGTCTCAAACTCCTGGCCTCAAGTGATCTGCCTACCTCGGCCTCCCAAAGTGCTGGGATTACAGGTGTGAGCCACTTTGCCCAGCCTAGGTTTGGTTTAAACACACACATACACAATTTCAGTTGTGGGAGGCTTTACAAGTTATACTCCATGCACTTTTTTGAAAGAGTTCCAAAAGAGCCAACCAGTCCACAAGACAGGCAAAAAAGAGTTAAGTAGGATAGATAGGACTCCTACATAACATTAAAGCATGCAATAATCTGCAGCAAACAGGGAGCACTTCAAGGTTGGCCTACTGTCTTCTTTAGAATTGATTTCATCTTAACGTTTTTAAAAGGTGGACATTTTAACATCATCAAGTCCATTTGGGTGACATGTTTCTTTTGTGTTAACTTGACTCGCCTGAGTGACCTAGTTAGTGAACCAGTCATGGGTAATTTGGTCACCAAGCAAATCAAGCCTGCAAGAAAGGCAGCCAGTATTCAAAATACCACGTTATTGTCTGAATATATTCAATTTATTTTCAACATAAACATGTAACCTCAATAGTGAAATGTGTAACTAATGCAAGCTCCTCCAACAAGACCAAGACAGCATCTCTTCTTCTTCTAAGGCTTAGGTTTTGCCCAGAATTCCCAATATAGGGAATAGCCCATACCAGGAGTCATTGCTCCCACTACAAAGCCTTGGGCTGCCATACACATGTGGATCAGGTGAAGGGACATTTTAATATTTCCCCTGATCTTTAATTTGTTAATCCATGTGCAACAATTGCTGCAAAACCTGCTATTCCAGTGGAATTAATGGTGTCTCTTCAGCTTTTCAAGTAGGTTTGGATTCCTGATCTTCATTATATGAAGAAAGAAAAACATCTGTGTTGGTTGACACAGTGATTGCTTGAAGAATCTTCTGAGAGCGAGAAAAACTCTTACAATCCAAATGGCTTCTCCAATCTTTATAGTTTCCAATTTTTTTCTTATTATTGAGTTTTAGGAATTCTTTGTTATATTTTGGATATAAATCCTTTGTCAGATAAGTGTTTGCAATTCTTTTCTTCCATTCTTTCATTTTTTTAACAGTGTCTTTTGCAGATAAGTTTTTAATTTTAACAAAATCTGACATAACTTTTTTTTTCTCTCATAGATGTGCTTTTGGCATTATATCTAAAAACTCGTCTTCTAATCCACATCATATAGATTTTCTCCTAGGTTTTCTTGTAGAATTTTTATAGTTTTACACTTTACATTTAGGTCTATGATCCATTTTGAGTTAATTTTTGTGAAAGGTGTAATAGGACCATTTGTTGAAGATCCTTTCTCTGCTGAATTGTCTTTGAATCTTTGTCAAAGATAAGTTGACTATATTTGTGTGGGTCTATTTCTGGACTGGTTTTAATCAATATATGTAGAAAACTTACTGTTAGGTAGCTTAATACCTATGTTAGGTATTCAAATTTATTCTCTAAGAGGTAGAAAACAAGTGCCCCCAAGTCTGCTATCTCTCCAGAAGGAAAAAAAAAAAGGATAAAAATAAAATGCATTTAATTTCAATAAGCATGCGTGTGTATGAAAATCTACCTTAAAATAGCTAAAATGGTAAAAGATGTGTTGCTATTCTAAAGTCAGAAGAGTTGGATTTGCCTCCGGCAGCTTTAAGCTTCCAGGGTGTTATGGCTCACTAGTTTCAGGTTAGAAAATTAGAAATGCAAGGCATGCTATGGTTTCAGTATCTGCCATTCTATCATAATTTTGTAGTACAAGGGTTTCCAAGGAGGGACCTAAGGTAGAGGGTGGGAGGGAGGGGGCAAAAATTTACGGAGAAAAGAATGAAAGGTACCAAGAGAACTGGTCCAACTATCTGTCTTTATTTTTAACAGCTTTCAAAGCAAGTCATGCATGCTGAGCACTGCAAAAGCACTAAGCATTTGTGGAGTGGGAAAAAAAATCCTCTGGGAATATACCGCTTGAGGGGAGAAAATGGCTTCATAAAGAAATGATGCAAACACCATACTTTGCCCTGCCAGCAACTTCTCTCTTAATTTGCAACTGCAGAATGAAATATCCACTACACCAAAGCCTCAGTCAGCTGCAAAAACAATGTATTGTAATCTGATATTTATTTTTGCTGAAATGGATCCACGGCCCTGACATTTCAGATTCTGCAGCTTTGCAAAGCAGCCAGAGAGCCTTTGCTGCCCTTGGGGGAGTGCAGAAGGCCATGAAACATCTTCACTTTTGCAATATAATTTTTCTTCAAGAACTCAAGCCAGAGTTGCATGAGTTTCCATCCAGCTTTGGGAGGGAAAAACAAAAACGAATTAATTAAGCTTACCAGACAGCCTTCAAAAAGTGTAATGTCAGCCCTTTATTATGATATAATATCAGCCAACACTTGGTTCACTTTCCCCGGGAGATACTGGATTGGAGCTGCTGATTATGGAAGAAGCACTTGGCTGTCCCAGCCCACACACTCAAGTGATTTAAATCTAGTCTCAGGAGAGACTTGACATCATAAAGGGAAAGTGTATTCAGGTTTTCTAATCTATGAAAACATTACCTCAATACTGCTAAACTCAAGCCTTACCACCATTTATTTCTTTCCTTCTATCACAAAACTTCACAGAAGAGGAATCAATGCTTCACTACTTTACTACCTAACATTTCCTTAACTCTGAGATCCACTGCCATAGAAAACGTGAATGATGCTCTTCTTTTAAAGGTCACCAAGGACCTCACATTCTTCAGTCCAATATGTATTTTTCAGTTGCCATGGACTTTACCATTAGACACCACTTACCAACCTTTTTTTCCATTCTGAAGCTTTGTGTTTCCCTGCCTTTTGTGGACATAGTGCCGGAAGTTTCCTCTCTGCCTCTTTTCTGTGCATTTTCCAGGCCGTTCCTTGTGCTCATTCTCCAAGGTTCTTTATTTCATCCTCTTATTCTTTTATATTCCGTCTCTCAACAAGCCCCCGTTCCCATATTCACAGCTGTCATATCCCTGATGGCTGGCACTTTAGCAGCAATCTTGAATCATGAAGTACCCTTGAGGATGAAATTCACCAGTGGAGGATGCTGAAGCAGGGCATTAGAAGAAACTTGCCAACCTCCAGATTTCTTTTATGTAGTAGAATAAGCCCTGTGTGTTTAAGCCATTCTTCCTTTGAACTTCTTATTTTATGCAACAGAATCGAATTTAACTAATACAAATAGGTATCAGCCTGGGTATTGTGGCTCATGCCTGTAATCCTAGCATTTTGAGAGGCTGAGTTGCAAAGATCGCTTGAGGCCAGCAATTAGAGACCAGTGTGGGCAACATAGCGAGACCTCATCTCTACAAAAAATGAAAAGATTAGCTGGGCATGGTAGCACAGGCCTGTAGTCCTAGCTACTCAAGGAGGCTTAGGTGGGTGGATTGCTTGAGCCCAGGAGTTTGAGGTTATAGTGAGCTATGATTGTGCCACTGCACTCCATCCTGGGAGACAGAGCAAGACCCTGTCTCTTAAAGAAAAAAAAAAAGAGTATAATAATGCCTTGCTCGTAAAGTCAGTATAAGGTTTACAAGATACATACAGGTCATGTATCTAGCTTAGAACCAGTCATGGCCTATGTGGCCAAATTTTACAGTTATTATTATAAACTCTATGCCTATATTCTAGCTGTGGTATACACCATACCACAGACCATCAACTGTGTCCTAAACAAATCTCCCCACAACCAATTCCTCCTAATCTCCTTCTTCTTTGGTTTATGACATGACTAATTTGTTTCTAATGAAGGTGTTGATTTTCCCATTCTTTCCCTTTTAATATTGAATCAGTTACTAAACCCTACTAATGTAGTCCTTTGAAACATCTCCAATTACTTTCCTCATTTTTATATTTCCTCTGCAAACTCCCTAGTAGGGACTTTCATTATTACCTACCCAAACTATTGCAACTGTCAACTCAGTTGTTCCCCCACCCTTGTGTATCCTCCTCTTTTCCAGGTTACTCTATGGAAACCTTGAGATGAAACTTCCAAGAATCCTGCTCTAATCTTGTTACTCCTCTAATTGAAGACCTGAATAACATATGATTGTCCACTGAGCTAGATAACTCCCTCCTCAGCCTGGCTCTTGAGATCCCAACCTATCTTCTGACCTTGATCTCTGTCTCCTTACATGCCAGTCAGTCTAGACCCTTCAATTTGCCTTCTACTTTCTTAACTCTGTTGCTTGGCTCATGTTTCACTCATCCAGAATGTTCTATTACTCCATCCACTTCCTACATTTCAATTTCTTAGCAAACTCACAAAGCTGCATGGAAATATTGTCATTCCAGGAAGTCCTCTTTCTAAAATGGATGTTATTTTCCCTTTACTTCAAGCATTTTGTGTTTGTCTTATGGCATTTGTGTTCTATTGCTTCACAGCAGTGATTCTCAAAATTTGGAGAGTGTCAGAATCACCTGGATGAATTTTGAAAACACAGATTGCTGTGCCCCACTCCCAGAGACCCTGATTTACAAGGTCTGGCAGGGTGGAGTCTGAGAATCTGCATTTCTCATAGGATCCCAGGTGATGCTGCTGGTTTGGGGATATCACACATTGGGAACTGCTTTATAGTGATTTGGATCTAATTCTCCTTCTATATTGTAAATGTCGTGAGATGGAACAATATGGCTTATTTTAACCTTTGTATTTCCTGTATCTTTCAACACGCAGTAGATATTTAATGATTATTTATTAATATTGAAGGCCAAAGTTTTGCTTTTAAACTTGACACTTAATTTTTGGAGTTATGTTCTGTTGTTGGTTCTCATCAGCCAGAAAGAACACAACTAAGTGCTATTGCCAAGGGCACAGCCGAATTCTTCCTAGTCTTCGCTGTTGTTTTTGGTCTGGGGATGTGAGCTCACAGCATGTTCTTGGAGGAATGTTAAGTATCAAAGGCAATGACATGACATGAATTCAGTGAACGCAGTAGTTGGAGGACTCCCCCAAAGAAATAGGATGACAGAAGTTCAACATTTGTGAAATTAAGTATGAAGGTTGCTATGGTAAGGTAACAACAGATTTGAAATCTATAATTGTACTGGAGAGAGGCCTGTTAGAGTCCCCTCCATGTATTTTGTTCTCTCTTATGCTTTTAATGCTTCAGAAGCAAGTCACTCTGAATTCAAGTTGTGATTATAATTACCCTGATTATTATTCTCAGAACGTTCTTTGGAACCAACATGGTTTTTAGGGAAGAAAATTAATTGCAGCTTTTCTTGGTTTAGAAATGTAGGCAACTGGATATTCTGGCAAATTCACATCCTGTCTTCCTCCCATGCGTAGATAACAGACTTTCTCTTTCTACCTGTCTATCCAGTTTTCCAGTAAAGGTATTTTTTCAGGAGGGTATTATGGAATTCTGCATATTGTAATTGTTTTTGAAATCATAAGAAAATCAAGAACAAGTCAGCCAGAGAAACAATAACACCACAGTCATCTCCCCAGAGACCTTTGTTTTTAGGTTTTAATATTTCATGTCAGACTTCTCATGAAGTGAATTCTATAAAAATAATGAAGGATATATGGAGATCATTACAATAAAGGATACATATCAAATATGGATATTTTTTATTTTAAGGAGGCAATTTAATTATATCCAGATGGAACATTTAAAAAGTCACATCTATGCATCATCATCTTTCAGCAGTAGCACAGATGGTACCTTTTCATTTGTACCACGTGCCAACATTGACAGTGTGTCCAGCTGTCTACCCCGCCTCCATCACAATTCCAAGTTTATGTGTAAAAGGACATGTTGGTTAAGTCAGAGACCCGTGGGAATCTGCATTACCAGGGGCCATGACATTACTATTTCACAATATTTCCTTCTTGAGGGAAGCAGATGGGGTTGCCAGACCTTGGCTTTTGTTTGCTGCACTTGAGTAAGGTGCCCCAAGTCTTTTTGCCCCATCCCGGGGACAGGCCACAGATCCGCAGTGATAGAGAGAACCTCGCAACATCTGCAGACCTTCTGCTAAAGCCCTTGTTTGTTTAATATTCTGTTTCCTTGCTATTTATGTTTCTAGAAATTAGGGAGAGGCTTATCCCTTCATGTCCCAAGTAAAGTTAAAAATGATGACTGATGTCATCAAGGGCCCTACAGCTTACGAGAAGCAAACGAACAAACCCATAAAACCAAATAGAGTGGAAACACATCATCACCAGCACCACCAGCACCAGCACATCGCCCCCCTCCCCCATCTAACTGTACGAATGGTTTGTGTGGAAACAGTAGCAGGGATTTTGTTTCTCTAGGGAAATTCCTATGGTCTTCCTGGTGCAGCATACCAGCTTGGGGCCCAGAAAAATCCCAACCAGGGGAGGCACCAAGAAATTAAGTAATGGGAAGCACTTCTCATTGCATTTGAGGGCAGCTAAAGAGAAAATGAAAGCACTTGCCGGCCGGGCATGGTGGCTCAAGCTTGTAATCCCAGCACTTTGGGAGGCCGAGGCGGGGGGATCACGAGGTCAGGAGATCGAGACCATCCTGGGGAACATGGGGAAACCCCGTTTCTACTAAAAATACAAAAAATTAGCCGGGCGCAGTGGCGGGCGCCTGTAGTCCCAGCTACTCGGGAGGCTGAGGCAGGAGAATGGCATGGACCCAGGAGGTGGAGCTTGCAGTGAGCCGAGATGGAGCCACTGTACTCCAGCCTGGGCGACGGAGCAAGACTTGTCTCAAAAAAAAAGAAAGCACTTGCCACTCTCAGGCTGACCTGCAGTTTGTTTTGTTGTGATAACACAAACTGTCCAAAGAGCAGAGAATCCCTAATTTTGGCATATCCTAGGGCCCTGGGGCATTTCATGGCCTAGCACTTACCACTTTATTGACAAATCCTAAGCTGACTGATGTCACTGATAGTGATAGGCACTTATCATTTTCAACATTCCACAACTGTGCTAACCTCAGTGGTCTCCTGCCCCTGGCTGTTGGTAGAGAGCTTCTAGTTCTTTGAGTTCTTTGAAAAGCACTGTCTCCTCATTCCTCAGCCCTTCCTGTGTCCTTGCGCTTAGTCAGGAGCCTCTGCAGCTCCTCTCATCAAGAGATGGAGCCTATTTCCTTGCCCTTTGGTTCCGATATCATCTGTTTGATTTGCTTTGGCCAATGGGATGTCGGCAGCTGTGACTCAAGCAGAAGCTTGAGAAAAAGCTTGTTCTTTTGCAGTGGGGTTTGCTCCTCTGCTGCAGCCATGAGCAAGTGCCCAGGCCATCCTGCTGGAGAATGAGAGGGATGGGGGCAGGGCAGAGTTGTTCCATTTGTCCCAGGTAAGAACAGTCTAGGAGCAACTCACAGCCAAAGGACTCCGAGACCAATACTTTACCTTCCATTTCATTGTCAAATTCTGGTTTTAGGGCTGGGCACGGTGGCTCACTCCTGTAATCCCAGCACTTTGGGAGGCCAAGGCAGGCAGATCATTTGAGGCCAGGAGTTCGAGACCAACCTGGGCAACATGGTGAAACCCCGTCTCTACTAAAATTATAAAAATCAGCCAGGCGTAGTGGTGCGTGCCTGTAATTCCAGCTGCTCAAGAGGCTGAGGCATGAGATTTGCTTGAATTTGGGAGGTGGAGGTTGCAGTGAGCCAAGATCATGCCACTGTACTCCAGCCTGGGTGACAGAGCAAGACTCTGTCTCAAATAAAAAAATCTGGCTTTATCACCCATGTAATTCCCAAGCTTGCCCACTTTGCTCTAACTCCATGGCTGCCACCCTGACAGCTGTACCATATTTCACCTGGATTTCTGCAATGTCCTTTTTCCTTCACACTTTCCCGCAAGACTTTGCCCACTCAGCAACCTGGGAATCTTTTAGAAACATAAATCAGATGGTGTCAGTCCGCTGGATAAACCCTTTGCTGGGTGCTCCTTCCTCTTAGAATAAAAGCCAATACTTAGGCCGGGTGCAGTGACTCACGCTTGTAATCCTGGCATTTTGGGAGGCTGAGGTGGGCAGATCACTTGAGGTCAAAAGTTCAAGACCAGACTGGCCAAAATGGTGAAACCCCATCTCTACTAAAAATGAAAAAATTAGCTGGGCATGGTGGCGGGCCCCTAATGCTAGCTACTCGGGAGGCTGAGTCAGGAGAATTGCTTGAACCCAGGAGGTGGAGGTTTCAGTGAGCCGAGATCATGCCACTGCACTCCAGCCTGGGAAACAGAGCAAGATTCTGTTAAAAAAAAAAAAAGCCAATGCTTAGCAGTTCTCAAGGTTCACACGGTGTGCTTCCTTAGCCAAACTCACTACACTGCCCCAGCCTCTTCCCAGGCTCCTATTCCACTGACCTGCTTTTATCCCTTAGCAAGATAACTTCCTTCCCATCTCCGAGCCTTTGTCCGTGCTGCTCCCTCCACTTGGAATGCCCTTTCCCCAGCACTGCCAATCACTGGCTGATTTTCTTGCTTCAATCTTTGCTGAAACATTACCTCCTCCTGGAAAGCCTCTCTGTCCTCTACCTAATGAACCCTCCAAGTTGCAGTCATACCATCTAGATGATTTCTTTCATAACATTAATCACGATCTGTAATTATCCTATTATTTATTTGCTTCTTCGTTGGCTGCCTTCCTAGTTAGAACGTTAAGTTCCTCTTAGACAAGATTGTGATTTTCTTACTTTCACTGATATTTCCAGCACCTTGCCCAGAGCTCAGGATATTGTCAGTGCTCTGTGGCTGCGTCATATATGAGGTTAAAAGTGGAGAATCCTTATACCTGTACATGCATTCACACAAATAACACACATGCAATGTGTTCATGTGAATGTTAGTGATTCCTTTTTCTTTCTGTGTGTGTGTGCGTGTGTGTGTGTGTGTGTGTGTGTGTTTTGACCCTGTCACTTAAACTGGAGTGCGGTGGTGCAATCACAGCTCACTGCAGCCTCAACCTCCCGGGCTCAAGTGATCCTCCCACCTCAGTCTCCTGAGTAGCTAGAACTACAGGCACACACCACCATGCCTGGTTAATTTTTTGATTTTTCTGTAGAGATGAGGTCTCACTATGTTGCCCAGGCTGGTCTTGAACTCCTGGGCTCAAATGCTTCTCTCACCTCAGCCTCCCAAAGTCTGGGATTATAGGCATGAGCCACCATGCCTGCCATGATTCCTTTAACTTCACTCTCATATGTAATGTATATGTGGAACACACATATATGTGATATATTTGCAGTATTTGTGTATAATGTATAATATATGTATATATGTAATGAGATCTTTATTTAAAACATTTTTGGAGTCCTTTATTTTTCACCCAACACACACACACATAAATATACACAATTTACTCCTCAGAATCTTGCATTATATAAAAATAGAAATTGAGCATCTTTTTGTAACAGCGGATATAAGCTTACTTATTTTTAAGGTTGCATAGTATTCCTTTGTATGGCTATATCATAATTTATTTAGCCATTGTGAATTGGTAAGTACTAAGGTTGTTTTCATTTGGTGATGAGAAAACAGAAGCTGAAGGAGATAGTTTGTCCAAGGCAACCAATGTTGAACTTGGGGTCTGAGTCCTAGTAATAGGGTAGGGCACCTGAAGCCTAACCTGGCACACCCATGCCATGCACATGGTAGGAGACATGTTTGTTGGGTGTAGATTCCATTCCTCTTGCTGTCTTTTTTTTTTTTTTTTTTTTTTTTTTTTGAGATAGAGTCTCGCTCTGACACCCAGGCTATAGTACAGCGGCGCGATCTCGGCTCACTGCAATCTCTGCCTCCCAGGTTCAAGCAATTCTCCTGCCTCAGGCTCTCAAGTAGTTGGGACTACAGGCACGTCCCACCACGTCCAGCTAAGTTTTTGTATTTTTAGTAGAGACAGGGTTTCACTGTGTTAGCCAGGATGGTGTCGATCTCCTGACCTCGTGATCCGCTGGCCTCAGTCTCCCAAAGTGCTGGGATTACAGGTGTGAGCCACCGCACCTGGCCGCTGTCCTATTTTTTTTGGCTCTACTTTCTCCAATCAATTCATCTCCCAAAAGTTGAAAGGGATCATATACGTCAGTGGTTTTCAAACGTTACTGCTCATAAAATTACCCAGAGATCTTGTTATAACACAGACTGCTGGGCTCCACCTCAGAGATTCTCACTCAGTAGATCTGGGGTGGAGGCTGAAATTCTGCATTTCTACCAAGTTGATGGATGCTGAAGCTACTGGTCCATGGTCCATGCTTTGAGTATGTGAAGCACTCTGTAAAGTCTATAAAATCAAGAGGGTGTGAGCTTTGAGCCTGTACTGAATCCTTACTGAATGCCAGCTATTGGGATAAGCATTATGGGGAAATAAAGAAACCCAACGTGGAGTCTCATCCATAAAGACTTAAGAATTTAATCAGTGAAAACAAAATGTGTAACAAAAGCATAAGTTTTCAGTACAAAGAAGAGTGATATAAGTGCCAAAGGAATAGTCTTTAATTAGAAACCAGTTCTGGGGAAATAAACACTCTACTTAGTGCAGACCATCTGATTTTTGGAAACTTCTTGAATATCAGTTTTGTTGATAAAACCTTCTCCCCTCACTTTAGCATGTGTGGAATTAAGTGTTTTCCTGGAACTTGTTGACAACTGGTTTGAGCCTCTGCTTGCTGTCTGTCTCTTAGCTGAGACTGTCCCAAGAGCCACATTACCAGAAATGGAGGCCGACTGAGATCGGTTTTCCTAGAGCAGAGCCTGAGATGGGAGGTTCTTGTGTAAGTGATTTATTTAGGGAGAGCTCTCAGAAGAAATCTGAAATGGGATGAGGAACACAAGACAGGGCAGGGGCAGGAGAAAAATGAGGATATGGGCTCAGTTGTAGCCTCAGCCTGACCCCACAGGGAGCTCTGGAACAAGAACAGCAGCAGAGCTGTGCCACCGTGAGTCAAGGGGGCAGCCTTCAGCGCCCCACTGCCAGTCACTGCTGTAGGTTGTTCGGGGGGGCGGGGTGGCATCATCTCCAGGGTGATGTGGCTCCCTTTGGCACAGGTGCCTTCATGAGGACCTTGTAGGCCAGGGGACCCCTCCTGACTTTCCCCCATTTCCCCCTGATTCTCACAGTCTTTGTAAAACCCTCTTTTCTTTCTTCTCTTTTATTTGGCAAGCATGTATCACACACATATTCTAGGCACTATTTTTACACTTGTAAGGTCCATTTAGGGCCTCAATCTCTGTTCCACAACAAACAGCGATGTCACTTGCTGACAAAATCTGACCTGGTGACTCCAAGGAGGTCCTTGACACTCTCCCTCCAGGGTCATACACCTGTATTTTATTCATGGTCTTCTAAAGACAACTCCCAGTTTAAGATCGAATGTCTTGCCCTCTCCACACTGGAGGGTTTGCCCTCTCCTGCCCTACCCCACACTGCAGCCAGGGGAATCTCTAGTCAAGAGAGGCTGGCCCCTTCACTCTCACTTAAAATCTGTAAGGATGCTCTATTGCCCTCCAGGTAAAGTCCAAATTCCCCATCCTGGTTTGTAAGATTCTTTATGTTTTGGTGATCAGCCCACCTCATCTCTCACCTCTACTTAAGCTTGAGGAAAGTCGAAATGTCCACTCACCAGGGCATCTGCATGTCTGTGTCTTAGCTTGTTCTAGTGTGCTGAATAATGGCCACCACAAGATGCTAGGTCCCAATCCGTGGAAACTGTTAATGTTACTTCGCAGGAAAAATGGGTCCTTTAAGATGTCATTGTAAAGGATCTTCAGATGGAGAGATGTTCTTGGATTATCTGGGCCCTAAATGCAATCCTAATGTGTTTGTAAGATAGAAGCAGGGCCGAACACAGTGGCTCACTGCAGTAATCCCAGCATTTTGGGAGGCCAAGGTGGGCGGATCACTTGAGGTCAGTTCAAGACCAGCCTGGTCAACATAGCAAAACCCAGCCTCTGCTAAAAATACAAAAATTAGCTGAACGTGGTAGTGCACACCTGTAATCCCAGCTACTTGGCAGGCTGAGGCATGAGAATTGCTTGAACCCGGGAGGCAGATGTTGCAGTGAGCTGGGAGGGAACACGCTACTGCACTCCAGCCTGGGAAACAGAGTGAGACTCTGTCTCAAAACAAAACTAAACAACAGCAAAAAAAGACAGAGGCAGTGGGAAAGCTGACACATAGAAGAGGTGAGGGGAAGAGGGAGACAGAGATTGGAATGGTACGGCCACAAGTCAGGGACTGCTGGCAGCTACCTGAAGTTGGAAGAGGCAAGAATGGATTATCCCCTAGACCCTAGCCTCTTTAGGGAGCGTGACTCTATCAGCACCTTAATTTCAGATTTCTGGTGTCTAGAACAGCAAGAGACTAAATGTCTTGTTTTAAGCCACCTGTTTTGTGGGAATTTGTTACAGCAGCCATAGGAAACTAATATGGTTGTGATTTACCTCTTCCTGGAATTACTCAGGACCCCCACTCTCTCCCACAACACATATTTCATCAGCATAATTCTTTGTAGCTCACATGCTGCCTCCTCCAGGTAGCCTCCCAGATTTCTCCTCTCACCACCTCCAGGCTTGGGTCTGAATAGACAGCCCTCCTCTGTCTCCCATAATTCCTTATGCGATCCTCTGTCATTGCTTTTGCTCCATTCTTTTGTATATGACTCTTCCTAGGTCAATCTCCTTGTTAAATTCTAAATCCCCAGGGTCCTATTCATTTTCCTAGCCCCCGGGCTTGGCATCATGCCAGGTAAAAGTGTCTTTTCTGTATTTGTGTTCTGCCATGATGGGGACATAGATGTTATGGTCCAGTGGTTAAAGGAGAGATTTGGGGACCTGACAAATCACCATACATGGGTGGGTGGCAGCTCCCCAGGCTGAGCCAGGAGTGGGCAGCTTTCTCCCTGACTGTCCAGCCCTCCAGCTCAACCTGCTCTAGAGCTTTTTGGGGCCGGGGGCCTGGGGTGCTCCCTTCAGTTTCATGTCTGCAGCACCCATGTTTATTTTCTGCTCATCTTTTTTTACAATCTCCTCCTCTCTCTGCTCTCCTTATCCTGCCTCCCAAACAACAGTGACTCACCACCTCCGATGCTGCTCCCTTTTGTCATTATTTTTAGGAGCCGCATGATTTCCCTCATTATCACCCTCGGGCTAGACCAGGATTTGGCCTGCAGTGTTTTATTTCTTAGGGCCAAGGTGCAGAGCACAGACCAAGTGACATTTCAATAAACTAGATGTCAGGTTAGTGGTCTAATAATCTGGTTTCTCTGAGGAGGTAGAGGCTGAATGTAGCATTTGAAAATTAAAGATTGGGCTTCAGTCAAAGGGATGATCTTGAGTCTTTTTAATTCTTCCTCTGACACACAGAATTCCTGGCCAACATTTGCAGTCAATTTTGACACTCCCTCCTAAAATCTGACATTTTTTATTAGCCTCAAATGAAGGTAGGTAATTGCTTTGTTATTTTTTTAGACACCAGATAGAGGGATTCTAACATGGAGGTGGTGGTGACAGCCTATTTTCTACCCTTTGTGCTGTTTAGAAGCCACCGCAATGTTGTAATTATGAAAGCTGGGCTTTAGGGGAGGGTTTAACAGCTTGTTCACAAAGCGGCTGAAATAGTTATCTATTGCTACGTACAAATTATCCCCAAACTCAGCAGCCCCAAACAACAAACATTTGTGACCTCACAAAGTTTCTGAGAATCAGGATGCAAGAGCAGCGTAGCTGGGTGGTTTTGGCTCAGGGTCTCTGATGAGACTGCAGTCAATATGTTGGTTGGGGCTGCCATCTTCAGAAGGGGCTGGAGGATCTGCTTCCTAGGAGCAGATCACATGGCTATTGGCTGAAGTCCTCAGTTCCTTGTCACATAGACCTCCTTAGAGGGTTGCTTGAGTATTTGTATGACACAACAACTGGCTTCTTCCAATGTAAGTGATCCAAGAGAAAGAAAGGAGGAAGCCACAGGCCTCTGATAACCTAGTTTCAGAAGTTACACATTGTCACCTCTGCCTTATTCTAGTCCATAGAAGTGAGTCACTAAGCTCATACCTGAGGGGAAGAGAATTAGGCCTCACCTTTTGAAGGGCATGTTGAATAATTTGTAGACATATTTTAAACCACCCAGCTGTCTTTTTTTCAAATAGCTTCACACAAGGCAAACAAGTCATTGTTACCCTGTGGATAAAAATACCACCTGGTATTTGAATGTTCTGCTGGGAGGTTGCAAAAAACATGGAAGTCTTATATATCACACTCATTGAAATAGTGAAAAAGTCGTATTTATGAAGATGAGTGAGAGGGTATTCTGCTTTCGTAGGCATGGATGAGGGAAGAGTTTGGAAAATGTGGGGGACACAATTTAACTTAGAATTTTCTGTTTAATATATACATTGTTAACTAGCTATCTCATTGGGCTCTTTGATTCAACAATTCAACACTATGAGGAATGAGACAAAAATCCCTGCCTTCAAGGATGAGAGATGAATGATGCAGAGCTAACCCAGCTAAGCTGCCCAAACCTAGCCCAGCCTAGACAGAAACTCAGCTGACCCATAGATGCATAAATGATTCCAGCAGAGACGGGTAGAACTGCTTAGCTGAGCCCAGCTCAGATATATACTGAAGAAGTGTGAGACATTAATACTTATTGTTGTAGGCCACTGAGATTGCATGATTACTTGTTATGCAGCAATAGGAACAGACACAAGTTTACAGTGTCATAAAAGAGACAAACATAATGAAAAAATTTGCAAAGCAACATATAATAAATATTATACTTGAAGATTGTATAGGGTGCTCTGAGAAGAGTGAAATGGGAGTGTTTAAATCTGCCTTGGGAAGTTGAACACTTCAGTTGCCTGAATAAAGTCCCCAAGATGAGCAGGTATTTGCCAAGGTGGGGTGGGAAAAGCACATCCCTTCAGATACTGCAACTATCTTAGTAAATTGGAGAGCAATAGTAATGGATGAGCCCTAATTGGTGGCAGCCACTGGATCAGGAATAGCTTCATACATAGTGCAAGAATTTTCACTTCATCTTAAAGGTAACTATTGGAGGATTGAAGAGGCATAAACTGATCAGACTGATGGTTTTTAAACCATGGTCTGGGAGTGGTATGGAGGGTGAAGTGAGACCCAAGCAGGAACTGGGTAGGCTCATACTGAGTGTGTGCTCTCCCAGATATGGCCATGGGAAAGGAGGGGGCAGAGGAAAGAGATATTCGGAGGTGGCATAGACAAGACACGGTGACTGATTTAATGAGGGGGTGGTTCCTGGCTTCAGTCCCAAGGCAGAGAAGTTTAGAAGGGGGCGGTGGTGAGCATGTCATGGTGGTTCATGATGAGTTTGAAGTGCCTGTGGGTGAGCTAGAAGGAGGTGTTTAGTAGGCAGGCAGAAATGTGGTTTTGGGCCTCAGAAGAGGAGCCTGCAGCAGGCATCTAGGTTTGGGAATCATTTGCATAAAGGTAGTAGCTGAAGCTATTATAGGCAAGGTTGGGTTTGTATACTTTGAGAAGCAAACCCAATTTAATATCTTAGGGAAATGCAGACACCTAAAATATGTGCAGAGGAAGAAAAACCGAAGGAGATCGACAAAGAGCAGCTAGAGACGACCCAGGGGAAAGCGGTTTTGCAAAAACAGATGAAAGAGTTTTTTTTTAAGTTGGAGGTTAACAATATCAAATATCCCAGGAGACTAGAGTAGCTGAGGATTGAAAGATTTTACTTCTTTGTTTTGTGCCCAGAAAGTATGATGAGTTTTATGGTGACCTGAGTGAGGGTTTCATAAAGGTCAAGAAGGATGGAAGATAGACTGTAGAGAATGGACAGGAAAACTGAGAGTCAAGAAATGAAAACCACAATGGTTATTAACTGCTGCATGATATTTGAACTATCCATGGTTTCTTGGTCTTAGCACTGACTTTAGCCATGGATGGGTAGACAATTCTGTGCAGGCTTTGACTCACTTCAAGCAGGAGGCATCTTGCCTTTAGTGTGTACCTTGGGTTTTCCTTTTTGTCTCAGGGCTTCTTCAATGCTATGGGCATCAATGAGAGTTTGCTCGACCCTGTGGATGCAAGCGTGGCAGTGTGGGGAAATTAATACCTCTAGAAACAACCCTTTAGGTACAGGGATGAAAGCTGATTAATAAATGCTCCTGCCACCCATCTTTTGGGTGGCCAATACTGAGAGGCATTCTGTACACTTCTCAGAGGTCCCATGGAATTGAGCCCCATTGCCCAGAGTGGTGACCTTGACGACAATGCTTACGGTGGCCTTTCTTTCTTAAAAGATCTCTTACTCTGGCTCTCTGAGATCACCTCTTAAATAAACTACCTGAATCCAAGAGCATATGTCAGTCTCTGTTTTGAGAGCATCTAAACCAAAAAGGAAATATTTTAGACACTAGTGATTTAAGACGATTACGTACATATCAACAGGTACTCACTCACTGCACCCATTCTCCCAACTACAGCTCCTGCTACTTAGGTAGCCATGTTTTGTGTCACATGACCAACTTCTCCATCAATAGCTCATTGGACCAAAGGTGAGCACATGACTGAGCTCAGCCAATCCAAACATAGGCTGCTCAGCAACCTATGATGTTGCCTGTTGTGAACCTAAGGGGGAACTAACTGGATTCCTTTCTGTGGGAATTTCAGTAGAAAACATCTCAAGAATGAGGGAGAAAGCAATGAAAGCAGAAGCTGAAAGGTTGAGATGAAAAAAGTAAATGGAGAAAACATGGTTGGTTCTCTTTAGCCAACATTATGAGGTAGCCAAACTGGTGAGAATATAAAGACAAACAGAAGTGGAAGTACCACATAGCCGTTAACCAAGAGGAAGAGAAGACTCCATGACTCTCTAATTTCAATTCTTCTGTGTGACCTTCACCACAAGCTTCCTTTTGCTTGAGGGACGTTTAGTAAGACTGTTTCATGCAGCTACAACAGCCTCAGTAGAGTCAGTGTGACTGGAGAAAGATACCTATGGAGAGGGAATGTGTTTGAAGCCCTCACTCATTGCTCCAAACCAACACTCTACCCTTTTCCACCCTGTTCTGGGTCTTGGAAGTGCCAATTTGTGTGGACCTCATTACTGACTCCCATCCACTAGCTTCTGGTAGGCTTTGGCCCTTGGGAGCCATCAGAAAGGCAAGAAATCAGACGGCAGGAGTAGAGGGAGACTGGTATTTATTTTCAGTTTTCTCTCTCCACGTTGCCCTAGGTTGGCTCCATCCCTTCACCAAAGGCCACAGCTCCAGCCAGACGGTGTCCTCTCCATGGAAAACTACCTTTTCTAGGCTCAGGGAAACAGCTCCCTTTCCTTGCCTCTTTGGGACTAGGGATGGGAAGGGCCCCCACTGTTGCTAGTCCCAAGGGACTGCACTCTCCTCCTTGGTTTCTCTAAACCTGCCCACACCTTTATAAAGAGTCGCTGTTATTAAAGTCCTGTTACATTACCCAGGCATTCTAAGAGCCTGACTGATACAGGAAGGCAGTACAGCATAGATGGGAAGGGACATTTTGAAACTGGAGGGACAGGAAATGAAAGTGGTTTATGCCTTATAATTGCAGACCGTGGTGCTGTACTACTGCAGGGAGCATTTTTCACATTGGGAAGCAATTATGTAACCTATGCCTATATATATATATTTGTCATTTTGGTAACTATTTTGAACTTCCTTGTTGAGATATACATACAGAAAAGTGCACATGTAACATATTACACAGATCAGTAAACTTTCACTAACTGAACACGCCCATGTAACCAGCACCTATATCAAGAAGCAGAATTACTAGCATCCCAGAAGCTTCCCTTGCATCTTTCGTCACTAACCATTTCCCCCAAGGATTACCACTATTCTAGCTTCTAACACTATGGACTCATTTATCCTGTTTCTGAACTTTATACACATGGAATGGAACAATGTGCTCTCTTTTGTATTTGGCTTCTTCCATCCTATATTGAGATAATAAGACTTATGTATGTTGCTTCAGCATGTAGTTGTAGTTTACTTAATTCTCTTTACTGTAGGTGTTCTATGTGAAAACAACCAAAATTTATGTCTTCATTCTATTGTTGATGGGCATGTGGATAAAGCCAGTTTGAGCTACAAACATTCTAGTACCTGTCTTTGGGTGAACAAAAGTATATACAGTTGACTCTTGAACAACCTGGGTTTGAACTGCACAGATCCACTTACATGTGGATTATTTTCAACCAAATGGGGACGGAAAATACAGTGTTCATATGATGCAAAGCTCAAGGATACAAAGGGCTGACTTTTTCTATACTCAGGTTTCACAGGACTGACTTCAAGACTTGAGTATACACAGATTTGGGTAGAAGCAGAAGTCCTAGAACTAATCCCTTGCCTATACAAAAGGACCACTGTATTTCTGTTTAATAGATACTTAAGAATGGAATTGCCAAGTCAGTGTATGCATACAGCTTTAGTGCATACAGCCAAATGGTTTTCTAAAGTGGTTATACCAGTTTACACTGCCACCTGCTGGGCATGAGAACTTCAATGGGATCATACATTTTCCGTGATACCAGTCCAGGATTTTCCTGTGTTCCCAAGGACCCCAGGCCTAAGGAGGGGTCAGGCAGAGAACTCTATTGATCCAGAGTTTGGGATTTATAGTCCAGGATTGAAGGGCAAAACAGGGAAGATGTGACCCAAGAGTGGAGGCTGTCACACACTGGAGCTCTTGGCAGGATTGGAAATTGGGGTCATTGAGAGAAAACTTAGAAGCAGACATTAGAAGTTTAGGTTAGTTTGAAGGGCAAGTGCAAAGACATAAGAAAGAACATGAGAGAGTGAAGGTATGACTATTTTGGTTAGAGAATGACATATATGGAGTTTAAGATTGCTGAACTTTGGAGCAGTGTTGGATGAGCTGAGACCCAGGATGAGAACAGCTTTGTGGTGTAGGAGGGTGTACTCAAGGGCACCTTGGTGATGGCTGTGAGAATAAAGAAAGAGAGGGCAAACAAGGAACAGGTTATTTCGGGAAGATGAACTAGAAATAGCCTGAAGAGGCAAGGGAGAGCTGAGTTTGTAAACAGCCTCTGTCCTCCAATCCTTCAGAAACCATTGTTATTTAAAAGCTTCTTTTTATACTTTTTTCTCTAGTTCCTTTTTTTTTTTTTTTTTTTTTTGGACAGAGTCTTGCTCCAGGCTGGAGTGCAGTGGTGCCATCTCGGCTCACTGCAACCTCTGCCTCCTGGGTTCAAGCGATTCTCCTGCCTCTGCCTCCCGAGTAGCTAGGACTATAGGCACCGGCCACCACACCCGGATAAGCTTTGTATCTTTTGTAGAGACAGGGTTTTACCGTGTTGGCCAGGCTGATCTCGAACTCTTGTTCTTTTTTAACTAGTAATGGCAGTTCTCCTCATTCTCTTCCGTGTTACCATTTTGTCAAAATTGCTTGACTCTATCTTCTTTGGTGTTCCTTTTCCTTTTCTTCCTCTTCATGCTAAACTATCTGGTTCATTGCCTCTGGCTCTTTAGGATTAAAAGAAACAAAACCAAAAACAAACCAAAAAACACCTTTCCTGATATTATTATCTGTCATCCAAAACCTTAGATCTACTACCAATATTTAGAATATTTATATATTAATATTTCCATCTACTCTTGAGTTCATCTTATTTGTCCTCTAAATTATTCTAGAACAGAGGCTTTTAAAGATTTCTTTCTCTCTCTCTCTCTCTTTTTTTTTGCCTCTTCTTTTTTAACAGTGAACGTGCTTTCAAACAAAATCTTTGATGAAACCCTATATATGGAACAGGCGAATGCGGAGCTGCTGTTACTGTATGCAACCTGAACAATGAGATGCAGTACCCTGGGTAGGTGCCCTGCTTGCGTGGTCTCTCCCTCTTTTCCCTCCCACAGTAGATGCTTCTTAAACACACCTTCTAATTTTCTTGTCCCTGTCTCTTATTCCACCCACAACAGTGGCAATCAGTTTCATACACGGTCCAACCAGCCTTACGGAAGTGTGAGCTGACTGTCCCCACTGCAGCCCCACCTCTCCCTTCTGCCCTGGAATTTTTCTAGTCCTCTGGTGCAGGACATCCTTGCAAATAACCCGTTGTCATCCATGCACACAACCCAGAACAGGGAAGTAAACACCCTGCCCTGTGGTAATCTTTAAGGTATATAAATGAAGGTTCTGAGAGTAGAAATTTACTTGGGCCATTGTCACAGTCAAATTGATAATTGTGGAAAACAAAGTGTGGCAATCCTTGACCAGAAAGAGTTGGGAGTTGAGGGGCAAATGCAGCTCCCTTTCTTGTCCCAGGCAGATGGTCCTAATATGCATTTCATAGGCTTCCCAGCTGTCTCACAGAATCAAACGTGCAGGTGGCTAACTCCATAACTCATGCCTCCATTGGCTTTCCAATGACTTTTTTCACCATTCACTTTTTCATCCCTCATTCCTGTTCCCTGGAGTCACAGTTCCAGATAAACTACTTAAACTTATTCCTCTATTTCAGGCTTTGTTTCCTAAGGAAGCAACCTGTAACATCCCCTAACTTGAGAAAAGCACTTCCAAGGTACTCCAAAGTTTCTTCTTGGTTTCAAATCATTGCTCTGGAATAAAATTATGTTGAGATAGTTGGAAGAGCTATCTTGACTAAAGAACTGTTAATTATTTTCAGCGCTGAGTAGGTTATTTGCATTTAATGTATATAAATGAAAGCCCTGAGAGTAGAAATTTAAATAGGCCATTGTCATGGTCAAATCAATCTGCATTGAAAACAAAGTGAATTTTTAGTGGAGTGGTATAAAAGCTGTAACCCCTTGGAGAGTCTGTTTGGTCTGGTTTGGAGTTTTGCCTTTAATAACAAATGAAAGTACAGATTTAGGTCTCTAGGGCTTTCTATCTCCACAGCCTCTGGATGTTTAAAAACACATACCATTAGCACTTGCCTCATCTTTCCTAAACTGGCAGTTGTCACGGTTCCTTTAAAGAAGTACAACAGTTCCTCGGAAGATAGCAGCCACTTCCCACACCCCACACCCCCAGACACCCAGGATATATCTTGTGTATACTTAAGTTGTCTCTGACACACATAATTTCTTTTTCAACCCTGAGTAATCAGTCCTTTTTGTCCCCTTAGCAAAGAGAACACTGTATTTTTGTACAGAAAAGGTGGGGAGGAAAGGAAAATAAAAGAAAGACCCCTTTCCTCCCTAAATTTCAGTGCAAATTTCCACAAAATAGCAACAAATAAAAGATAGAAAGGAAAATAAACACAGAATTGTCCAGAATAAGGGTATTTGTCAAGTGCTAATTGAGGATCCAGTTTTATTTGTACATTTAGAAATGTTTTCTTTCAAGTTCTGGGTATTTAGGGGTTAATGATGCGGCTGAAACCCTATTGCTTTGAATAGGAGGGATTAGTTTTGTTGTTTCAGGATTAAGGTCAGTCTTACCAAGAGGCTGTCAGCAGCCACCCTCAGCCCTACCTACAATCACTCTGCTCATGGTTCTCAAATCCTCCGTTGGGCTGCTGGACCACTGAGCCCCGTGATTTTTCTTTTGAATACCATTAAAGGGGAAGGATACTGGCATGTGCCCACTCTAACAAACACAGAGAGTTCACCTTAACTTTTTGTTTTCATAAGTGTCTAGGGTCAAAGAGGAGAGAAGAGTTCCATACACCTCTTTGAGATTGTAGTAGATTGATTGCAAAGACAGGCATACTATTCACCAATCTCTGTATGCACACTCTTTGCAATGAGACTGAAGAATTTTTCAACAAGAGGCAGAGCATATTTCTCTATTTCTTGGATCTGGACAGGTCTTGTGACGTGACTTGCTTTGGCCAATAGGATGTGGCAGAGGTGAAAAGCTTAGCCCTCAAGATAAGTTGCCTGCTTCCAATCTCTTTTTTTGGACTCCTGACTTTGTCATGAGAACAAACCTTGGCTCCCTGCTGGAGAATGAGAGACTTCATAGAGAAGGAGCCTCAGCCAATAGCTGGCCAACTCCCAGAAGCTGAGCTACCCAGTGGGCTGTAGCTGACCACAGTCACATGAGGAGCCCAGCAGAGACTGGAAGAACTGCCAGCCAAGCTTATCCCCAAATGCCAAACTGCAGAATTGCAAGCTAAATAAATATTTATTATTTTAAGACACTGTGTTTTGGGGCAGTTTGTTACATAGTAGTAGCTAACTGATGACAGAAGTTCATAGCCTCCACCATATTCCTTGAATATTTTGCCTGGTTTCCCTTATTATCATTAACAGTACTGGCAAAAATGATAACAATAGGTAACAGTAAGATAGAACTGTGGAGCGTAAAAGTCGTTTGGGCTCATAGTAACATTTGGGGAAGTATTCCTATTTTCTGGACATGAACAATAGAGAAAACAGTATTAATGCCCTTGACCTTGATGACTTTTGGGTAATGGTCAGAGACTGAATTTTAATGGTGAAAAATTCAGTACCCCCACTGCTACAATTGGGAACATGGAGATACTTGGGCAGTTTCTTGGTAGACCTGACAAAGGTATGAAACATAGTTGATGTGAAATTAATTTACTTAAACCTAAGATGAAGTCCAGTGAGTACAACCTATGCACATACATGTGATAAGTGAATTTTCTAATTAAAAGTAGCAAGAGAGGCCTGTTTCTGACCCTGATGGTGCTGATTGTGTTTCCTTTCACCTTAATCATCATCTTAGTGGTATGGAAGATTTACAAGGCAATTTAATGAACATTATCCTCATTGATATTCCCAACCACCCTGTGGAATCGGTAAGGCAAGCATCGTGATGTCCATTTTGCTTATCCATAGACTAAAACTCAGAGAAGTCTTAATCAAGACTCCTGATTGAATTCTCTTTCCACAGCATGTCCATGCTACCCTTTAGTGTGCAATTTTGTGGGAGGCAGAACATTGCCTTTTACTATAAACTTTCATTTCTCCAACCCTTGTTTGGGGAGGGTGTAGTGATGCCTGAGGACAAAGGCTAAGTTTCACGGTGAAGGGCAGTAGGTTTAGGCAATTGTTTTGGTATTGCTTTGCATGCAGCTTCTTGCTCAGCACCAAAGAATGCCAAGGGGCATTTCACTGATTAATGATGGATCCAAAAAATGCTTTGAAGCAGGTGGAAGGCAGCACATTTCTCTATAGCAGTATTTTGGGGAAGATGCTTAGGAGCTGGCCTGAATCTTGTGAAGGTGTTGTCTTAGTAGGACTCTCTGAAGAGCAGACCCTGAGACAAGGTTTTTTGGGCAAGTAGTTTATTTGAGAAGAGATTCCAGAAAAAAAAAAGTAGGAAAGGTGGGAAAGAGACAGAGAAAAGCAGATAGCCAGTGAAGTGGTTGATAAGTATCAGGTGAGTTATCACATGAGCAATTAGAGATTGATTCAGCTGGGGAACTCTGGGAGACAATGCAGAACACACACCTTGGAGTTATCCCAACCTAGGGCCAAAGAAGCTGGGGTATCCACTCATCCATCCTCATCCATTCTTGATGACTGCTTGCAAGGCCATTAAAACTTCAGCATTCTGGCTATCCCTGCCGCAAGGCAGAGAATTACATGATTCTTCACTGCAAACAGCCTCTTATGAACAGAGGTGTGTGCTTGGAGGATGTGGGCAAGGCATCAGCAGGGTCTGGTAGGAGGATTATGGGCCAAATTTTTCTGATTTCTTTATGGAGATAGGATCATAAACTCAAGGCAGTCAACCCCCTGAATAGAATGGTCTTGAAGCTATGTTATGGCAAGAGGCTAGAGGAGCCAAGGATTGTATAATGGTGGGTGGTGAATACCAGCTGGAGGCATCCTGCCTGGGATTGCTCCTCCAGAACAGTGAGACAACTGAGAGTGTTGGCAACTCATCCAGGAGATAGCTGCAGGTACTACAGTTAAATGCCTTGACAATGGTTCACTTTTCTTTGTTTTCTTGTTCCCTACATTCTAAGAGACAGACTTGAGTATCCAAAACTTAAAGAACCTGAGGTAGGTACACAACAAACATGTTTGAAGGTAAATTAGTAAGTGGATGATTGTATGAAGACCTAAATCTTGGACCATGAGGTCAACACCTTCTACTCTTCTAAGAAAATTTGACTTGACATTCATTCCTTGCATACCACTTGTCTCATTATCTGAACTTGCTTCCTTGCTCACTGGGCCAAGGGTTTGCAACTTTCTTCTAGCATATGTAGGAAATACTTAACACGAGTACTGATTCGCAGAGGAGGTATTCCACTATTATTAAATGATAAGATAGAGGCAATTTGTACTTGCATTTCATCACTTTCAGCCTCTGCTTCTCCATTGGGTCACTCTGGATGTATTTTAATTACTCTAAACCTTGAAGAATTCCCTGACTAAACTTCACTTTATTGGTGAGGTCTTCCCTGACCATTCTATTTTACAGTAACACCTGGCTATGAATTGAATGTGTCACCTCCAAAATTCATGTGTTGAAACTTAAACCCCATTGTGGTGGCATTAAGAAATAGGGGCTTTTGGGGAGTGATTAAGTCATGAGAACTTCACTCTCATGAATGAATTAATGCCTTTTAACAGGGCTGGAGAGAACTAGCTTAGTCCCTTTTGTCCTTCTACCTTCCTCCATGTGAGGGCACAGTGTTTCCCCTCCAGAGGGTGCAGCAATAAGGCACCATCTTTGAAGCACAGAGAGCAGCCCTTACCAGACATCAAATTTGCTGATAACTCGATCTTGGACTTCCCAGTCTTCAGAACTGCGAGAAATAAATTTCTTTTATTTATGAATTACCCAGTCTGTGGTATTTGGTTATAGCAGCACAAGTGGACTAAGATACACCCTCTGTCCTACCTCTTATGCTCTGTACCCCCTTCATTGTGTTGCATTTCTCTACAACATTTACCATTCCATATCCTTTATATATTGTTAATCTCTCTGTCCCTAGCTTGAGTGTAAGTTCAGTTAATGCAAGGAATTTTCCCTGCTTTGTCTGTTTGCTTTTTGTTTCTCCTACTGCTGTTTTTCCAATACTCAGAACAGGGCTTGATATATAATGGAAGCTCAATAAATATTTATTAAATGAATGAGTGAATAAAAGGTAGGTTCACAAGGGCCTTCTGCTATGACATCTAGTCCATCTTTCTTTGCTTCTCCTTGTGGAGGCAATTGTCTCCAGGAGTTTCTTGGCTGGCTGAATTGACAAAGGTGCGTTTCTGAAATGTATATTTCAGGACTCTCTAAAACTTCAAAGTCACACACATCTGGCTTAAATCACACCTACATCACTTATTAGCTGAGAGAGCTTGTTCAAATAAACTATCAATTTCTTCATCCGCAAAATGGGGCTAATAATGCTGGTTTTGCCAAATTGCCAAGCTTTTTTTATTTTAAGAGTTTAATGAGTCAACATAAATGAAGCACTTAGCACAATGCCTGGCATGTACTAGATAGATGATCACAAAATACGGATTTTCTTTTCTTTTTCAATGCAATCATCAGTTTATTAATGAATTAGTGACACAGAGATTGGGGAAAGTTGGTGAAAGCAGAGGCTGGAGGAGGATGTGGAAGAAGGGTAACAGAAATAGAAATGAGAGTCCGACAAGAGAAAAGGACTCTGTTACTGGGATCTGGGGCCACCCTTCACCTTCTGGTCTTTTGTAGAAGGGTCCTCTGCCAGTGCCAAGTACGAGGGAGGTAGAAGATTGAGCTTTCACAGTGTTCCACATTGCCCTAATCATTTCATTTCTAATGTACTTTCTGAGTTGGCGCATTACCCAGAGCTGATTCATTCCTGAGGCATAGGTCTCCCTTTAGCCTAACGGAGATGACTGCATACAAGTGGTGGCTGGATAACCTCAATCATCAAAAGAAATATGCTTCAGAAAAAATAATGTGACAGGCTTTAAAGCAAAATGCCTGTATCTTACTTTTAATGTATCCAGTGAGAGGTTTTAATTACTTAAATGATGTGGAAACACACTCACTCATCTGGCTAAGAACAGATGGAGTTTGGAACAGAATTTTCAAATGTGGCCCATATTTGACCCCTTGGCAGCTTTGACGTATGCAGTAAATTTATTCACTTTTCCCATCTTCTAGCATCCTTTCTACTACCTTAATTTTAAGGAATAAGTTTGTTGTTACTATTGTGCCTTAGAATAACTTCCAAAAGCCACTGGCTACTTATAGAGCCTGTTCTCAGGCTTGTGAAAAGGTTAAAGAACTACTCATATTTACTGTTATCACTGTTCTTGCTCCTTAATTGCTCTCACCAAACCTCCAGAGATGCTTTTATGGATAAAATTATCTGACAGCCAACCAAGGCAACCAGGATGAATGTATCTGCATTGCTACTATGTGGACATAGAGAGAGGTGGAGGAGGTGGCAGAGGTGATGGAAGTGATGATGATGATGTTGGCAGAGGAGATGGATGGTCAGGTGGTGGTAGTGATGGTGGCAGTGGGAGCAGTGGTGGTGATGGAGGTGATGATGGTGATTATAATGGTGGTGGTAATAAGGGTGGAGGTAATGGGCATGCTGGTTAAGATGGTGTGGAGGTGGTAGAGCCAGTGGAAAAGGTAAGGTGGTGATAATTGAGGCAGTGGTGGTGTTAGTAGGAGTAGGGATAGTGATGGTGGAGGTGATGGTGGTGGAGGTGTTAGTGGTGGTTGTGGTGGGACAGGCAATGATGTTGGTAAAACTGTGGGGCAAGTGAATAAAAAATCTTATGTCTACACAAAAACTTTTACATCAATGTTCATAGCAGCATTATTCATAATAGTCAAAAAGCGGCCAGGCGTGGTGGCTCATGCCTGTAATCCTAGCACTTTGGGAGGCCAAGGCAGGTGGATCACCTGAGGTCAGGAGTTTGAGACCAGCCTGGACAACATGGTGAAACCCACTCTCTACTAAAAATACAAAAAAAAAAATAGCTGGGTGTGGTGACAGGCGCCTGTAATCCCAGCTACTTGGGAGGCTGAGGAAGGATAATCACTTGAACCGGAAGGTAGAGGTTGTAGTGAGCCGAGATCATGCCACTGCACTCCAGCCTGAGCGACAGAGCAAGATTCTGTCTCAAAAAAAAAAAAAAAAAAAAAAAGTCAAAAAGCAGAAACAATGCAAATATTCATAACCTGATAAATGGATAAACAAAATAGTATCTATGCATACAATAGAATATTATTTGGCCTTAAAAAAGAATGAAGTACTGATCTGTGATACAACATGGAGGAACCTTGAAAACATTATATTAAGTGAAAGAAGCCAGTTCCCGAAGACCGCACATTGTATGATGCCATTTATATGAAATGTATAGGCAAATCTATAGAGATAACTAGTAAACCAGTAATTCCCTAGGGCTGGGAGAAGTGAGATGGGAGTGATTGCTAATAGGTATGGGGTATTTCGGCGGCAGTGATAAAGATGTTCTAAAATTAGATTGCTACCTCAGTGAATATACAAAAGAAATTAATTATATATTTAAATGGATGAATTTTATAGTGAATCAGTAAAGCTGTTTAAAAAAACATGGAGTCAGTGGTGGTGTGGTAGTGAAGCCCTCAATTTTAGATGGTGGAGATTTTGTGGAAAGGAAGGAAGATTGGAGTTGACAGACACCAGATATACCTGAATCTATGTAGGGCCATGCCTGGGTACCATAGATTTTTTTCCTATAAATTTTTCTTTCTATGTGTTCTGGATAACTACATTTTCTCCCTTAGTCAACACTGAATTCACAAAGTAATTCTGGAGCAGGTTATGAGAATCAAGCCAAGTTGTCAGTTGCCACTGGAATCATGCTTAAATCTTCTATTTTCCCCCACACTGTCCTCGGTGCACAGAACTGGCTTTTAGTAGCTGGGATAGGGTAGCCAGGCTTTCTCTTCTCGTGTGAGTGCAAAATCAGACGAGTCCATGAAGAAATTAAAGCAGATCATCTGGAGTCTATAATTTTTAATAATTTTAAACTAGCTACAAAATGTCAATCACTTCACAAACTGACATAGGAGACAGGAGGAATTTAATATTACATGCTATAATGATATTTATCTCACAGTTTATCTATATTTCATTCATTTATATTATTTTTTTAAAAGGTTTCTTTATCAGCTACTAAACATCTCAGCAATTTGGTGTGCATAGCTCTAGATTAAGCAACAAAGAATTGTACTGATAACAAACCACAGGGGAAATGGTGGTTAGTAAGAGTCAGCCTTATAAAATTTACATCCACACTGTTTCACAGCAAGATTGCTCTCTCCAAAACGTAGCCATCAAAAGCAGCAAACAAACCCTATATTACATCCATTTGACATAATTTCAGCCAAACATATATTTTGCTGGAAATGATTAAATGGTGAGTGTGTCAAATCCATCTTTTTTAAAATTCTTTTTTTTAAAAAAGGATGATTATGATTTAGAAGTCTCTATATATTGACAGGAAAAAAGTGACACTACTGCACTTTTGCTGGTATAACTTAATCTTGACAGTGTCTCAATACTGAGCATGCTTTGTTGTTGTTCTGTTGTTGTTGCTGTTGTTTTGTGTGTGTGTGTGTGTTGTCTCATCAGTATGCTACTGTCATGGAAAGTTTTTGTTTAAGTAGGAATCTAAAAATCTATTTAGTTCTCATGCATAAATGCATAAATCACATCACTTTTAGTGCAATGCCTGTTATGTAATTCCACATTGTCTAATCATGAAATCATAAAGACAGATAACAGCCATGAGGAACCAAAGACGGCACATTTTGAGAGATTCAGAGCCTGACACTCAAAGGACCGTGGCAGTAACTCTGTGGAATGTCACAGTTTTACAAGAACAATGCTGTGGATTGAAAGAATCAACAGCACATTGAGCATTCCTAAATTGTTGTTATTCAGCAAATGCCACCGAGGAGAGAAAATGAAAAATGAAACTCAAGACATCAAGGAGTTAGAGCCACCAAATGACCACTATGTACAACCTTTGGAAAGAAAGAGACCAAGAGAGAACAAAAGACACAAAGTATCGTTGGGAAGCTGACAGATGACACAGGACAACATTCACAATGGGGGTGGACTGATGTGTGTTATGTGTGCAGACCTACTAGATAATACCATGAGAAAAGCATGAAGGAGCTATCTTGCCCGACAGCATTTGGAGAACACGGGTGGGCACATTTAACCACTTCCCAGCATCTTTGTTGCACGTTGGTTGGCCTCATCAATTCTGGTTTTGTTGGAATCAGCCTAGAAAAGGGGGAAAAGAAACAGAACTCAGGTTACCCCTTAAAAATCCATTCACCCTTCTGGGTCCGGGTCCAATGCTTCCTCTTGGGTGAAACCACTTAAAACCTCCTTGGTCAGCATGGGCCATCCTTTCTTTTGTCTTCCCAGAATGACGGCTATGGCTCTATTTGAATGTGACCGTAGAAGCTTCATTTTCATTTTTTTTTTTTAATGAACGAATATATTTTTTCAGAATCATTGCTTTTTTAATTTTCATTTTTAATAATTTTCCCTACCAGAGAGCGTAGGCTTATATATGATTTATCTTTCTATCCTAGAAAGACACTGAATGACTTCTGTGGTAGGCATTCACATCTGTTGGACCAAGTTGAATTACACTTCTTATACTGTAGGATTGAAACCATGGCTAATTTATTAGCAGTGTCCCTTTGAACAAATTACATCTTGGGGGCTCAGCTTTCTCGTCTCCAACCTGGGTGATAAAAAATATTGCTAATGAGCATGAGCATGTACAGTGGACCCTTGGACATCATGGGTTTGAATGGTGTGGATCCACTTTTATGTGAATTTCTTTCTTTCTTTTTTTTGAGACAGGGTCTTGCTCTGATGCCCAGGCTGGGGAACAGCGGTGTGATCATAGGTCATTGCACCCTTGACTGCCTGGGCTCAAGTGAGCCTCCCATCTCAGCCTCCTAAATAGCTAAGACCACAGGTGCATGCCACCATGCCTGGCTAATTTTTCTATTTTTTGTATAGATGAGATCTCACTATGTTGCCCAGGCTGGTCTCAAACTCCTGGGCTCAAGCAGTCCTCCCTCCTCAGCCTCCCAAAATGCTGAGATTACAGGCATGTGCCATTGTACCTGGCCAGGATTTTTTTTCAATAAATATACTGGAAAATGCTTTGGAGATTTGCAACAATTAAGGCAAACTTGCAGATGAATGTGTTACTTAGAAATATTGAGAAAATTTAGAAAAAATTAGCCATGTCATGAATGCATAAAATATATGTAAATACTAGTCTAGTCTATTATTTACTATCATAAAATACATATAAATCTACTATGAAAAGTTAAAATTGATGAGACTTAAACAAATATAGACCATACATGGGCCTATCTGCAGTTGAGAGAAATGTAAAGATGAAGTATTAAATCATAATTGTATAAAATTAACTGTAGTCCATACTGTACTACTCTAATAATTTCATAGCCACCTCCTATTATTGTGGTGAACTCAAGTGTTGTGAGCATCCGTTTAAAATGCTCTGTGATACTAATCATCCTCACCATCTCTCCAGTAAATTGCATAGTGCAGTAAAAAGTGATCTCTTGCAGTTTCACATTTTAAAAAAATCATGTTTAGTGCAATACTGTAAACCTTGAATAACATCATGCACCCATACAAAGTGCCACCAGTGATGCTAGCAGTGCTCCCAAAAAGCAAAAAAAAGTCACGACATTTCAAGAAAAAGTTGAATTGCTTAATGTGTACTGAAGATTTCAGACCGATGATTCATCTTGTAAACAAATGATATAAACTGATGGTATCAATAAATACAGCATAGTATTATAAATGTATTTTATCTTCCTTATGATTTTCTTAATAACATTTTCTTTTCTCCAGCTTACTTTATCATATGAATACAGTAAATAATACATAAAACATAGATGTTAATGGACTTTTTATGTCATTAAGGCTTCCAGTCAACAGTAGGCTACTAGTAGTTAAATTTTGGGGGAGTCAAAAAATTTTCAGCTGCATGGGGGTTGACACCCTAAATCTCCATGTTGTTCAAGGGTCAACTGTACTTTGCCCACTCATTAAACTTTGACAACATCAAGATTAACAACATCAACTATAAAGTGTGTACTATTATTAGCTCACTTTTCCAAATGAGAAAAGCAGTCAGAAACGATCTGGGGAATTTGTCTGAAGTCTTAGTACTAATAAATGGAGAAACCAGAGTCTGAATGCTAGCAACCTGGAGTCAGAGTCCACACTATTCATCACTTACTATTCAATTTGCTGAGATCAAATGAGTTTATACACATAATGTGCTTGGAATAATGTTTTGCAAAATGAAGGGCTCATTAGTTTATCTTGCAATTATTGTTAGTGTGTGAAAACTTGGCTTGCTTCTGGGATGCTTAATAGTTTTTAAGTTGCATTTCTGAAGATTCATTTCTATGAGTTTAATAACTGTCTTTTCTTTAATAGATGCACATTTACTATGATTTTGTAACTGGCTGGCTTTAATCTCTTGGTTGATCTCTTTACTGCTTGGGTTCTGTTTGCTGTATATGCAGCATGAAACCTAGGGCTGCTACCAGCATAAATCTTTAAATTCCAGAAAATGAATGATTCCCATCACCACTGAGAAAAATGCATCAGCAACCAGAGGTGAAGACAACGATTCTATTGAGGCTTTTCTTTTGTCCTTCCCTGACTGGTAATGCTGTCTATCCTTCTACAGCCTGGGAAGAAGAGGAGGAGGCTGCCAGGCAGTGTGGGGAAACCAAACTGTTTTTCTCTCAACCAGTACCACTCAATGATTACCAGCTTTGTACCTATTGCGGTGCTGTACTTCCCAATTTTTATTGAGCTGAGTCTTCTGTATTCAGTTCATATCGTGAATTGTCAGGACATTAGAATTATCCACGTTCAAATAGAAATTTGCAAAGTTAAAACAAACATATTTCCAGATTAATCATAACTTTGAATACCTGGCAATGGTTCTCTGTCATCTGTTTGGATAATTGACACTTGTCTTTTAAAATCAGTATTTACATAGTAAGATAGGGCATTGATTTTGATTGTTTTGAACTACAGACTCACATTTTTGACCTCAGGTTTCTCAATTGGAAAATGGATAATCTCACCAATTTTACTTGGTTCTTAAGCCCTCCCTTTCCAACTACAAATGGTATCAGAAATAATGACACTTCATTGCAAAGGAAAATTACAGGATCAGAGCAATGTGAAATGTTCCTGTAGATTGAATTATTATGTTGCCAGACTAAATGCTCTGAAAAGCTCAAATGAGAAAAATAATTCATTTTAAAATGATGGCATTCCTGAGCGCAAACATTCTAGGATCTCCTGTACAAGAATGCACTGAGGGGCCTTCACTTGGGGATATTTGAAGTAGAGCATGAGGTTACTCTGGATATCCTCAAAGGATCTGGGAGGAGCTGAAACAGACTTATGTTCAATGAGCATCTGTGATTTCCACCTAACTTACTTCTGAAGCATATGAAAATTCCACCCCATGCAATATTTGACACAGAAAGTACTGCCCCTTTATTATATAAAAGAATTAGCTTCTTTTAGAAAAAAAAAAGTCTGGAATCTCCTTGTAGATGTCTTCCTGGTATTTGGAGAATGCCCCTATGATCACCCTACTTATATGCTGTAGGACTTTATTTATGATGGCTGTCCCATTCCAATTTTTATATTTCTATTTAGAAAATTCTAAATTTGCTGGAGTGCCCAACATATGTTACATGTTTGTCCTTGTGAGAAGGCCAGGATGACCACCAAAGAGCCAGTAAAAGTTTAGAAGGAGCTGTTCAGCCCATCTTCTGAACACTCCGGGAATCTCTTCAACTTCAGACCATGCCAGGTAACTTTTAGGACCCAGTTCAGACTTCCAGCCTGTTCTGATCCTGGGTTTGAACAGTTCTCTTACTATCCTTCAGGTGAGGCAATCAGGTCACAGAGCTGGTGAATGGCAAAACCCTGTTAGAACTCAAAGTCTTAGCTCTCAAATGCTGTGTTTTCTCACTGATAGAAGAACGTGAGGACTGCTAAAGCATCAGCCTCACTGTATTCCAACGTGTGCCTGTCATCTACCACTGACAACTTTATTTTTATTTATATATTTACTTATTAGAGATGGGATCTTGCTCTGTTGCCCAGGCTGGAGTGCGAGTGCAGTGGCACGATCATAGCTCACTGCAGCCTGGAACTCCTGGGCTCAAGGAATTCTCCCGCCTCAGCCTCTGGAGTAGCTGGGACTGCATGCCTAACTTACCACTGATAACTTTAAATCAAAGTTTGAACATTGCTAAGGTATTTCCTTAGCAACAGTTCCCATAAACCCTCTGATATAGGCTTGCTTCCAATTCAGTAAGTTTTCTGAAAAAATTATGTTTTTAACCTTAGAAGGTATATCTATATATGGTTATTTTTATATATGGTTATTTATATATAGTTATTTATTTATATATATAAGGTTATTTATTTATATATATAAATACCCTTAAGCAGAAAATGAGATTTTTAAATAAAGTAATTTCTTGACAATCCATGAGGATGTATTGAAAATCTCATTGTTAAGGACTTCCAAAACTTCACTATTGATCCAAGTGATGAGAAAAGATCATGATTGATAGAGCTGGGTAAAGGTTGCTGTTGGGGTCATGAGAGATTATGAGAGAAACATCATAAGACTCTCCTTACCCCTACAGTGTGATTGCAATTACATCTTAGATATGCAGGAAACTTCTGTCCCGTTATCAGAAATGAGAACTTCAATGAGAAGGTGGAAATCTATTAATAATTGTGCAGTTCATGCGACATGATCATTTGGGGCAATGCTGGGTTGAATTGGGCTCTGTTTAAATCATGTGTGGATTTTGATTCTGGAAAAAAAAGGGGCTATTTAAAGTGCTGACTGGAAACTAATTATTCAAAGGCAATTAGACCCTTCTCCCACTTAAATGATTCTGCACTCAAGGAATGATACAAATTGAAATAGTCATTATCCATCCACCTGCCTGGCTTCTGATTAAACCTTGTAGCTGCATATGTCTCTGTCTTTATAGTACACTGGGCATAGAAGAAAAACCTTCTCCCTAAAGATGAGAACTAGAAATTCAAAGTGGCAGAATCAAGATGCCACTTGCCTTTCCAGGAACACATTTTCTTGCTTAAAGTTCAACTCTGTCAATAAGAGTTTGACCCTTCTATTAGTAAAGACGCTCCTTCTGGAACCCTAATTGGCTTTGATGCATTGTCTAGCTGCATCTGCAAGTAAAGTGGGTCCATTAATAGAAAATGAATACTTCCTGTTGTTTTCAAATTGTTTTTTCTGTTGGAGGTCAGCTCAGCAATGATTTTTTAGTTCATTATTCTGGGCCGTAATGGGTTAGGTCAGCTTGTGTTGGCTCTAGTGAGTTTTGAAACTCTCATTATTATTCTAATATCTATTGATTTACACAGCTTTAAAAGCTTTTTCATATGAAAGCCTTCTTAACAATGATAAGCATGCCATTACTTGCAAAAGTAAGCAAAGCACAAGTATTTTGCCAACCAACACTAAAGTTTGCGTAGTTTTCATATTGATCAGGCAAAATATGCAATCAGATATTTTTAACATGGAGTATGTACAACACAACAGGACAAAGTGTTCCCTTTATGCCTACTTACTCCTTTTTCAAGTCATTGGAGGCTGCTTGCATACCAAGAAACTACTATTTAGACTTATGATTCTAAAAATCTTAAAAGTATCCTTCTCTGCTCACCAAAATGGAATGAATTATTATAAGAAAATTTAGGATATCAGACAAAGAACTTCAACATCTCCCAGGGAATAAACACACAACATAAGTTACCCACATTGAGTAGATTATAGATGTACAATTATCGTTAAATCTATAATGTCTCTATTTCTCCTTTTCAGCATTTGGACATAAGAGTTTGTAATCAATATTCAAGACCCTACTGATTGAGGAAAGGGCATGAAACATGGAAATATAAATTATGTCAGAGTTCTGTGTTGTAGAATATCAGGTTTTGGTGCCCTAGGTCTCTTTATAGGAACGTTCCAGTGTTTCTTTCCAATCTCTTCTAATTTTAAGCCCCCAAACCCACCCCTTCCCAGTCTACTCCCTCCAGTCTTTCTTATGGCCCACGTTGACATGGTGGATCTTAGAGCCAAGTCTGGTGTCCTTGTGTAAACTCAATTTCATCATATAAAATTCCCTGTTTTTAGATCTGGGGATGTGAACTGTTAAACTGGAAATGGAACCTGGATATTTTTGAATTCTCATTAAAGCTTTGGCATTTATAAAAGCGAAGCTCATAATCATGTCCTGGCTAAACTGACTATTCTTTCTCCCATTTTCTGATTCTATCCCTTCACCACCTCCACTTGACAAACTATTAATACTAACCATCCTTCAAGATTCAATTCAAAGTCAACTTATTCTGAGATTTTCCCGAACTTTGCCTCTTGAGATCTTTCCTTATCTAACCTTGTTTAGCATTTTATCTGTGGATCTCTTAGTGAATTATATTTTGAGTGATAGAAAATTCATCTGGAGGCTCATAGCCTCCCATAGGCCGTGAATTTCTTGGCAGTAGGGGTGGTGTCTTTCTCATGTGTACATGGCCCACAGTGCCTAGCACAAGGCCTGGCTGACAGGAGCCTTTGAGAATATTTGCTGGATTAAATTTGACCCTCTTATTTTCACTCCAATTCTGTTGCTGAGTCCTATATTTTTCTCTTGGAAAATGAAGAACATTTCCAGCTATCAGTGCGCCTGAATCCAAGGTCGTGTTTTGAGGATCTTGTTATGCCCTTCACACTTCCTGTTGGTCATTTCAGAAGTGACTCGCAGTAGCGACTTGCTGACTGCCACGTGCTCACCTTCTCCATGATCCTGTCGATCTGGCGATTCTGTGTATCGATCTCATTGCCCATATCCAGGGCCATGTGACGGAGGTTCCCGATGATGCCGCTCACCTGCTCCAGGTTTTCATCCATTTCATTTTCTCGGGCATCATTTGTTACCCTAGGATCCAAAGAGCAAGTTTTAGAAGACAGAGGGTGGAAAACATATTGAATACCAAGGACCCAAAACATAGTGGAAATCTGTCGTCCTCTGGGCATCAACTTTATCTATCTTTAATCTCCATCCAGTACAAAAACACATTTTAGCTTTCATACATTTAAAAAAAAATGTTTAAAATTGCTTTTTGAACGCTTGAATTTCTGTTCTTAAAGAAGGTATATTAAATAGATTAATTTATCTACTTTCTCACTCCTTCCATTATGTTGTTTCCCCTTCATATGTTTATTTCAATTTTTATTGTTTAAGGATGAAAACATTTTGTTTGAAAGGACTTTAGGTCAGAGCACGAAGATGGAATTAGAAACGATATTCTTCTTTCTAAGAATATTCTTAATATTTCTAAGACTCAAATTAAGTCTCAAAATTTCTAAGACTCAAATTAAGAATACAATAAAAAGCTTATTGTGCCAAGTCAGAGTCTCTGTGCTCATCTCTTTTCACACTTGGGATTGACACCAATGGGAAGAGTAATGATAATTACAGTTTGCCCCTTAACCCTGCTTGCTCCCAGGAACTCCAAGGAGAGCTACTTGTTCAAGATGATTTTTATTTACTCATATGTTAATAACATGGGTTTTTTAGTGGCATGGTGCATAGGTGATTTCAGAGTCAAAAACTGTGAAACTGTGACAAAAGAGTATTGTTTCAGGTTGAGTGGAATGGGAATGGGAGGAAGGAGCTGGCTCACAAAACACATTACATTTTTTCACAGTCCAACTTGAAAGTTAAGGAGGTACTTATTTCAGAATTTCCCTAGTATATATGGTATTGAGCTAAAAAATATTCAGAAGGGTTAAAATCCTTCCCCCATGGTAACTCCCAATGCAGACTGGCTCATTATGGTTTCAAAAGCAGCCCAGGGCAGAGAAAATTAAAAAACTAAAGGAGAACTTTCTAGCTTTTTCCTGTAGGGAAGAAGTTTATTTAAATGATCATCAACAGCTAAGAGATACTTCTAGTTCAATGGTGCTTGGCCCTGAGTGCATTTCAGAATCACCTGAGGAGCTTTAATGGGCCACAGGTGCTTGTGTCTCACTTCAAGAGATTCTGGTTCAATTGGTGTGGATTGGGCCCAAACACTGGTAGTAAAAGAAAAAAAAGTCTCCCCTGGTGATTCTAATGTACAGCCAGGCTTGAGAACCCTTGGGCTACTTTCCCTGGGAGCAAAGGGAGAGCTGAGTTCTGAATTGGCTGATGTGTGTAACTTGAGTTTTTTTTTTGTTTTTTTTTTTTTAAGGAAATGCCCCTGAGTCATAATTTGAACTTTTAAAAATAGATATTTAAATTGGCTTTTGATTCTAGGTTTCAAAATAAATCATTAATAAGAAGCTCATTATTCTCTATTTTCACTCCAAATCCATTCTTGGACCTTCTTTGCTCTGTGCTCTCAGGAGCTGACCTCATGACTGTATCACCCAGCTCCTCTTACCCTCTGGCTTTCAGTAGGCTTTGGCTAATGGCCAATGAAACTGCAGGGCAAGAGGAGTGAGGGGTTACAGCATTTATTTCCCTCTTTCACTCCCTGTTAGCTTTGGTAGTGGCTGTATTTCTCTACTGATAGTTCCTTGCCCACAGTCATAACTATTGCTGGGTTCTGATAATCACTCCTTCTCCTGTCCCCCAGGACTATGGTGGTAACAACTTCCTGCAATTGCTAGCTCAGAAGTGCTTCACCATTCCTTGTTATTAGTCCTACCCACCCCTCTGTAAGTAGTCTCTTTTATAAGCTCTATTCAATTAAATTCATGGAATGTGATGCCTGTCTACTGCCACATTGAGTCTGGATGTGGTCATGTGACTTGCTTTGTCTAATGAAACCGGCAAATACAAGGTAAGCAAGCAAAGGTTTGATAAGTGCACTGAGGCTTGCCCCCTTGGAATGCTGCTACCACCATGTAAGGAACCTGGGCTCTCTTGCTGAAGAGGCCACATGGAGAAGAACAGACATGCCCCACCAACAGCCCCAGCCAACCACCAGACAAGTGAATGGGGCCATCTTGGATCACCCCACCCAGGCAAGGTCCAGGAAAGGCTTAGAAAAGAACACTTAGCCGGTATGTAGATTAATGAGCAACAAAATGGTTGTTTTTTAGAAAACCACTCAGTTTTGGAGTTGTTTGTACTTGACAATAGAGAACTGCTACAGTGTATGCTGCATGAGGCTCACCTGCGGATGAAGCCGCCACTGATGGCCATCTGCTCCCGTTCGTCCACTACACGAGCTGGCTGGCTGGCCACCACTCCGTCCTGATTATTGCCCCAGGCTTTTTTGTAAGCATCACTTGATTTAAGCCTATGCAAAAGAGAGGGTGAGTGACAAGGCACAGGGGTGGAGGAGCAAGCTCTCAACAATTGTCACTTCTTCAAGCGAAGAATCGAACCAAGCGAATGAGTTTTAAGTCGAGGCATTAGAGAATACCGATATATCATAATCCAGACCCAAACAGTTGGCCACCACCATGCCTCAGCTACTCAACATTTCACTTCCAATCGAATCCATTGCAATGGACTGCAATCTTTGCCCACAAGGTTGTTCTTGTTTTAGTTTGTTTTGTGGTTTAGTTTGGATTTTGGACAAGGATTAAGGTAGCTGGAGGACATTTAGTTCTATTTTAGTGATGTGATTATATTTGGAGACACAAAACACAGAGAAAAACATACTGGCAGACAGACGCAAAACAAGACTGCCAAGTAGAGTGTGCACATCACACCACAGCAACACACTGTCATCAAGAAAACATCCTCAACCAAGTTTTTACACACCATCATGCAAAGATCCCTGTGGAATATTTTTTTATTCCCCAACATGTGTGGAACTAACATTTCCAAATCTCCATGAAGGACATAAAGGATTGGTGGTTGGCCAAGAGTGACGGTCTTTGCATTGCCTCTAGAGTGATTTGAATTAGATAATATATCGGTACTTCCAAACAGTCACCATACATCCAGAGTTGATGTACAAACCTTTGTCCACAGAGACAAAAAGTAAAAGAAGCATAGTGAAATGAATGCAGGAAAAGAGAAGAGAGAACAAGCCATCTAGCACCAAAAAGGGAAACCCCTCTACGTCTTCTTCATGCACCAGCTACAGGCATGAGTAGAAAGTGAAGCATTCTCATTTAAGCCAAACTACTCCAGAAGTTGACCATTCTCGAAAAAGGCACTAGCAGGACAGTAATAGCCTTCATGAGGATTTGAAACGCAGGTTCAGTAGCTTCTTTGTTGGGCTGAGGGGCAGGGCAGAGAGTGCTTACAAACTCCTACTTTAAACTATCCTGGGGTTGTAATGGAGGAGAGTGGTTTAATGCTGGTATGGTCTCCATGGGCTGTATTTCACTGAGCTGCCTTGGAGAAAAGACTTAAAATCCAGGCATACCTATTGTGCCCAATAGAAACATGTGCAGCATATTTTGGTGAGTGTTGTAATTAAAGGCAATCAAAGATGTTTTTAGGTTCTTTACATAGTAGAAACCATATGCTTTTTAGTCCAAAAACAAGAGACATTCTTTGGTCCCATTTACACATTTTTTTTTGTAAGACACCAGAATTTAACATTTTATTTTCTTCTTTCGCCAGAGGACCACAGCCATCTATTAAAACTGGCTCTAATACTTGCAGACTGGGGGCCAAGCAACCCTAGAGACAAACTGGAAAATTGTACCAATGGAATTTCAGCAACTCCCACAATCAAGTCTATAATGCCGCAGGCCTTAGTGCAGTCAAAATTTATTGCACCAAAGGGCCATGGACCCATTCAATGAAACGAGATCCCCAAACTAAATTTAATAGGGCTTAGAGTCTGGCTTTTTTAATTTTTATTTTTCCAACTCCCCATCTCCTCCCTCCTCAGATTAAAAGAAGTTATATGGACTTTGTGATGTTTTCTGCTATGTCAAATGTCTGCTATACCATCTTTGGCAAAGTCAAAGGAGTGGGAAGTATGCGTTTCTGAAAGAAGGCAAACCACTGCACCCACAATGCTGCACATAGACTCACATCACTGCCGTACATCTACCATCGTCCCTTGAAACATGCCGAGACAGGGCGAAGCCCTCAGAGAGTCCAGGGCACCACCAGCCACTGCGTTGTGACACATGGTTTTTAAAGCATTATTTACACACAATAGGGAACACCTCAGTCAAGCTTTGAAGCTTAGTTTAGGGTCTCTTGTGCATTAAGGAAATTAGTGACCACTCAAAAGTGGAATTCGTAGGAGCCATCATTTCATTAGAACATTAGAATCCATCCCAGGGGACCCTGCCTTCACCCTTTCTTCACACACAGTTGATGAAGGGGGGAAAATGTATCTGTTGGAATTTATCATGAAATGGATGGAAATCTCACCTGGGGGCAAGTTGCCACTGAAAGGAATATACAGTCAAATCTTGACTAACTGGAATGCTTGGTAATGAGGCTTTTTTTTTTTTTTTCTGATGAATTATATGACTTTCTTAATGAACAGTGGGGCCATGGAGGAAAGTTTTGTTTCATGGATGATGAGTGAATATCTTTGCTAGACTCCTGAGCCACTTTCCTGCCTGAAAGTCTTAAGGTAGAAGACCTGATTGAATCTTTCCTTGGTTATCATTTATACTGATTGCTTGATGGCCTTTTCTGTGAAGATCAACTCTTATTGTTTGGTCCTCATAGATGTGGAAGTTGCAGGAGGATGGAGACTAAGTGTGACAATGCAAACTACCCTGGAAGAAAAACCATTTTACATTTCTGATGTGATTTTTTTTCTTTGTTTCTTTTTTGCTAAAAATGGAAGGGAGCAAGAGCATGCAGCTGAGGTTTCCAGTTAGCTAGATTCCAGTTAATCAGGCTTTACTGTAGATCATTCTTTAAAAAGCAAAATTTTTAAATTTTTTTGCAATATGAGCCCCTCCCCCTCCTAAACAGGAAGTGGGATATTTTAAATCAGCCTCAAAGTTTAAAGGATGTGAATGGTCATATAATCTGCTAAAAATGACGTCAATTTCTATTCTAAAAGCTAGGATCAGGAGAGCTTTTAGGAAAAAGTCTTCTTTTAGAAGGGGGAAGTGGGAGGGGTGAGGGAGATTGGATAAGGAGTTTAATTTTCCAAATGCATGTTGGGCAATCCACTCATGCATTTCTTTTTCCACCACTAGTCAAATGAGACAATCTTCCAGAACCCTCAGTTTTAGGTTCCTTCCATTGCAAACCTTTATAACCACATGTCACATTTCTGCTACATTCCAAAAAAGCGTTGCAGAACCTTGAGAACAGTTGAATGTTTTGTGATGTTGTGCATGCAAAATCTACACATTTCAACATTTCAGCCAGTGTACGGGTAGATCTTCCAAGGAGAAAAATTTGGGAGGGATGGGTCCAATTTGAGTAAGGCTTGAGCACTTCTTGCTGAAGAGCTCATTGCCTCTGTGTTGGGTGCAGTGGCAGCATCTATTGACAAAATTTGGCAACTGGTGGGCAGTAGAAAGGGAGAATCTCTGTCATATTCTCTAATTTATAGAATCCTTCCCTCGGCCAAATTACCTGTCTCTTTTATTTTGGAAAAAATCAAACCTTCGCATATGTGTTTCTCATCTTCCAAACTTACCCGCAGCCTTTTCTAAATCTGTAATTTTGACTCTTGGGGTTGGGGAAAAGGAAGTTCCCTGGGTGCCTCTTTCTTGAGGCTAGCCTCTGTCTCAAGGTACACTTTCTGGAAAATGTTGAAACGTTCATCAATAAAAGTTGCTGACAGTGAAGCTTTCACTGTAGTATGCCTGATTTTTAATGCATCAACAGTAACTCCTGCTAATATCATCTATGCTATGAGATGAATGCATTGGAGACGGTATTGATCTGTTCTGCATGCCACATGCTCATCCTGCCTATGAGCTTGGCAGGAATGAGCTTGTCAAGGCTTGAAGATGGGCCTTGGGAAATCAAAGCTTCAGGCAGGCAGGCAGCACCTACTTGTTACAGGGACACACACAAAGCCCGCAGAATTTTCCTAGGTCCGTCAAATTCTTTTCTGCTTCTTTCATGTCCTTATTGATTTGGTCCATCCCTTCCTCAATGCGTTCCAGTTGTTCTGATTAAACACAAGTATTTTATCCCCACAGAATGAAGCAGATGGAAAAGGACAAAGAAAAAAAGACAAAACTTCAGACATTCACTTTGACATTAAAAAAGAAAAAAAAAAAAAAAAAGAAAGAAAACTGGACGCCACAGATTAGAGCTGGTACCCAGTACCTACTTGTTACAAGGACATATGAAAAGGCCACAGCATTTCCCTAAATCTTTTAAATTTTTCTCAGCCTCCTTCATGTCTTGGTTGATATGGTTCATGCCTTCTTCGACACGATCGAGTTGTTCTGGTTAGGACAAAGGGATGACAGTGTGGAATGAATTTTTTGGGGGTCTCCAACAGAACATGAGAAATGACTATGTGAAACAGAATTTGAAAGAGAGATATTACAATGCATTGTCCAAGAGGATGCATTGTTGAAGACTGCTACCGCTGCCCTACACAGGTATGGGTGGAAAGAAACAAACCAAACGATGCTCAAAATACTTTGTAATTCAAACATGATGGGATGGGGTGGAAGGCCTGTTTGATTCTGAGTGTCCAGCAAAGCAGCACAGCATATTCGCTTACTCAGGCACCAGTGAAATCCAGGAGAAAAAAAACAGGGTGTTAGTTTATGTTTTAGGCATTCCAATTTAACGCTACTAAAGAAAGGATCTGCTTCAACTTTAAAATATCTCCATCTTTTGGTTTTTAAGCATCCTCAACCAGATAAGGGTAGAAAATAGAATCCATTTTCTTCTTTGGAGACAACAGCAGCGGCAGCAATCATAAGCAATGGGTATGGATCTCTTTTCTTCCCCTAGCAGTGGCAGTCTAGCCAGAGGTAGCCATGGTCTGCACTTGATTGTGCATATGTAATTCATAAAAGCTGTTTTTTAAAAAAGAGAGTAACATCCACACAGCAACATTGTAAGTCCTGGAACATTGCAATTCCTCTATCATCCTATGACTTAATTGCTATGAATGTTTTGGAAGGCATTTCACTTCTCTGCCCCCTGATTTCCAAGTCTATAATGGGGGTCATGCTCCAAGCCCAGGCAGAGAGCAGGGAGAATGAATGTCTCTTTGGAAGTAGGATTATGAATTGGAACATAGGACAATATGGTGTCACTGCTGCCAGCATAGCTGACCTTAGTGTATCTAAGACATAGATCAATAGTCATAAAAATGAATCATACTTCTAGGTTGCCAAGGTTACATACACCAACTTGATTAATTTTTTTGAATTGTGTCACCAAATTGAGACAACTACAAGTTCAATGAAAGGATTTTTAAAACAGCTTTTAAAAGACCATTAAAGGAAGGCAGCAATGGATGTCTTAGCTGTCTAATTACAAAACCTAATTACATTTCCATTCCTCTTTTCATCTGTATTTTCATGCATGCATGCCTGTGCCTCCTGGAATAAAGGCATGCCTAGAATACAACTGATAAGTACATTTCCAGCCTAAGGGCATACATTATCACTTAAACACAATTTCACATTAAGTTATACAGTGGAAATTGTGCTTCCAAAAAAACTAAGATACATTCACTAGTGACCCAAACTGCCAGACTGTGAATTTGGAAAATAAAAGCCTACTGTGTTTTCTTTCGTGAGGCTAAAGAACAGAATTCAGTTCATGAGGAATCTGCTATTTCTCTTATGCTTTTGAAATGACAGGTGAAAACAAAATTTCATTGTTTATCCAGCATTGAATACCTGGAGGAGATAATAAGGTAGTGCAGGAGAACTTTTGCCGAATAAATACAGGCACAGTGATGGCTTAAAAAAAAAAAATCCGCAAATACAGCCGGGTGTGGTGGCTCATGCCTGTGATCCCAGCACTTTGGGAGGCCAAGGCAGGCAGATCACCAGAGGTCCAGAGTTTGAGACCAGCCTGGCTAACATGGTAAAACCGTGTTTCTACTAAAAATACAAAAAAAATTTCTGGGCGTGGTGGCATGCACCTGTAATCCCAGCTACTTGGGAGGCTGAGGCAGGAGAATTGCTTGAACCTGGGAGGTGGATGTTGCAGTGAGCTGAGATTGCACTATTGCATTCCAGCTTGGGCAACAAGAGCGAAACTCTGTCCCAAAAATAAAAATTACAATTAAAAAAAATTTTTAAAAGGCTATATATATATATATATATGTATATGTATATGTATGTATGTGTGTATATATATATATATATATATATATATATATATGGCAATCCCCTACATTCAAGAAGATTTTTTTCTTTTCTAAGGATTTCACTCCAGTTTCCTTTTAAGAATGCAATAAATTAGTCTGTAGATCAAGGTAAATATTCAAGTGGAGGGACTGGTGTGGGGAAAGGAACTCATCATCAGATGAAGAACCATTATATATACAGACAATAGGGATGCCAAATCCCAATCAAGTAATTGCTAATGGCCTCTGGGAGTGCAGGCTTGAGATGGATTGGAGGAGGCATCTGGACTCAGAAGGAGAGATGCTGCCCCCAGCTAATGACAGCTGAAATAAGCATAGATTATGGCGTGGGGACACATATGCAATTATTTGTCTTTCTTGAGGAGTTTCTCCTAAGTTACAAAGCAAGTTGATAATTTTTTTTTTTTTGGCCAAAATATTAACTCTCTGACAAGATATTAGGGACCCATCCACTGTGCTTCCAGAGATTAGGAGGTAACATATATATGTGAATTGGTGCACAGGTATTGGACCTATGAATTAGATAATTGATATTAAAAAGGGAAAAACAAACAGGCACGTCTAAATCCATATTTCAGAAAGCTGGGCTCTCCATCTGTTACCAGCTTAATTTGGCAAAGTTTTGACTAAAAGAGAAAACTCTGAAGCTGAATTTGATTCAGAAAAGTATTCAGAAAATAGTTGATTCAGAACACTATTTTATAACTACCAATATCAGTTGAATATATATTTACATAAGAATTCTAAGTCAAACCTTTAATTTAAAAAATATTGTGGAGTCATTTTGTTGCAGAAATTCTAGCAATAATATTAATTTTTAGAGTGTACTGAGTTATGTTTGTGGAGATGTTTGGCATATTGGGACTTCATGGCACTTCAATGATTTCTGTGAAGATGCTTCTCAGGAAATGCTTATAAGCATCTCATTCTGGGATGAACAGCAGCATCTCTGAGGCTGATGCAACGCACCATCCAGTGTTGACTGCTTTTGATCTCCCTAAGCTTGTTTTCTGGCTCATTTCTGTTTATTCTTGGGGGCTGGGAGGAGAATAACATTTTGAGTAGGGAGGGGGTCTTCAGGTAGGTGACACTATATGTTGGGGCCAGAGCTTGGGCTTTCTTTTGCCATGATATTGGATCACTGGTTATTTGTGATAGATCCACCAATGACAGAATCCTCAAGGATCTATATTAATGTTTTCCATTAATATTTTTCCAATGACTGGTGAAAACAAAATTTCTACTAATCTCTCCTAAGTAAGCCAACATGGGGCCCTTAGTATTCTCAATCTAGTAAAAATCAGTAGAAGAATAGTAAGCATTAATACTATTAATCTAGTATGCAGCCTTCATGAGTATATCCAGTTACAAGATGCTGCCTCTATGAATTTCATTTTTCTTAGCATTTATGAACATATAGAAATTTATTTAAATTTAAATAGCCCTATGTGGCTATCATGACTAAGTACAGCCTTAGTCATTCATAACAGATATTGGTGAATGGACTTTAGCTAGAGAGATGGTTTTTCAGATGCCACCTTGTAGTGCCATGAACCTTTTAAGATAGCTGACTCTCCGGACAGGAATTTACTTTGTCTTTCTTCTGTCAGACAGTAATCAAATATTTCACTGTTTAGTTTGGAGCTGATCCCAGGAGATTTTCCCAAAAGTCACATCTTCAGCATCAAAACAGACATACAACTCAGCAAAGACCAGCAAAAGGAACAAGAGATATGCAGGTAAAAGCCCACATTAGTGCCAAGGTCATTTGGGGACTTCCCTTGGTGACAAATTTTCTAGAGGAATGAAAGTCCCAGGGCTCAGTACATTTCCAGGTCTGGTTGTCATGCTCAGTGCTCCTTGGTGTCTCCCGATACCTGGGTATAAAGCAAGAATCCCATAGGAAATTTCCTAGTGCAATCATTTAACTGGACAACCTGGAATGGCCTGGCCTGACCCAACAGTGGTTGAGATGGTTCTTTAGAAGAATGGCTGTTTCTTGAGGCTTCCGTGCTGCTGTGAGGTAGAAATAGTCAACACTTTTGGTGCTCACGCATAAACAAAATTAGTAGAGCATAAATGAAGAGAAATTTCAAAGCAGTTACTGATCTAAACAAGTAAAGGCAAAATTAAAATGCACTTATATGGCAGTTAAGATAGTTGTTGACATGCTCATCTGTCAATTAGAAAGGTCCTTCTGTGTCTCTACTGCCTAATTAAAAAAAAAAAAAGGTCCTAAGTTCCTATTATACTATAAATGAAATGTGTACCATTTAAGACCGGCCAGAAACCACCTACTTTCAGGGGTTTTACAGTTGCATGTTTCTCATCAGTGTCTATCTACTCACCACACATCTGGTAAAACCCAGTCTATCCTTGTTTAACTGAGGAATTCAGCATTTACTGTGGTATGGCCATAATTGAAATGTCTTAGCCGAGAACATTAACTGTCTCATGGGGAAATCTGTCAAACAGACATTCTATTCTGCTTTGTTTCTCGGAGAATAGTACATAGGTGATTCTGGAGATAATTTGTGCTAAAGAAGATATATTTTTGCATTTTTATGAAGATTTCAGCAAATTATATCTCTAGATTTTCTTCATCAAAGTACAATGCAATTTATCACTCATGTAAGCCTGTTATTCATGTTTTCTCTTTTTGATTCCAGGTTTGTATATATTATTTTCCATGTCTTTATGTCACTGCTTTATTGTTCGGGGGGAAAAGGCTGTATTCTAAATCTTTCCTAAGTCTACCCTCCATTGTCATGTCTCTTTTTCCACCCACATGAAGTTACAAATTATCAACTTAAAAAATAAATAAGGTGAAACTGCTAATTATTTGAGTGTATATGTTTATTTATTTTTTAAATTTTTTTATTTTATTATTATTATACTTTAAGTTTTAGGGTACATGTGCACAATGTGCAGGTTAGTTACATATGTATACATGTGCCGTGCTGGTGTGTTGCACCCATTAACTCATCATTTAGCATTAGGTATATCTCCTAAAGCTATCCCTCCCCTCTCCCCCCACCCCACAAGAGTCCCCAGAGTGTGATGTTCCCCTTCCTGTGTCCATGTGTTCTCATTGTTCAATTCCCATCTATGAGTGAGAATATGCGGTGTTTGATTTTTTGGTCTTGCAATAGTTTACTGAGAATGATGATTTCCAATTTCATCCATGTCCCTACAAAGGACATGAATTCATCATTTTTTATGGCTGCATAGTATTCCATGGTGTATATGTGCCACATTTTCTTAATCCAGTCTATCATTGTTGGACATTTGGGTTGGTTCCAAGTCTTTGCTATTGTGAATAGTGCCGCAATAAACATACGTGTGCATGTGTCTTTATAGCAGCATGATTTATAGTCCTTTGGGTATATACCCAGTAATGGGATGGCTGGGTCAAATGGTATTGCTAGTTCTAGATCCCTGAGGAATCGCCACACTGACTTCCACAATGGTTGAACTAGTTTACAGTCCCACCAACAGTGTAAAAGTGTTCCTATTTCTCCACATCCTCTCCAGGACCTGTTGTTTCCTGACTTTTTAATGATCGCCATTCTAACTGGTGTGAGATGGTATCTCATTGTGGTTTTGATTTGCATTTCTCTGATAGCCAGTGATGGTGAGCATTTTTTCATGTGTTTTTAGGCTGCATAAATGTCTTCTTTTGAGAAGTGTCTGTTCATGTCCTTCACCCCCTTTTTGATGGGGTTATTTGTTTTTTTCTTGTAAATTTGTTTGAGTTCATTGTAGATTCTGGATATTAGCCCTTTGTCAGATGAGTAGGTTGCAAAAATTTTCTCCCATTTTGTAGGTTGCCTGTTCACTCTGATGGTAGTTTCTTTTGCTGTGCAGAAGCTCTTTAGTTTAATGAGATCCCATTTGTCAATTTTGGCTTTTGTTGCCATTGCTTTTGGTGTTTTAGACATGAAGTCCTTGCCCATGCCTATGTCCTGAATGGTAATGCCTAGGTTTGAGTGTATAGGTTTCAATTTTGCACCAGAAATCAGGTACCACTCTTCTATTGGGCACCTGTTGTTTAGTTATTTTTTTTTTAAAGCAATGACTTGCTGCATCCTCAGTTTCAAAGTCTGGGACATTGTTACACAGATCCAGCCAACAAGTCACGCAATAATAACAAACCCATTGGGGGAGTTCTTAAGACTTCCATTGCTACTGCAATATCTTCAACATGGAACTCTAGTAGACTTTGTTATTTGTGTACAACTTTTGACAATTTGTATTGTGAAAATTGAAGGAAAAATGTTGGGGTTTATGTTCAACTTTTTTTTCAAACTTTTTTCTCCATTTTTTTGATCAATTGGTATATATTTATTGAAAAAGTTTAATACAAATAAATAATGTAAAACTGAAAGCCTTTATGTGACAGCCAGATGCCTCCAGCTGTGCACCTATGCAGGCTGCCACAGTGTTTACATTGAGGCCAGGCTCTTCCTGGGATGCTTCAAGCCAATGGCTGAGCACAATGGGCTACTAGTGCTAGAACATTTCTGCCCAACACAGGGCTCCTCTAATCAGCAATCTTTGCTCTCGGGCTCCCCATTGGCCTGGCCGAGGGCTTCTCAAGAGCAGTACCCATCTACTTTTATAGGCATCAAACCTGCTTCATAGTCTGAAGGCTGCCTCTGCCTGCTCCCGGCAGCTCTCCCCTTGACCTATCACAGACATTTCCCCAATAAATCTCTTTTGCTTCTAATTGCTTCCTGGCATTTGCTCCCCAGGGGACCCCAAATGAGGCATTTTCCTCCAGTCCCTTCTTGCTCCCACCCCAACTCCACAGAAGTCAGTAAATAAAGATCTACCTCATGTATTATATTGGTGGCAGAACAATTCTTTTATGGCCGTACCACAATTAATTGGGTTGGTCTCCCCACCGACAGATACTTAAGTTGTTTCTAGTCTTACACTATTATGAGTAAGCCACATGCATTTTACTTCATATAACTGTAAATGTATATCTGCACTGTAAAATTCTAGGAGTGGAGTGTCTTGGTCAAAGATGAGTGCCCTTTAAAATGTGAAGATATTTTCAAATTATTCTTTAAGACATTTTTATCAGGTTACAGTGCCTAGCTGTGGAATAAGAGTTTCTGTTTTCCCAACATATTCACAACACTGGTTATTATCATTTTTTAAAATTTATGCCAGTCTGCTCTAAAAAGTGGTATCTTGTCGTTGTTGGTGATTAGAGCATGGTTTCATACATCTGTGATGACGTCTTATTTTACATCCATTTTTCTTTAGGTTGCTGCCCTTTTCTTTGATATGCAAGGGCTCTCTGAATTTTAGGAGAAGTGCCTTCTCTCTGTTATCTGTCAGGCACGTTCCCCTCACAGCTTGAGATTTATGCTTAGAGTTTATTTAAGGTTTCCTGTGTTGTGAATACCTTGTACATTTTTATCTTTGCCATTAAAAAAAATAGTCATGACTCCAAAAAATTTTCTAATGCTTTTACAAAATATGAATAAAAAGAAAAAAACTTTGCAGAAATCTGTTTATTATGATAAGAATTCAGAACGGAATCAGGTAACTGACTTGTGGCTAGAATTATGTACAATCTCACCATAGGGCTAGATACATTGAGATGAAGAAAAATGATGGTATTACCCTTTTCAATTTCCATGTTAGGTATAGAGATGCTATATTAAAAGGCTGGCTCTCTGATTTTCCTTGCTTCTAGCATTTCTGTAATAATCTTTAAAACAGGCCAAATATTTCAATTGGTTCAACGTTGTATTTTCCAGATAATTTCCCTCAGGTTATATTCTGTGAAAAACAGCTCCCAGGTATTTAAGAAATACCCAAAACTACTAGATACTGAGTTGGGATGGTCAAAAGAAGTAGACAACATGATGTGCCATACGCTCATTCTATCTATGTATTGTTAGAAGAAAATCAAATTTATTGGGAAAGTTTAGGGGCAACGATAATAAGAAAATTCTTATACTGTCCAAAATACTATCATTTAAAAAAAATGGCTTTTGCCTTCAAAATTCTGTTACCCCAACATATATAACAGAGATAGTGGTATCATTGATTCACTCATGAAGAAGGCCTCAACATTTCCATACATTTACCAATCTTTTCAACAGAGAAAGAGAAAAAGCAAGATGAAAAATCTAGAACCCTCACATTCGTGTACATGTGTAACACATGTCAAAGCGACCATCTGCGTATGCACAAATAATTTTAAAATGCACATTATTCAGAAGAGGAATTGTTCTTACTGAAGAAATCTGAACTTACCTCCTTGTTCATCCAACATAACCAAAGTCCTGATACCAGCATCTTTACTCTACATTCCAATAATGGTAGCAAAGTTGAAAAGGAGTTAGAGAGAGAAAAGAGAGAAAGAGAAATCAGTAAGGGGACAATTAGCCCTATAAATGGAAAATGAAGAAGGACCAAAAGAAAAAAGGGAGAAAGTATGACAAGAGCCCTGAGGGGTTATGGAGGGATAGAAGAATGGGCCAGCTGTGGACTTGATCTACCAGTGATGCTTTAGGCAGAATGAGGAAATGGAGCACTCTCTCCGTGGGGTAGGGCTGGGGTGGGGCCTGCATGAAATCGGAATACACATACCTCATATTATACTGTAATTTTATGTTTGGAAATAAACGTGTCTACAGTTTTTATAACACCAATCACAGAAAGCAAACCTTTGGAAATCTTCTAGTCTAAATTTTCTTCTTTGGCACGATCTATCAGAAAGTCTTCATCAGTGAAATTGGGGAGGGATGCCCCATGGGAAGATGTGCAAGAATCTTGGTGGTGGGCGTTGAGGTTTTCAGGTTCATCAGAAGAGAGCATGGCTTTACAAAGGTTGGGAAACACAGCTCAAAAGGAAACTCACTCTCTCTCCATTTTTCTATCTCTATGGAGAGGGTCTACAGTATTTAGAATGGGTTTGAGATGAGAAATAAGGGCTCTTAATTCTGAAATCTAACATTCTGCATAATAATCTAGTGTGAGAAAATAATTCCTTTACAAGCTTTACAGAAATTCTTCTGTGCCGGGGAAGTCTTTAAAAGGCATCCCTCATCTCCTTACTGTTCAAATAAACCAAATACCACCTGAACCATGGGCAGGAGTTGGTGGTCAGGACAGAAGGAACAAAGATATCTGTATCACTCATACTTAAGAATCCTCATTTCTAGAAAGCCTAATCAGTTAATGCCTTCCATTTTACAGGGCGACTGTTAATGGGTATAAAATGGCATTGCTTATAGTTTGGATGAATTGGTTTTTCAAGTAAAGCTCATGGTACCCCCAGAAGAAATTCTAAGCTAGGACCTCTCTCATGGTGCTTATTTTCCACTGATGTACTTTGAACTAAGAAAGAAAGAGAGAGATACTAGTGGAGGCCAACAAAGTGCTTTTAAAAAAATAGTATTTTAACAATTAAATTTCAGTAGTGCTTCTGAAAAATAAAATACTGAAAATGATTTCTGTGAGCTTTTATAAACTCACCATTTTAGAGAATGTGTGCAGTTAAATCTCCAGGACACAAAAGCCTACCTTGCCTTTGAGCACACTCTGATAGGCTTTAGTGGCAAAGTCAGGATGTAGTATGGACAGGGCTGGCCCAGGGTGGCCTCAGGAGTCCTTGACAGCGCAGACTGTGGAGACAGACTCTGGGCTGGAATGCTGGTGATTTCATTCCCTAACTGTGGGGCCTCAGGCAAGTGTCCTGACTGTTGTGTGCCTCCATTCTCTCCTTTGTAAGACAGCAATGACAACAGTTAATACCTCATTGAGGAAGTATGTGCGTTAAACAAATTAATATGTGGAATGTGCTAGAATGGAGTGTTTCTAAAATAAGTGTTTCTAAAATAAATATATTCAGAAAATGCATCTATAGCAGCCTATCTAGGCAAACTAAAAATATCATCATTATCGAGTATCTGAAGCTTCTAGACCACTACTTTTCAAACTGGAATGTGCATATGAATCCTCTGCACATGAATCATCTTGTAAAATGTAGATTCTGATTCAGTAGGGCTAGGGTAGAGCCCGGGCTTTTCATTTCTAACAAGCTCCCTGACATATTGAGCTGGTTCAGGGACATACATTGAGTAGCAAGATTGTAGACCACAAAAGACATTTCAAAATATTTTCTTTAAATGGGTTGTAAACAGGCTTTCGTCTGTACTAGCCTGTATTTTAATGATTTATTTGCTCTTTTCTGCATTCTTTCTCCATTTCTTGTGAGATGAAATTATAAAAGGCTACTCAAGCATAGGGATGTGACAATGCAGGTTCTGCTGAGGGCAGAGGCATCTCGGAGAGCACTTTCTTCTCGAGGGCCCAATCAGGCCACACATGAAATCTTCGCTCCATTCTACTGGGGACAGTGGATAGGAAAAAGGTTAGTGATTTTAGTTTGGTCAGTCCAGCCCTCATCTGTTTACACTTTCTTGATATTCTATTATACCCATTTATTTTTATGTGGAGCCCTGCAAGTATAATTGCACATTTGTCCAATTTGGTGCTGAATGTTTTAACACTAGAATGATTCACGCAACTAATTTGAGGGAGCAAGAGTTTTTTAGGTTGCCCCAGTTTGGGAGAACAGAAGCAGAGAGCACTGATGTGGGAGTCACGAACACTGGGTTGTGCTCTTAGCTCAGCCAGCAACCAGTCACGAGACCCTGGAAGAGACATCTGACCTTCCAGAATGTTTCTCCACGTTTAAGATAAGGATAGGGATGCCGAGTAAGATTGAAAAGATTGAGCGGTTGGTTAATCACTCACAGGCTCCTTTTTACTTTCCTTCCTTCCTTTTCCTTCCTTCCTTCCTTCCTTCCTTCCTTCCTTCCTTCCTTCCTTCCTTCCTTCCTTCCTTCCTTCCTTCCCTCCTTCCTTCCTAGTGTTTATTGAGCCTCTACTCTGCTCTAGGCACTAAGGATAACGGGTAGACAAATGCATGACCTCTCAAATGTGTTCCTTTGTTTGTGAGACAATTTGGTCAGGTGGGCAGAACCAGGATCTGGGAGTCATTACTTCTGAATTCTAGATCTATCTTCATAATGCTAGTGCTCTAAGGTCACCTGTTCTGTGTCTCAGCTTCCCAGCTGTCAAATGGGGACAGTAACTGCTCCCTCATAATTTCTCACAGTAGTTATGAGAGTAAGATGAGCCTCAGAGGGTCCAGCCTCTCAAGGTTCACCTCTATGGGAAGCTGACGCCTCCGTGAGTTCAGGAAATAAGACATTGAGTAGAATCTCAATCCATTTAGAATGAGCTGCTTTGTTTCCTTAGATCCTTTTTTTGTGTGGAATTCTCAAAGAAAAATAATGATTGTAAGAGATGCTGGTGGAAGAGAAGTGTGATGTGTAAGAACTTACACTCTGAAATCAGGTAGACCTGGGTTTTAACTTCATCTCTGCCGTTTACACCTGTGTGTCTCAAGCAAGCTACTTAACCACTGTGTACCTCAAGTTCCTCTACAGTAAAACAGAGATCAAAGTAGTAGTAGAAGGAAGCTAACAAAGATTAAATTAGGTAATGTACATTTGATGATGATGACAATGATAGCTCTAAGCAGAGTATCTGGCACATTTCACCTCGGTACATGTTAGAACTTGCGTTTGGCTCCACTCTTTTGCTGACAGCTTCTATCAAAAATAACTAGGTTGCTTTTGTGGGGAGCTAGAAGCTTAAGGAGATGGGCAGGGATAGAGACATGATTTCAGGGAGGCAGAATATTACTTTCTCTTATTCCTTAAATAGTATTATGTTTTAGTAGCTAGGAGTGTGAGGAGGTGGTTCTATTTTTATCTAAGCTCAATTCTTAGTTTCTGTTTGAGATTGCTGGGAAAATCGCCTACCTAAAAACAGGGGAGTTGAAGATACGAAGGATTACTTTTTCTTTTCCATTTCTTTCTGTTCTCTTTTATTTCTCTATTTTAATTTTTAAAAAAATTTTTCCAGATGAACTAAGACAATCTTTACAGAACGTTTCAAATCTTTCTTTTGCCATTCTGAGATGCTTTTCCCAAAGTCTAAAACATCTGAACTAAAACTAGAACACTCCAGGCACTCTCTCCAAAAGACCCCACATCTGCATATCTGAAAAGGACTGCTTAACCTGATTTTTTTCATTTTTAGGGGAAAGTTTGGCATACACCACTTTAGAATGCTTATTCTCTTTGCATGGCCACAGTGTCTTGAAAGTCTTGAAAGATAAGTTGGCATAAAAAGAAGGATGCTAAAACATTCATGAAATATTAGTTGTGCAATAACCACTCCATGGAAGTTATGTGGTGTCTCTGAATTGGCCTGCCCTAAGGCTGTGGGGCTTTTCCTGAGCTTAATTTACATAGCCCAAGGCATTGATGTACAGACTCCATTTCCTGCATTTAGCATTAGCAGAGTTAACTTTTTTTCCTGGAATTAAATACTCCCTCCTCGAGGATACCTTAATGAGTCTCTTACCAGAATCAGTTGTTCCCTCCCCTATGCACCTAAGGCATATATGGCCTTGAATTTGCAGAGCTAGTTACATATCTGTTTCCCAGCAAGATACCAATTTACATCTCCCTTCCTATCCCCGGAGTTAGGCATTCTGTGAATATTTGTTGAAATGCATTCACCAAAAGAGAGTTCCTAACTCCAGGCTGAGAACCAAGTGCTACATGATTTCTAACCTTTTTACCTATCTGTGGCATTCATTTTTTCTGAACTTTCTCCACTCACCTCTGTGTAGTTTTACACTACCCTTGAGATGCTGATAATGATGACTATTAAAAAGCAAGGCCCCACCCCTAACCACGGCTACACCCTGGAGTCTGTTAAGGATGGTGTAAATTTGTATATTCCGCTGAAAGAGAGATTGTTTGCCTTAGGGAGACTTCACAAGTTTAGTAACCTTTCCTGTCTTTGAGACTGAATTTCAATAAGGATTCAGCTCAATTCAGATTATATGGCACTGTCAAACCTTGGGATCATGAGTAAGATCCTGGTACTTCAATCCTCAGGTTTTCCAAATGATTTCTGTCCTTGATGAATATTTAATGCAGATTCTCTTTAGAGAACGTCCTTTTTGATTGAAAAGCAGAATATCATCTAAACAGCAAATGTCCTAGACATCAGGATGTTTGACCATAAATAGAAAATAACCCAGGAGGAAGTAAGAGCAAATCAATCTACTCTAATAACACTTTGCTCACAATTTCCTAAGCATGGAAAGTCTAATAGCCTCCTCTCATTTATTAGAGGCAGGAGATAGCTTCCATCTCTTTTGCTCCTTGTTCTAAGATATAGCTGCATGCTTGATTGAAAAATGCTTTAGGAGAAACAAAAACATATGATTCGAGAATCCTACTTCAATCAATAAGCTTTTGAGAGATTTTCCCCTAGAATAAATTAGAGCAGATACTCATTTTTGAAGACTGGCCGACGTGGCTTGCAGTTTAAGACGATATATGAAAAAGTGACCATGTCTCAGACTCTGATGTGTAAGGGATCAGTTCAAGGTGTGCGTTCTGATTCATTTGTTTTGCTCCTTTCCACAGTCTAGGCAGCATTTCAGCATCGCACAGGCAGGCAAATTAGTGACGGTTCTGATATTTCGGAAACTTATATCAGATGTGCACACACATAACCAAAAAAAGAAAAATGGGATTGGAGGCTATGGTTGAAAGCCATAAGGATGTATTATGATAATAATGTAATAATATACAATCAAATAAATATCTCGGTTGATTTCTAGGCTCCCTTCAGGTTAGCTTCAGAGCTCATGTAGGCATATTACTAAGATGGGCTTCTTTCATTTTTCTTCCTCCTGAAAACTAGAGAGAGTAAGTCCATGCTAAGAGTCTTGCCTGTACTCCTAGATTTAGAATATCTACCTCCTTCTTCATCCTCAAGTATTTCTGCATGAGCAGCAGCATTCCCTGGACAGTGCAGATAAAATATTGCTCTTCACTTAGACAGAACGCTGCTTCCCTGTACTGAGGACCTGCTTTGCTAGGGCTGCCTTCCGGTGTGGCCCATTTGTGCCACATTGCAGGCTCGAATTATCATTTTGGGGGATAACAGATTTTGTTACGTTCGCCCCACCCTCCCATCCCCCGCCCCACCCACTTCCCCGGCTTCCTAGGGAGTGCATGCTTGCCACCTCCTTCCCACTCCTCCAGTGGCAATTCACATTTAGCCATATCTCATTCCTAGGTGAGAAGCTGAAGCTACAGAAATAAGAGAAGGAGGACATTGGCTCCTAGAGTGTGAGAGGCGGCTGCCCTTCCTTTTATCCTTTGTAAAATTTACCTTTTCTTCCCTTTCAAGTTGTTGCATATGAAATTTATGATAGCATGAGGGGAGTAGGCTCATTTAATCATTCTGCCAGAGAAAGCCCAAGATCTCTAAAAGCGATAATCACACATGAATTTATATACTGATAAGCAGTTCAAAGCACAGCTAAAACAGCATCTCGCTGAATAAAAACTATTAGGCTTGTTTTATTAGGTTAAGATAAGTATAGTCCAACCCATTCTTTTTCCACTTCATCTCTCCCGTTGGGCAAGTTCAATTAATCCATTTATTTTGCCTGGCTGACTGCTGCTCTACCAAATTGGAATGAGTGAGGTTTATGATTGCAAGTGCCCTTTTGATTCCATTATTGCTATTTGCCCCATTTTACCCATTTAAAAATAGTTTGGGATTCATTAACCCTGCCTCGCAAATGGATGCTCAATCCAGGCAGGAATATAAAAAAGCTTCTGTATTTATATTATTGGACTTAATATTTCCCTTTGTTAAAGGGCTTTCCTATTTTTTCATAAATTTTAGTGCTTGACTTTAAATAGAACAATTTCTAAAAATGATACACCTATATGCGTACATATTTTTAAAAGTCATATATGTGGCTAAAGTTAGAACAGAATCTCAAGATTAGATGTAATTTATAGGCACCAAAATAATTACAAATAAAGTTTTATGTAGATAATTCCTTCATATATTAAAAATTGCTCTAATTTGCTTAAAGTGATACAATCTTCTGTGATTTCTTGAGAGCACAGACTTGGAAATTCTATTATTCTCTGCTTCCCAGACCAGACTACAGAGGTGGCTTGGGCTGGGAAGGAGGGTGAAGGTGTCTTCATGGCTATCTGGCAACTTAAATACAGCATCTCCCTCATTCTGTGCCTTTCTGATAGGCTACATCCACACTGGAATCTAGGGCATCATGGCCCAAGGAAACATCATAGCAACTAGGAAAGGATGTATCAGCATAAGGGATTTGTTCCTTTATCTTAAAATACTGTCACTTCTTACCTCTTCAACCAGTTGCAGCATACGACGGGTGCTTTCCAGCGACTAAGATTTAAAAAACAAACAAACATAAACTTTATGAGTGCAGGATCCAGAGATCTTGGAAAATCAGAAATACTTTATTTACTTGAGAAACACAAAGGGTCTCTGTCACATATTCTTTTCAGTTGGCAAGTGAAACAAAAAATGTCATTACATTTTCAAACTCTTTCCTATCAGGCTTTTTACATGATCAGATTCCCTAAAGCAATTACATTAAAGCTTATCTTCAGAAAATAAAAACCATATGAAGCTGATCTTGATATCAAAGACAAAGTAATCTGGAGAAGATAATTTTGCATGCTCAGAATGCATGAAAAATTATCTCAATTACTCAGAGGACTAATTTGGCCTCCCTGGGCCAGGAACATTAAATTTTAAACACAAACATAATTTTTCATGAATCGAGATGAATATAACATCAAGTTTCTTACAAAGCTCCTAGAAACACAATTGGAAGTTCTTATCAATACAAATTAAGTTGTCGCCTTAGGGTGAAAAAAATCAAGCATGTTTGAAATGACCAGCCTATAGGAGAGAGCTATAATAATTATCTTCATCCTTAGATAAGAAAAAATGAGACGGAAAGGCTGAGCTCTGCAATGGTCCCCCGGGCACTGCGTTGTCACTTTTTTCTCAGTTCTTTTGAAACGACTAGAATCCAACAACCAGTGTGATTTCTCAAAGCTTTGCTTTTAACTGACAAACTTATTTTGAACAAGATTCTGCAGGAACCTGAAGGATGTTAACTTCCCTGGAAGAGCTGTCAGCCAGCTGCTTTTTGAAATAGAATGGCTGCAAGCAGCAGTCTGCTGATAAAGGTTTAACTACCAGCTCTCTGGGAAAAATATACAAATACATACATGTATTCAAGTTTATTATTTTACTGATATAAAGGATGAATAGCACAAAATTTATAAATAATAATAAAATATACAATACTCTCTTTATTGTAAATTTCGCATAGCCAATTGATTCTCACAGAAAGCTTTTACTGATTTTTGCTGAACTTTTGTGTCTACAGCTAACCATGTGATGAACCAGAGTAGTTCTGACATGAATGTTGGTTGGATATTTTCATTTATATTAATGAGTAAGAAGAAAATTAAACAATGAAGGCATGTGTTGGAATTGTACTCATTTGTGAATGACAAAAAGGATTTCTTTGCCTTAGAGAATCATAATTTTCAAATACTGGAAGATTTCCTCTTTTTGTGTTATTCATAGTATAATGGCTGCAGACATACATACTTTTAACTTTAATCTGCATTATTAATATTTTCTCTACTTTTTAAAGTCTAGACAATCAGCAAAACAATAAGTCAAGTCCTGATCTGCAGTATTTGCAGATTCTTGGGTGATAAATACTCTTAATCTGTCTGATTTTTAAATTTTTAAATATTTTTAGAGATGGGAGTCTCTCTATGTTGCTCAGGCTGGTCATGAACTCTTGGCCTACGCGATCCTCCTGCCTCAGCCTCCCAAGTAGCCGAGATCACAGGTGAGAGCCGCTGTGCCCAGCTCTGCCTGATTTTAAGCTACAACTTCATATTACTGATCATGAAGTTGGAAAGATACATGGTAACACATTATTATACCTTATTTCCACCCTACAGATAAAATGGATGAATCTCAAGATCATGGATAATAGTAAAATGTAGCAAAATAATTAGGAAGTGATGAAGTTTGAGTGTTTATTACTTTTGATTTTAATAGAATCTATCTAATTGTCAGTTTATGTAATTCAGTTTAAATAATGGCTGCATTTAGCAACCAGCTTGCAAAGTTCCTGAAAATGTTAACAATCTGTTCTCAGAACTGAGCCTTCTCCAGCATAGCACCGAATTAAGGCACCCAAAGACATTGCTTTCTTTTCTTAGAGGACCTTGACTTCTCAAGGTTTCTGGAAATTGAGAGTTAGGGCCAAGACAGTAATTTGTATGCAGCTTCTATAATCAACTTATTCTGGTCCACAGAAGCCTTAGGTGTACAGAAAATCAAAGTCATATTACTTTTTCTAAAAGAAATTGAGACATTGAAAGAAAGGCTTTCCCTACCTGAACCTGAATCAGACAAACCACTCAGGCCTTCATCTTTTGCCTCCCTTCCTAGGTCTCCACTCCTTACCTCATCAGCCAACTGGTCAGCCCTTCGCTGCATCTCCTCCAGCTCATTGCGCATGTCTGCGTCTTCGGCCATGGTAGCGGTGGGGAGTGGCTGGGCGCCTGGGCTGGGGGGTCAGTGACGGGTTTGGCTCTGGACCTGGGAAGAGGTAGATTTGAAAATATGAGAGCTTATCTATGTTCATGTAGGTGTGTGCAAAGACCAGAAAATCTAAATGGCCCATACTCAGTCCACATGACTCAGTTTTCTGATCTGAAAGCCATACTCCAGACAGGGGTCAACAGAATTGTGCTGTTTCTCCGAAAGATGCCACAAATACATACTTGCCAATTCTGCCATGGAGATAGACACCTATCTACCGATGAGATATTTTTAAAGAGACAAACTACCCAAGGGTTGGGAATGATGAGGTTGGAGGGATGTGGTTTGGGGTTAGTGTACTTTTATCATCACATTTATTTATTTATTTATTTATTTTAATAGCTCTATTAAGGTATAACAGATATACAGTCCACCCCACATATTTGAAGTGTACAACTTGAGAAGTTTTGACATATGTATACACCCAGGAAACCATGACTGCAATCAAAACAATGAACATAGCCATTACTCCTCCAAATTTCCTACCCACCCACTGGCCCCTGCCCTATCCCACATGTCTATGCCCAGAAAACTGCTGATCTACTTTCTTTTTTTTATTTTTTTGAGACAGAGTCTCGCTCTGTCACCCAGGCTGGAGTGCAGTGGCGTGATCTCAGCTCACTGCAAGCTCTGCCTCCCGGGTTCACGCCATTCTCCTGCCTCAGCCTCCCGAGTAGCTGGGACTACAGGTGCCTACCACCACGCCTGGCTAATTTTTTGTATTTTTAGTAGAGACGGGGTTTCACTGTGTTAGCCAGGATGGTCTCGATCTCCTGACCTTGTGATCCGCCTGCCTTGGCCTCCCAAAGTGCTGGGATTACAGGCCTGAGCCACCGCACCCAGCCTGATCTACTTTCTGTCACTATACATTAGTTTGCATTTCCTATAATTTTATATAAATAAAAATCACATAGTGTGTACTACTTTTTGTCTGCCTTCTTTCACTTAGCATAATTATTTTGAGATTTATCTATGTTGCAGCATGTATTAATAGTTCATTTAATTTTTGTTGTTGAATAGTGTTCCATTGTGTTTAGAAGCATGTGGAAGCCAAAGGCAGAAAATCTTTCATCTATTTCAGTCGTCATCAGAGGTTGCCAAAAGGGCTTGTGTGAGGGTGAGCTGCTATCACTCCAAAGAGGGTGGGTCCTTGGTCCTGAATGGTGACCAGTCCATTTCTTGGCTACTCTTCTTGAAATCCCTCATGGTACAAATGACAGGTACAAGGACTGGGTCCATTCCAGAGAGAGCCCTCCTTCCTCCTTCCTTCTCAAATATTTATTGAGCACCTGTAATATGCCAGGCAGTGTTAGGCACTAGGGATACAGTGATGGACAAGATAGGCAAATTCCCTGCCTTTACAGAATTCAGTCTAATTGGGAAGATGCAAGCAAAAGAGGGAATTAGATGATTCAGGATGATGATAATTACACTAGGGGACATGTCTGGTATCATGGGTGCCCATGGGTTTGCAACAGGCCTTTCTGAGGAAGCCATGTCCCCAGGCCATCGAAGGGAAGGGGGCAAAGGGCCCGATGGGTTAGGTATCTGATAGAATGAAAAATTCTCTGTGAGTAGCACATTTGAAGAAGGCATGGGCTCTTGTCTTGTAGCTGAGATGGTCAACTGTGCACTTTAACCTCACTGTTGCATGGTAGAGCATGATCTCTGGGAAATGGCTGTGCAGCCAGGAATTACATTTCTAATTCCCATTGCAAGGAAGTGGTGCTTTGTGGCTAGAGACAGTCCATGAGTGGTAGTAGAACAATGTGTGTCCCTGTCAGTCTAAGGCAGTTCAGAAGCAGGTATTCTCCTCCCTCTGTTTCTCCTTCTGCCAGAAACACAGTCTTAAAGGATGGCTAAGCCATGAGACCATGAGACAGAAGGAACTTGGGCCCTCCATATCCCTGCATGGAGAAAAATGACTCCTGGCCAGTAACACCTGAACTCTTACGTGAGCAAACAATATATTTCTATTATGCTATGGAAAATGTGAGGGTTGTTTTGTTATAGCAGCCTGTGTTACACTAACTAGTAAATGTCTGAAGAAACTTAAAACGAAACAGAAACATTGCATATGAGCATGATTTCCTAACCAAAAAACATATGTGTGTTTGTCCTTCTATTGAAAACCGAAGCTGGGAAAGGAAATTAGATTTGGGGCCTTGGGGCACTACCATGTTTATTATTATTATTATTTGCAGGAGAATGAGAATCACTTTTTGGAAAAATAAAAATGAAAATTCCGTATAAAAAAAATCAGGAACATACTCATTGGGAGGCAAGGGAACAAAAGTTCCCAGAGGCAGGTCCTAGATCTGATCCTGGGGGAGGAGGCTCTGCCATCTCGCCTTCCAGGTCCACGATTCTATTGCTTTCTCAACAAGGATGGAATTTTAGTACATATTAATATCACTTTCCAAATTTATTGCTCTTGTGAAAAAAAAGAAATCATACTCTTTAGGGTTCTTAGGAGGAATCCTAAAGTGAAACTTCTTTGGAGATAACAGGTTTCACTGTTCTCTACCCAGTGATTGCCGGGCAAAGCAACAAATATGGAATCTGAGTAAAAAAAGAAATAACAAAACTTCAGGGTTGCCTTATTCTACCACTGGCATTAAACAAATAATGGAGTAAGTTTATGTGAGGTTAGCTTTATGGGCAGTCATTTTATAACTGACAGAGCATCTTACGATGAGCCTGCTAATTTTCGAATGCCTGTTCTGGCCACTAGAACATGTGCTCGTGAGATGATGTACAGATGTGAACACTGTGTTTTATTTAAATACATGAGACTTTATTTCCATGTCTCCATTTTAGAAATTAGGATCTAGAAAACAGACACTGGAAGGAATTTATACCAAGTCACTCCAGAATCTTAAGATGCACAAAAATGAAATTTCAGTATTCCCAAGTGACCGGGGATCTACCCTCCAGAATAAAGCAGTGGACCCGTGGGGAAGTTGAGTAGACTATGGACCATAGTTTAGTGGAGTGGGTGGATAAAGGCATTGATGTCAGAAAGACCCAGCCGGACCGCTGGCTCTGGCGCTCAGAAGCTGGGTGAGTCTGGGTAAGTTCATCACTATCTCTGAGCTTTAGTTTTCTCAACAGGACAAACAATGCCAATCTCATGGGGTTGTTGAGGGGAATAAATTACAGAAAAGTTCTGGCCAACATTTTTGTAAAAAAGGATGTGGAGCTTAATATTCAGAAAGCCTCACTAATTCAGGAGAGCCCTACACCCTTGGCTAAGAGTGGAACAAACCCGGTATTTGTTAATCAGCTTTCCTCTACTAACGGCTAGGCACAAGGCATGTTGCTGTGGTGCTGAGCACCCATGGAAGCTTGAAACCAGGGAAACCAGCAGAGTGCCTGAGCCTCCAGTCTCCAAGCAGCACCTCTCACAGGAGTACCACGAGGAGACAAACAAGAGTGCCTTCTGGCCCCACGCTCCATCTTTATATTTTGCTGCTGGGTTCCTGGGGGGGAAATGTGTATCTTCGGCCTAAGCAAGCCATTGACCTTTCCTTTTCACAGGCCAGTTTATTAGAAGGCAGGGGTCCATGTGCTTTCAGACTTGTAGTGCTATTGCTCTGTCCCACTCCTTCAGGTCTATTTGCTGATGAATGTTTCTGTGCATGCTCTCTCTCTTCTCTCTCTCTCTCTCGCTCTCTCTCTCTCTCACACATACTCAAGTTTCCTGTGTTTCCTTGGCAATCTCCTCTCAAAGTTGTTATTCTCAGCATGTGAAGAACAGCTGTAGGGCGCCCTGGCTCCAAGCTGACAGCAGCCTATCCAGGCCTGGCTGATGGGCAGCTGGTGCGATGGCGGAGAAGCCATGTGGCAGATACCCTTGGTTTCATCACTTTCACGGTTCCCCCAGGAACTCCCACACCTTTGTCCTGCTCTAAAACATGGAGATACGTCTGTGATTTGGGAGGAGGGCTGATGAATCCGGTGGATCTCAAACACACAGCATTTCAAAGCTGAAAAAGCAATTCCCCCTCTCCTAATAAGAACGGCTGGAGAGTGGGCGCTGAGTGTACCTCCAGATCTTCTGTTGGGATGTTTACTGCTAGTGTTTAATAAATTGTTCCTATAAACCCCAAACTCATGCATGTTAGCATTCTAAAAGACAGCAGCTGAAGAGGCATAAGGATGTTTATTAATAGTAATTTCAGTAGCTGAAAGGACGTTAGTAGTGAAGTGGCATTTATGATCAAGGCAGCCTGTAATACATCCCTCATATTAGCACATTAAACTGCCATCTTGTGTGTTGCAGAGCAGGTAGAAAGAGGAAACTAGGAAGCAGAGGAAATTAGGAAGAAAAGCCACTCAAAACTATTCCCCGAGGCTCTGATTGTAAGACAAACTCCCAGTCTATTAAAAGCCTAACAGTATCTAACTAATTATCTCAAATCACCAGTGCTTATTAGCAAAGGGTCTGACCCCTAGTAAGGGTTCAATTCATGTTAACTGACATGGATGAACTGTTCTGACACTCCCATGTAGCATTCAGTGTTCCCAAATCAGCACTTTACAAGGTGTGGTCCAGGGCAGAGCTTCTGAAACTTCCCCCAGAGTCAGAATATGCAGAAACCTTGTTAAAATGGATTGCTGGGCCCCACCCTCAGGGATTCTAATTCAGTTGGTCTGAAATGGGGTCACTGATTCTGCATTTCTTTCTTTCTTTCTTTTTGAGACAGAGTTTCACTCTGTCACCTTGGCTGGAGTGCAGTGGTGCCATCTCAGCTCACTGCAACCTCTGCCTCCCGGTTCAAGTGATTCTGCTTGCCTCAGCCTCCCAAGCAGCTGGGATTACAGGTGCATGCCACCCCGCCCAGCTAATTTTTTGTATTTTTAGTAGAGATAGGGTTTCACCATGTTGGCCAGGCTGGTCTCGAACTCCTCACCTCAAGAGATCCACCTGCCTTGGCCTCCCAAAGTGCTGGTATTACAGGCGTGAGCCACCGTGGCCAGCTGATTCTGCATTTCCAGCCAGCCTTCAGGTGATGCTGAAGCTGCTGGTTCACAGAGCACACGTTGAGTAGCTCTGGTCTGTAGGACCTTCTCTCCTGGAATGTTCATGAGCATCACCAGGTGGGGTGGTGGGAGTCCTATAGTTTTTTCTTCTTGTTGTTTTTGAGATAGAGTTTCGCTCTTGTTGCCCAGGCTGGAGTGCAATGGCACGATCTCGGCTCACCACAACCTCTGCCTCCCAGATTTCAAGCAATTCTCCTCCCTCGGCCTCCCAAGTAGCTGGGATTACAGACATGCACCACCACGCCAGGCTAATTTTGTATTTTTAGTAGAGACGTGGTTTCTCCATGTTGGTCAGGCTGGTTTCGAACTCCTGACCTCAGGTGATCCGCCCGCCTCGGCCTCCCAAAGTGCTGGGATGACAGGCGTAAGCCACCGTGCTGGGCTGGGGTCCTATAGTTATATAGAGTGGGAAACAAGGGGCAGGCTACATTAACCAGGGGCTTTGGGGAAGTTAGGGCCCACGGGCCAAATCCAGCTGTTTTTGTATTGGCCTTGAGCTGAGGATGGTTTTTACATTTTTAAAATGATTTAAAAGACTCAGAGAAAAAATTTTGTGACATGTGAAAATTATATGAAATTCAAATTTTAGGGTCCATAAATAAAGTTTTACTGGAGCACACACACATCCATTTGTGTATCTGTTGTCAATGGCTCCTTTCATGCTACAACAACAGAGTTGAGTGGAAAGACTATATGCCCCCAAAAGCGGAAAATAGTTACTACCTGGTTCTATGCAGAAAATATTTGCAGATCCTTAGCCTAAAAAGAATTAAGCAAAAATTCTGAAATTTTTCAAAATCAATCTTAATATCCCCAGAGCATTATACATTTCCTATAGACACACATGGTATATTTTTTCTGTTCATATGTGTCTGTAAAATCCCCTTTTTATGGAGCTTCTAAGGTGGGGTTAGTGTTTTCTGGAACATAGTTTATTTTTAATTTTTTATTTTTAAGATGGAGCCTTGCTCTGTCGCCCAGGTGGAAGTGCGGTGGCACAATCTTGGCTCACTGCAACCTCCACCTCCCGGGTTCAAGTGCAACCTCAGCCTCCGGAGTAACTGGGAGTACAGGCATGCACACCATGTCTGGCTAGTTTTGTATTTTTAGTAGAGATGGGGTTTCACCATGTTGGCCAGGCTGGTCTCGAACCCCTGACCTCAAGTGATCCACCTGCCCTGACCTCCCAAAGTGCTGGGATTACAGGCGTGAGACACTGCGCTGGACTTCTGGAACATATTTTAAAACAATGCATGAAGTAAAATACAAGATGTAAAAACAAATTTGCCTTTGATCGACTATTCCTACAGGGTTTTAGGATTGCAAATCAGATTTAATCTAAATGATTGATTGCAAGGTTATAGGGTGCCCTCGTGGCCCTCAAAACAATTTCTAACTTCTGCAACCAGTTGTGGACAAATGTTCCCAGCCCCAGCAGTAGTGGTGGGAGACAGAAACATCTGAGACAGATGTTTAGCATCAGAAACGGAAACATCCGAGGGTCTGTCACTGTCGAGATACTTGCTTCACAGTGGGCAGGCTGCAGTTATTCTTCAGTGTCAAGGGTAATTTGAAAAGCTCTTTATTCTTTAATGCTACACTTAAGTCTATCTGAAACCTTAATGACATGAGGGGCAAATGGACTCCACAGAAAACTGTTCTTCCCTGTCAAGGGGCTTACTTAGTTAGGTGCCTTAGGGTAAAAATGCGTTCCTGCTGAAGACTCTGAACTGAAATATGAGTTTAGGGCCCAGGAAGAGAGGTGAGTGTGGATAGAGCAGGGTGTGCTTTTTGATATACAAAGTGAATAGAGACATGGCTATTATGCTGGGGACATGGGTCATTAGTCCAAGTGCCAAAGGACAGGAATGTCTCAGGAAAGGCATAAGGAAAGTATACCCTGATCTAATATATTTCTTTCTGTTCCTCTTTTAATAAATAAACCAAACTAACAAATATGTATAAATCAACACCCATCAGCTGAATTATCACAGAGAGCCAAAACCTACATCTTGATGTCTCGCCACACTGTTCATCATTTGTATGAAGCTTCTGCAGGATGGATCCTTCTCTTCCTGCAGACCCTGCCTGTTTTCTGGTGGAGGTACACCTTCAAATTCAACAAATGTTTATGAAAACTCACTATATTCAACAAAGCCCAAAGAAGAAAAAAAGGATTTTATAAACCAAGTGGGACAACTCTCCTTATCTATTAATAATAATCATATTAACTAACACTTACGGAGGGCTTGCTCTTTGTTGGGCACTATTTTAAGTGCTTTTCATATAAAATATACCTTTACACAAACTTTCAGTGACACACGCTGTGCATACTATTCCTATCCCCACTTTGAGATTATGAAGCAGGCTTAGCGGTAACTATTAAGATTAGGCTAAATGTTAGATCAAGAGTTTGGGTGATTTAAAAAATATATTTTCAAAGCATATTTATTCTCAAAGCAAAGTGTGTAGCTATTTCATGTTTTAATTAAAAACTGGAGACTATTGGCCGGGCACGGTGGCTCATGCCTATAATCCCAGCACTTTGGGAGGCCGAGGCGGGCAGATCACAAGGTCAAGAGCTAGAGACCATCCTGGCCAACAGGGTGAAACCCCGCTTCTACTAAAAATACAAAAATTAGCTGGGTGTGGTGGCGTGTGCCTGTAGTCCCAGGCACTCGGGAGGCTGAGGCAGGAGAAACCTTGTACCTGGGAGGCAGAGGTTGTAGTGAGCCAAGATCGTGCCACTGCACTCTAGCCTGGTGACAGAGCGAGACTCTGTCTCAAAAAAACAAACAAACAAAAAACCTGGAGACTATTTTTAGTTTCATTTACATATTGGAAAACAACACAGAGTGATTTGACAGGTACACCTCAGTAAATCCCAGTTTTCATTATTGTTTATCATCTCTACCTATATTTTAAATCACTGATTCTTCCACACCCCCCACCCTCACCTTTATTCTTATTTCTTTTTTCTTCCTAAGATGTGTTATTGTGTTGTTCCTTTTATATCTTCTTGAATTGACAAATGACTTATTTACTTGGCATTTTTCTTGTTCTGGGTATAGTATACTTATTGCTATAAATTGTCCTCTATGTGTTACTGTGGCTGTATCTTACAGGTTTTGTCATATAGTATGTTCTTTGTTATTTATTTCTATATAGTTTTAAATTTCAGTTTTAATTTCCTCTCTAATGCAAGAATTATTTGAAAATGTGATGTGAAGATTTAAATATTAGAGGTTTTTTTGTGATCTCTAATTTTATTTTCAATATGTTGAAAGTGGTCCATATGATTTTTACTATTTGGAATTTGTTGAGATTTCCTTTGTGCCTTAACACATGGCCAATGGCTGTGAATATTTAATTTGTTTCTGAAAAGAAAGTCCATTCTGTCTTTGACTCTAACTACCTACCTATTGACATCAAATCAAGCAGAAAAGGAAAGTTTATGTTTTCAAACTCTCTAAATTCCCTAGTCAATTTGACCTATTGATTTCTGAAAGGGGTGTGTTCAGGTCTTCAACAGTGAGTTCTTTCCATCAATTTCTTCTATTTCAGCCCATTTTCACTCTTTACATTTTGCAGCTGTGTTGTCATGTTTATAGGTCCATGATTGCTATCTTTTCATAGTGCATTATTGCTTTTATCAATATTGAAGATAAGTGTTGCTACCATAACCCTGTTCCACTATGTTATTCACATTGCACAACCTTGATCAAACTCAATCCAATCAAATATTCATTTCTCTTAGCCTTATGTCTCTCATCTTCATCAAACAAACCAAAACAACAGCAACAACATCAAACTAATGCATCTAAGCATCTAAGTCATGGGTTAATGTGCTCTCATTTGGCTCACAATAGCCACCTTTTTTTCTCTGGGTTTCTATTCTTGCCCTCCAGAAAGAGCCAGTACTTGGATTTATTTGGAGACTAATAATCTCTTTCCCTGACTGTAATGGCATGGGAATATGATCAAAAATGGGTTTGGTGCTATTATTTTCACTGGATGAAATTTCTTGAAGAGAATGCAACTGTAAGATGCAAAGCACTTATTCTAAGGGAATATATTCTTAAGCACAGTGACTGCTGCTGAGACAACTCCCTAAGTCCCCTCATTGAAGGGGTGAGTGAAACTGGTGAAGAGGTGATTCCTTCCATTATCTGAATCATCAGAATTTGCCCCAGGTTTGAAGCAGCCTTTCCCTGTTAGGCAAAATCAGCTGCATCTATTCTAACATTCTATGCCACACAACTGTTAGTTGTCAAAACACTCTTCATAATAATAGTTATTTGTCAAGAACTTGCAATGCGATAGGAATCAAACTAAGAACTTTATATGAAACTAGGGGGATTATATAGAAACCCCCAAACCTTTGGTAGTCCAAATGTGTTCCCCAGACCAGCATCGGCCTCACTGGGAGTTTGTTAGGAGTTCCACCCCAGACTTATTGGATTGGATCACGTACTGAACAACATATCAAGCACTAAGTTTGAGAAGTGCTGCCCTAAATCACATTATCTCCATATTAGGTTGGTAGGTGTGAGAGGTGGAGTTCCCACCTTGGGGGTGACTCTGTGCCTGTGCTCCACTCTTGACCACGTGATGTTATTTTAACCTCACCAATTCACATGTCCTACAGACTCCCAACATCATTTACCTCCCAAGCTGACTGAAAGCTCCACGGGGCCATGGGTTCTGAGTCTCCTAATGGTGCCCTGCACTGGAGGGTGGACAAAATGACTGATTTCCATGAGATAAATTCTTGTATTCAGAAAATGAAGAGAAGATAGTTATTAGAAAAAGCACACTGACGATGTTCTCTCTCTCCCAAATAACAAGGTTTGTGAAGTCTTGTTCTGTAAGACAGAGGAAGAAGAGACTGAGGATTTTGCGCGTTGGAGACTCTGTGGATGGTGCTGATAAATTATTCTTCTTCCTCTGCAAATAATTAAAGCTTATGTCTTAAGGCAAACTAAGGACCAGAGCAAAAAGTACTTTCAGCAGATAACATGTTGTAAGTTTCTGTTTACATTTCTATCACTAAGAATGGACACTTCTTAAATCTGCCGTGTTCATAGTTGTAAATTTTCTAAAGCATGGGATGGACTTGGCTCCTTGTTATTGTATTTTTGAATATTCCTGTGCATGAAATTCAATCTCCTCTTTTCATAGCAGGAAATACTGGTTTTAAACTATTTCCTAGTTAAATCAAAAGATTATATTTCAAATATGATGAACACATGTCTTGTGAATGAATTGATATACCATCTTGCATCTATTTTACACCCATTTTCTGGATAACAGATGAGTCACAGTGGCTCATAACAGGGCCTCTTAGTCAGCTGAGATCGCGCCACTGCACTCCAGTCTGGGCAACAGAGCGAGACTCCATCTCAGAAAAAAAAAAAAAAAAAAAAAAAAGCATGGTCTGAGATCTCCTTGCATCAAAATCTTTTTTAGTTGCTTGCTAAAATGCAGATTCCCAGTTACATTACTTATGGAAAGCAATCTGCGGAGGTCGGGCTAGTATCTGCATTTTCAACAACAACCACAGGTCCTTCTTATGGTGCCCCAGAGTGGAAGGATCCATGTGTAGCATGACTTAGGGCTGAAGGTCTTTGCAAGGATCCAGTGGGAAACTCTGGTTTCCCATAAGGGTAACCTTATGATAAACTATCCAAACTATCCAAACTATCCAAAAACACAAGAACGCGGCTCCCCAGCATTGAGGAGGCCATCTTGATCTGAGGTGGTGGTCCCTTTTCCTTCCCACTATGTTGTTTTCAATATCTGATAACATAGCATGTGTTAAACACCATTAGTATGCTTCTTATAGGAGAATTTGGCTGAAGAACAATCTCAAGTGACAAGTACTTTAACCAGCCCACAGAATTGTCACCCTCTCCCACAGTGTCTCTGAGAAGAGGCACTAGCATTAAAGCCCAATTCCTTTCAAGCTTGGCTAATCTATTTCCCAGAACATTCCACCCCACACCATTCCTAAATGGGATTCTATATCTGTATGTCTGGATATAAATAGACACAGTCTTGATCTGGTTTCTTCTGAGAAGGGAAGTCTGGCTTCCCTGATATGCCCCTTCCCTGGGCTAGTCCAGGATTAGTGACAGCATCGTGAAAAGCGGCCTCTGCTTGGGTTTTGTATTTTAGGGTGCTGGGTCTGGGGAGGCCTGGCATTGAAATGCAGCCAGCATTGGCATTTCTTAATTGTAACAGGGCATCCAGCCACAACCAACACTGATTATGCCTAAATCTCTCTTTTTCGAAAACGCCAATGTTTCTTTTGTCTGTTTTGCAAATGTGGCTAAATGGGTATTTAGCCCTGTGGTTTGTATTATGCAACAGTTCCTGATTGTTTACTTAGGAGCCAAAGCACAGCAGCCTCACTGACCAGGAGAGAGAGAAGAGGGGCCCCAATCTTGTCTCATTGATTCTGTTCATAGTTAAACAAACCACGGTAACAGGTTCATTCATTTAACCAATATTTACAGAGTGCTACTGTTAGTGCAGCCGCATCCAGCCTGAAGCTGGAGTGGAGAACCGCCCCTTAGGGATGGTTCTAGGAGCTCTCGCAAGAAACCTTTGCGTTTGGGTCTCTTCCTTCCCCTTCCTAGGACAGAACTGATGAAAATGTTTGTATTCTGAGGTACACAGCTTGGTTTTTGGGAGATGAGTAATCTTCTGTGGGGCTAACACTTGGCCACAATAAAAGAAAGTCTTGTTATACCCTAAACAAAATGATTCCTCTCAGGAGTGCGTGAACAGACAGATTCTAAGACCAAACAGAAAGACCCCACTCCCACCATTCTCATGAAAACCAAACTATTTCTGTGCTGCTATGACCACACCAACACCTGGAAGGAAGCTGGTATGTATTCAGGCTTAGTAACAGTTTTGCCTTCAGCAGTCGATGTTATTGGGTATCTGCTCAGCTCCCTTAGGGGTTCTTTGTGGTCATCTCCGTGTTTCTGTGCCTGCGACCCTCTTTGTAAGAACACCCCAGGGTTGGCCTGGTGCGGTGGCTCACGCCTGTAATCCCAGCACTTTGGGAGACCGAGGCGGGCGGATCATGAGGTCAGGAGATCGAGACCATCCTGGCTACGCCAGTGAAACCCCGTCTCTACCAAAAATACAAAAAAATTAGCCGGGCGTGGTGGCGGGCGCCTGTAGTTCCAGCTACTCGGGAGGCTGACGCAGGAGAATGACATGAAGCCGGGAGGCGGAGCTTGCAGTGAGCTGAGACTGCGCCACTGCACTCCAGCCTGGGCGACAGAGCGAGACTCCGTCTCAAAAAAAAAAAAAAAAAAAAAGAGCACCCCAGGGTTGCTTCGCCTGATCCACTGGGAGTGGCAGCAAGTACCTGGGAGCTTTTGACCCACTCCTCCCCCCACCGCCCACCCCCAGGGCAGGCCCCTAGCTAATAACTGACTGGCAGAGGAGTACAAAAAACCAGCTCCTGTACTGCTTCTGTGCCTTAAGGTGAGACAAACCATAAGGTGTAATGTACACTCCAAAGATTCTCTCAGGATCATGCCAAAGTTGGGACCCTGCTGGCAAGGGCTCCTTGGCTTGGCTTCCTTGTGTCCCCACTGTCCTTCTCCAAACTCCCTTTCTGGTTTCTCCTGCGAGCACTGCCTTAATAAATCACTATCACATAAATCCCTGTCTAAGGGTCTGCTTCTGAGGAATCCAACCGAAGACAACTTCCACTTGTTTATGAGCTATTTTTTTTTATCACGTATGGATAGCTGGACGCCATGTACTTAGAGGAATCAACAAACCACTGAATCAGGAAAAGAGGGGAAAAAGAACAAAAATCCTCTGTATTCTCAGCTTGGCTGAACTTACTTGGATTTGAAGACTCCACATTCAGAATATCACAGAATGGCTAGAACTTGAGGATTACAGGGTGTCATTTGTCACAGGGGGAAGGGAAGCTCAGAAAGGTGGAGTAACTTGAAACTACAGAGTCATGCAGAGCCTGAATCTTTAAGTCCCAATCTAGGGCTCACCTTAAGGTATCCTTGAAATGGCAAACATCAAAATAGTGGAGAGGAAGGGACTTGTCTGTGCTAGTTGAGAATGTTTTTAGAATATATAAAAATAACAGGACTAAGGCCAATGTAGCCTGTCTTTTTCCTACTGTTAATTTCAGACAATTGCTATTTTTATATTTCATGATATCATCCTTCCATAGCAAAACTAAAACTCTACTTTTTTCTGACTTAGATCTTCTCTGGTGGGTGCTGGCCTTGGTATAGAAGGCTTTCTCTCCTGAATTAAAAGCAGGCATATGAGCTGTATGGTATTTATCAAAGAATCAGTGGTGTTTGTGTTGCTAAACTCATTGCGTTTTGGCACTTTGTGTTATTTTTTACTGCCTTCTGGAGAAAAGATGAACAGTTTGGCAGATAAATAATGCTGATCAACATAATTTCTGTTTTCCTAGAAAAAGTACTTATGGTGGAGACAACTCTGGCCAGGGTCCCCATATCCTGAACTCATTATCCTTGTGAATAGTTTTTCCAAAACCCTGGGCCTCTTATGTTTTCCTCACAATTTAGGCATAAATGCACGCTACATTGTTAATTCCCTAAGTCTTTTTAAAATCATTGATTTTAACGCACCTTTCAAACCTAGCCTCATTCTAAGTAATAATATCTATAAAATCAGAAATGTTATGGCTAATTATGTTTGTTTAATATACATTAAAGTAGATACACAATTACTAAAATGTATATTGCAAATTTCATCTATCATCCTCCTAAGCTCATTTCGCCAGCCACTGAAGGTATATGTGCTATGCTGGGGAATTCATTGCTATAGATAAGGGGATGGATCACACACCCACATTCTTGCCTATGTTTCCATATGTCTGACCCATGTAGAGGGTGCAAACATAGGCAAGGGAAGCTTGGCAAAGAGAGGCTCTGAGTTTGAGCAAGGTCTAGGTTGTGGTGGCTCAGGGAATAGAAGTGGAACATTTAGGGTGTGTGTAGGTACCGTTATCCTGGGATCTGGAAGCCCACAGAAAAAGCGATTTCCTGAATCACATGTTCATACTCATTCATTTGTAGTTACCTTAAAGCTGGGAGGAGAACAATGTGGTCAAGGGCTTTGAAATCCCATTGTACTAAAAATGATTGAGGCTATGAGGGTATTTAGCTTGGAGAAAAGAAGACAGAGCATGACTCTGGTTACTGCAAGGAATAGATACTAGATTGGTTCAATGTTAGCCATTAAATTATAATTTAACTTAAAATTCATTGACATGAATGTATATTAGTTGTAATCTGTACCCAAGAGGTGGTTAGTAAACAGTCATGGTACCCTAAGCAGAGATACAGACTTCTAGGATAGGCAGTTAGCATTTGAAAGAGTTATACCAGGAGCTCACATTTCTGAGATAGCTACTATTAGTGCTTCAACTCCCTTTGCCTGTGATCTACGGAAAGGTTTACTAATTAACCTAATGGATGTTAGGAATAATTTTTTATTGGTGGAATGAATGTTCAATGTGGCTAGAAATATTGTAAATGTACTACCATCCCACATAATATAAGCCAGGTGTGTGTGTGTGTGTGTGTGTGTGTGTGTGTGTTTGTGTGTGTGTGTGTGTGTGTGTAGTGAGTCTAAGTATGCCATTAACCTAAGGCTTACATTTGCTCCTTGATTCTGTCATGGTTAGGGGAGTCTCCTGACCGATTCTCACGGGTAGCACTTGTTAAAACTCAGATTGCTGATGTAGTAAGTGATTCTGGGGTAGGGCCTAGCAATTTGCATTTCTAAGATTCTCATTCCCTGATGCTGCTGCTGGTGGTGGTTCAGGGAATGCACTTTAAGAACCACTTTTTTTGTTTGTTTGTTTTAATCTGATCTGACTGCAAGGTCACCTGAATCCTGCCACTAGAATATTATGCAAGGTGCTGATTGGAATGCCCAAGTGAACAGAAAGTGCATACTTCATTGTGTTTATAGAACAAGTTTTCCAACTAGTATTGTGTCTGCTTGCTAAGAAATATTTTGGTGAGGGAAGAATCCATCCTGAGGCTTGTTTTCCTTAAATATAATACCCAGTTTCAATGTCATGAGGGAGGAGACCTACGAACTTCACCTACTTTAACTACATCTATTAAAATAATTACTGAGAATTACCAAATTGGCAGAGGAAAATTTGTAACAGACTCTAAGGAATAAAACCATCAGCACTGGGAGGAAGTGACAGAAGAACTTTCTAAGAGATCTGTCCAAAGTCTGGGTTAGAGGACTCGGAAAAAGTGAGTTCCCTATTTCAGGGAAAGGCTGACCAACCAGCTGGTAGCCTTGATGGACATGATTCATTTATAAGACAGGACGTTGGATCAGGTGATGTGCAAATTCTCTTCCAAACCTGAGGTCTCTGTCTCTATGAAGAAAGCCGAGGTGTATGTATAGTGTTGATGACACAAACCCAGGTCCCTTCATAAGAATGGGTTCTGGCTGGGCACAGCGGCTCAAGCCTATAATCCTAGCATTTTGGGAGGTCAAGGCAGAAGGATTGCTTGAGGCCATGAGTTTGAGACCAGCCTGGGCAACATGGCCAGACCCATCTCTACAAAAAATTTAGAAGTTAGCTGGCATGGCAGTGTGCACCTGCAGTCCCAGACACTTGGGGGGCTGAAGTGGGAGGATGGCTTAAGCCCAGGAGTTAGAGGCTGCAGTGAGCTATGATCACATTATAGCACGCCAGCCTGGGCAAGAGAATGAGACTCTGTCTCAAAAAAAATAAAAATAAAAATAAAAAAAGTCCTGATTAGCTGGTCCTTTAAAATGGTTCCTCAGAATCTAATTTCACCCACAAGACTGTCATAGAGATTAGAATGCTGATGGACCTAATTCTTTCTATCCTCCCATCCTTTTTGGAAAAGTTTACCATGCTGGAAGAAACACCATCTGCTCCTCAGTATTACAGGATCCACTGTGGAAACAAGAAAGACATTTCCTAAGCCAGCAAACTCCCAGGAAGGAGCTGACTCACTTGCAAATTCTGCTTCCATGGAGGTGAGAGAAACAAAAATGCCAACCTAATTGTTATTCCTCAGATTAATCTGATAATCTCATATCAAAAAACATGGGCATTCACTCTGGACTTCATCATTATTATCACCTCTGCTGAATATATATATATTCTGCCATACTCTGCCATATATATATCTTTGTATATATATAGCCTTAGATAACAGTTCTGCTATGTCCCTCTTTGAAGAAACCAGGACCTATGAACACAATCCCACTCTGAACAAGCCTACTATATGCCAACCTACTAAGCAGTTAAACTGTCTCGAAAATTATTTGCTCTAGAAGTGCATTCACTGCAGGGTTTCTTTAAATAGCAAAGCTACTAGCTTATATTCTAGAATTTTATAGATCATTATGGGAGTACTTGACACACAGAGGGGTAACAAAAAATAGAAAAACATCCCTGGCCAAAGTGTCAGGAGTCCCATTTGATGGCAGAAGAGCTCCACATGATGATAAAGTGTCTCTGAAGTGATTGTGGGAGTCAATGACGGCAGCAGACTGATTGGTAAAATTGGATTTACCCAAATATCGAATTGCTTAAGGTAAGTAACTACTGTGACTGTAACTACCCTAGTGGGTAAATTTGACTTCTCCAGTTACTCAATTTGGCATTCCCTATCATTATCATGGAGTGGATTTAAAAGGCGCTTGGATTAGACCTTGTGGGCAAAGGGCCTGGAGATTTTTGTAAGCCACACAGAGCGCATGGTCTGAGAACATCGGGAGAAGGAAGCATTTTGTGGCCAAATGCTAAGATGTTGTTGCTGGATCAGTCTCCACTCAGGATGAGTTTTCTAGGTTCACTTCTGTCACTAAATCCATGTTTGATCATGGATAGTTTTCAAGGTACCCTTTCAAAAAGTTAAAAACATGAGTCTCATAAAAATATAGAAGGAGTATGTGATGAAGATTTATTAACTCATTAATGAGAGAGCCAACAAGATGGTAAAGCTGGTTCAAAGAGAATTCATACAGAATACTGGAATAAGATTACTAACTGAAATACAAAGCTGGTTAATATCTTACGGAGCAATAAAAGTGTCACCTTTGCAGTTGTTTTTTCTATCACACAGGAATCATTTAAATTTCCATGACACGAGAATCTCTAAATTAACAAACATGTAACTTCACAGAGTCTGGACCCTGATCAAAAGTTAATAGTACGTCAAAGAAAGAGAATGGGATAATCCTTGAGTGGGTCCATTAGATGACCAGTATGTCAAATGAAAGATGTGCATCCATCATTTTGCTTTATTTCCAAGTTATGGATAATTTTTCTTAGTAATGCAAACAGGTAAGGTTTTCCTTGGGCACTATTCTATGAAATTTGCTGGCAGCTAGCAGGTGAACTTTTTTTTTTTTTTTTTTTTTTTGAGACAGAGTCTCACTCTGTTGCCCAGGTTGGAGTGCAGTGGCATGATCTTGGCTCACTGCAACCTCTGCCTCCTGGGTTCATGCAATTCTCCTGCCTCAGCCTCCTGAGTAGCTGGGACTACAGGTGCATGCCACCATGCTGGCTAATTTTTTTGTTTTGTTTTGTTTTTGAGACGGAATTTTGCTCTTGTTGCCCAGGCTGGAGTGCAATGGCGCAATCTCGGCTCACTGCAACCTCTGCCTCCTGGGTTCAAGCGATTCGCCTGCCTCAGCCTCCTGAGAGCTGGGATTACAGACATGCACCACCACACCCAGCTAATTTTGTATTTTTAGTAGAGACGGGGTTTCTCCATGTTGGTTGGGCTGGTATCGAACTCCCAACCTCAGGTGATCCGCCCGCCTCGGCCTCCCAAAGTGCTGGGACAGGCATGAGCCACCGCATCTGGCCCATGCTGGCTATGTTTTGTATTTGTAGTAGAGACAGGGTTTCACCATGTTGGCCCGGCTTGTCTCGAATTCCTGAATTCAAGTGATCCACCTGCCTCAGCTTCCCAAAATGTTGGGATTACAGGCACGAGCCACTGTGGCCAGGTGAATGTCTTTTTGCTTCGGAAGGCTAAATAAATATTTATTCTTTCTCCAAGTCTTCTCAGTGAAGAATTGTTTTTTTCCTTTTTTAAATCATATGCCCATAGTTCTCAAATCTGGAGGGGTGCATTTAAATCTCCTGGGAAGCTTTACAAAAATCTTGATGCCCTGGTAACACCCCAGACCAATTCAATCAGAATCTGAGAATGAATCCCAGGATGCAGTATATTTAAAGCTCCCCAGTGACTTTAATGTGCAGCCAAGATTGGGAACCAATGCACTATTTAGAATCAATATACATGTGTATGCCTGCATATACATAAATTTATTTGTTAAAGAATCAGATATACACATATTATCCTGTTTTTTATAGTCAATTACATTATGAAAATTTTCATATATTAGACATTGCTCAAATGACATTTTTAATGACTGCATGATGTTCCCTCACATAACATATTAAGATTTATTTGGCTAATGTCCTGTTACTGGATGTTTAGGGTTGTTTTGTTTCCTCTCTCCTCTTCCTTCCCCAGCCTTTCCTTTCCTTTCCATTCCCTTTCTTTTTGCCATTGTAAGTTAGGCTATCATGAACATATTTACACAAACATTGCATTTACATCTTGGATTATTTCCTTATAATAGATTCCCAGGAGTGGATTTACAGGTCAAAGAAAATAAATTAATGACAGCTGAGGTATATTACCAAAGTGCTTTCTATAAAGGCTCATCAGTGTATATTTTTAACTTGTGATTTCCTCAGTATTTTATCTGTAAAATATTTGCATACTCCAAAATGAGTTAAAAGTTCATTTTTTTCTAGTTTTCTCAGTGGTCATATTTAATTCAATGTTTTAATCCAGCTAAAATTTGTTTTAGTGTACATACGGAAAGAATTAAAGCCCTAATTCTATATTTTTCCAAACAGCTCCTTTTTCAACATCATTTATTGAATAATTCATTCTTTCTCCATTAGTTTGTGACTCAAAGAAGTTGAAAATAAAATATGTAGGTTAATTAATGGTCCTTCGTAATAGCGGATAGACTCGAAAGATGCACATGAAGGTTTCAACTACTAACAAACTAGTTGAAGTACATTCTTGCCTAAATCTTAGCTATTATTATTTCTTAGAGATACCTAGCTCTGGTTTTAACTCTTACTCACTTATGGAACACTTAGGTGTTGAAAAACAACCCAAAGCTCATCCTCTCTAAGATGGCTTTAATCTGTCTGCAAGCAGCTTGTAGCTTTGCCAGTAACAGGTCTGCCTAAATCCATCTGTTCTACTTCACATGTTCTCCCTTTGAAACATTGTTTATGCCCTTGCATTATCTATGCATAAAGTTTTTTTACATAATGTTGATTTATTACCAGTTCTGAATGTAATGGAATCGATTTTTGTAAGTTTTGTTATTATGCATTTATTTCTATTATAATTATCATAGTCTCACTGTTCTGCGCTTAATAGCCCTATATAAAATCCGTAAATGAAGCCCGAAGTTATCAAAGCCATATTAACAAAGGCAAAGGAGGTTAGAATATTTAATTATGTCCAAGAAAACAGAAAAATATTCGATAAATGGAGGACACAAATCTTCTAACCCACGATTCCTGTGTTAAATCACAGAAAAGGTAGATTTGCCTACTAATATTTTTAATGAGTTGTACTTCATTAGTAATTCTAGTACTCAAGTTGTACTCTTTATTAGCTTTCTTTGGCCCCAAACCCTACATTTTGCATCTCCAATTGCCAGGTAGTGTATAGACCACAGTGAATTCCCACCCCAGAACCCTGAGTTGGCAGAGGAAATAAATTGTGTGTGTATGTGTGTGTGGGGGTGTTACTGTTCCAGAAACTTGGAGGAACTTACCCTGACCCATTCACCCTCTCCCACCTAGTCTCTGTATAGCTCAAAGAGTTATTTGCCTATTGGAAGGAAACATGCAAGAGGGTGGACAACACTTAAGAGTGTCACTTGTGGCCAGGGGAGCAAGTATTGTTTGATGGCCGTTTAAGCAATCAAAGTTTGAAGTGCTTTGCTACACCAGTGAGTCTGTGTAGTACCATCCAGTCTTTTGGAAACTTGGCAGGTTGGCTGTCACAACCGTTATTCTTATCCGTGGGCCCACTTGGACCCTGGGATTTGGCAAATTCCAAAAGACAAATTTTCAGATATTTTTCTTACCCAAAGTCTAGGCTATGGGCTGCCCTGATGGCTTGGGGAGAAGGGATCCCTCTATATCATTTCAAGTACCTTAGCCACAAATGGCTGGGCTCAGGAGTCCCATTGTGTCCCATCAATCTTTTTACTTCAGATGAAGAAACAGTCGGAAGGCACAGACCCTTTTCTATAGCGGCTGAGCTGAAGAGGGAAGCTAGAGAGATTTTCCCTGAGGCCAGTGAGACACAGGCAGGCTATATCTGTTTTGGAAGAAGTTCACGAGGCTCCGAGACTGCCCAGTGCATTAAAAAATAAGTTTCCAGACCCGAGGCAGGTATGCGTCTCCAGCACTTTGCCCTGGGGGAACTGTTTTTTCCTTGGAGGATTTGAATTGCTGTTTTCTCCATTTACCGCAAGGCCTGTGTCTTCCCATCTGGTTTCTCCTCCTGCTCCCAAAGTGTTTACAAAGCAGGTAGCTCAGGATAGGGCAAACTGCTCAAAGTTCTGTGTTTCTAAGAACTTCAGAGCAGGACCGTCCTCCTTTGGGATTCCATAAGCTACCTGCAGGGAGGCGCTTCTCTACTGGAGGTGGGAGTGTGGGGGAAAAGGAGCTCCTCGGGGGTTTGTTGCTTCTAAGAGCCAACCCTGAGCTAAGAGTCTATGTAAAGGGAATTTGTTGAGGGAATGCTCTGGGGGGAGATCAGGAAGGGAGTGGAGGAGATAGGTCAAGAAAGGGGAAGAAGCCAAGCAAGCGGGGTGTGCCAGCATCAGCATCATCCTCCATGGAGCTCTGGAGTCTTAAACGCACCTCAGAGCATGCCTCACCTCCAGCAGAGAGAGCTGGGCTTTGCACACTTCTATGTCAGTCAGTCATTGGCTAAAGCCACTTGTGAGGTACAAAAACTCCCAGCCATTTCTGGTCTCTGTATGGATGAAGCAACTCTCCGTATGAGTAAAATTATAGATTGCCTTTAGCAGCAAAACATGCAGAAGCTATGCAATGGGCTGGTAAAAGGGAACAAAGGGATCTCATAGGAGACCCACAGTGCCTGCTAAAGGAACCCTCCGGGGATAAATCTTGTAGCTCAGGCTGAGCAATGCCCCAGAACTAGGAAGCAGCCGTCTTCCCCAAAGCAGGTGGTAAGCCATCTGTGGGCTCTGTGGGAGGAGGAGGGCACATCCTGCGTAGAGAACCCTGCCAGTCAGCAGGGTGGAAGCTCTGGCTAGGCCACCCTGAGAACTGCCTGGTCAGCCCCTTTGTGGGTGTTAACACCTTTTTTCCAGTCCCAGGGTGTGTGTGACATGTAGATCACAAAATGTACAAATGTCATTAAACCACATCTACAACTGCCAGACAGCTTGTATTAGTACCCCCAAATACACCTTTGGAGTTATTGTGGGGTGACACTGCAAAGGGGAATTGTCCTGCATATAAAAATTACATTTTCAAGTCTCATCATTTTGAGAAGTCCACCAGCACTCCTCAGGCTTGCTGAATGGGACCCTTGGCTGCCCGACCACTCATTCACAGGTGCTCATAGTAACAGGGATGATCCCTGAGCATGTAGAGTCCTCCCAGCACTGTATAGATCCTGGTATGTGATAACTCAGTATCATAGTCCCACCAGCTCTAGGTGATATGGGTGCCTTCATCATCCCCATTTTATAGATAGGAAACCAAAACACAGAGGGGTTCGGTAAGTAGCCTAGAGTCACATAGCTAGTAAGTGGCAGAATCAGGATTCGAATCCAGAGTCCTCATCACTGAGATACAGTACCGTGGACAGAGAGCCCTAAGAGTTTATGAGATTCTGGATGTGAAGAAGCCAGGATTCCATCAGGATTCAGTCCAAGGCCTGGTGAATCCTAGTCTAAAAATTAGGACCTGCTTTAGCTCTCATCCACTCCTTGCGGTTTGTAGCTGAGGAATCAGAAAAAAGGTAAAGACAAGTGACCTGGTCAAGAACACAGTTCTGAGTGTCCTTAGGGTCTCATCCCTGGTCTATGATATTTTTTGTCTCATCGTCTCTCATTCACATAGCTCCTGAGCTACATTGCTCCTTGGAAATGATAATTAAGAACAGGTAACCTTCACTAGGTCCTTAAGATGTACCAGGTGCTGTGCTAAGCACCCAAATGCATATTTTTATTTAACCCTAGTAATACACCTATGAAACAGAGATCTATTATTATCTCCAATTTTTTTTTTTTCAGATGGAGAATCTGAGCCTCAGGGAGGTTTAAATATTTTGCCTAAGGTTACACACTTTCTACGTGGCCAAAACTTAAATCTCTTTGAGTCGAGAACAACTACTTTAATTAAAGTCAAGAAAAATTATCTAAAGCTTGAAAGCTAAAAAAAAAAAAAAATGAGAAAATTCTTTTATATCATATTGGAACATTTTCTAATAGGACTGCCTGGGGATTATCTAATTTTTTAGGGGAATGTAACTTGTTTGGGCTTACTATTTTTTTCTAACAGCTTTATTGAAGTATAAAGAACATACAACGAATGCACACATTTATTTCAAAATCTGTTAAATTTTAACATATGTATATTGCCATGAAACCATCACTACAATAAAAGTAATAAACATGTCAATCACCGTCAAAAGTTTTTGTTATTTACCCTTGATTAGAGACCAGACTGACAAGTTAGATGTTACTTTATACAAGATTGAGCACATGACTTTCATCTAGTAAAGAAGCAAATGATATCTCTCTGGTAGAAAAGATAATCCCAAGCATTGTAGTTGTATGGCCTGGAGGGCATTAATCAGTTTTGAACCCAATTAAACAAAATTTTTAACCTCCCTTTCCTGACTGACCATATAAATCTTTGTCCCTCAAATACTCTGTGAACTGACTTGATCTGCCTACTGGTTTTCTCACTAATGAAGTAAGTAAATCTCTGACATATAGTCACTATACATTCATACGATATTCATGTGCTAACTCTGAAAATTATGCATTGCCTCTACTGAGTTTGCATGTGGGTGTCTCCGTATGTGCAGATGTACAAAATGTTTCCAAGAGCAAACCAGGGCACATAGGGCCTGTTAACTGGAGGGTGGTAGAGTTCAGATGGTTCTAGAAGGTCGTGGCAGCCATATAAGAAAGCAAGCTTATGAACTTCGCTCATCCTGGTTTGGCATGTGCTGCTGGAGTGACCTGTCAAACACAAATGTACAGAGAATTTGTGCCTCAAGTCTCTCTAGGTTCCTGTTCTTTCCATCTCCCCAGATTTGAGATTTCCTTTTCTGTAGCTGCACAAATATCCAAAATTTCCATAAATTCACTTTCTAGGAGGAACATATGATAGGCAAACAAGCTTTTCTGGGCCTGTAGTTCATTTACCTAGAACCTTGAGGGGATATACGATGAAAACAGAAGATCTCATGAATAACAAAAAGGAAAGACAAAAGCCACCCAGGAAAGGTTAGCCTGCTTTAATCACAAGTGCAAACATGGCTCCCTTCAAATAGATTTATGTGTTCCTTTTTGGAGGTAGGACAGTTTGTTTAACATTTTCCAAGGGATCAGATCTCATGCTTATTAATCATTGCTCCTTCAGGAGCATGCCTGATGAAAATGCTTCCCTACTTACTTTTACTGTAATCCTTCCAATGTCTGCTATTTCTTTTGCCATAATATCATCCCTCAACCCTTTTCCAGCCTTCCATCCAGCCTTCAAAATTCTGAACAAATGGCATCTCCTGGAGTAGGCTGGCAGCTTGGACCAAGGCTGCCTTTGGACTCCTGTGTGGTTCTCAGGTATCCTTCCCAGTATTTCTTGCTTCATGCTACTTTGGCCTCTATGTCATCTCTATCCCCCAGGAAACTGTGATAGGTCCTCAAATTCTCCTTGAAGCACAAATTCTCCTGGAGACAAAAATACTGTGTACATTCGTGTTTGACAGGTCACTCCACCAGCATCCTTTTAGTCTGAGTGCCTACCATGCAGAAAGCAGCAAGTAAATAATTGTGAGGGCAAGGATCATGTCTCACACATCTTTATAACATTTTTTGTTTGACATGGTGCTGGGATCTTAAATTGGAGTATACAGTCATGCGTCACTTAACGATGGGGATACCTTCTAGGAAATGCGTCATTAGGTGATTTCATCGTTGTGTAAACATCATAGTATGTACTTAGGCAAACCTAGATGGGATAGCCTACTATACACCTAGGCTATATGGTATAGCCTATTGCTCCCAGGCTACAAATCTGTTTAGCATGTTACTGTACTGAATACTATGGGTAACTATAACACAATGGTAAGTATTTGCGTATCTAAAGATATCTCAACTTGGAAAAGGTACAGTAATAATCTGGTATTCTTATCTTATGGGACCACCCATCTATCCATCATTGATCAAAATGCATAGCGCATGACTGTGTATGTTTTTTAATTGTTTCATGAAGCTTTTTGGCACCAATCTTCCTTGGACTATTTAAGGCAATATATTTCAAATTAATTTGAGCATGTTAATACTTACAGGAGAGTCCAATGAGTAATTTAAAAAATTCTTTACATACTTTGCCCATTAAGCGTTAGCATCCTAGAGACTGTGGGTTAAGATACTGAGGGTTTTTAAGACTAGAGATAAATACTTTAAGGTTTCTTCCTCAGGGGACTTGGAGACCACTTGTGATCATTTGGGTGTCATTTTTGCAGGGCTTGACTAATGTGCTCAGAAAATTTAGTCCCCCACAATGTGTATCATGAGAGCTCTGGTTCTAAGCAGATGGAAGGTGATTAAAGTCTCCTGAACAGGAAATCATGAAGCCATACCATACCTCTTCCATTTACTTACACTCAACAAGCTCTTTCAGAAACGCCCTGGACGACCAAAACCAGTTCTATTTTAACATAGTTTGTGGACTTTGATTGAAAAATAAGTTTAAAAAGTAAGTAGTTTTCTGAAGAAACTGAGTTCCCTAAATAAGAAAATATAATTTTGAAAGGGAATGACGGAAACAGAGATCTTGAAAAGGTCTGACAGTTGCAATCAGTTTTTTTTCTTTAAGAAGGATGTTGCTAAAGGAGTCTAGGAATGTGGTCCAGGACAGGCAGCAGCAGCATATGCAGGAACTTGCTAGAAATGCATATTCATGAGCTCCACCCTAGATCCGCTGAATTGGAATCTCTGAGGGTGTGGCCCAGGAATTTATGTTTTAATAAGCTCTCCAGGTGATCCTGATGGTCACTAAAGTTTGAGAAGAGTGGACCTTTAGGTCTAACACTAGACCTAAAGGGTTTTAACTTTCCAGAGGGTTAGCTGTTCTCCTTGGGAAGCAAAATAATTAGCTTTGCAGGGTTCTTGTTAGACTAGGGCTTCTAAAAATCACCTGGAGAACTTATTAAAACACAGATTCCTGGGCTCCAAATCTAGAGATTCTAGTCCAGTCGGCCTGTGGTGGGGTTTATGAATCAGCATTTCTATCAAGTTGCACAGTGATGCTATTGTCTGTGGCCCGCACTGAGCAGGAAGGATGGACACCCAGAGAGCTCCAAGCTGGTCCTACATGGCTGCAAAAGCTACACTCCATCTAGGCAGACATCACAGAGGCTCTGCCATCACAGGAGGGTTATTTTTTTCTTGTAAGGAACCCGCCAAAATAATACCAGTCTCTTTGCTTTTAGAAAATAGCACAGAAGTCTTTGGAACAGGTTCCCGTCAATAGCTTCAAAAGGTAACATCTTTGTGCCATTTTTTTTTTTTTCTGTTCATACTTCACTTGATGAGATTGTCATTCCTTCAGTCAGAAACAGTCACTTCAGTATCAGTATGTGGAAGCTGCTGGGGGCAGGAATCCTGCCACCAACCATCACGGATGGGGCTTCCCAGCTAGGGCTCCTTGCCAAGGGATTGAATGAATGAGCAAACAAATGCGTGGCTGCAATCCACATACCTCCCAGTAAAACCTGGCTCTCAGAGAAGCTACATCTAACTTCTGAACTATCTCCTTAGCACTATAGCCTCACCAGAAGAAAGGCACGAGCTATCAAATGAAGTAAACGTTGGCTGTTATTGTTTTCCATGAGAGTAAACTGGAAAATGGATATAACATAGACTTGACAAGCTGTGTGTCCATGGCCTATTTATTGAATCTTTCTGAACTTCTGTTTTTTCATCTGTGAAGCGGAATTAACAGTACATACCTTGACACTGCTGTGACCAGAGTTATTCGCAGAGTGGTTGATGAACCTGTAATATCAGCCTCACCTGGGAGTCTGTTAGAAATGCAAATTCTTAGGCCCCAGACCAAATGAATCATAATATCTGGAAATGATGCTCAGCAAATTGCTTTAACAAGCCCTTCAGGGGATTCTAGTGCACACTAATGTTTGAGTAACATTGGATGTGGATCAATAGTACAGATTTTAAGGGTCAAAAATGCTCTGAGGAGTGGGGCTGCACTACTTTGAATGCTGGCTCTACTACTTACTTGCTGTGTGATCCCAGGCAAGATGTCTAGCCTCTCTGTGCCCCATTTTCCTCATCTCAAAAATGATCGTTGTTGCGGGGATTAAATGAATTAATACATATAAAGCAGTTAGCAGACATTCTGACATATAGCACATAACAAATGGTATTATTGGATATTTAAATATAGATAGAAACAAGGTCATGTTATGCCGTATGTATAATAAAATAATTATTCATAATTATTGCCTCTGCACATGAGATTATGGTTAATTATATTTTCCTTGTTATATTCCTCTTTGCCTATTTTTCTGCAATTAACACGAATTACTTTTATAATCAGAAAAAAACACTATAAAATAATTTGCATTGAAGGAGGGAAAATGTTAACAGCAAAATTACATGAGGTGTTGGGGTTGGCTATAAACTATTTTATGGGTCTCCCGGGTCTCCCTGCACCCTGTACCCTTATCCTTAAAGCCAAGTATACTTTTTGTTGGCTTCTGTGCACACATGTGTGTTTGATAATTCCCATGCAATTCAATTGGGGAGAACAACTTTTTAGGTTTCATTATCTCATAAGCATGGGCTCAACATGATTAGATTGGAGTGTTCTCCATCCGTCTTTGTATCCATGCAACCACTAGGTGAACAAACCCAGGCTAGTCTAATGCATCATGAGATACACCCTGTGGAACAGAGAGAAATCATCTTAGCTAAGGCACTCTAAACCAACGAGCCCTCCAGCTGATCCAGCAACAGACTACAAAGGGAGTCCAGCTGAACTCAGCCCAAACTGCTGACTTATGGAATCATGAGCTAAATAAATGAATGTTGTTTGAAGCGTCTAAGTTTTAAGTTGAGGGTCATTTGTTACAAAGCAAAAGCTAACTGACCTACTGAGTATGTCTCAAAAGTTTGCTTTCGTGCCATCATCCTCTCTCCGAGCTCTGCCCTCCATACCCTGCAGTCAAATTTCTTTTCACTCTTTCATGTTAGGAGTTTTAGAGACAGTTGGACTATCAGGATGAGTAAGCAGCAGGCAGCAAGTAGAGCAGAAATGCAGCATGCTTGGAAGGCTCATCAGTCATGGAAGGTGCTCTCTTCACATCCTTTACCAAAAGAAAATAGGCCAAGAGGAAAAAAGGAAGCCTGACTTAATCTAATTTTTTCACATGGCATCTCAGGAACAACCAATGATTCTATTCTTAGCCTTTTCCTCTATCGAAGCTGAAATGTATTTCCAGTTTAATGCCTGTGTTGGTCTAAAAGGGAATACTGAAGTTGTGGGCTAGGACAGGAAGAATGTCACTGGTGAAATAAAATCTTGTCATCTCATTTCATTTCAGGAGCCAGAAAAAAGTTTGCTACAGGGCCGGCCCTAAATGTCATCACTGATCAGAACAAGTGGTTGTTGGTGGCACCACTTGACCACTCTGTTGTTGGTCATCAATATAAGAGCTCAGGGGCAGCCTTCTGGGAAGAACTAGGGTGTTCTCTGCAGCTTCCCAAATCCTTTAAGAAGTAAAAAAGATGTTTGCATTTGCCATCGAGAAATTGCCAGTTCTTTTCTAACTTTTTGGTCATATGGATCTTAACTGGATGCATGAGGCCATCTTCATGCTTAGAAACACCATAGTTGACATCTGTGAATCACTCACATCATGTCAAGCAGTGTCTAACTTCTTTATGTGTGTCAGTGCTCATAACAATGTTATGATCATCACCCCTTTTCTACACATGAAGAATGGAGAAACAGGAAAGTTAAATAACTTTCCCCTAGGTCTCAGGCTGTTAACCTTTATGCTAAATTGCAACTACATGCAGGACAGTGCCTGGACATAATAAATGCTCAACAAATATTGTGCCCAACGATGTGAGCCCTAACAGGAATATTGTACCCAGTAGCTGGTGAACACATCTTTAGAATGAATATTAGTGATAGGGCATTTATTTATTCTCCTCTTCTGTCCTTCTCTCTCCACTTGAAGGGCACATCTATTCTTTCTGGATTTCAAGGGGGCTGTGAAATTAAAAGGTGGCAATTTGGTGGGAAGTTTAGGAGACTTGTCTGCAAAGTGAGTTTTTTAGCAAGCATGTAGTTTTCACTGAGGCTGTGTGTGCATTGTGGCTGAGGGCTGGGGTACTGATGAGCCCCTGGGGATGGTGGGTAGCAATAGGACTCATTCCCCTGCCACTGTCAGGGTGGTTTGCCTCTTTTCTTTCTTCTCCATAAGACGTTTTAGATAAACGTCAAAATTTCCTGGGCTCGGCCAATCATTCTGTCTTCATTGATAAGGAGAACCTTGCAAGTGCAATTCCCCTCCCTCTCAATAAACAGACCAACCCCCTTTTATCTCTCTCTCCACCTTCTCCCCTCACCTCACGTACATGCACAGATGTGTGCAGGATGCGCTCGCACACGAATGCACGCACGCGCACACACACACACACACACACACACACGCATACACCCACACCATCTTCTCTTTTACTCTAAACCAGGAAAATTCGGTGTGAGACCCTGTCTTTGAAACATAATGGCTCAGAAATAGCTCAGACTCAGCTTAGAATCAATATGCTCTCCGTGAAGCCACTGGAATTCCAAGTTTTCCCAGCAGACTTTAGACAGAAGTGGAGTCAACATATTCAGGCATAAAATGAATTCCATTAAATAATGTCAATGCTTGAGGACACTCACTAGTTACCTGGGCTGAAGGGCACACAGCTTTGAAGTCTCAGACTTCGGTAAAGGTATGTTTAAAATTTCAGTCATGAAGTGAATTAAGATGCTTTTCCTCCCTGCCAATTTTGGAGGTAGAAAGATAATTTTATATGGTGACAAGATGGGACAAAGGAAAGGACAAAGCTTATGATTTACATGTGTTCTTGGGATTTCAAATACAGATGCAGTGACAAGCAAGTTATGGCACCTTATCATAAGTCTAATTATAGATTCATTTAAGACACATGTTGAGCACCTATTGTGTGGGAATTGTCAGTATGTGCGTGTGTGTGTGTGTGTGTGTGTGTGTGTATATAAGATGAAGATAGCATTTCTGTCGCCCAGAAGTTTGTAGTTGAATTCTGATGCAAGACTTTGGATCTGGGCACACGCCCAGGGTGAAACTGTAAATGCGATACTTTGAAACCCACACTGCCCCAGAAACAAAACTTTTTTTAGACCCCCCAGTTTGAAATGAACATTCACTTTCCCCAAATATAATTTGATAGCTAATCTAAGTTCTCCCAATCAGAAACTTCCTTTGCCTTACGAAACTCCTGACCTAAAAGCGAAGGAGGGTGGATTGATGTTAACTGTGGAAGACACAGCATGAGGATGTGCTTTGAGTGGTCCAGGTTCTTTTATACCGGCGATCAGTTCCAGTTATTGAAAGAGACACCCTGCCAGCTCCAACCTCCCTAAAACCAAAGACCGTCTGAATTCCCAAGGGCACATTCAGAAATTGAGAGAGCAGGATATAGACAGTGAGAGAGAGAATGAGATATTTCTCTGAAAGAAAATTTAATATTAGTTGGCTTTGGGGGAGAATGCTTAATACCAGCTGGCTTTTGTAGAGGATGCCACACTAGACTGGGAGGTTCCTTAGCAATCTTTCCAAACACCTCAGCTCTCTTTTCCTGACCCTGGCCCCTCTCTCCTGTCTGGCATATGCTTGCTTAAGATTTAATAGATGATGGCCGGCCACAGTGGCTCATACCTGTAATCTCAGCACTTTGGGAGGCCGAGGTGGGTGGATCACCTGAGGTCAGCAGTTCGAGACAAGCCTGACCAAGACGGTGAAACCCCGTCTCTACTAAAAATACAAAAATTACCTGGGCTTGGTGGCGCGTGCCTGTAATCCCAGCTACTCATGAGGCTGAGGCAGGAGAATCGCTTGAACCCGGGAGGTGGAGGTTGCAGGGAACCGAGACCATGCCATTGTACTCCAGCCTGGGTGACAGAGCAAGACTCCATCTCAAAAAAAAAAAAAAAAAAAAAAAAGAGAGAGAGAAAGAAAGAAAGAAACAAAAAAGATTTAGCAGATGTTATGTCTCACTGGGTTCCTGCTCCTGATGAGACCCAGTCACCTTTCACACAGTCTCACACAGTTTATACTTCTTGTTTATCCCACATAGCATCGTATAGTGGTTACAAGTGTAGACTCTGAAGTCGAACTGCCTACATTCAAATCTTGGCTCTGCCACTCACTGGCTGTGTGCCTTTAAGTAAGCTGCCTCACCTCACTGTGCCTCAGTTTCCTAATGGGTAAAACAGTGATAATAGTTCCTACCTTGAATTCTTTTTATGAAGATGGAATGGGTTAATATTTATAAAAATGATTTGAACAGTGCTGGGCATATAGTAAGTGCTAAGTGTTTCTTTATAATAAATAAACCTGGTGGATTTAGTTTTATAATATGTCTCTCTTTCCCAAATGTAAGTTCTAACTTACTGGTTTATGTCACTGAGGTGCATTATTGTGACCCTAGATATCAGATACACAAGGTCAGAGTAATGAAGGCAATTATTACTACGACTATTAACATGATTGATAGTGAACATTTGTTGAATGTTTGCACCATAGTCAAAACCTTATAGGCATTATCTAACTTAATCATGGCAATAACTCCTAGAAATAGATATTTGACCAATACCCATTTCTCAGAGGAGGAAATTGAGGCTGAGACAAAACTAAATAACTTACCCAAGGTAACAGTCAGGAAGTGCTGTCTCAATCCCAGGGGAACTGAGGGGTCTGCAAAGTCCTAGATCATTTGAGAAAGTTTGCAAACAGTGATTGGGAACTAAGGCAAAGAGATGAAGATAGTTTGGTGGCCATAAAAATGTGTCTCATAGATTTCTGACTGATTTCCACCCACCTCTACACATGCCATACTTTGACAGTGAGCTAGACTCAGTCAAAGATTAGAATAGAGAAAGGGAAAAACACTAACTTTACATTGGAGAGACCTGGCAAATATGACCTTCACCAAATAACGGATCGTAATATTACCAGTAATGTCATATGGATCTACTGTATCCCCTGACATGAAATGATGAGTAGGCCACTTTACTTTAGCTGTACTCTTTCCAAAAACCCATAACCCGAGTCTAACAACCCTAGTCTTGTTCCATTACAAGAACAATAGACAAACCCAGATTGGATGACATTCCACAGGATCCCTGTCAATGCTCCTGAAGACTCTCAAGGCCATGAACAACAAAGAAAGACTGAGGAACTGTCACAAACTAAAGAAAACAGGGGAGACATGACAATTAAATGCAATATGGTGCCCCAGATTGGTCCTGGAACAAAAAAGAAACACTAATTGAAAAGCTGATGGAATCCAAGTAAAGTCTGGAGGTTGATTAATAGTAATGTACTCATGTTGGTTTCTTGGTTGTAATTGATGTATCATGATAATGTTAGGTTTCAACAATGGGGGAAATTGGGTGAGAGGTATACCACCCTTGCAACTTTTCTGTAACTCTAAAAATATTCCAAAATAAAAAGTTTATTTAAAAAGTATTCCCAGAGATTGTAACTCAGTTGGTTCAGGATACGACCTGGGCTTCTGGATTTTTAGAAGATCCCAGGGCATTCTGATGTGCAGGCAAGGTCTGGAAACCACTGATCTACATTCTAAAGAGCTACACAGTTGAACGGTAAAGCCAGTGCCTCTAAGCAAAGCTGTGGCCATCACAGAAGCAGCCGTTAGGCGGCCCTACTTCTTAGCTACTGGTTTCTTCTCTGCAATCACAGAGCAGGGGACAGGAAGAGCCACTCCTTGCTAATAGGCCATGTTTATTCTCCATTTATTCTCAGAAACAGGATCAGATACCTTTGGTAGAAGATTCTAATGTACTGATTAAGTGCACCTAATCCTAATCTCCTTTTATGCTGGCTAAATGGATATTTAGATATAACCTTCCAGAATGCAATGAACTTATTCCTGGGAAGCTGGATGAATGGAATGCCCATAAATTGATCCCTATTTTAAGTGCATACTGGGAGCTGACTATTTGGAGAGCATCTGTAGGCAATGAGAGGTTCCTCCTGTAACAGGCCTCCTATGTTAGCTCCTTTGCTTTTAGAAATGTGGGTCCTGTGCTTTCTTGCAGCAGGACACTTTCTTAGTCTAGGCATCCTCCCTCTGTATCCTCCCTCTCCTCTCTCGGTAAAGTTGTGGCCACTATAACAGACGCTGGAGGTGCTCTGCCCAGATTCCTGTTACTTTCCACTAGCAAGTGCACCTGTTCCCCAGATGCCAGGCTTCACATGGCTTAGAGTTTATACCTGTGACTTCTCCTGAGCCATGCCCTTGAGACACAGGAACCCCCTCCCCTACTGGGAGTTTCTAACACCCCCACTCTGTGCTGGAATGACTGACCAGTTCAGGGCTACCAAAGCCTGGCACTCCGAGTGTCAAGGCAGCAGTAACTGTGATGCAATCCACACTCCAGGGCTCCTCTGGGATCAGCTGATGCTAGTCTCCAGCTGCAACCACATCCTTGCTTGCTTCTTTCTCCCGCCCCATTCTTTCCCCCTCACTTTCTTACATAGGTTTCACTTGAGAATCCTTCCTCACTGAATCACGTGTGTATACATTCTGCTGCATTTAGGAACAGACTTAGAATCAGCTTCTCTTCTGCTCCAGGCGGAGACTGTGGAGACAGCAGTTAGGGTTCTCCAGCAGCTCCCATGGTGCGCACCCGCTGGCCATTACTGTCCAGTAGGGATCCCCTGGTAAGGAATGCTGCCTCCCTGGGTTAGGTTGCTTCACCCATAGTCATACTCTGGAGCTGCAGCCGCCTCCTTGCTACCCTCCAATCCAGAGTATCTTGTAGAAAGATAAATCAGATGGTATCAATCTCCCTGTTACAATTCCAAGGGTTCCCCAGGGCTCTTTGAACAAAAGCCAGTCTCCTCTGCAGGCTGGCAGGCCCTGGCTAACCTGGCTCCCTCCTAACACTTCACTTTCCTCTGCGCTTCTCTCCAACAGCATCAGCCTATTGCTGTGTCTTGAAAGCACCCACCTTGCCCCTGCCTCAGGCTTGGCATGAACTGTCTGCAACACCCGATCACACCATCTCATGATTGGCCGTTCTTGTCATCAGGCCTCAGCATAAACATCTCCTCCTTGGAGAGACCTTCCCTGACCCGTCTCTCTCGACCACCTCACCCTATTTCAATCTCTTACTTAGTCACCATCCCCATCTGATATTTTTCTTGTCCATCTGTCTGACTGATGTCTGCCCCTTCCCATTAAAATTTAATCACCCCGAGAGGAAATATTGCCTGGCATGTTCACCCCTGTTTTCTCAGTGCCCAGAGCAGCGCTAGGCATGTAATAGATGCTCGGTAAATACATGGGGAGTGGCAGAAAGAGGGAGGAGGGGGTATTGATGGACCCGGGGGCTGCAACTGTGCATGATGAAGATGATGAGGATGATGAGGGTGATGAGGAGCTGGGGTACGGAGCCACCCCATGCACTCTGAGGCTCAGGAGACACTGCTAGGTTGCCTGTGAATCACAGAACACAGATGCTGCCCTCACTTCCCCCACTGCACCCACCCTGCCCTCCCATACTGATTCCTGCCTTCCCAGCCAAGGCCTCTGCTGTTCTCTTCGGCGCAAGAACAGCTTCATCAGGAAAGCCCATGTCGGCCCTGCAGTTCACACTGGGCCTCTCTTGAGCAGGGCACGCAGCCCTAGACTCTTGCCCGGCTCCGTGGAAGCACAGCAAGGCAGCAGGGCATTTCCATTACCCTGGCAGCTGCTTCGTAGAGGCTTTTCTCCAGCTCATGTCAGGGACCCCCAAAGCCTGCTGTGATTGCTGGCTCCACGGAGCAATTGAAGCCATTCGCATCACTCCCCAGGTCGCTAATGGCAAACACTGAAAGACTGAATGCTCCAGAGCCCCCTGCCTGCTCTTCCAGGGCTCTGCGAGCCTAGCCTCCTCTGGAGGGATGATTGTAGATTGAGGCAATCATGATCAGAACAATGCATGTAGGCCCCAACTCAGGCAGGTGGATGGGTCTGCAAACATCACAATTACCCAGTTCAGAACGAGGCCTGGCCGCTAAGAAATGTTCGTTTGGAAGGCCTCTGGCTGTGTGATGTGGACCAAGGCTCTCTGTAGGGCAGGAACACTTGCAGCCTTGGAGGGAGGCATGGAGAATGGCGGAAGGAAGCAGGATCACGCTTTCCTGGCAAGCAGGGTGCCATGCTGAGATGACCCCCAGCATTTCTGTGCCCTGGTGCCCAAGTTCTTTATCATCTCCTTCTCTTGAGCATGGGGGGCACCTGTGAGCATGACAGGATGCCATTCTGTGATTAGCTATGATATTAGGAAAACGTAAATGGATCCTGCATGTATAATTAAGGCTCCCAATCACTTGATTTTGAGATAAGTAAAAAAGGAGATTGCCTGGGTTGGGCCTGATTTAATCAGATGAAGGCCCTTAAAAGAAGGACCGGCCCTTCCTGAAGAGAGAGATTCTTCTGCTGGACTTGAAGTCAGCTGTCATGTTGTGAGTTGCCCCAAGAGGGTCACGTGGTAAGGGACTGAGCATGATTCCTGGATGACAGCCAGCCAGGAAACAGGGCCCTCAGGGTGATGCAAGGAAGTGAATTGTACAAACAACCTGAATGAGCTTGGAAGTGGAGAAAGCTGCAGATGAAAATGTGCCCTAGCTGTCCCCTGCACAGCAGCCTTGGGAGACCCTAAGGAGAGAGCCCTGCCATGCTGGGCCCAGACTTGTGATTCCCAAAAACTGCGAGATAAGAAATGTGTGTTGCTTTAAGTCACTAGGGTTGCAGTAATATTGTTACAGAGCAATAGCTAATGAATACACCCGGGTTCCAGAAAGGCCCATGTAGGTTCTTGCTGCTGCCTCCCCAAAATCAGGGGGCTTCTACCCTGTCTTGTCCTCCTCTGCGCCTCTACTTAGGGAGGGCTCATGGGACATTGTGGAGTAGCACAGAAGCGTTGCCCCAAGGTCATGCAGGTTCCAGGGATGGCCACCCCACTGACTAGCATGGTCATATTCCATATTCCGGGCATATTCCTTGTAACTTCTTAGAACTTCAGTTTCCCCATCTGTAGGTGGAAATGTTGAGATTATCTACTGCATTTGGCAGAGTGAATAGCAAATGACTTCATATGCATAGAGCGCTCTGTTAGTGCATGGGAGCATGTGAAATTTGTAATGACTTTTTGAAATAATTCTCCCCTGCTTGTACACCTGCCTGCAGCCACCAAATGAAGTCTACTTTGTAGTTTAAAAAGATCTACAGGCTTGGGCCAAGAAAGAATTCAATTGTGTTCCAAAGCCAAAAGTCTTAGATGAATGCCCACTCTGTCCAAATATAGTATCTCCTTCGTTCTCTCTGTTCCTCCTACTTTATTTGTCTTCAGAGCACTTACATTACCTGAAATATCACCTATGTGAATTTCATATATGTGTGCATGAAATTCGACTATTGTCTAAAGCCACAGAGGTGGCACAGCACACTCAGTGGTTCAAAAGAACCTGGAGTTGGAATCTAAGATGGGATTTAAAATGAGGTTTGAATGACTCGAGGCCCCCTACTCTTCCTTCTCTATAAAACACTTTAGATTTTGTCATTTAAATGGTCCATTTGGAACCAGTGTATAAAATTTATGCTCCCTAATCTATACCAGGGCATTTTCCATCAACAACCTCTGTCACATTATGTTGTGGTCTAACTTTATTTTTTGTTTTTGGCCTGTGTTGGATGGAGAGAATCTGCTACTCACTGATAGTGGCTTCTGAGTCCCCACCAGAGATGGTGCCAGCATTGATGCTTTATTGATATTATTATTATTATTATTTGAAACGGAGTATTGCTCTGTCGCCCAGGCTGGAGTGCAGTGGTATGATCTCGGCTCACCGCAACCTCTGCCTCCCAGGTTCAAGTGATTCTCCTGCCTCAGCCTCCTGAGTAGCTGAGATTACAGATGCCTGCCACCATGCCTAATTTTTTATTTTTAGTAGAGACGGAGTTTCACTATGCTGGCCAGGCTGGTCTTGAACTCCTGACCTCATGTGATCCACCTGCCTCGGCCTCTCAAAGTGCTGGAATTACAGGCATGAGCCACCACGCCCAACCTATTGATATTCTTTTTGAAATAATAGTATGATCCTCATGAAGTTGGATATGTTGACTCTAAAACAGAGTTGCACAGCATCCTTCTGCACCCATCCATTCCCCTTATATTTTTTGCCACCTGGAAGCTACAGTTTTGTTTATTACTGTGGAGCCCCCCTGAGACTGCAGGAGCTGCCACCTCCCTCCCACTCCCTCACTGCCAGGCTAGAATTAATTATTCCCTCTCTTAGTCCTTGCTGCATGCTATCTTAGTTTTAAAATATTAACCACAGTAAATCAGGGCTTACACTGTGGCCTGATGCTTATGCACAAATCAAGCAGTTCAATTTGCTTGGGACCCACCAGTAAGATCAGTCCTAAACCTGCAAGATGCTACAAAGAAATGGTTCCATGATTCCTTCCCCACTAGAATGCCAGAATCAGTAGAATCCACCAAAGCACCTGCCATGTGTGGGTGGAACGAGACCAGATCGTGGGTGGGTGGGTATGAGTTGGAGAGTGTTTAAGGACTTGGAGATTCAAAGATGTCTTGAGTATGCAGACAGTGATTCCAGCCCCTAGGGTAAGGAGGTCTGGAGGATAAGAGGGATAGCCCACTTACCCAAGAAAGGATCTAGAACACTGAAGGGACATCAGTTAATTCCATGGAGCCAGCCTGAAAACAAGAGATAAAGGAACAGGAAAGACCAGAAAGGAAGAGAAGGATTCAGGAGAAATGGTGGTATGGGGGCTGGACATGGCTGGGCCTTTTCTCAGCAGGAGAAAATACTCCTCACCTAATTGGGGTGAAGCTTGCTGTGGATAGAGCTTGGGCTTTAAAGTGGCTCTGGATGGGAATCTCAGCTTTGTTATTTTTAAGCTGAGGGACTTAAGATAATTTACTTAACCTCATTGTACCTCGGTTTTCTTAGCTATAAAATGAAGCTAATAATACCCTGCATGTTGTCCTGAGAATTGGATGTGATGATGTATGAAAAAACTTTATCTCAGTACCTGGCACATAGATATTGAATGAATGGTACCCACTAGGGACCCAGTGAATAAATGAAGGTCCGAGCTATCAATGTGCCAAAGCTGGAGACAGCCATTGTGATACTTGGGGTGTCTGGTGATAACAGTTTGCAAAATTCTAGCAGCCAGTTGGTGCCCACCATATACCCTTGGCACTCGCCTTTTCTGTGTATTCTGAGGGCCTCTTCTGCTAGTGCCTCTACTGTGAGTGAGGCAAGACTCATTGCCTTAGGATTTTCTCCAATCTGAGGTGTAGAATTTGTCTCCTGCAGGGCTGGGTGCGAGTTTACACTCTGGGAACAGCCCTTAGCCACTGAAGGATGGGAGTTGGTGCATAATACTCCAGCTTCCTTGCCTTTCAGGTCAGGCAATCCAGGCATGTTGTACACTCTGTCTGAGAGAGGTCCCTGGCTGGGCTGAGCCCCAGCAGCTGGCAAACTGCTCATGAGTGCCCCCTGTATTGACTTTCTTTGAATCCCTGTCTAGATTCTCCACTCCCCCATCAGCGCTTCCTAGGACCACCACCCAAATAAAATATGTGCACCCTCGTCCTTCACTAAGGATCTGCTTTTGGGAGGGCTCAACCTAGGACAGCATTCCAACAAAAGAATTTAGAAGCCTTTATTTATTTATTTATTTATTTATTTATTTATTTATTTATTTATATATGTATTTTCCTTTGGAGGCTCAGTAAACTGAAGCTGGTGCAGGAACTGACACAGACAGTTCTGCCCAGGGCCTCATCTTTAGGGGTCTTCTATTTGATATCTGAAGTGAGTTGAGCAAATGTACAGCCAGGTATCAGAATGCCCTATGGAAGTGCCTGGCTAGGCAGCTGGGTGAGTCAGCCGTGCCCTGCTAATCCCTGGAATCGCTAAGAAGGCTCTGGTGGGACCTGCTGCGAGGCTTCCACGCAGTTGCTTGGCTTGTTTTCTATGATGCGGCAACACAGCTGAAAGGCCTTCAGAGTTTTTTTCCATTGCCTCCTCCCTTGTGTTCCTATTACCAAAGTGCTCATTGGGCAGAGGGCTGGCAGAGAATTGTTTTTAACATTATGGGTAGCTCTTGTAATTAGATGAGAAAGTAGAATATGCTTAAACAGAGGGCACTTCTGGAGAGACAGGGAAAAAACTTAAAATGCAATAGTCTTTACCAAGACAGGCTCAAGTGAAATTACAGATAAAGCAACATTACCATAAAACAATAAGATGCTGATCCCCTCCTGCTCCACCCTGCCAGTTTGAATCCAGAAAAGTTTACTTATCCTCAATGTTCAAAGGAGAAAATTTCCCCTTTGACTTCCCTGCTGAATTGATCAGATACCTGGGTCTATGATTCCTTAGTTACCTTGGAGAGATGCAACTAGATATTCAGGTGCCCTCTTGAACGAAGGATATCCAAAGTTAAACTTGAGGGCTCCAAGGTCTATGGGGACAGGGTACTAATAAGCCAGGTCTAAGTTTCCTGGTTTGTGGAACTTAGTGGAAGATGTGTAGCCACAGGATGGATGGGCAGAGGCCATCTATCTATGGCAGAGGTGGGGCTCTCTCTGACTTATGCTCCCAAGATTGGTGGGAACTATGCTTGATTTTTTGTAAATATAGTTGGCATAATTCCCCTCCCAAAATCCATAATCCCCCTTCCACACTAACTCTGTGCTTGGCCATGTGACTTACTTTGGTTAATGAGATAATAGCAAATGTAGCCTCAACAAAGACTTGGAAGGTGCTTGCACATTGGGGCTTGTTCTCTCTTGCTGTTTTGAGAAACTCTGTAACTCCCACCATGTCTGTATGCCAACACTAGGGCTAGCCTGTTGGATGAGAGACATGTGGTCCAGCCCCTGATGCCCTAGCCAAGAGCCAGCAATAACCACTAGACATGGGAGTGAACACACCAAGCAGGCTCCAGCCAATCTACCAATTGACTGAAGAACTAACTCATTAGCCCATAGACACATACACAATAAGAAATGGTTGCTGCTTTAAACCACTGAGTTTTGGGGTGGTTTGTTATACAACAAAAATAACTGCTTCAGGGCCAGCCAGTTTCACTGGACCTGGATGACATGTGGATCCACTCCTCCCTCTACTTGACTAGTTTTCTTCCATCCCACCACCCACAGGGATTCAGGAGAGCTCGACACTGACGTCTTCATATCATTTTACGGTTGTTGCAGATATCTCAAAATAGCAGATATTCTCATTACCACTTTGAAATTATGGTAGTTATTAGACTTACCACTAAATATTGTTATTTAATGCTTTAATTAAAAAACACATACCACAAATGTGGTTTTTCTAAAACTATTTTAATAGTTGTATTTCAATAAAATTGGTTTCCTATATAGTCCCCATGTATTTATTTTTATTTTTTAATTTTTATGTTTTAGAGATGAGGTCTTGCTCTGTTGCCCAGGCTGGAGTGCAGTGACATGATCATAGCTCACCGCAACCTCAAACTGGTGGGCTCAAGCAATTCTCCTACATTAGTCCCCTGAGTGGCTGGGACTGCTGGTGCATGCCACCATGCCCAACTAATTTACTTTATTTCTGCAGAGACAGGGTCTCACTATGTTGCCCAGGCTGGAATGCAGTGGCATGGTCCAGTTCAAGGCCACTGAACCCTTGAATTCTTGGGCTCAAGTGATCCTTCTGCCTTGGCCTCTCAAATAGCTGGGATACAGGTGCACATCACCATGCCCAGCTAATCCCTATTTATTTTATTTTATTTTATGTTATTTTATTTTATACATTAAAAAGCATCACTCTGAAAGTGGCTTCAGTATATCTTCACCATACTGCCAGTGGGATCCATGGGAAAAACAAAAATCTGAGCCTGCTTGAATTCAACTCAGATCAAAAGCCATAGTCTATTTAGTGCAATTTATATGTCTAATCGTGTTTCCCCAAATACTGACATAACTCAAGAAGACATTCATAGGAAAGAGTTGTGGTAAAATAACCCAAGAAACTTCTAGCCATTTCTGATTCTGGCAGATCATAAAACCATGACAAATCGCACAACTTTTGTAAGCAATGGAAGCAATTTCAAATGCCTATAGGGCTGGGAGAATAATAAAAATTATGCCTTGGGCATAAGTAATGGTAGGCTTTGCGGCAAATTGGAGAGGAAGTACCCTGCCTTAAGGCATTTCAGATTAACGATTTTGTAAATCCAGTACTAGCCAAATAAAATAAATTTGTGGGTAGTATTAAGCCTATAGAGCACTAGTGTTCCATTTATGGATTAAGAACAAGATTGGGGAACTGGACATCTGGCTAACCTTCATCCCTGAACTGGCTCTGTCATCAAATAAGTAGGTGATCTTTTCCAGGGCAGTCAAATTTCTATGTCCCAGCTTTCATATCTGCAAAATGGCTGTGGTTTCTGTATCATCTTCCTTTCCAGAACTGTGATGAAGTTCAAAAAAAAAATTAAATAATAGTGGGGAAACAATTTGAAAAAAAAGAAACAAGGATCATTAAACAGATGCAGAATAAATCAATGCAATTGTTTGGTAAGTGACCTGAAAAAGCTTAAGTCTATCTATGTAGGACATGGTTCCTTTAAGTTACCAGCCTGTCATATCCAAAAGGGGAACTTCAAAAATGATTAAGGGAACTTTGCCTGCTTCACTGAGAAGCCAACTGTGATCCATTGGGCCAAAATTGTTAATAGAGTTGGGAGGAAAAAGCACATAAAAGAGCCACCCATATGAGTCTCAAGCCCTAAGGTGGAGGACTAATTTCCAACTCAATAATACACAAAAAGCTACACGCAGGCAAACAAAGTTGAAAACAAGTTTAAAGAAATAAAAAGGAAGGAAAACCAGACGCCTGAGATACTAGGACAAGAAGGGAATAGAACAAGTCGAGGGAGAATGTGACCTTGAAACTAAATTTGCTGGTCCAGAGGCACAATCTTGCAGCCTAACAGCATCTTTGGGCCCAGTTCTTCCACCTCGAGAGAGAAGCAGAAGAGGGTCTAGTTCTCGGGTCTGTATGCCTTACTGCATCCCATTATCCAATTAGATGCCATCCCTTAATGCTTACCTTCTCAATGGACCAGAGACGACTCAGTTTTACACTGGGCCTTTTTTGTGATTGATGGAAAGATGGGTTTTGGTTAGTAAATGCAGAGGAAGGAGATTCTCCCTTTCCCTTCCTTCACTGTGTCCAAGAAAATTTGTGACAGGGATAAATATTATGGTTGGCTGTGTCAAGGAATCACATTCATATCTTTTCCCTCTGGGTTGCATATATTTTCATAAAGCTTACGTGGGATGTGGCCTAAGTAGGTCTGGAAGGAATCTTAGGCTTAATGGGAATTCCCCACCCAGTTTAATATCCTGTGACAGAATCTTTGGTTTGGCTCTAATCTTTGAGCCCTTTAGCCCACACAGGCCATAGGTGCCCCAGCTCATCCATATATCTGTGCACATAATATGGTCATGATAGGAGGCAAAATGAGCCAGAGGAGGAAAGACGTGAACCAGAGGACCAGTTATCCCTTATTTTCAGCCACTGTGTTACTGTTTGGATTTTATGAAGTTCTTTTCTCTCACTGTATCCTTGAGCTGTAAGTGTGCCTGGTCATGAAATCGGGGAGACAAATGAGAAAATGATGGGAAAGCAGATCTATATGATTCAGATCAAGGTTAAGTTTATTTTTATTGTTGAAAAATAAAGGGATCAAGTGCTGCAGTTCTGCTGATGTTATAGTGGGAAGGGGGCATAAAAATCATGGAGCCCACAGATGATTTGGTCTCTGCTTAAATGCTGCCTCTCAGAGATGCATTCTCTCATAGCTCTTTCTAAATCATCATTTTACCTCCTTGGGGTATATCACTCTATGTCTCTATCCTGCATTCTTTAACTCATAGCATTGTCTTTCTCTACTAGAAGGTAAGCTCTATGAGAACAGGACTTCATCTACTTTGTTCTCTGCTTATTACCATTGCTTAGAACTGTGCCTAGTCTATGGTGGGGGCACAATCTATATTTGGCGAATGAATTGTAACATGGAGGGAACATCCTGCAGAACCAGGCTAGTGTGAGCACAGAAAGGTGAAAGAAACATCCTTCCTCACTTCTGTGAAGTCTCCTTAATGTTCTCAGAGGTGAGTAGTTTGTTCTTCCAAAGCAGCAGAGATTTTACCTGTGGTTTGCTATCCAACCCAACCTTTTGGAGAAAATAAGGAAAGATGGCTTACTGTGTCTGCTTTGAAACTTGTTCTTCCCAACTGAACTGTGTGGTTCCAGCATGGAAATCACATTCCTCCATGCCACTCCACACCCACAATTGATTGAGCACTTGGCCCAAGCTATGCCAATCAGAGATCTTCCTTGGTATTTTTGAATCGAGGATACAGACAACAATTGTCAGTTCCTTTTCCATAGTGGAAGTCCAGAGAGTACAAATCGCATGTGTATGTTTCTGGTATGGGGAGGGAGGAAGTGTTTTTCAACAAGAGAAAGTGGAATCAATGTACAGAAAGAATCAGGGACAGGAGGCTGAGAAAGAGAGAGCTTTGGTAATGTTTGCACACTGGGCTTGAGTTGTTCCTGAATTCCAGCTACGTCTCTGCTTTTCCTATGGCTTGACTGCTCAACATTTATTTAGATTGTTTAAGCCAATAAATCTCAATTGTTGCCAAAACCACTTATAGCTGGGTTTCTATAATATGAAAAATCCAAAGAGATGTAAGCAGTATAGGTTGACTATCCCTTATCCAAAATACTTGAGACCAGAAGTGTTTTCCATTTCAGATATTTTTAGATTTTGTAATATTTGCATTATGTTTACCAGTTGAGCATCCCAAATCTGAAAATCTGAAATCTGAAATGCTCTAACAGGCATTTCTTTTGAGGGTCATATTGGTGCTCAAAAAGTTTCAGATTATGAAACATTTTGGGTTTGGGTACAATCTGTACATCCAAATTTTGGAGGAAGCTCTGCCTGATAGCTCAGGGTTATGAGAATGTTCCTACCCTGTTTTGTAGAGTTTGGGACACCATTTGAGGCCAAGACCTCTGAGTGTAACAACAGACTGAGAGAATTCCTGATTGGGGATCTGGAAACTCCAGGAGATTGGACCTGCACCAGAGAGAAAATTTGGAAGAGATGGAGGCAGATGTGGTAAGGCAGTAAAGGGCAGTGGAAGAAGAGCTGAAGCTTGAGTCAGGAGCCTTGGCTGCAGTGCTCACCCTGTGACCTTGGTGTGAAATTTATCTCTGGGCCTGGTCATCTGCAATGTTTTTGAAAATACAATTTAAAAATCTCAGCAGGTGCTCTGAACCCGTGATTCTAAGCAAGAGGAGGACAGGAGAAAAAGGGCAATGTAAGACATCAGGATCCTTTTCCCAAGGGCAATTGGTATTTTAATCCAGGGCAGAAACAAGACATTGCAGGGGATGAGTAGAAAAGGCCAGGATGACTCTCTGCATCTGTGGTAGCTCATTGCTGAGGGATGGGGGCAGGAAGTGTGGGGGGTGACACAGAGGAGGAGTGATAGAAACTCCTTTATCCTTTGCACTAGGGACACTTTTTCCTATTTGGTATCCTTCAGAGGCTACGGGCTGGGACTGCAGAAGGAGGAAAGGAGATGTCCTATTATTTGATGAGATTTTAAGCTTTGGAGACAAGATTCTGGGGGCTGGGATTGGGCCATTGTTGAAGAAAACAAAGCACAATAAAGGAGCCAGTTGGCCCCCACCCCACACACTTGTCCTCACTCTGTGAATGCTCACCTTCCCCATCCTTCAAACTCACTTGGATGAAAAATAGCATCTTCATTACTAAATCAGAGGGTAAGTGGAGATTTCTATCCAATGGTCCAGGACAGCTCTTCTCTTGCTAAGTACCCAGTCACAACTTTTGAAAGGTTGAGAACAGTGAAAACACCTCATCCTCAACAGGCTCAGTTTGAGACAGATGTGAAAGTTTGAAGGAACAACTAAGATCTCCAGGGCAGTGGTTCTCAAACTTGAGCATGCATCAGAATCACCTGGAGATGATTAAAACAGAGGTTACTGGGTCTCACCCTAGAGTTTCAGATTCAGTAGGTCTGGGTGGGGCCTGGGAATTGCATTTCAAACAAAATCCTGGGTGATGCTGATGCTGCTATACACCATAGTTTGAGAACAAGTGTCCTAGAGTAATGAATCATTGATTGTAGGTCATTGCACTTGAGATCTTAAATTCAAACTCAAGTTCTCTCTCTTATTAACTGTGTAGAAGAAGGAACCATTTTCCCCCTCTCAAAGACTCATCAATTCCTACTTTGTCCCACAAAATGGGACTCTCCGTTCTTTGGGAAGATGAGTGTTGGGATGATATTCCCTCCACCCCTTCCTTTACTTGTCCCTCCCACCCCCAACTAAAGTATTCTGTGAGATGGGAAATAAGCAGTGAGCAAGTATAACTCAGTTCTCCTCCTTGGCTTTTTCTCTGAGATCTGCCTGCCTATAGCAAGCTTGCATTTTCTGCTCCCCCAGATTGCAAGTTTCTGGAAGCAGGTTCTGTCACTTGGGGGAATGGGTGGGAAAAGGAGAGAAGGGCCTTTGGTTCTCTAGCTATCCTGTCTGACTACACACATTTCTGCAGCTCCTTCTCCTTTGGTAGGTCCCAATGTCTAATCTTGGAGTAGAACTAGAAAGGAGTAAGGAAGTCTGATAATCTGACTCTGGTTGCTGGTTGTAATCTTTTCTTTTCTTCTTCTTTTTTCCCCCAAATTCTGCTTAACAAAATGCCTAGTATTTTAATTACTAACCCCTTTTTATGTATGAACTGGTTTGTCGGGGGAAGAGTTGTGATCAGTACCTTAGAATCCATTGTAAGACCTTGATTAAACAGTATTGTCTCTTAGTCAAGTGTGAAGTATAACCTGCCACTCAGAAGGTTGCTGTAGAAAATAAATACAAAACAAGCAACGATAGCCTAACATAATATCTACCACATAGTAGATGCTCAAAAAATAGTGTGACTTTCAAAATCTTTCCCCAGCAAGCTCTCCTGTCTGTAGAGTTTCTCCCCAAAGCAGAATTTGAAGTCATTGCTTTATATAGGGTTGTTTTGGAAGCCTTTTCCAACTTTAAAGAAAAATCATTCTGTGAATGTAGCTTAGGAGCATAGATTCTGCTATTCTTGTAACTTGCTTGTGCAGGTTTTATATTTATTGGTTTATGAATAAAACTAAAGGTTTTGACAATGAGATGATGCATGTAGGAATTTTGTATTCAAGGCTGGCTCCAAGAAAGAGTCTGGGTTTGCATCTCTCTGCTTGTGTATTGTGTGCACGTACAAAAACACATGTGCACACACAATATTTAATAAGAAACCTATCCCCGCCCCCAACAAAAATCCTTAACACAAAGCTGAATATAAAATGAAGCCAACAGATGTAGCTTCAGTAGTGGTTCACTAAATAGCTTACAGAAAATTTCTTTTTCAAAAGCTAAAGAATAGCAGGACATATTGCATATCATCTCTTTTAACTCCTCAAGCATCTTTAAAATACAAGATGTTAAGGAAGAGGGGACCAGTGTTTAAATAACAACTGGGCCTCTTCAGGTATCTAAACATTACCCTGAGAAACATGAGGTCATTCCCAAAGCAGAGATGCTAATCAAAGGTATTTAAAAATCTTTCCCCAAATAGAAAAATCAAAGGCTGTTGACAGATTTCCCCATTTTATTATGCATGCTGATCAAGCTAAAAAATATGTGATACCAAGACTTGTTTCTTTAAGCAAACAAAACAATAAAGAGGAAAAGAAGCATATGGCCTTCATGTAACCTATAATAAAGAACCCTGGAAATCTGGTATGGCAAATAGCAGGTAACTGAACATAACAACAGTCCCTTCCTCTTTCTCAGAGTGGTGGAGGTAATTACTTCACAAGCATTAGCTCCTTTAGGTCTCACGACAACCACTTGACATATATGCATGGCAGCAATTGCTCTCCTTTTGCAGATGTAAATAAAAGTGAGGCTCAGTTCAGATTAGGTAAATTGTTCAGGGTTATACAATTGAAGTGGCAGAGCTGGCATGCAGCCAGCTGACTCTCCACCCATTGCTCCATGAACTTGTTTGGACACATAGTTTCTCTGGTCACTTACACCACCATATCTCACCTGGCTATTTAGCTTGGAGGACTCAGCTTTTTAGATTTGGCTGACTCATGTTCTATGTATCAGCAGTGTGCTTTCTGTTAGAGGATCTCAATGTATTTTGTGCAACTCATGGGATAATTTATGGGGTGTTGGGGAAAACCATGGACTTTGCAGTCAGAGACAAGTGTTCCGAACTCTTTTAAGGCTGCCATGGAAATTAAATGAAACAACATACATCAAGTGCCCAGTGCAGCACACAGTAGACATTTAGGAAGTTAGTTACTTTTTTCCTTGTGGTCATTAAGTGGTAGTATCTTCAGTCTTCTCTGGAGAAAGTTGGATGCAGAGTAACCCGTGTTTTCATGAGAAGGAATGGGGAAAAAAGATATGCAAAATTCAATGCTCAATTGGTGAAGGTTTTTTTCTAAGGACAAATGGGACTTATTTACCAAATCATGCCCAGGCTTATGATTCTCTCCCAGGCAAGAGGACACTGACTATTTGAGAGGAAAAGCCCAGAGACTGGTGTCTCTGAAGGACACTTTTAAGGAAGCGGAATTGACATGAAAAACTTGTGTCCACCATGCCAATTCTAATAGCGCAGCAGCAAATATGTGACCCTGAAAACACGAGTTGGCTAAAGCCATAAATCTACCCCACTGGTGAATGTAATATATGTCTCAAATGGATGTATGAAATATCCTTTTCATCCTAGTGAACAGTAAAACATTTAAACTTATAATTCATATAAGCTAAACTGCTTGACTTTAAATGTGAAACTGACTTAAATTGCTCTTAGTGAATGGCTTTTAATCTCTGAATATAAACCTGATTTTAGCAATGCCTTTATTGAGAATCCTTTGATCCTTCGTTAGCATTTTAACTCCTGACTCATAAGTGATAAAACAACAGATTAGAATATTATACCATTTGCCATAGTTTGACAGCTAGTTAGGGTAAACCTAAGTAATTCCTTGGGACATAATTTTATTCCAATATTTAGGATGAATCTATGTGCAAGGGTACACAACAATTCCTGAGTTATTCTGATCATAACATTTGATCAATAAAAAGCAGGATTACTTACAGTGGTAGAATTCTTTTCTCTGCAAAGGGGTAGCTGGTATCCCCATTCGCTCACTTATTTCCTGCATACATGGGTGTGACAGGCACTGTTATAGGTACTGAAGATTCAAAGAAAGCTAAGATATTACCCTTGCTCTCAAAGACTTCCAAAGTCTATTAAGAAAGAGAAATACATAAGTAGGTAACTACAAAGCAGTGTGATCAATCTTACAAGGGAGATAGGGGCATTGCTCATTGGTAAGAGGTGAATTTCTAGAAGTAGGAGTTTGGGGAATTAAGACATAATTCTACTTGATCCAGAATCACTACATAATTCTACTTGATCCTGAATCACTGAACTTTGTTTAATGATAGGAAGTTTTCAGAGAAGGAAAGTGGATTGGATTGGGAAGTACTCTCATCCAAAGGATCCTTTCTTAGTCAACCTATTCTTGCATTGCTCCATGAGTTTTGGAGTTGGGAATAGGATTTCTGGCCCAGGAGGTACCATGTTTCTTAAAGCTTGACCCCTTCCTCCCATGAGCGGCAGAAAGTGGTCTCTACAGGGAGAGATCCCAACAGATTGGGATACTGGAATATAGTCATGTATTTAAGGGACATTTTAGTGACATCCTAGTTGATTGCCATGTAAATAGAGACAAGTTCACACAAAGACATACCTTAGATATTTACTGAGTTCGGTGATGGCTGAGGCTGGTTCTTAATATGTATTTGTTTATGATATAGCAATCTCTCTGTAGATACTGACAGCTCAGTAGAAACCTTCAATAGATTGTATATTTTGATTAGAGAGCCATAGCTCTTTTCTACATTGAGTTAATGTCTTAGATTCTAAAAGGCATCCCATTGAAACATGCCTTTTAAAATAATGACACCTCAAGAGGGGACACCTAGCATAACACATGGAGGGCAGAAACATGATGATTTTATTTACAGCTCTGACTTTAGGAACCAGTGTATGTTTTCCTGGTACATGGCAGGTGTTCAATAAATATTTGTTCAATGGATTAATTAATGAAGAATGCCATAATAGCAGCTGATTTATGATGAAGGAATACATGGGCAGTGATCATGGAATTGGAAAAAGTAGATACATTCAGCAATTTCTCTGGCATAAATTAGGAATGGACTTTCCCATTAAAATAAAAAAATTCACTCAACAAGGCTAATGCGTATTGAAATAGTTTGCCAGTGTTCTTCCTAGCAGGCTTTCTGGCATTTATTTCTGCGCATTTTCTGTTTATTGATAGAGAAGTCACAGTGTGATTTACCTATACCTAGCTGCCAGACCAACTTCGGAATAACTGCAGGGAAATTTAAGAAATTCACTGTTTTGGAATTTGCCAGTTATTATTCTTTGAAACTGTACCAAAGATGAACATAAATAAAGGAGATCAACAACTTGGTCTGAGACTCTTCATGGAAAGGGAACTCTGTCCAACTTGCAGGATTTTCAGAGCTCAACTGAGAAAATTCTCTGAAAAAGGAATGAGGCAGGAGTGTAGGGCTGAACTCTGGCCTCAGGGGGGCACCTAAGAGACTTTCATTTTTTTACTTGCTGTTATCAGTAAAGGACAGAAACCACTGATTCAAGGTTACAGGCATGGAAAGTCATCTCTCAAGTTCAAGATCTGTGACTAGTGTCATTTGAATAAAGGAAGTGATGGGGAAGCTGGGACCAGATGGTCATTTTGTAGAACCTGCCACTTTGGAGGAAAATAACCTTTTTCTTTAAGTAAAAATGGACCACCTTGGAAGATTAAGACACAGTGAGTCAGCAGAAAGTGCCAACAGTCTCAATTTAAGACATGAGAATTAGACATCTTTGAGTAATATGAACCATATCAACAACAGCAAAGAAGAGGATGAAATATATTTTTCCACAACCAAAGAAAGCAAGCCATAAGCCCAGTACAGCTGTTATTCAGCATCATTCGGGAGCAGGCATCATTTGACTGAATTTCTCTGGAATCATTGTTAAGCATTTAGAAGGAAATGCTAATCCTTAAATAGGATTTCCCCCCATCTCTTTTTAGGGATACAGATTTGTTCTTACCAGTAAGTCAGTCACTGCTGAGGTTGACCTCTGTAGTCAACAATAAGAAAATCAGTTAGGATTTCCTCTTGTGATACCATGTTTTACCTTGGTGGAAAGACATTGAAATCTGCAGTAGGTTGTGACAAGGCGAATATGTTTTTTTCTTTTCCCCCTCCAGGACATGTGAATTTATTTGATGTGTGACTATGAATTTAATTAATCAACATTGTACCACCAACTGCTGACCTCTGACCTCATAGGCTTTAAAGCTTCCTTCTCTCCTTGTCCTGTGTTTTTAAAGCTTTCCTGTAATGTCATTTTACCCCACATCCTCCCAATGTGATTAGTTTTTGAGCTGGCTATCAGTATCATGAGATTCAGGTCACACAGGAATGTTACTTTTAAAGTACTTTACAGCTCACAGCTTCTATAAAAGCTTCTGTTTCCTCTTTGCTAAGCGGCAGAAGAAGTAAGAGGATGAGTGAGGGAACTGCAGCTAATATATTGCTAAGTCAGACACACGAGATGATCAAAAAGAGGTCTAGAAAGAAATTTATACAAAGTTTAGGCAGGTTGTAGGAGACAGTATGTGCTAGATAGCTACAAATCTGATTGAGAAGGACAGGAGATACCCAAAGCAGTGATGACTCAGAATAGGGCTTTGAGGAAGAAGACAGGATTTCTTAACTCTGAGAAGGCTTCAGAAAGATGAAGGCAAGCAATTCTGAGGGGGAAAAAAATAAGGATTGGGATGAGGGAGGCGATGAATGTAATTAATCTTCCAATTGGGTCCAGATCAGTTACTGAAGCATTATTAAGATGATGCCAGCTGAGGCCATCGGTCACTAGGCCAGGACTCATTGCCTGGGGTTTTCAGCACTGATTTCATTGATTTTTGAATGGTAGGGATATTGGACATCATTAGTCCACTTCTATCATTCTGCCAGTAAAGAAACCAAGTTCAACAGTGGTGCACTGACTAATTTAAAGACTGTGTAATTCCAAACAGGAAATTACAAGCAGTTGTTTCAGGGCTAGAGCTGGGTCTCCTGGCTCTGACCAGCATCCTTACCTTCAGGCCTTGCTACCCAAGTGAGGAGGAAAAGACTGCAAAAAAAAAAAAAAAAAAAAAAAAAGAGAGACATGTACATTCTCTATGCCTTATTTGGCCAATATGAAAAATATGGATGATGCAAGAGGTAGCATAAAATACACTTCATAGCTTAATCTCTGGAGTCAGACTGATTACATTTAAGTCCTGGCTCTGCTCTGCGACAAGTTACTTACCCTTGCTGTGCATCAGTTATTTCATCTGCGAAATGGAAATAATAATAGTAATCTGACCACAAGGTTGTTAGGAGGATACAGTGAGCCAGTATAGGTAAACACTTTTAGAATGAGTGTCACATTCTTCCCCATAAGCCCATTCTGATTAATCACTGATTTGGGTATCTCTGTCATTCTAAATCAATTTATGTCTTACTAAATGTGATCTAATACTATATCTGAACATATGTGTCTGTGGGTTGCACTATTTATTTAGAAATCAGAAATTCCTTGGACTTTCATATTGGGTGAAGTGCTTGAGAGCCTTGTGAAGAAAATTATGTAGAAAGAGTAGGTATTATTGTTAAGGCAATAATAGCAATTCTGAGGAGTTCACAGTGTAGCTGGGGTTCTCTAGAAATTTCTATGAAGTCTTTTTCCTCTTGTAAGACTTTTTTTTTTAACTTTTTGTCCCCTCATCATGTCCTACTTCCTCAGTGCTATGTCATATCTCCTTCCTTCACCTTACTTGATGCTTGTGTAGCCCCTGGACTCAGTTTAATAACCACCAACCTGACCTCCTAAAGCATCAAATGTCACTACCTCTAAGTTTCCCCTAGGTAGTCAGCTTGGATATGAAAATGTTATCCTGTGGTGTCTCTACTGCCAGTGTTTTAGTGAAGAATAGATGAGGATAGTCTCTTGATACCTTATAGCCAGAAATGAAATGGCAGTAAAATCTGTATCTACCGTTGCCATTTCTTCCTCTACATGAACCCACTGACTATTTTGGCTTAGCAATTCTGTCAGCATTTGGAATTTTGAAGCTCTTCTGTGAGAGTAGTAACCACAAGGTTAGAAAGGAAATGGGTGTAATCCAGACCTCGAGGTAGCCCTGAAGTGAGGGTAACTAGCAAGAGTCAGCAAAATAGGCAGGGAAAGAAATCTGATGTACTACCCACCCCAGTTTTTCAAAATTCTACCATTCCATCTTTTTCCTCCCATTTTTAGCCACTTGGGGCTGGTCCTATATGTCATGCTGCTCAAAACATGCTCAGAAGAACTGACAACTTTTTTCATTCCTCCAGTCAGTGCACTTGACAATGCTGAATATTCACAGAGGGCAAGAGAGTGTTCAGCACCATGTTTGTTATTCAAGTGCACCTTCTGGGACCTTCTGGGGTGTCTCATCACCAGATTCTTGACCTTCTTTTCAGTCTGCCTGGCAAGTGCTCAACTTGCATAATTTCGTTTAGTCAATAATGGAAAATTGAAACTTGCAATTAACTTCCAAGCAGGAATTATATGTCTATGTAGGTATACGTATCCTGAAAAGTAGTCTTAAAAGATGCTTCAGTAAGGACTGATTTTTTTTCATTAACCGTCTCTTATGATACCAATTTGCTCCCCTCTACTTCTGGAAGAATGCAAATTAAATCCACTCTGTCAATAGTAATTTCTGGATATTAAAAAGACCTGGTTACTTTGTTATATCAGCTTCTGCTCAGAAATCAACTTTAGAGGATAAAGTACCAAATTCTCAGCTTGACATTCAAAGCCTTCCACAGAAGGCTCCAACTCTGCATCCTAGCCTATTCCCTCCAAGCTTCCCACTCCACCCAAATCAATGGGCATTTTCAGGGTTTGCTAACTGTAGAGTGGGCTTGCCTAACTTGATATTCTGCATATGTTGTGACTTCAGCTTAACAGAACTCTCCCACCTCTCTGCAACCTCCAAAAGCCATCTCAAGGCCTGCCTCTTCTCTCAGATTGTTCCAGTCCACTGCGATATCGCCCTCCTGATTTTATGTTACTTATTGTTGGTTACATTCACTTGGAAATTAATCACATATGTCCTCAAAATTTGTCTTCTAATGTTTTATTGCATTTAATTCTGGTTTTATTTATTAACTTATTGTTTATTGCTTTTATTAAGATTGCTAGATGCTAAACTTATTGAGGTCAAGACAAAACCATGAAATTTTATATCTCCCATGGGATTCATTTCTGTATCCGGTGAATACCGATTGATCAGTATCTTCCTATCAGGTTGGTCCTTGCTGACAAGGGATGACATTGCAGAAAGTATCCAGCGCTGAGGCTTAAAACATAGATTTTTCCTTCTTTTATAGAATTGTAAAGCAGTCCCATAATGTGAGAAACATTGTTTATTCATAGTGAATTATCTAAAAAGCATATTTTCTATTTTTCTCCTTCATGTCTCCTCTCTCAACCTCTTTCTCAGATTATTTTTCTCATTTCTACTAATCGTCAAAACCTACGTGTTATGCTGAAGGCTGACTGCTTACGCAGCTTCTAGGTGTCACTGGCAGAAACATGTCTTTCAGCTGATAACCCTCACTCAAGGGTTAACATTTAGAGCTTAGGAATATCTTTAGACAAGCTAATTAAGGGGTAGTTTGCATTGTGTTTGTGCATGTGTGGTTGTGCGTGTTTAACAAAGTAAAAATAAAATTGTGAATTCTTGGGAGATTTTGCCATGAAGAGGTTAAGAGGATTGTAAATTGTTCTGTAATTTGAACACTGAGGTGGTAATGCAGTAAATGCCGATGAACAAACAGGCATCAGAGGGTCTGTGTGAATGACTCCTGGCTCATCCTATGTCCATCTGCTCCTGCCTCTTCTCACCGCATTGCCCTGGATTTTAAAAATTCTAACTTAAAATAGGAAATTTCTCAATTTTTTTCCCTGGAAGCTTGTCAATGATATAAATGTTAAATTCATGGTTCAATGATATATTTTTTAAATTTCTCAGTAAGCTATTCTAAAATTAGCTTTCTAATTGTGCACGTTGCTTCTTCCTCTCAGCTCTGTGCCCTTTGCCATCTTCACTGCGGTCCTCTACTTCCCCCGCTCCTCCCCAGTCTTCGACTAGCAAACAAACCCAGCAGTAATTACTAATGTCCAAGCACGTAATTCCGGCAGCATTAGGCTTTTCATTTGACGCAACTACGCAGACAGCTGTCTGGACATGCAGCATGAAGTTAAAGCATTTTTAAAGATTCCTGCCCATATTTTCTCTCCTCCACTACTAAAACACAGTTGTTTATTTTTGTCTGCAGATTGCAAAGTTATAAACTTCTTTTATACGTTTACATACTCATATATAAATGTCCACCCAAATAATTTTACATCTATGCAAAATAACAGATCAACATATACATACATGGAAACACATGGTCATCTATAAAAAGAAAAAACACTAGGAAATAATTAAATAGCAGCGAATGAAATTACCTTCTGTATATGGACAGGGAATTTTAGTATCTGTAGCATACAGATGATAGGAGGTATGACTATCTAAACACAATCCAAGTTCTCATTTGGGGTCTTTTAAGGGGATCATGATAGCGTTTCTTTAATGCATTGTATAGATTATTACATATGACGCTGTTACTCTTTTTTGCTAATGACTCAAATGGCATAATTTTGACTCTGGTCATTTTTATGCCAGTTTTATCTACATCAAACAGAGAGAAATACCCCTGATGACTTTTGCTCTCTCAGATGCTCCAAGCCTCAGAGTAGAAAATGGTTAAAGAAGTTATCACCACCTCAGCAAAATCCCACAGTGCCATAAGAGAAATTGCAGTAGACCTTTAGGTCAGAGTTAAGTTCTAGTTTAACACCATGGTTCTTTACCTGCATTACCCTGAAGGACACACTTGGATTCTCCTGAGGAAGGCCAGTCTTAATATTGTCAAAATCTCAAGCTATCAGCCTGCGATAACCAGTGCTGATAGCAAATACTTCCAGTAACTCTGAAACTGTGGCCAAAGAGGTTAAATCTATTCAGTACAGGACCAGTACAATTTCTCAGATATGTGTTTTTGTGGATGAATGCTTGTATTCATGCCTGATTGCAAGGATGGGGGAAGAAGGAAAAGGAAGAGTGATTCATTCTTAAAGTTGATTCTGCTTAGTTCAGCTAATCTCACATTTTTATCAAATGGAAACATAGAGAGAGATGTATCATCCCTATAAACAGATAGCATTGGCTTCTTCATATATACAGTACTTATGCTCACCCAAGATCTGTGGACAGATCTACTCTGTGTTAAAAAACAAAACCAAACAAAAACCTTGATACCCTGCTGGAGGATAAATCCATATTTTTTTTAAAAAAAGTATTTATTTTCTACGTAAAATAAGGGTCAGAGGGCAACACAGAAGATTTCCACAAGTAAACTATTTTGTTGAAGCTATGCAGGAGGTGAGGAGGGGAAAAGGAAATTATCTGCAAAGGAGTCTCTGTGAGGAAGATTTATTTCTTTCTTGTTTTCTTTTAACCTACTATGGCTCCTCTATTAAGGGTCTCCGTAAGACCGGGGTCTCAGGGAGACAATTTGGTCTCCAGCCCTGGCACATCCAGCCCCGGCCAGGCATTTCTGCCGCAGGCAGATGAGGCGCTGCGGCCGGACCGCTGTCCTCGGTGCTGAAAGGTCGAGGGCGCCCGCGCGAGCCCTCGGCGTTGCTATCCAGGGTGCTGAGCGCGGGCCGCCGCAGTCCCCGAAGCCAGCCCACCCGCGCCAGCCCTCCGCAGAGCCCTCCCACCCGGCACGACCCGCCCGCCTCCCGCCAGCCTGCAGTTGACGTGGAGCAGGCGGCATAAATCAAGTCCGCGGGGCATGAAGGCTGCTGTCGCTGCAGCAGCTCAGCTTGCCCGGGGCGGGAACTCCCCCTTTCTCCTTTCGCCTCCCCAGCACCCACACCCTGTCTCCCCCTTAATTCTTCCCTGGATAATAGCACCCTAACGACAACAGTCATAATAATAGGGTTAGAACGACAGGGGAGGAAAACCCAACAGCCTAAATATCTCTGAAAACTGCATCGCAAAATGGAAGAAAGAGGGGGTCCCACTACTGTTTCAAAAGAGTAAGTTATTATTCGGTACGTACCCTCGCTCTTCCTCCCCGTCGCTCCATTTGCAGGGCTCCCGTTTCCCTTTTCCCCAGCAGCTCACCTCGAAAACACTTTATAAAGCCCCCACCAGACGTGCACACACGAAATACCGCACCCTAAGTGCACCAATACTTGTATTTACCCAAGCCCACTCGGACTGCCCAGCTGCTGTCCCTTCTGGGTATGCAGCCATCCCGAGCCAGAGCCACGACCTGGGGAGGGGGGTTCTTACCTGGGCTTCTTGGGAGGGTTGTGTTCTCCGGGCCTCTGCAGGTTGCAACTGTGGTGGAGCCGCCGAGCAGGGAGGGAAGGAAAGACAGCGCCTGACCTCCCCGAGGTTTCGTCTTCAATGCAACGTGAGCTCTGCCCTCATCAAAGATGGCCGTCCGTTTTGACGTCAGCAGCTTTTAATAGCCGCCCGGCGAGGGGCGGGAGGAAGTGGGGGCGGGGCACGGCGGGGGCGGGGGCGGGGCCCGGGCTGCGGCGCGCTTGACTCGGTTCCCAGTGCGCTGCCCTGCAAACCTGCGTGTTTTCACCTTCTATAAACACCCGCACGGGGAGACTCTTATGACTCCATTTTAACACTCGGTCTTGGGCAAACGCGTTCATCCCGCAACTGCATTCCTGATGTTCTTTGGTGTGTGTGCGTGTGTGTGTACATATGTGTATATGTGTGTGTATGTATATATGTATGTGTGTGTATATTTTATAATACATGTATAATATATGTATAATTTGTGTGTGTGTGTATATATTCCCCCCCACCCCCACCCCCTTTCAGTGGAATCTGTGGTTGAGTCATCTAAGGAGAGGGGAAGGCAGAGGAGGGGTAAAAGGTAGTGATGGGAGGGGTGGGGGAAATTTCAGCGGCGATTTGGTTTCTCCGAAGAGGGTCCGGAGGGGCATCCCCGTCCACCCTCGCCAGCTCCATATATGGCCAGGCTACGTGGGTTGCTATTTTTATGAGTGATTGCTTCATGTTATCGGAGCAGCGTCGAGGGCTTGTGGCTCTCGTTGCTGTGGTCAGCCGGGCAGCGAGGCTGGCGCACGTTATTTTGAACTACGTCAGAGCCAGGCTCTCTGAGCTGTTGCAGGAGTCGGGGGAAGGAGAAGGGAAGCGGAGTTAGCCCAGCCAGCGTGGGTTTGCAAGGGCTCGAGGCTTGAAGTTGAGTTGTTTGCCGAGGGCAAAAACGGATGACTCTGCTTTCGGTGGAATTTGCAGTCGGTGCTGGGGTTTCGTGCTGGGTGTCTTAGGGGTACCCCACGGAGGCACAGACGCCCCGAGGGAACCGTCCAAACGGCCGGGAGGAGGTGGGGGATTCAGAGCAAGGACGGCTGGGACACGGCCGAATCTGGGGGTTCACTCAGTGCGCAAACCCCGGGGTACCCGTGCAGGCTGCCTCGGGGGGCCCTCGGATGCTCAAATCAGGGCGGGGAGACAAAGGCTACTTGTGCTGGTCGTATTAGAGATTAAAAGTGATAATTATAAAGCAACAACCCTAACTGTCCTCCCTGGCCGTGCCCGGGCCCGGGGAGGGGGTGGTGCGCGGATCGCTCGGCGGTGGCAGCCTCCCGGATGATTCACAGGTGTTGGGGAGGCTGTCGCGGGGCTCTCCGCAGGGAGGGAGGGCTGGGGAGCGCGTGGGAGGTGGGGGACCTCGTCTGAGGAACTGTTTGTACTTTTCCGGGAAGGATGCGATTAGAAGTCGTGCCTCGCAATGTTAAAACTTGATGGCCTCTTTTAGGCTATGGAAAATCCTTGTCTCGCTTAGGAGAAACCATTTACAGCTGGGTTCGGAAAAGCGGCGTACAACCTCTCCCCTTGCACCCTCGCCCCCCACCCCCGCCCCACCACACACACACACACACACACACACACACACATCCCTAGCTGGCCTGAGAGCCAAGCTTAGGCAATAATACGGCCTTTGATTGCGCTCCATTGCGGAGGGAGGGAAGCGGGGTGGGGGGAAGGGAAGAAGAGTTGTGAAGGCGCTGCGTTTAGAAAGAGACGGGCTGTTAAGAATTTAATAAAGGATGCCTTTAATCGAAATTAGTAGACATAATTGTTTCTTAAAGATTCCCTGGCCTGAAGGCTTTTTTTTTTTTTTTGACGTATTAATGTTTTTGCCATAATAATTAACAGTGTTTGGGTGTTAATTAAAGCCAAATTCCTAAAAAAGGCATGTTGCTGAAATTTGTTTACTTAAATATTCATTAAACATTTAAGATTGCCATACAATAAAGAAGAAAATCTGCAAAGTCCTTAGATACTTAATTGCCAATAAAAGTCTCTTGATTATGGCTCTTACTTTCATTATAAAGCAAGTTGGAATAGGGGGAAAGGGGTTTGAATGCAATGTACTGCAAAATCCTTTATAGTCAGAATTTTTTCCAAAGTGTGACACTTTAAAAAAAAGGCAGCATGCGGAAGTTTGAAGAGAAAAAAAAAACCTGCAGAGGGAGAAAAAAAATATGTGTATGGCCCTCAGACTAGAAATCATTCAGGCAGAAAGTTTTGTGAAGGAATGGAGGAGGTGGGGGATTTTCCAAGTTAAAAAAAAAAAGAAGTTAAAAAGCAACTACGTCAGTGATGGAGGCTTATCCTGCAGGCAAAAGCTATGTAGCAGTCACAGGGAAGGACTGGCTTGGTATTCTGAGTTTTCAACTGCTGATGCCCCACACTGACATCTTTAAAAATGACAGACAAGAAGAGAGAGGCAGACTGTTTCAAGGCATTACAGAAAATACCATGGACCCTACAGGATTAGCTGGTGGTGGTGACAATGTTTTCCATTGCTAGTGCTTGTTTTGAAAATGATGCTGTTTGAGAGGTTCTTAGAGGTTCTTCATCTTGCTCTGGGAAAGGTAACAGAGTGTAATTTGAGATACATAAACATTGGGTACATAAAAATCTGCTAGGGATGACCAGATAACCCTAAATGTATTTCGAATAGGATAATGAGATTTTTTTCCCTTAGGATTTTCTCACGGCATGATTAAAGCAAAACAAAAACAAACAAGAAAACGTCATCATCTTTGCCAGTAGAGAACCAGCAGATTCATGTTACTCAGGGTTTGCAAAGGCCTGAACCACACAGGGAAGGAAGGTGATGGAAAATTTGTTCCAAAATGGTTCAGCTGCTATGGGTTATTTCTGCAAAGAACTAACACACAGAGTATCTAATGCTTAGGATGAGTAACGAGAAAATTACCTGCTCTGCTAGATGGATATTTACGCTATGATAATTCAAGCCTCTGAAAGCTTTTTTGGTACATTATGCCCCAAAGTATTCTGGTTTGCAGTAGCTCTAGGTCCAAGGTATTTAGCTTGTATCTCCAAGGTAAGGTGCAAGATTCATAGTTGACTCAATAACTACAATTTTATAAGTTATAATAATAATAACTTTTCTAAAATCCCATGTGATCTTTCCAAAGTCAACTTGGAAGCAGTTTAGAGATAGCCCAGCTCAGAAGCCCTCTCTCCAGGGTCCTCCTTTGGGACATGCCTGGCAGTCTATGACAATGTTTCAAAACACTGTGAGGGCAAAGAATATTCAGGTCTGCGCAAGAATATTCAGTTTGATAGAGCAACTGTTTTGATTCCTTGGTTTGCTTTCCAAGTGGTTTGCTTGCCACTTTCTCTTCATATATTCTTCTAGCCCTTAACCCAGCCCCCCACCCCATTTATATATAGTGAAGTAGTAGTACCTTAAAATGCCTCGAGTAGTTTAACTCTAGGTTTAAATTATCCAGGCTGTTCTTGTTCCCTGAAGCCTCTAAGGTAGATATAGATCTTGTGAAAGGTAAAAAGAGAACCAGGAATATTAGTTGCTGTTTCTGGTTTGCCATGTTAAGAAAAAATAGGACCGTACACTCAGAATATTAAGTAACACTTTATTCTTTATTACAGACAGTATGGTGAGAAGGAAGAAGGGGAGTGTCCAGCAGCCACAGGCTGGATGTTTCCACACTTTTGTTCCTTGATGCACCAAAATTACAGACTTTCTTTTACAATGCATCCTAGGACTCTTCCCAATGCTGAGACATGCCTGTGGTCAAGTAGGGAGGAAGAACCTGTGACAATTAGGAACAGAGAGGCAGAGAAAATGGTAGTCCAAACTAGTACATTTCAAAAAGGCTATTTGTTAAGGATCACAGTATTCCTTGAGTAAATCTTTTAGGAATCATATTAGTTCTGTAACCTCTTTGTATCTCAATTATCTCATAGGTAAAATGGAGACAATAATTATACCAAATACACAAGGAAATTATGAAGCACTGAGTGTCATGTCTAGCACTATGAAGTATTGGCTAAATAAAATCTATCATTTTGATGAGACTTTAACTTCATTTCTCTAAGAAATGACATGTAGCTCGGCTTTAATATGGAGGATTGCCATTTTTTCATTAGCTATTAATTAGATATGTATCAATCATACTGGGCCTTGTTTTTTTCATCTGTATGAACTTATTCATTTACTCAATATCGAACACCTGCCATATGCTTAGCACTGGGGTCTAGGAAAAATTGAGTAGAGAGTTGAGGGTTAGAGCGGTTAAATAACCAGGTCAAGGACACAGCTAAGAAATGGGATAGCTGGGGTTTGAACCCCAGGGCCCAAGCTCATAATCACTATGTTTTAGTACAGCCTCCTCCAGCTCCATCAGACTCCCTTCTGCCCTCTGCAGCTACCTTCTCTGCCTCAACACACTGTGGCTTGCATATGCCTTTTCTCATTAGCAGCTTCAGGGTTTCGTTTGCTAGAGGGATGAGTATGAATTACTGGTTTGGCTGGCTGAATCACAAGGTTTCGCTGCGGCGAATTTCAAGAAAGAAGTCTAGGCTGTTAACCTGAGGTGAACAGAAACAACATATTCAAAGGAAGAGAGTTCAAATTACAATCAAGGAGGGAATTCAGAGATCAATATCCAATAAACAGCTTAAATAAGAATCAGGGCAGAAAATGCTCTCAAAATATACCTAAGCAAGTCAGCCAGAGGTCAGAACAGAATGGCAATGTGGATCAGTGGTTTTGAGGCAGATGATATGAGGTCTTCAACATGAATTGATTCCAAGGGTAAAGAACTCTGAAGGTGAGGATGGGGTTAAGCTGGGTTGAAATGAATGACTCAGGATATACCTGGGAATGGAGCAAGAATATCTTGTGCGATTTTATTGATACTAGCAGAGAAGGGCATCACACTTCTGCCAGCTCACAGGCACCAGCCTAGGCAAGGCACATTCTAAGACATCAGCAGATTGCATCAATAATCTCTTGGTCATGTCCAAAGGACTTTTCATCTTTATTGACTTCTGGGTTCACCTGACGGCATGTACTTACCCCTTCCCTTTCTTAAAGCTTTCATTATCAGGTGCCTTCACCTCTGTTTCTCCCTTTTTTGTTGGCTCCTCATTTTCCATAGCAGATGGGTTGAAGCAGCAAAATTGTTATGCCCAGCAGGTTAAGCTGGACATTTCCTTGAGTCCTGCACAAGCCCCCTGGGAGCTCCATATGTCCATAGAACCTGTCCTGACTCTCCACCCTGAAAGCTTCTGTGCTCTAAGCCAAAGAGAAAAAAATTAAATAGCTCTCTTTTGTATAGCTCTGTGCTAAAGAAATACGAAAGTTGCAAAGAACTGTCACACACATGATCTCATTTTATTCTTGCAACGACTCTCTGAGGTATGTATAATAGTAATTATTATTTTAATTCCCAATTAATACATGATTATCTTATACCATGCAGCCAGTTTGTAACGGAGTTAGAATAGGTACTGAAAACTTCCTACTCTAAATTCTACATCAGAAAATGCAGAATTCTGATTGGTCTTTCAGCCTTCTCTACTGACCATGGTACCTCAAGAGACTCAGTGTTCTATATCTTCCTTCATATGTTGTCTTCAAAAAATCTGATTTCATACCCTTGAGTTTAACCATCTTTTTATATATTTGACTTTTAATTTCCTATTGCCAGTCTCACTCACTCTTGTGAGCTTCAAAGTCATATTCCTAGCTTCTTAATGAACACTCTTATCTGGCTGAATCAAAGGCACCTCAAACTGAACATATATATGTATAAGTTGGTTCCATACTCTGCAAAAATCTACTTCTCCTCTTACATTCTTAATTAACATTTTCTCATGATGTCCCATCTTCCAAACTAGTATACTCACAAGCATCTTATTTTCACTCTCCTTTGCTGGCTTTGCTTTCATTTTCTCAACTCTGAGCGTTCAAGACTTGGAACTTTTCTCCTCTCTACGTAATCATTCCCTGGTAATTGTATCCATTTCCAGGGCCTTGGGTAGTATCTATGTGTTGATGCTTTTATGTTACATATTCAGCCCTAATTTTGCTCCTGGCCTGCATCATGCATGCACAAGTTTCTACTCAATATCTGTACTTAAGCATAAGGCAAATATGGACATCTAACTTAGCATATCCAAAGCAGATTTCAGATTTTTTAACTTCAAGAGGCTCCCTTCATCTTAGTTCTCCATATAAGCGAATGGCATTGACATTCCTAGTCCCTGAGGATGAAAATCTTATATTATTTCAAGGATATTTTTTACATTCACACATAATAAATAACACTTGTTGCTCTATTGTCAAAATACTTTTCAAATCCAACTACTCCTCAGCACCTCCGCAGATACCACCTTAGTTTAAGTCGCCATCATTTCTCTCTTGGGATATTACAGTAATCTCTTAATTTGTCTTCTAGCACCTGTATCTCCTCTACATAGCTGCTGCAGTGATACTTTTAAAAGACAAATCTGATCATATTTCCTTTCTCAAAAACTTTCAATGTCACCCATCACACTTAGAAGTTCTTCCTTTACTCTACAAGATCATGCTCCTGGCCACCTTTCCGAACTCATTTCCCAGCACCTCTCCATTCCAATCACACTGGCCTTCTTGCTGTCCATTGAACAACCAAGCACACTCCTACCTCAAGACCTTTGCACTAGTTATTGTTTCTACCTGAAATAGCCTCCCCCAGATCGTCTCATGTCTCATCTCCTCAAATGCCACGTTTACAAAGGAGCCTTCTCTGACAATCTAAACTAGCTAAAGTTGCTAACCTCTATTTTTTAAAATTATTTTACCCTGCACTATTTTTCTTCATAGCACTTTTCTCCTGTTGACATTATATATGTGTTTATAGCTACATCTATATTATATTTCCCAGAGGCAATGGTTTTCAATGGCATTTGCATTTGCTTTGGTTCATTTCTTTTCTGTTTCCAAATAATATGCAGACATTGCTAATTCTTGATTTATAAAATAGACATCAGTTGACTTCCTAATAATGAGGCTCTCTTACATCACCCTTGTTTCTTCTCCCCATCCTGTCAATAACACAACTGTGTGCTAAATAGTCACTCTGCCATGAATATATCTAGGGAAATATTGTTCACTGTAAGTAGTACCACATAATGAGTATGCTTCTTTTTTTTGCATATTTTCCCACTTTCCCTAAAGAAGCTCTTACAAGCTTCATAGAGAAGAAAGAGGTGGTTGCATACAAAGGAGGAAGAATTACAGCAAAATTGGACTTCTCAAAACAAATTCAGGTGGTAGGAGTCAATGGAACAGGTCTTCAAATACAGCAAGAAAAATAAATCTCCATCTATAAGTCTATATTAAGCCAGAATATTAATAAAGAGCGAAGGGCAAAATGAAAACATTTCTAGATGTGATGTGGACAGACTCAGGACGATTACCTCCCATGAACATTTTTTGCAAATAAAAATATTTTCTAAGGATTTTACCTTAACAATACAACTCACAAAGGAATCTATGCAAAGGAGGAAGACCAGGAACTTAGGAAATATTAGAACTAAGGTAGCATTTTTTTCCTAGGACCAAAGCTAGGAAACAGATACGGTAATAAATCAGTGTAAAATTAGTTTGACAAATAGTGTAGTTTAAAAGCTAATTATAGTATTAACCTGACAATGGCATAAATATCTCCTATCAGTAATAACAAGAAAATGCCCCTATAATGACAGGAAAAACAAAAGCTATATCATATATTTTTGGTTCAAATCTGAAGTCAATTATATGACACAATTTTGAGCATTTTTTGATGGCATTTAAGGAAATATTTTTTATTTGTCCTTTATCTTCAATTTTTTTTTTCTTTTTTGGTGTGAAAATTTAGTGCCACAGAGACATTTTTTCTTTAAAGGTTTACCACCCTACCTGGTTCTGCAATAAATACTATCTATATAATCATAAGCTGTAAATGCTCTTTTTTGATCTTTGAAGTTTAAATTAAACTGTAGACCAAGAATAAATGACTTAATATTTACCAAACAGAATCTGAATATTATGGGACCTAACATATAGAAGTGTAGTGAGAGAGCTGTCAGATGTGGGAAGTAAAGGAGAGGGCTTAGGAGGGGCAATGTAAAGAGACTTTATAATGCAGACACCACAATTTACTCATTTTATATGGTAAAGGATTAAAATAATCAGTATAAAGTTCATAAAAGGAAAAATAAAGTTTACTGATGGTATAATCATATATAAAGTTATATGTATTATTTTAAAGTTAGCCAACAGAAACCCAAAAAGTAATAGAAGTACCAAAGTTCAGTGGTTGTAATAAGGGAGACAGAGCCAACAAGATAACGTTCTCAGTTTTTTCATAAAGGACGTTTATATATTATTTAAAATTGGTAAATCAAGAAATAAAAAGATATTATTTAAAATTAAGGTTGGAAACACCAAAGATAACTTGAAGAGGAAGTATTTAAAGATGGTTACTTCTGGGAAGGATAATGAGTAAGATGCAAAAAGATTTTATTTTATTTAAACAATCTTCATTATTGTTTTCCTGTGAATGTGTTACTCTTCTTTAAAAGAATGGCAGTAACAAAATTATTTCAAAAAGCTTTTATGCAAGCTCTCCTGGTTTGGGTGGGCTGCAAAGTTCTGTCTTCAATGTCCTCTCCTATAATGCTTTGGAAACTCCATAACCTTTCTTATTCAGTATAACAAAACGGCATTGATTTTTAAAGTGGAGAAAAGAAAGATTCCTTGAAATGTATTTTTAACCCCTGTGTTTTTCTAGGCAATGTTAAGGAAAGATACTGAGACTAAAATGGAAATATGAGATATGAGAGCTGACATCTGGTCAGGAGGTCTGTTGGAGCCCACATTTTAATAATAAAATTATGATTATGAAAGAGCCACTTTGGGGATGGTTGAATAAGGACCTCTGAAAATCTGTTCCTTCATAAAAGCAACAAGAACACTAGCAAAAATTGTTAAAATAATTTTTTTTGTTTAGAAATCTGGAAATTAACCAAAGTCTTGCAACAATCTGAGGAGCATTTATTCAAGAAAAATGTCTGCATTTTGGGTAAGAACAAGAAACTTTGTGGCATTTAACTTGCCCTATTGCCATTCCCCTTTCTGCAGCTTTATAGCAACCTTGAAAACCAGGGACCTACATGCCATTTGGAGGGTAACAGAATTGATTTGGAGCTCCCCAGAATCCCATCCAGAGAGAATTGTCACTATTTAACTTGTCTGAAAATTTCCTGAAGGTGAGGATCAAAAAACTACCTATTGGGTACAATGCTCATTACCTTGGTGACAAAATAATCCATACCTCAAACCCCCATGACATGCAATTTACTCATGCAACAAACCTACACACGTACCCCCTGAATCTTAAATAGAAGTTGGAAAGAAAAAAAGTAAAAATAAAAAATAAAAAGTTCCCTAAAAACTACCACTCTTGAGGCTTATCTTTATTTGATGTAACTTAGAACTCACATAGTATAAACATTATCTCCCCAAAGCATTAGTCAAAAACAATCAGCATCAAATATTTCACATAGCAGCTGCCTGAGGCAGTGGTAACAGCTGGGACAAATAAGAAGTTGACCAAAAATCATAACAGGAAATGCTGGAAACTGAGATGTTCATAGGGTGTTTTCAAAAGTTCTCACGTATTTCTGGGAATCTAGAAAGCCATGCACATGCAGAAAGCTGGGTGCATGCCCCAAATCTGAGAAGGCCCTATTCTCTCACCTCTCCATAACCTGAGACTGCATCATCAGGAAGCAAAGACTAAGGCAGCTTTGTAACCTGCCTGGTGGAGCATTGAAAGAACACTCCAAAAAATACATACACAGAACTTCTCAGCAAAGACTGTGAGCCTTATTGGTGCAAGGTATTTAGGGAAATCTCTGTCCAAACATGAGCTGAACATTAAATTAGCTGAGTAGAGACTTCAGGGCCATACACAATAAAGAAGACTTACCAAAGTAGTTCAGCAAAATCACTCAACAATCAAACAAAACTCCCCCAAATAGATTGAAAAAAAAAAAGATGAAATATATATACAATGCAAATAATCAAAGAGAATTGGATAAAGTGGATATCAGGCAAAATAGAATTTAAGACAAAAATTGTTACTAGGGACAGTAACAACAGTAGTAACAAATAGCAACAGTAACAAATGCTGTGGGATGAAGGTAGAAATCTGATTTCCAGAATTGCCGCATTATATTATTTAAAATGTGCAGTTCTTAACTAAATATTAAGACATACAAACAAATGTGGCCCATATGCAGGAGAAAAACAGTCAAGAGAACCTGTCCCTGAGGATACCTAGGCATTAGAATTTCTGGACAAGGACTTAAAATCAGCTCTTATAAATGTGTTAAAGAACTAATGAACTAGCCCATGTCCAATGAACTAAAGGGAAATATGGGAAAGATGTCTCACAAAATAGAGCATATCAATAAATAGGTATTGTAAATAATCAAATAAAAATTTTGAAGTTGAAAAATATCATAACTGAAATAAAAAAATTCATTAGAGAAGCACCGTAACATATTGGAGGTGGCAGAATAAAGAACAAGCAATTTCAAAGATAAATCAATTGAGATGATTCAGTCTGAGCAAAATGGAAAAAGAATGAACAAAAGCTAATGAAGCCTCAGAGACCAGTGAGACATCATCAAGCATACCAAGTCAGCATAAAGGAAAACCAAAAGGAGATGAGAGAAATGGGTAAATAGAACATGTGAAGATGTAATGGCCAAAACTAACAAAATTTTGAGGAATAACATTAATCTAAACACCCAAGAAGCTCAACAAACTCCAGTAGGATAAGCTTAAGGAGATCAACATCTGCGTGCATTACAATCAAAACTAAAAGTCATGGAGGGAAAATACTGAAGGCAGAAAGAGAAAAATGGCTCATTATGTCCAAGGGATCCTTAATAAGATTAAGATTCTCATTAGAAACCACGGAGACAGTGGGATGACATGCTCATATTTAAAGTACTGAAAGAAAAAGACATTCAACCAAGAAGTCTATATTCAACAAAATTATTCTTCAAAAGGAAGGAAAACAGCAACAATAACTAAAATAATTTGTTGCTAACAGACCTTCCCTGTAAGTACTAAAGGAAGTGCCTCAGCTGAAATGGAGAGACTGGACAGTGACTCAAATCCACATAAAACAATAAAGAGTACTGGTAAAGGTAGGTACAAAGAGAAATATAAAAGCCAGCTTTATTGTGTTATTTTGGTTTGTATTTTTTTCTTCTCCTATCTGATCGAAATTACATAAAGCAATAATTGTAAAACTATGTTGATGAGTTTATAATGTATACAGATGTAATTTGTATGAAAATAAAAGCACCAAGGAGGGAGGAGGGAATAGAGCTATGTCAGAGCAAAGTTTTGGTGTACTATCAAAATCAAGTTTGTATTAATTTGAACTAGATTTTTAAAACTTATCACATTAATTGTACTTCCCAGCTATGCACAGTGGCTCACCTTTGTAATCTCAGCTACTCAAGAGGCTGAGGTGGGAGGATCCCTTGAGTCCCGGAGTTCAAGCCCAGCCTGGGCAACATAGCGAGACATCATCTCCAAACAAACAAACAAAACAAAACAAAACAAAACAAAAACTTTACTGAAAAACCCAGAAATGTTTTTGGGAAAATAAACAGTATGGTTCTAAAATTTATATAGAAATGCAAGTAACCCAGAATAGCCAAAAAATCTTGAAAAAGAAGAACAAAGTTGGAAGAGTCACACTTCCGCATTTCCATACTTAATACAAAGGTATAGTAATAAAGACTTTACAACACCAACATAAAAACAAATAACTGGGATCAGATTAAATGTCCAGAAGTAACCCTTTCATTTATGATTAATTTATTTTTGACAAGGGTGACAACAGAATTCAATGTGGAAAAAAATAGTATTTTTAACAAATGGTGCTACAAGAATTGGATATCCACATGCAAAAAAATGGCGTATCTGTTTCTCACACCATATAGAAAAACTAACTTACCTGAAGTGATCTATAGGTTCAATGCAATTCCTATCAAAATCTCATTGACATTTTTTTTCAGAAATAGAAAAATCCCTCTAAAATTCATATAGAATCTCAAGGGATTCTAAATAACCAAAATGATATTGAAAAAGAAGAATAAAGTTGCAGTTTCAGATTTCCTGATTTCAAAACTTACAATGAAGCTTCATAATCAAGGCAGTGTAGTATTGGCATAAAGTCAGACCAATGGAATAGAATAGAGGGTCCAAAAATAAATGCTTGCATATAGTATGGTCAAATCATTTTTGACAAAGGCTCCAAGACCAATGGGGAAAGGGCAGTATTTTCAACAAATGATGCTCAGAAAACTGCAAAATATGCAAAATAATGAGGTTCATTTGCAAAAGAATGAGGTTGGCCCATTTCCTCATATCATAGAAAAAAATTAACTCAAAATTGATCAAAACTTTAAGAGCTAAAACTATAAAAATCTTAGCATAAAACATATGTGCAAATTTTTATGACCCTGGATCAGGCATTGAACACCAAAATACAAATGACAACAAATTATAAATTTGACTTCCTCAAAATAAAAAAAGTTAAATGTGTTTCTAAAGATACAATTTTACAAATGAAAAGGCAAAAAGCAAAAAGGAAAATAATATTTGCAGATCATATATCTGATAAAGGACTTCTATGCAGAATATTTAAAGGACCTTTACAACTAAATAAAAAGACAACACAACTTAAAAATGAGAAAAAAATTTAAGAATTATTTTTCTAAAGCAGATTACAAATGGCTAATAAACACATGAAAAATGCTTGACATGATCAGTCATTAGGGAAATGCAAATCAAAACCACAAGGAGATACTGCTTCACATCCCCAAGATATCTCTAATCTAAAAGATGAAACATAGCAAGTGTTGGTAAAGATGTGGAGAATATATAACACTTATCTATTGTTGGTAAGGTATAAGATGGTGTAGCCACTTTGGAAACATTTTTGCAGTTCCTCAGAAACTTAAACACAGAGCTACCATATGATGCAGCAGTTCTACTTCTAGGCATAAACCCAAGAGAACTGAAAACACATATCCATCAAAAAAATCCTGTACATAAATGTTCATAGCAGCATTATGTCCAATAGCCAAAAAAGTGGAAATACCAAAGGCACAGGCAACAAAAGAAAAAAAAGTAAATTGGACTACATCAAAAATAAAAATCTCTAGGCATCAAAGGAAATAATTAATAGAGTGAAAAGACAACCCACAAAATGGAAGAAAATATTTGCAAATAGCATATCTGATAAAGAATTAATATACAGAATTCATAAAAAGCTATAATTCAACAACAACCACACAACCCATCTCAAAAATGGGCAAAGTATTGGAACTGATATTTTTCCTAAAAGATATACAAATGGCCAATACGCACATGAAAAGATGTCCAATATCACTAATCACTGGAGAAATGCAAATCAAAACCACAATGAGAAGCCACCTCACACCCCTTAGAATAGATACTAAGAAAAAAACCTGAAAATAACAAGTATTGAAAGAATGTGGTGATATTGGAACTCCTGAGCATTGCTGGTGGGAGTGTAAAATGGTAGTTACTATAGAAAACAGTAAGATGTATCCTTGAAAAATTAAAAATAGATTTGCCATATAATCCAGCAATTCCACTTCTGGGTATATATCCAAAAGAATTGAAAGCAAGGTTTAGAAGAGGGAGTTGCCCACCGTGTTCATAGCAGTATTATTCACAATAGCCAAAGGGGGAAACAACCCAAGTGTCCATCGATGGAGGCATGGATATGTAAAATTCATATACATACAATGCAATATTTTCCACCTTAAAAAGGAAGAAAACTTGGACACATACTACAACGTGGATGAACCTTGAGGATACTATGCTAAGTGAAATAAGCAAGTCACATAAGCACAAACATTGTTTGATTTCACTTATGTGAAGTACCTAGAGTAGTGAAATTCATAGGGACAGAAAGTAAAATGGTGGTTGTCAGGGTGAAGATGGAGAAAAGAGAAAGTTATTGTTCAATGGGCACAGCATTTAAGTTTTGCAAGATGAAAAGAGTTCTAGAGATGGATGGTGGTGATGGTTGCACAGCCATGTGAATGTACTCAATTCCATAGAACTCTACACTTAAAAATTGTCAGGACAATTATTAAAGTAAATTATTATAGTACGTTTTATATGTATTTTATCACAGTGAAAAAATACTGATGCCTGGGTAACCTTTCCAGAAATCCTCAGTTAATTGGATTGAAGTGAGTTCTGAACATGATTTGATAATTAAAAAATCAGGCCAGGTGCAGTGGTTAACACCTGTAATTCCAACAATTTGGAAGGCCGAACGGGAGGATTGCTTGAGTCTAGGAGTTTGAAACTAGCCTAGGGAACACAGTCAGATGCTGTCTCTACCAAAAAATTTTTTTAAAAAGTAGCCAAGTGTGGTGGCACATGCCTGTGGTCCCTGCTACCTGGGAAGCTGAGTGGGAGGACCGCTTGAGCTGGGGAGGTTGACGCTGGAGTGAACCATGACCTCCCCCCGCAACCCAGCCCACTGCACTCCAGCTTGGGTGCCAGAGTGAGAAAAAATTATTTTTCAGGTGCATCTGGTATTTCAATCTATTCCTTGGGTCAACCATGAATAAACTAATAGGTGTTGCCTTGTTTGTTTCTTTCTGGTTCTTTCCATCCACTCAATGCTTTTTTTCTAATTCCTTTCTCCCTTCAAGAAGCCCTAGTGACCTAATCTGCTGCTGCAGATAGCTTCTACTAAGGATAGATTATCAGGTAACTAATTCATAGTAAGCATTTAGAGACTTCTCACCAAGCTAGAAAATCAGAGTAATTTTAAGAATTGAGTAAGGTGAGGTTTTACACACATTGCCAGGTCGTTAAAGAGATCTTGTGGGAGGAGATATTTCTGGTACAGGACAGCTGCAGGGTATGAAAAA